>NC_060149.1:776285355-776923131 GCF_021461385.2 Schistocerca piceifrons | reverse complement strand
CAGGAAATCACGAATCCAGTCGCACAACTGAGACGATACCCCATAGGCTCGAAGCTCCCCAACTCACTAGATCTATACCCGATCGAATACATGTGGAATGAGATTGAACATGGCCCCAGAGCTCATCGCCCCCAACCCCGGAATTTATAGGAATTCTGCAACGTGTGCATGCAGATGTGCCCCAGCTTCCTCCAGCGACCTACCACGGCCTCATTGCTGCCATACCACGACGCGTCGCCGCTGTTATCCGTGACAAAGGTGGTGGTACCGACTCTTACGTACGTAGTCATACTGTTCTGGTTGATCACTGTAGATCTATTATAGCACTGTACTTGTATGTTTTAACTAAAGAATCTGTTCTTCTGCCACCTGCACTACAAATAATTGTTGCTGCAACTCACAAACTGCACTCGCACCTTTCAGATATACTACACTACTGGCCATTAAAATTGCTACACCAAGAAGAAATTCAGATGATAAACAGGTATTGATTGGACAAATATATTATACTAGAACTGGCATGTGATTACATTTTCAGGCAATTTGGGTGCATAGATCCTGAGAAATCAATACCCAGAACAACCACCTCTGGCCGTAATAACGGCCTTGATACGCCTGGGCATTGAGTCAAACAGAGCTTGGATGGCGAATACAGGTACAGCTGCCCATGCAGCTTCAACACGATACCACAGTTCATCAAGAGTAGTGACTGGTGTATTGTGACGAGCCAGTTGCTCGGCCACCATTGACCAGACGTTTTCAATTGGTGAGAGATCTGGAGAATGTGCTGGCCAGGGCAGCAGTCGAACATTTTCTGTATCCAGAAAGGCCCGTACAGTACCTGCAGCATGCGGTCGTTCATTATCCTGCTGAAATGTAGGGTTTCGCAGGGATCGAATGAAAGGTAGAGCCACGGGTCGTAACACATCTTAAATGTAATGTCCATTGTTCCAAGTGCCGTCAATGCGAACAAGAGGTGACCGAGACGTGTTACCAATGGCACCCCATACCATCACGTCGCGTGATACGCCAGTATGGCGTTCGCGCAGCCAAGTTAGTCGTTGAGTACACCATCGCAGGCGCTCCTGTCTGTGACGCAGCGTCAAGTACAAACGCAGACATGGTTTCCGAGCTGATAGTCCATGTTGCTGCAAACGTCGTCGAACTGTTCGTGCAGATGGTTGTTGTCTTGCAAGCGTCCCCATCTGTTGACTCAGGGATCGAGACGTGGCTACAACGATCCGTTACAGCCATGCTGCCTGTCATTTCGATTGCTAGCGATACGAGGCCGTTGGGATCCAGCGCGGCGTTCCGTATTACCCTTCTGAACCCTCCGATTCCATATTCTGCTAACAGTCATTGGATCTCGACCAACGCGAGCAGCAATGTCGCGATACTACAAACCGCAATCACGATAGGCTACAATCCGACCATTATCAAAGTCGCAAACGTGATGGTACGCATTTCTCCTCCCTACACGAGGCATCACAACAACGTTTCTACTGCTGTGTGTGTATGAGAAATCGGTTGGAAACTTTCCTCATGTCAGCTCGTTGTAGGTGTCGCCACCGGCGCCAGACTTGTGTGAATGCTCTGAAAAGCTAATCATTTGCATATCACAGCATCTTCTTCCTACCGGTTAAATTTCGCGTCTGTAGCTCGTCATCTTTGTGGTGTAGCAATTTTAATTGCCAGTATTGTATAACGTCTTATTTTCTGAAGTGACGTCAGCTCCAAAATGTATGTATGTGATGTCGATTTCCATTCGTTTTACCTGTGTGTGAGTGTGTGTGTGTGTGTGTGTGTGTGTGTGTGTGTGTGCACGATTGTTACATCTATTTAACTCTCTCTCTTCATGTCATGCCCCCCCCCCCCACCTCTCTCTCTCTCTCTCTCTCTCTCTCTCTCTCTCTCTCAATCTCTCTCTCTCTCTCTCTCTCTCTCTCTTTGTCACACACACTTAAACGCACACACACACACACACACACACACACACACACACACACTTCGTTCTCGAAAGGAACCGTGAAAATTATAAATGAAAGTGATATCAGAAGTATCCTCCACCATACACAATACAGTGGCTTGCGGAGTATTGTTGCAGATTTATCGCTTCCTTCACACAACGTAGAGCAACCAGTGCAGGCTGTTCACACTCTTTGAAGCACAAAATTGGTGATGGCTTACTTCAGCACCTACGATGCTGTACAAGGATTCTGGGGAAGTATCTTCCCCTTCTCTCTTCTGTTGTCTGTCAGTTAGTGCAGCTACAGGTACATCTCCATCTACATGGATACCCTGCAAATCACATTTAAGTGCCTGGCAGAGGGTTCATCGAACCAACTTCACCATAATTCTCTATTATTCCAATCTCGAACAGCGAGCGGAGAAAACGAACAACTGTATCTTTCCGTGAGAGCTCATATTCCCTTATTTTATTTTTATGATCGCTTCTCCCTATGTAGATCGGCGTTTACAAAATATATCGCACTCGGAGGAGAAAGTTGGTGATTGAAATTTCGTGAGAAGATTCTGCCGCAACGAAAAACGTCATTGTTTTTATGATGTCCACCCCAAATCCTGCATCATTTCAGTGACATTCTCTCCCATATTTCGCGATAATACAAAAAGTGCTACCCTTCTTTGAATTTTCTCGATGTACTCCGTTAATCCCATCTGATAAGAATCCCACACGGCGCAGCAGTACTCCAAAAGAGGACGAACAAGCGCAGTGTACTCAGTACCTTTATTAGAACTGCTACGTTTTATAAGTGTCCTGCCAATAAAACGCTGTCTTTGGTTTGCCTTCCCAAAACATTTTCTATGTGTTCTTTCCAATCTAAGTTGTTTGTAATTGTAATTCCTAGATATTTAGTTGAATTTACGGCCTTTTGATTTGACTGATTTATCGTGTAACCGATGTATAACGGATTCTTTTTCCAAGAATTTGGATGACATCACACTTTTCGTTAGTTAGGGTCAATTGCCAATTTTTGCACCATACTGATATCTTTTCTAAATCGTTTTGCAATTTGGTGTGATCTTCTGATGGCTTTAGTAGACGGTAAACGACAGCATCATCTGCAAAGAACCTAAGGCGGCTGCTCAGATTGTCTTCTAAATCGTTTACTTACCTAAGGCACAGCAGAGGTCCTATAACACTACCTTGGGGAACGCCAGAAATCACTTCTGTTTTACCCGATGACTTTCCGTCAATTACTGCTGAAACTTTACCTTTGAATGTAAACGCAATCTGACTTTTAATAATCCCTACAAAAGAATAGCCCTGACTAACAATAACCTATACCCTTTATGAATCACTTACCTCGCAAAAACGTTCGTTACTTGAACTACTGCAATACAGCGAGCGCCAATACTGGTAGCTAAACTGAAGATTCTAACTACTGAAGGCACGAACTACTGACAGGCATATAGTTAGCAAACGAAAGATTTTGATAGAGAACAAACAATGTACTTACCATAATAGTGTTCAAAAGTTATATATATATATATATATATATAAATTCTTTACATCTATTTTGACAAATTTCATTTTCCTGACGGACACACGTCCAGATAGTCCGCTCAAATTAACATCTCAAAACTCTGCCATCTCTCTGCCCACATCCACCACTGCTGGCAGCTCACCTCCAACTGCCCGACGCTACGGGCTGTTCACATCCAACAGCCCAACACTACACTAGCGAATAATCTAACACTGAGTCCAACCAGCCACAGACTGCACACAGCGCAGTCAGCGATTTTAATACAGAGCGCTACGTGGCGCCACCAACATAAAAACCTAAACAGCCTACTTACACTACGAACTGCGACGTTTCTGACAGGAAATCACGTATCAAGTCACATAAGTGAGACGATATTCCATAAGCACGCAATTTCATGTATCTTTTTACCTTTCGTTATATGTGCTGTAAAAAATCAGTTCTTCGAAACACTCATTGGAGCAGCTCCTATAGTAACTTCCATGCGACCTCCAGGATTATTATTCATTCCAGGAGTGAGTACATCGGACGTACTTTCTTGAGTAACTGACGCTAATACGTCTACATCAGTATTTTGGCCGTGCGGTTCTAGGCGCTACAGTCTGGAACCAAGTGACCGCTACGGTCGCAGGTTCGAATCCTGCCTCGGGCATGGATGTGTGTGATGTCCTTAGGTAAGTTAGGTTTAATTAGTTCTAAGTTCTAGGCGACTGATGACTTCAGAAGTTAAGTCGCATAGTGCTCAGAGCCATTTTGAACCATCAGTATTTTGCCTCAGTACTTTGCAGGTGGAAACCACAGTCATTATTGCTCGATTTCTATGTGAGAAGAAGAAATACGTTTCTTGAATCGTGTTGGAATGCACGCTCTCTCAATTTTCATTGTAAACCTTCACGCGTCTTACAACGTTGTTCCTTGTATCTCCCACTTCAAATGGGTGCGAATTTCTGGACCGCTCCCGCTCACGCTGTCAGAACAAACCCGCGACAACTAATAACGCTCAGCCTTAGCTTTTCTCTGTCTCTTATGCTAATGGTACTAGATATGTACCAGCACGGACGGCCAACAGTCGAATATTCGATGGACGAGTATTTTATAGACGCTTCTATTCAACTAGTTTCTGTTATCGTTCTAGGTCAGATCTTTTTCCGACTGTCCAGAGTGTTTCAAAGTCTTTGTATCAAACGTATAGAGGTGACATATCACTTCATGGGGAACAACTTCTGTTAGAGACAACTGTTCGCTGACACTTCCCGGTAGCGCTAGGCGTCCTTCAGTGTTCGCCAGGCCTGGGACGACGAGATTTCACCGAATTATCAGGGTATGAGAAACAGTACCACCACTAGGAGGCAGCCATGCATATTGTAACTGTGGTTGCATGGTTCAGCACGTATTAGACCAATGTCTCTGTATCGAAGTATGACTGAATAAATGGTCTCTAGCATGGGGCATGCATTTCCGGACATATGTCCATTATACCTTTTTTGTTCCGTATCCTCTCATCGATCAATCGCTAGAGTTTGAACACCGTGGAAAAAATCACGCTGTAGAGTGCGTATCACTATCAGAAACAAAAGCTGACACGGGCGAAAGTGTACGAGGGGAATGGTGCGTCAGGGGGAGAGGGCGGGGGTGGCGCTGTGAATGGTAAGTCGGTTGTGTGGAAAAGGTGTATTCGAACCGTCTCTGGGATCCCGCGTCCGGCCATCCTGATTTAGGTTTTCCGTGATTTTCCTAAATCGCTCCAGGCAAATGCCGGGATGGTTCCTTTGAAAGGGCACGTCCGACGTCCTTCCCAGTCCCTCCCTAATCCGATGAGACCGATGACCTTGCTGTTTGGTCTCTTCCCCCAAACACCCCAATCTGGGAGTAACAAATGTTCAAATGTGTGTGAAATCTTACGGAACTTAGCTGCTAAGTTCATCCGTCCCTAAGCTTACACACTTCTTAGCCTAAAGTATCCTAAGGACAAACACACACACCCATGTCCGAGGGAGGACTCGAACCTCCGCCAGGACCAGCCTGGAAGTAACATCCTAGTACGGACCTAGCCCAGCCGGCCGCGGTGGCGTGCGGTTCTGGCGCTGCAGTCCGGAACCGCGGGACTGCTACGGTCGCAGGTTCGAATCCTGCCTCGGGCATGGGTGTGTGTGATGTCCTTAGGTTAGTTAGGTTTAAGTAGTTATAAGTTCTAGGGGACTTATAACCTAAGATGTTGAGTCACATAGTGCTCAGAACCATTTGAACCATTTGGACCTAGCCCATGTAATAAATGCCATATAGACACTATAGAATCTTCTTGCTTCCAGTTGGTTCACGAGCACCTATGTGAGTAATGACCTGTATGGCACGTCCCCAATTCAGTTTGTGAAGTTTTCTGTTGCGACTGAACTGGAATTTTTCTCATACTGCAGGTGACAACGAACAATATTCGCGAGGTAAAGAAGCCTTCGAGACATGATAACATCGAGTGTTTGTTAGACATTAAACGATTTCAGCGAGAGTGCAGAAAATATTGATGACGCGGAACTGGCTATCTCTATCCCTTTGCTGGCCGCAGTGGCCGAGCGGTTCTAGGCGCAACAGTCTGGAACCGCGCGACCGCAACGGTCGCAGGTTCGAATCCTGCCTTGGCCATGGATGTGTGTGATGTCCTTAGGTTAGTTAGGTTTAAGTAGTTCTAAGTTCTAGAGGACTGATGGGTTGGGTTGTTTGGGGAAGGAGACCAGACAGTGAGGTCATCGGTCTCATCGGATTAGGGAAGGATGGGGAAGGAAGTCGGCCGTGCCCTTTCAAAGGAACCATCCCGGCATTTGCCTAGAGCGATTTAGAGAAATCACGGAAAACCTAAATCAGGATGGCCGGACGCGGGATTGAACCGTCGTCCTCCGGAATGCGAGTCCAGTGTCAAACCACTGCGCCACCTCGCTCGGTGGGACTGATGACCTCAGAAGTCAAGTCCCATAGTGCTCAGAGCCATTTGAATTTCTATCGCTTTTTCCATCCCTTTTAGTGTTACGTGGGTAAGCTATCGGACTGCAGCAGAGCTGTGACGTTGTTGTAAGGTAATGAGATGGCAACAGTTTGCAAAAAAATCTACAACCTCTGGAAGTTCTTTGAGCGGGAAACGCCGGCCTGGCGGCTGGCGCGCGGGGGCGTCCGTCTCAACAAATAAAGCTGCACCGCTCGGCAGCCGCATTCCAACAATACTGATACGTTTTTTTGCTAGAAGGAATCGTTGCAGAGTGGCCATCTCTCTCCTTCCATCTCCACCCTCCGCCTCCGCCCCTTTTATCCTCGAGGGGAGGGAGATTTTTTTGAACATAGAAATCGTGGGCAGAGATTATGGCGCGAAATTGCGAATCAGAAATTGAGAATTATTAGCGCGAGATCAGAAGTAATACATTTCAAAAGTAAAACAAGTAAAGTAAAGTGAAGGAAGCCACCGTACAGTGCCAAGTTCCACTCGCAAAGAGAGCGAGGAAAAAAACACAGTCTATATGCCACTGTAGGAGCCCTAATTTCTAATACCTTATCTTCGTGGTCCTTACCCGCAATGTTTGTTGGCGACAGTTCAATCGTTCAACAGTCAGCTTCCAATGCCACTTCTCTAAATTTTCTCAATAGTGTTTCTCGAATAAACCTTCGCCTTCTCTCCAGGGATTCCCATTTGAGTTCGAGAAGCATCTCCGTAATACATGATGTTCGAACCTACCGGTAACAAATCTAGCAGCCCGCCTCTGAATTGCTTCGATATCTTCCTTCAATCCGGATTCTATACTACTGGCCGTTAAAATTGCTACACCACGAAGATGACGTGCTACAAACGCGAAATTTAACCGACAGGAAGAAGATGCTGTAATATGCAAATTATTAGCTTTTCAGAGCATTCACACAAGGTTGGCGACGGTAGCGACACCTACAACGTGCTGACATGAGGAAAGTTTCCAACTGATTTCTCATACACAAACAGCAGTTGACCGGCGTTGCCTGGTGAATGGTTCAAATGGCTCTGAGCACTATGGGACTTAACTTCTGAGGTCATCAGTCCCCTAGAACTTAAAACTACTTAAACCTAACTAACCTAAGGACATCACACACATCCATGCCCGAGGCAGTATTCGAACCTGCGACCGTAGCGGTCGCGTGGTTCCAGACTGTAGCGCCGAGAACCGCTCGGCCACCCTGGCCGGCCCTGGTGAAACGTTGTTGTGATGCCTCGTGTTAGGAGAAGAAAAGCGTACCATCACGTTTCCGACTTTGATAAAGGTCGGATTGTAGCCTATCGCGATTGCGGTTTATCGTATCGTGACATTGCTGCTCGCGTTTGTCGAGATCCAATGACTGTTAGCAGAATATGGAATCGGTGGGTTCAGGACGGTAATACGGAACGCCGTGCTGGATCCCAACGGCCTCGTATCACTAGCAATCGGGATGACAGGCATCTTATCCGCACGACTGTAACGGATCGTGCAGCCACATCTCGATCCCTGAGTCAAGAGATGGGGACGTTTGCAAGACAACAAACATTTGCACGAACAGTTCGACGTCGTTTGCAGCAGCATGGACTATCAGCTCGGAGACCATGGCTGCGTTTACCCTTGACTCTGCATCACAGACAGGAGCGCCTGCGATGGTGTACTCAACGACGAACCTGGGTGCACGAATGGCAAAACGTCATTTTTTCGGATGAATACAGGTTCTATTTACAGCATCATGATGATCGCATCCGCGTTTGGTGACATAGCGGCGAACGCACATTGGAAGCGTGTATTCGTCATCGCCATATTGGCGTATCACCCGGCGTGATGGTATGGGGTGCCATTGGTAACACGTCTCGGTCACCCCTTGTTCGCATTGACGGCACTTTGAACAGTGGACGTTACATTTCAGATGCGTTACGACCCGTGGCTCTACCCTTCATTCGATCCCTGCGAAACCCTACATTTCAGCAGGATAAAGCACGACCGCATGTTGCAGGTGCTGTACCGGCCTTTCTGGATACAGAAAATGTTCGACTGCTGCCCTGGCCAGCATATTCTCCAGATCTCTCACCAATTGAAAACGTTTGGTCAATGGTGGCCGAGCAACTGGCTTGTCACAGTACGCCAGTCACTACTCTTGATGAACTGTGGTATCGTGTTGAAGCTGTATGGGCAGCTGTACCTGTACACGCCATCCAAGCTCTGTTTGACTCAATGCCCAGGCGTATCAAGGCCGTTATTACGGCCAGAGGTGGTTGTTCTGGGTACTGATTTCTCAGGATCTATGCACCCCAACTGCGTGAAAATGTAATCACATGTCAGTTCCAGTATAATAAATTTGTCCAATGAATACCCGTTTATCATCTGTGTATCTTGTTGGTGGCCAGTTGTGTAAATGCTCGAGAAGTGATCAAGAATATGTTGGACCAGCGCCCTATATGCGGTCTCCTTTACAAGTGAACTGCTCTCTTCTATTAAGAGGAGATGTATAGTTATATTACATAATAATTATTTGCAAAAATGGGTGTTGCCCGACTTGTGTCGGGGAATCTAGTGAACCCTGATTGGCTGAATTCGAGATTATTTCGTTAAGTGCGACGAGGACTCCATCCCGCCAGCTCTGCTGGACAGGACCATACCGTCTCATACAGGAAGAGTATGTTCTAGGTGTTCTACGAGACTGACTGAGTGCAACTGTGGCTGAGTAAAAAATGCCTTGGGAGTGAGGTAGCGCACATGGATGAGTATCTCTTAGGATTACATGTGCAGACAATCTGCTGCAATTTATTTACCTGTCTCATTATTTCTAACATATTTTCGTCAGTACGCGGTAATACGTTTATTTCAATTAAAAGTCGATGAATGTTTACTGTGCCTCATTGTACGAAAGTGTCATGACACCTTGTAAGTTCTGCCACTTGGTAATATATGGCTAGGAAAGTTGGTTCGCTGCTCTGACGTAGACAAGAATTTACTTCTTTCTTTTAAAGGTGGCGAAGCCTTGTGATGACAGCTGTTATACAATATTTAATTTATTTTTGTCGTGTTCTAGGGATACCAGTTGACTTGCAACAGGGTGTTAGTTAAATTGTATTGTTGCCTAAATAAAATGGAGGTGCTAGGGTGAAAAAAGAGGTGGTACTATGAACGCCAACATATCACAAACACCAAGAAACACGTAACCCAACTTGTGAATCACCAGGTTGCACGACATCGGTGAAAACTAATTCTTCTTCTTTTTCTTCTTCTTCTTCTTATTACTTATATCGTTTAAATAACTACACTGACAGATGATTCTCTATACCTTGCCTTCCATTTAGATTTTATTCTCATACTAAAAGTCTTACGGGTTATTAGTACATTTTCCGATACGATAGCACTCAAAACAAAATATAGTATTAAGAATAGGAGATGTTCAGCAAATAAATTACAACTGCAGATGCATGTCAAAAGTCAGTTGGTTTCCTTTCATTTTTAAAACTTCTTTCGCAATATATCAAAGGAAGAATGTATTGGCACCAGGAGCTCTATATTTACAAAACACATTAGTCGACTAAAAAAAAAAGTAGATCTTCGTTTAAATTGAAATCATTTCTGGTTTAAAGATATGTTGTGCGAATGGCTTGGTTGCCTGTCAATGTGCTATTCACGACCTCTGTCATTAACAGAAATTTTTATCGATAGGTCTGAAATAGAGTTTCCTACATACAAATCACTGTGAAATGCCTTATGCATTCGCACAGGTATGTGAATAACGTACTGAGTATGTAAAACGCCGTAACTGGGGATATCAAAACCTACTTGGGAATATTGAGTGGACAGAATAAGGACATTATGTTTCTCCGAGAGTCTCTTCTTGGGAGGCAGTTGGTGGTTAAGACCAGGTAATGGCAATCTATCAGATATAGAGACACTCACATAGCTTTTTACCGAAACGATAGTTTATGGTGTCAACAGAAAATAGTGCCTACCCTGATAATCTGCCGTTTTCGTGTTGATACCGAGTTTTTGAATAGGTTCCGGCAGAAGCAATGAGTCTCACTTGTCCCAACTCGTGGGGCAGTCAGCACACAGCGTGCGCGTGGTCTCTGTCCACAGAGGACTCCACGGTAGGCGCCATGTTGGTGAAAGTTTAGCTCTAAAACCTCAGCACTATATGAGTTGTGAGAACCTTTCAGAATCGAGAAAGAGGCGTAAATGATGTATGTCACGCACGCTATCGGAAGAAAACTGTCGGCAGACATCTTCAAAACACTGTTTTATAGAGACGTTAGCATGCTTTCTAGAACTGTCAGTTGATCATATAGCAACAATATCCAGGAAGGAGTGCTGCAAAGTAATGCCTTTGAAATTTTTATGGGAAAAAACTTAAAGCTTTTTAAATAAAACCAACGTTATTAATATTCTACGTCTTTATTCTTCATGTCTATATATTTGCAGAATTCTGCCGCTAAGGGACTGCGAATTGAAGCAGTGTGCAACGTAGCTATGCCGGTACGTAGGTATTCAGTGGAAAGTGGCTTCATATACAGGGTGTTACAAAAACGTACGGCCAAACTTTCAGGAAACGTTCCTCACACACAAATAAAGAAAAGATGTTATGGGGACATGCGTCCGGAAACGCTTAATTTCAATGTTAGAGCACATTTTAGTTTCTTCCACCTACGCTCAATGGAGCACGTTATCATGATTTCATACGGGATACTCTACCTGTGCTGCTAGAACATGTGCCTTTACAAGTACGACACAACATGTGGTTCATGCTCGATGGAGCTCCTGCACATTTCAGTCGAAGTGTTCGTACGCTTCTCAACAACAGATTCGGTGACCGATGGATTGGTAGAGGCGGACCAATTCCATGGCCTCCACGCTCTCCTGACCTCAACCCTCTTGACTTTCATTTATGGGGGCATTTGAAAGCTCTTGTCTACGCAACCCCGGTACCAAATGTAAAGACTCTTCGTGCTCGTATTGTGGACGGCTCTGATGCAATACGCCATTCTCCAGGGCTGCATCAGCGCATCAGGGATTCCATGCGACGGAGGGTTGATGCATGTATCCTCGCTAACGGAGGACATTTTGAACATTTCCTGTAAAAAAGTGTTTGAAGTCACGCTGGTACGTTCTGTTGCTGTGTGTTTCCATTCCATGATTAATGTGATTTGAAGAGAAGTAATAAAATGAGCTCTAACATGGAAAGTAAGCGTTTCCGAACACATGTCCACATAACATATTTTCTTTCTTTGTGTGTGAGGAACGTTTTCTGAAAGTTTGGCCGTACCTTTTTGTAACACCCTGTAGATGCGACAAAGCTTTGTAGGAACATCGTGTAGCTCTATCGAGACAATCACGGGCTTTGTAGAGACATTGACTATATGTGATATTAGGAAAGGTATTATGACAAATGCCTCACCCTCATCTGAAAAAAAAAAAAGATTCTGGACATATTTTAAAAGTGTAGTGGCGATGAAGGTGATTGGGAGTGAAATTTAATTTTTCACGATTGTTATCTACCTTAGTATCAAAGTTCTGAGAACGGCGATCATGTATTCGACAAATCTTCGGTAGCTACCCAGAAGCATACGGAACCAGACGTCCATGCACAGTTCACGCAATCCCCGTAAATTGTCGGCCGCTTGATTTGTGGGGGCGATGTTCGGACCCGATAGCATAACAAATGTGTTCCATCGAGTTCAGATCGGGTGACTTTGGTCGTCGAGACAATAACGTGAGGGCAAATCTGACTTTGTGAGACGGACATTTATCCTGCTGGAAGATGCCGTCGCCGTTGGGGAAGACGTGAAACAAGAAGCAATACAGGTGATCCGCAATAATGTTCACGTAGTCCATAGTACTCATGTTGCCTTTGATGACTAGTACTGGTTCGGTGGCAGCCCAGATGAATATTCTCAATAGCATAAGACTGCCTCCACTGGATTGTACTGGTGACACAGTACATGTTTTGAGCAGCCGATCAACTTGACGACGTCGTATACGTGATTTGTCCGACGACACGTTGTCACGCAGTCCAATCTCGATAACCCGGTGCCTACAGCAACCGTAATTGGCGATATCGAAACGATTGTCTGCTGCGGAGACCCATGATCAGCAATCTACGCTGAGCAGTGTGCTCCGAAACACCTGTCTCTGCACGAGCCTCGGATCTGACACCGATCCCTGCCTATCCTGCTTAACAGAGCGTGAAAGCCGCTGATCTCCACATGCTGTGATGAGGTTGTTGTTGTTGTGGTCTTCAGTCCCGAGACTGGTTTGATGCAGCCCTCCATGCTACTCTATCCTGTGCAAGCTTCTTCATCTCCCAGTACCTACTGCAGCCTACATCCTTCTAAATCTGCTTAGTGTATTCATCTCTTGGTCTCCCTCTACCATTTTTACCCTCCACGCTGCCCTCCAGTACCAAATTGGTGATCCCTTGATGCCTCAGAACATGTCCTACCAACCGATCCCTTCTTCTAGTCAAGTTGTGCCACAAACTCCTCCCCAATTCTATTCAATACCTCCTCATTAGTTAAGTGATCTACCCATCTAATCTTCAGCATTCTTCTGTAGCACCACATTTCGAAAGCTTCTATTCTCTTCTTGTCTAAACACCGAGCGAGGTGGCGCAGTGGTTAGACAGTGGACTCGCATTCGGGAGGACGACGGTTCAATCCCATGTCCGGCCATCCTGATTTAGGTTTTCCGTGATTTCCCTAAATCGCTCCAGGCAAATGCCGGGATGGTTCCTTTCAAAGGGCACGGCCAACTTCCTTCCCCGTTCTTCCCTAATCCGATGAGACCGATGACCTCGCTGTCTGGTCTCCTTCCCCAAAAAACCCAACCCAACCCTCTTCTTGTGTAAACCATTTATCGTCCACGTTTCACTTCCATACATGGCTACACTCCATACAAATACTTTCAGGATTGACTTCCTGACACTTAAATCTATACTAGATGTTAACAAATTTCTCTTCTTCAGAAACGCTTTGCTTGCCATTGCCAGTCTACATTTTATATCCTCTCTACTTCGAACATCATCAGTTATTTTGCTCCCCAAATAGCAAAACTCCTTTACTACTTTAAGTGTCTCATTTCGTAATCTAATTCCCTCAGCATCACCCGACTTAATTAGACTACATTCCATTATCCTTGTTTTGCTTTTGTTGATGTTCATCTTATATCCTCCTTTCAAGACACTGTCCATTCCATTCAACTGCACTTCCAAGTCCTTTGCTGTCTCTGACAGAATTACAATGTCATCGGCGAACCTCAAAGTTTTTATTTCTTCTCCATGGATTTTAATACCTACTCCGAACTTTTCTTTTGTTTCCATTACTGCTTGCTCAATATACAGATTGAATAGCATCGGGGAGAGGCTACAACCCTGTCTCACTTCCTTCTCAACCACTGCTTCCCTTTCATGTCCCTCGACTCTTATAACTGCCATCTGGTGATGAGGTATGGACGTCAAACAACGACCTCCTTTCAGCACGATGGTGCCCCACCTCATTACTAGCTAGCTGTCTGGGCATGCTTTCAAATCCAGCTTCACCAGAGATGGATAGGACGTAGAGGTTCGGTGGAGTGGCCGAAATGTTACCGGACTTTTAAGTCCATAAGATTCCTATGTGTGGGGACGTGCGAAGGTAGTAGTGTTCGGGATGGAGGATAGCAATCATGCACACTTATGTGTGAGGACTGTTCATGGTTTTGCTCGGATTTCGGTATGGGAGTTGGTGGAGAGGTTACTGTAGTTCTCGTTGTGTTTAGATCTTTGCCATTACGGCATTAACTATTGTCTGCTAACTCAACTAGAAAGACTTGTACCTGAACCCACACATTGGGTGGACCTATGTGGCAATCTGGGTTAGCCTGGTAATAGCTGACGTCAGAGGTTTTTCGGCCAAGATAACGGCAGGTAGAATTTCCGCTAGCACACTCACTTGGTCACTGGATGCTGTTTGGAGTAGATTGATGATCGCCGCTGTGCTGCGGGTCTCTTCGTGCTGAATGTGGCAACGTGTGCGAACGCTTTTGCGAACGCTGAGATATCTGTTATTTTGTAAAGAGATTAAGACAGGAAAATAACGCTGCGAGTTATTTTCTTGATGTCAGATTCATGATTAAGAAAATCAATGGCTTGGCAGCCGATTCACGACGGTCACGTTAGCCTTAGAACCCAGTCGGATGATCCAGTTGGGTCTATAGGTAGATTTCACACGTACGTTTATCACGATTACTATTATGCGTAGTCAGTCTTTCATTCTAAACACCACAATTTGGTGTGTCTCAATAGTGGCCACGCGCTGTGTTCTTAATCTGAATTAACGGAAGGCTAATGATTTCTCTAGATTCATGCGTTCAGGAAGGTGTTGTATCAGCCCCTCCCTTCTGTGACTTTAAGCATATTTCATTATAAATCTTCAACGTATATGTCTGATGTTGTACTACTATAGTTTCTGTGTTCCATGCTTTCCTCCACGTGGTCTTGACCGACAAATTTGGCTGAAAGAAGTATATTCTTGAAACTTTAATAACTTTGACCACGTTTTCTCTCTTTCTGTTTTTCTTTCCACTGCAAAAATATCATTAAAGTAAGTTTTTGAGTCACATTACCCCACCTCCGGTTCACTACTGAAAAACCACCTTCCACAAATAAGCGCACTCACATTGTACTGCAGCGAGACTTATCTCAGGTACAGATGATTATACTTCAAAAGCTGTAGTAAAGCAGAACAGATCTTCCGGTGCATAGGTAACGTATCTATTTTCAGGACCACGAGGAACAGTTTCCATTTATATTTTTTACAACAACAGAACACATATTCGGTTTCTCATAAGTTCCAGGGTAGCATAGCTAAATATTAAAGACGAGGAGATATCTTACACAATTTCACCTTTATAGAGTTTCACATTAAAAGGCTTCAGAAATTATAGTTTGACATGGTAAAGGTAGGTTTAGCATAGAACGTTCCTAATTAATAAGTTTCACATCGTTAAAGTCCATGGGAACCGGATTAAGTGGCTAACAACAACCTTACTACATGCTGGACAACACGTCAAGCACACCCTGTAGACTTCATGTGTTATCGCAAGCATTTGCTTGTCCTGTACAAAGTGTGACACAACGCCATGGTGAATAGCTATGCTTAAATAAAAGGCACTATTATTTGTACTGTGTAGATCTCCATCTGCCTGACACGATCCTCTTTGAATCTGGAAAGTGCGAGTGGTATTCAAGATGACGGCTTCCAAAATGGCCGCCATGTTGATAACATAGCCTGATTGGTTTTCTTCTCTCTCATCTCATACTACTTGATTTTAAACTTCTGTTTATCCGCCTGTTTTTTGTTTTGGAGAGGTGGTAAGTGTAAAACTGTGCCAAACAAGAAGTAGTTCTTTTTAAGAATTCTTTGACATCCATAAATCGCAGACACGCTCTAATAAGAAACTAATAGCTATTATTGGCACGCAACGTTTCCATTTTCTCTGGATGGCTCTGCACTACAGTCTCTTGTATTCCATTCCCCATGAATCCCAACAAGGTACATGTGTTAGGCAGGCTAGCCATTTCAACGGGCAAGAAATTGTTTGCTGTACTACGATGTAGTTGTCGGCCTCGAGTACACGTGTAAGAGGGTCGCCAGCGCAGATGTGATGGGTATGTGGAAGTTAGCGCTCTG
This sequence comes from Schistocerca piceifrons, assembly GCF_021461385.2. Lineage (NCBI taxonomy): Eukaryota > Metazoa > Arthropoda > Insecta > Orthoptera > Acrididae > Schistocerca > Schistocerca piceifrons. The sequence continues at coordinate 776,906,961 of NC_060149.1, read as the reverse complement.
TTGCCCCCACGTGAATACCGCGCACAATAGGCCGTTCGGCTAACCTGCGGCTGAGTCAGCGAACCGGCTGTCAGAAGAGGCTGATTTCGAGGCCAGAGGGCCTCGGTGTCGAGTGCTCTTAGAGGCCACATTGTACAAAAAATTCCTTAAATCTTATTCAAGGGAGATAAATTCATATCTCCATCCACAGATTATGACAAATACGTTCACATTTCGATTTGCTTATGTGTATGACACGTATTTCATTTCGGTTACGGCTATCTGAACGGTCAAATTGTCTGCCTGATACTGCCGATCATTCAAATTGTTCCTGAGCAACCAGATAACATTCGAAACACGGCTACCCAACAGTCGGTCGACCATTAAGTGAACTTTTTCTCTGAACATATCTTCATCCATGGATTACGACTAAGCCGGCCGCGGTGGCCGAGCGGTTCTAGGCGCTTCAGTTCGGAACCACGTGACTGCTACGGTCGCAGGTTTGAATCCTGCCTCGGGCATGGATGTGTGTGATGTTCTTAGGTTAGTTAGGTTTAACTAGTTCTAAGTTCTAGGGGACTGATGACCTCAGAAGTTAAGTCCCATAGTGCTCAGAGCCAAACGGTTCCAGCAAAATATAATGTCCGAAAGAACAGATGCCATCTTCACATCGTTAAGGCTAACTGGCTGATGACCTTCTTCAGTGCGGATGCACAAGAACTGCCTGAACTCTTACGGGACTAGGTGGATTGTCTGCCGCGAATAAAGGTTCAAATGGCTCTGAGCACTATGGGACTTAACATGTGAGGTCCCCTAAAATTTAGAACTACTTAAACCTAACTAACCTAAGGACATCACACACATCCATACCCGAGGCAGGATTCGAACCTGCAACCGTAACGGTCGCGCGGGAGAATAAAGGGTATAATGGCAGGGGCACTACGATTGTAGCTATCCTCTGTACCCTTGGTGGCTCAGATGGATAGAGCGTCTGCCTTGTAAGCATTAGATCCCGGGTTCGAGTCCCGGTCGGGGCACACATTTTCAACTGTCCCAGTTAATGTATATCAACGCCCGTCATCAGCTAATGGTACTGATTTAACTGTAATTCAAATATAACGTGAGCCCTCAGTGCTGTGAACCATTGAGATCCACACAGCGCGAAACAGTGTGTTGTTTTTCTTTTTTTTTTGTTTATTTGTGGTTTGAGGGCGCAAAACGTCTATGGTCATTAGCGCCCAGCCCGTGACGTAGGAAACAGGAAAAAACGAAATTTAAAACCAGCAGCAATGGGAACAAAGTCATAAAATTTGAGAAACTAAAGGCAGAAGGAATGCTTAAAAATCCACTATAGAAAGGGGTTGGTTGGCCCCAAAAAAGCTTCAAATGACTGACGTCATTTCACTGTCACTAATAAACTGGAGAACGCGGTCGGCTGAGCGCGTGTCATCTGCTAAAATCGACGATAGATCAGGCGATAGCTGTAGACGGGAGCGTAATGGATTAAAATAGGGGCATTCAATTAAAAGGTGTCTGACCGTCCACAGCTGAGAGCAGTGGGGACAGAGTGGGGGAGGATCACCGCTTAAAAGATATCGATGGCTAAAAAGACAGTGCCCTATCCGGAGTCTAGCTAAAATTACCTCCTCCCGACGCCGCGTTCGGGAGGAAGAGGTCCAAGCGCAAGGAAGGGCTTTCACTTCCCGCAATTTAACAGTGTGTTGTGTAGCGTAAGATACTTCACATCTGTATTACGCTATTAATATTAAAACATACTGCGCCATGAATCAATCGACATACAATACGGAGCTTAGTTCACATATGGCCTCATCATGACAAAAGAAAAAATAATTTACCGTACACTAAAAAATACAACAGTATTTTAATACATGCCCAAAATCGTCGGTGGAGCAGCTGAGAATTGCTATGACAGCCTATGCACGATGCGGCATTGAGTCAGACGGGCTTTGAATGACACGACAAGGAAGAAAGGAAGCTATAGATTCCACACGAAAATGAAGCTTATCTGCAAGATGATAGTGGGCGGACGTCCTGAGCACATTGCTACAGGTAAATCTCAGAAGTGTTCAGTGGGCAACATCTCAGAAGAAACAACAGACGGGAAAGGGGGGGGGGGGGGGGGGGAGGGGTGGAAACAAGCAGTACAGTGTTCAGACAAGTCTCCAAGCGATGTGCGCTGTATACCTGCGTCATCAGGAGTAGGTTTCAAATCTGACATCTGCAGAGCGTAACTCAAGACACATATTACACTATGTTATTTTGCGTACCATCTAGGGGTTATGAGTACCTTACCGTCAGTCTAATACGTCATGGCTGAAAATATCACGAATTATCTACAGAAGAATGGATGAATGGTACAAGCCACCCTGGGAAAAGAGCAATTTGTGTACCGGAGGGACGGACGGATATAGGAACCCATTATAGCAGTGCTGACGCTACGACTTACCTTAGAAAATAGGGGGAGGAGAGACACACCGACATTTATAGCACGCGTAGAATTTGTAAAAAGTTTCTCAAAATTCTGATGGAGGGGAGGAGGAGATACACTATGTGATCAAAAGTATCCAGACACCCCAAAAAACATACATTTTTCATAGTAGGTGCATTGTGCTGCCACCCATTGCCAGGTACTCCATATCAGCGACCTCAGTAGTCATTAGACATCGTGAGAGAGCAGAATGGGGCTCTCCGTGGGACTCACGAACTTTGAACGTAGTCAGGTGATTGGGTGTCATTCGTGTCATAAGTCTGTACGCGAAATTTCCACACTCCTAAACATCCATAGGTCCACTGTTTCCGATGTGGTACAGTGGAAACGTGAAGGGACATGTACAGTGCAAAAGCGTACAGGCCGACCTCGTCGTTGACTGAGAGAGACCGCTGACAGTTGAAGAGGGTCGTAATGTGTAATAGGCAGACATCTATTCAGACCATCGCACAGGAATTCCAAACTGCATCTGAATTCACTGCAAGTACTATGACAGTTAGGCGGGAGGTGAGAAATCTTGGATTTCATGGTCGAACGTCTGCTCATAAGTCACACATCACGCCGGTAAATGCCAAACGATGCCTCGCTTGGTGTAAGGAGCGTAAACATTGGACGATTGAACAGTGGAAAAACGTTGTGTGGAGTGAAGAATTACGGTACACAATGTGGGGATCCGACAGCAGGGTGTGGATATGGTGAATACCCGGTGAACGTCATCTGCCAGCGTGTGTAGTGCCAACAGTAAAATTCGGAGGCGGAGGGGTTGTGGTGTGGTTGTTTTTCATGGAGGAGGCTTACACCCCTCGTTATTTTGCGTGGCACTATCACAGCACAGGCCTACATTGATGTTTGAAGCACCTTCTTGCTTCCCGCTATTGAAGAGCAATTCGGGGATGGCAATTGCATCTTTCAACACGATCGAGCACCTGTTCATAATGCGCGTCCTGTGGCGGAGTGGTTACACGACAATAACATCCCTGTAGTGGACTGCCCTGCACAGAGTCCTGACCTGAATCCCATAGAACACCTTTGGGATGTTTTGGAACGCCGATTTCGGGCCAGGCCTCACCAACAGACAACGCTACCTCGCCTCAGTGGAGCATCCATTAAGAATGGGCTGTCATTTCTCAAGAAACCTGCCAGCTCCTGATTGAACGTATGCTTGCAAGAGTGGAAGCTGTCATGAAGGTTAAGGGTGGGCCAACGCCATACTGAATTCCAACATAACCGATGGAGGGCGCCACGAACTTTTAAGTAATTTTCAGCCAGGTGTCCGGATACTTTTGATCCGTAGTGTAAAAGTTTAACGTTCCGTCGTCAACTAGGTGATCAGAGATGGAGCACAAGCTCGGATTGGGAGGGATGAAGAAGGGAAGTGACCGTACCCTTTTGAACTAACCATCCTGGCATCTGCTTTAAGCAATTTAGGGAAATCACGGAAAACCTAAATCAGGGTGGCCGGACGCAGGATTGAACCGTCGTTCTCCCGAATGAGAGTCCAGTGTGCTAACCACTGCGGTACTTCGCTCGGTCGACATTGCTAATGGAGTACTCTCTTTGAAATGCTGTAGTTATCAGGAATAAGTTACGCGGCATGGAGGAATATATACAACTTGTACAGAAGCCAGACAACAAAACTAGGAGTCAAAGATTTGGGTAGAACGACATTCATAACTGAGCTTCTTAGTAGAATGAGACATTTAACCGCTTCAGCTGTAAATAGTTTTACTGTTTCAATGACGATCGGCTTCGGGCTATTGTCAGACAATCTTCACGTGTACGAGGCGTGTTTTTTAAGTAAGTACCGTTTTGAAAGTAAAAAAAGACATGCTAAGATATCTCAATAATTTTATTTTTAAATGAAAGCCTGTACCTTAATCTACTTTTCTACATATTGAGGCACTTTTCATAACGTTGTACCTGTTTTTGAATACCCTCGTCATAGAAGTCTGCCGCCTGACTTGTTTACCACTGCATCACCACTGTTTTGACTTCGTCATCGTCTTGAAGACGCTGACCGCCCAGTTGTTTCTTCAAGTGCAGGAACAGATGGTAGTCACTGGGCGCAAGATCGGGGCTGTATGGAGGATGATACAGAGTTTCCCATCGAAAAGATGTGATGAGATCTGATTCGCCACATGCGGACGGGCACTGTCTTGCAGCAAAACGATGCCCTTGCTCAACTTCCATGGACTGTTGCTTTGATTTTGGTGTGACGTAGGCCAACCATGTTTCTTCGCCCGTAACAATTTGGCTGAAGAAATCATCACCGTCGTTGTGGTACCGCTCAAGGACAGTCAATGCACTGTCTAAACGTTTAGTTTTGTGCACATCCGTCAACATTTTCGGTACTCAACGTGCGCACAATTTTCGATAATTCAAGTGCTCTGTCACAATGCCATACAAAACTCTACAAGAAACATTAGGAAAGTCATTCCGAAAGGAGGAAATTGTAAAGCGTCTGTTTCCTCTCACTTTATTGTCCACTTCCTGCACTAAACTTTCATTAACGACAGAAGGACGCCCACTCCGTTGTTCATCATGCACATTTGTGCGGCCGTCTTTAAATGCTCTCACCCAGTTTCTTACCATTCCATCACTCATAATGTTTTCTCCGTAAACTGCACAGATCTCACGATGAATATCTATCGCTTTTAGGGCTTTAACACTAAGAAATCTTATAACAGCCCGTACTTCACAGTCGGCGGGACTCACGATTATCGAAGGCATCTTAAACACACAGTACACAACGTAAACAAGGAAGAATCAGACTGTAATGGCGTCAGTGCGTAGATTAAGGTACAGGCTTTCATGTAAAAATACAATTACTGATGTATCTTAGCACGTCTTTTTTTTAAATTTAAAAACGGTTCTTACTTAAAAAAACACGCCTCGTACAAGAACCACGAGGCCGTGACCACCAGACTGCGGGCAGGTAGAGTTTGTCAAACTTGTTCGGAGTGACAGTTGTATGGAACGGGAATGTATTAACATTTTTATGGACACCAGGACACTGTAGATAGTGGACAGGGTGTTCCAGAAGTAAGATACACCGACCTGTCCGCCTCTACCTGCGACGTATTCTGGAGAACGCCAAACCCCATTTCCTGCACAAAGTTCCCTTTCCCCGCACCAGTTCGTAGTGTGCGTGGATTTCTCCAGTGTTCAGTACTACAGTTGGCCTCTGACTGGCAAGTAGTGTTTCATCTTTTAGTGCTGAGATAATGGAGTTCTCCGAGATCACCAGAGCGAAGATTTTACTGATTTTCAACGGGCATCAGAATATAGTGGACTATGCAAATGACCAAGAAGTGACTTACAGGCGTTGTGTAAATATTAAAAAAAATTAATGCAAAGGAAGACTATCCACACCAAATAACACACTTTTAGGGGAAGTTGGCCATGTCAATATTCCAGATGAAGCAGCAAATAAAGTGCGAAGACATTTTGTCGGCGGAAAGACGCATGCAAAAGAAACAGACGCTACAATTTCATGAGTTTACGTTCAAGAAATAGGGCAGCTCTTCAATCGAGGCATCGTTACCATCGCACAGATGTGCAAAACAGTCCTCACATCACATTAGGCGAAAATATGTGGGAACTATACAAGATCCCACCGTTTCCGGAGAGATACTGTTCCGAGAAAATACACTACTGTCCATAAAAATTGCTACACCACGAAGATGACGTGCTATAGAGGCGAAATTTAACTGACAGGATGAAGATGCTGTGATATGGAAATCATTAGCTTTTTAGAGAAGTCACACAAGGTTGGCGCCGGTGGCGACACCTACAACATGCTGACATGAGGAAAGTTTCCAACCGATTCCTCATAGACAAACAGCAGTTCACGGGCGTTGCCTGGTGAAAGGTTGTTGTGATGCCCCGTGTAAGGAGGAGAAATGGGTACCATCACGTTTCCGACTTTGAAAAAGGTCGGATTGTAGCCTATCGCGATTGTGCATTATCGTATCGCGACAATGCTGCTAGTGTTGGTCGAGATCCAATGACTGTTAGCAGAATATGGAATCGGTGGGTTCAAGAGGGTAATACGGAACGCCGTGCTGGATCCCAACGGCCTCGTATCACTAGCAGGCGAGATGACAGGCATCTTATCCGCATAGTTGTAACGGATCGTGCAGCCACGTCTCGATCCCTGAGTTAACAGATGGGGACGTTTGCAAGACAACAACCATCTGCATGAGCAGTTCGACGACGTTTGCAGCGGCATGAACTATCAGCTCGGAGACCATGGCTGCGGTTACCCTTTACGCTGCATCACAGACAGGAGCGCCTGCGATGGTGTACTCAACGACGAACCTGGGTGCACGAATGGCAAAACGTCAGTTTTTCGGATGAATCGAGGTTCTGTTTACAGCATCATGATGGTCGCATCCGTGTCTGGTAAGATCGCGGTGAAAGCACATTGGAAGCGTGTATTCGTCATCGCCCGGCGTTATGGTATGGGGGTGCCATTGGTTACACATCTCGGTCACCTCTTGTTCGCATTGACGGCACTTTGAAAAGTGGGCGTTATATTTCAGATGTGCTACGACCCGTGGCTCTACCCTTCATTCGATCCCTGCGAAACCCTACATTTCAGCAGGACAATGCACGACCGCATGTTGCAAGTCCTGTACGGGCCTTTCCGGATACAGAAAATGCTCGACTGCTGCCCTGGCCAGCACATTCTCCTGATCTCTCACCAACTGAAAACGTCTGGTGAATAGTGGCCGAGCAACTGGTTCGTCACAATCGGCAGTCACTACTCTTGATGAACTGTGGTATCGTGTTGAAGCTGCATGGGCAGCTGTACCTGTACACGCCGTCCAAGCTCTGTTTGACCCAATGCCCAGGCGTATCAAGGCCGTTTTTACGGCCAGAGGTGGTTGTTCTGGGTACTGATTTCTCAGGATCTATGCACCCAAATTGCGTGAAAATGTAATCACATGTCAGTTCTAGTATAATATATTTGTCCAATGAATACCCGTTTATCATCTGCATTTCTTCTTGGTGTAGCAACTTTAATGGCCAGTAGTGTAATTTACTAATAAGTGATGGCAGCATCTCTTTACCTGCAGATGATCATAGGGGACCGAAAGAGAGAATACTGGTGTTTGCCAGCGAAAAGGGAAAAGTGTATTTATCAAACTGTGAATCATTCTTTGTGGACGGAACGTTCGAGAGTTCAAGCAAGCAGTTCGGACAGCTGTTTATACTCCACACCGACCTTAATAGTTCTTCGGAGGAAACAAACAACATTTGAGTCGTTTACACACTGCTGCCAAATAAAAAGCGAAAGACATATGGAACTTTTTTTAAAGCTATTAAAACTAACATGCCTGGGTGAAGCCCTGCATCTCTGATGATGGACTTCGACATAACCGTCGTCCAAGCAGCTGACAGTTCGTTTCCTGGAACAGAGATTACTGGGTGCGATTACCATTTTAGGCAACGTTTGTGGAAACAAGTTCAGTGTTGTGGCCTCGTTCCAACTTATAAGTAAAACGAGGAAATACGCTGTCAGATAGGAATATGTGTTGGTCTAGTATATCTTCCCCCTGAAACATTGAAAGGTGATTGGCTGTGTATTCAGGAGAGACGCCTGAAAATCAAAAACTTCAGGAATTTTATGACTCTTTTGTGGACCAGTGGGTCGATAATGAACATATGCCAAGAGAGACGTGGAATTGCCATGGAAGACGCCATCGCACTAATAACGTCTCAGAAGGACGGAACCGAAGAATAAATGCATTAATACCAAAATTTCATCCGAATGTTTACTCATTAGTGAAAAACGTTCGAGAAGATGCTGATTACCACGACCACCAGTTTGACCAACTAATTTTAAATTCTGATGGGAAAAGAAGGAAAATGTCAGCAATGAAGACTGACGAAACGATTGCAATGCAACTTAAAATCACTTTTGTCTTGTGTCGCCTACGCACAGAAGTTACAATGACATAGAGAACGTCAAAATAATTGAAATATTTGTAAGTAATGAAAATAAGTTTAATGTAATCTTTGGAAATCTTGTAAATATTGTAAATAAATTTAATGGGGGACGGAAAGAGACCACCTTCTCGTGGCGTTCCCTGCAAATGTTGGCCAAATGTCTCTTGAAATTTGCAAAATATTTCCTAATGATGACTGACAAGACTATATTCAAATGCCAAGCCTTTTCTAGGGAATAATCGCAACGTTTTCCTTGAGAGGTTCTTAGAATCAAAATCTGTTTGGGCAGACACAGAATACAAAATCTTTGCAGCCGAAATATACAAATGGGATTCAATTAAATCCATACTTCCTCCCATTGTTAGAAGATGAACAAGCCAGTATGAAACGGGGAAACAAAAATTAACATAAAAAAGTCACTGCTCGCACTTTTGCAACCTTTCAACATATGCTAAAACTGATTTCTAGCAATACACGTCGTAGACTACTGAAGGCCGGTGCAGGATGCGGCCCTCCAGGGTTGTGAGTAGAGATAGGCCGTTCGTGGACTCACGGGTCCAAGCCCGGCCGGTTAGCCGTGCGATCTAACGCACCGCTTTCGGGGCGGGAAGGAGCGCCTGGTCCCAGGCACGAATCCACCCGGCGGACTTGTGTCGAGGTCCGGTGAGCCAGCCAGTCTGTGGATGGTTTTTAGGCGGTTTTACATCTGTCTCGGCGAATACGGGCTGGTTCCCCTTATTCCACCTCAGCTACACTGTGTCGGCGATTGCTGCGCAAACAAGTTTTCCACATACCCGTCCACCACCATTACTCTACCACGCAAACATAGGGGTGACACTAATCTGGTGTGAGAAGTTTCCTAGGAGAGGGGAGGGGGGGGTGGGTTCACCGAGGGCCGAACCGCACAGTAACCATGAAAGAGTGGTTCGTTGTGGGGCGGCGGAGGCGTGAAGTGGACTGCGGTCGTCGTTGTGTGGTTGTGGACCACTGCGGCTGCCGCGCGGACGCCAAAGATAATTTTTGATTTCTGTCGCGATCAACAGAACCATGTTTACTTCGAACTTGGCATAAACTCAAAATGAGAAAAACAAGTTGCAAGATTTCCAGGAAAACTGAAGTGAAACAATTGGCAGCCAGCCTTTGGAAATCAATTACTCTGCCTGTCCACTGTGTAAATATAAATTTAGAGAATACACTGAAGTTCTGTTCAGTACAGTAAAAAAAAAAAATGGCTCTGAGCACTATGGGACTCAACTGCTGTGGTCATATGTCCCCTAGAACTTAGAACTACTTAAACCTAACTAACCTAAGGACATCACACACATCCATGCCCGAGGCAGGATTCGAACTTGCGACCGTAGTGGTCGCGCGGTTCCAGATTGAAACGCCTAGAACCGCTCGGCCACACCGGCCGCCTGTAAATAAAAGAAAGTACTTTTATACACCAACTTATAGCTAAATATTCCAAGTATGTTCACAAAAAATTTCTTTCTGCTCCTGCAAAAAATCAAAAAAATCAGAGACGACTGTGCAAAACTTTTTGAACGCCCTTTGTATATGTATGGAGTGTCAACATGTAGCAGAATTTCGTGTTCCATTTCGACAATTTACACAGTTCGACTGCGATCTGTGTCATACATACTTTCGAGGAAAGTCTGTTTCACTTAGCAGGCGATGAAGGTGTCAGATGCTGCTAAGAAACGCGTCGGATGGGAAAGCACTGTCGACACTCTCGCTGCAGCTCGTCCATTGCCATTCACCGACCGGCGTACAATATGCGTGTCAGTCATTTGAGCATACGTAAACTGCGCCCCGTTCACTGTTGTTGTCACAAGGTGGTAATGATTGCATCCGTACACAGAGCAGTTTTGAATGTCAGTACACATTCCCAGTCAGCGACACGTCAGCACCACCGACCTTAACATTAAAGGTTGACCTCAGAGGCCATACTTGTCGAAGTACATTTGTTTTGATGTTCTCTATTCCTCCATTATTGTATTTATACGAACGAATAGTTTTCGGAACATCAGAGTGCCATCTGTGCCTACCTTCAATACGGAATTTCTCACATCCAGAAGGCTCAGTGTGGTGTAAACGTGTGAAGCCAGAAGGCAATCATGGCACGGAGACGCTCTCGTGCTTCCTACAGCCAACTGAGCGGGTTTGAAAGGGGTCAAATTGTGGACTTCCGAGTGGCGGGATGGTCCTTTCGGAGAACTGCCACACAAGTTGGACGTGTTGCTTCAGTTGTGCAACGATGCTGGTATCAGTGGTATCATGAATATTCTTCATCTGTATACGAAGTTCTACATCTACATCTACATTTATACTCCGCAAGCCACCCAATGGTGTGTGGCGGAGAGCACTTTACGTGCCACTGTCATTACCTCCCTTTCCTGTTGCAGTCGCGTGTGGTTCGCGGGAAGAACGACTGCCGGAAAGCCTCCGTGCGCGTTCGAATCTCTCTAAATTTACATTCGTGATCTCCTCGGGAGGTATAAGTAGGGGGAAGCAATATATTCGATACCTCATCCAGAAACTCACCCTCTCGAAACCTGGACAGCAAGATACACCGCGATGCAGAGCGCCTGTCTTGCAGAGTCTGCCACTCGAGTTTGCTAAACATCTCCGTAACGTTATCACGCTTACCAAGTAAACCTGTGACGAAACGCGTCGCTCTTCTTTGGATCTTCTCTATCTCGTCTGTCAACCCGATCTGGTACGGATCGCACACTCATGAGCAATACTCAAGTATAGGTCGAACGAGCGTTTTGTAAGCCACCTCCTTTGTTGATGGATTACATTTTCTAAGGACTCTCCCTTGAATCTCAACCTGGCACCCGCCTTAGGAACAATTAATTTTATATGATCATTCCACTTCAAATCGTTCCGCACACATACTCCCAGATATTTTACAGAAGTAACTGCTGCCAGTGTTTGTTCCGCTATTATATAATCATACAATACAGGATCCTTCTTTCTATGTATTCGCAATACATTACATTTGTCTATGTTAAGTGTCAGTTGCCACTCCCCGCACCAAGTGCCTATCCGCTGCAAACTTCCTGCATTTCGCTGCAATTTTCTAATGCTGCAACTTCTCTGTATACTACAGCATCATCCGCGAAAAGCCACATGGAACTTCCGACACTATCTACTAAGTCATTTATATATATTGTGAAAAGCAATGGTCCTACAACACTCCCCTGTGACACGCCAGAGGTTACTTTAACGTCTGTAGACGTCTCTCCATTGAGAACAACATGCTGTGTTCTGTTCGCTGAAAACTCTTCAATCCAGCCACACAGCTGGTCTGATATTCCGTAGGCTCTTACTTTGCTTATCAGGCGACAGTGCGGAACTGTATCGAACGAATTCCGGATGACAGGGAAAATGGCATCTACGAGGGAGCCTGTATCTAATATTTTCTGGGTCTCTTGAACAAATAAAGCGAGTTGGGTCTCACACGATCGCTGTTTCCAGAATCCATGTTGATTCCTACAGAGCAGATTCTGGGTTTCCAGAAATGACATGATACGCGAGCAAAAAACATGTTCTAAAATTCTGTAAAACAGATCGATGTCAGAGATATAGGTTCTGGACACCCACACAGCACAGGCGCCCGCCATGATCGTCATATTGTAGCAGTGACAGATCGCACAGCTACCACAGGATAAGAGGAGTCATAAGATGAGTCGTATCAACACGAACTGTTTCGAAACGATTATTAACAGAGGGACTACGGAAACACACACCTTTAGCCCGCATTCCACTCACGCCACAGTATCGACGTGGACGGCTCGACTCGTGCCGTCAAAGGATGTTGGAAGATGGAATGGCATGCCGTGGTCTTCAGCGATGAAAGCAGATTCTCTGTCTACGCACTTGTTTGCGCGTACCACGGACACCTGGTCAGGGCTATCTCGTAGAGTGCATTCGTCCAAGACTTACTGGCCCCACCACTGCTATTATGGTCTGGGATGCGATAAACTACCTTTGCTGTTTCTGGAGGGGACACTAACCAAGTCCTCGGTACGTGCAGAATGTCTGTTAGACCCGTTCTTTTGCTATTCTCGCAACGGGAAGATGATGTGTTTTTCCTACAGGATAATGCTCGACCACACACTGACCGTGAAACTCAAATTGCTATGCAAGACGTGCAGCAACTTTCCAGGCCAGCACCATCTCCGGAATTGTCTCCAGTCGAGCACTTGTGGGATATTTCGGGACAAGAAATGGCTCGTGCGAATTGTCAGCCAACTCTTACAGAACTACGTGAATACGTGGAGAATGCGTGGCATAACGTATCTCAGGAAAGTATTCGCCATCTGTAGGATCGACTTTCTGTCAGAGTCAGCGCCGGTATTGCCGCCTGTGGAGGCTACACCTTATACTAATATGGGTGCTTCAGCATGGGTCGATACAGGTGGTAACGATCTGGCTGGTACTTCAGATGCGCTTGTGCTATTGATCATTTCATTTACTCCATGCGCACTGTCGGTTGATTTGGAGGAAGGGACCAAACAGCGAAGTCTTCTGTCCCTTCGGATCAGGGAAAAATGGGGAATGAAGTCGGCCGTGCCCTTTCGAAGGAACCATCCCGGCATATATATTGTTGTGGACTGGCAAGACAGCCAATCCACAATGACGGGTAGCCGAAAGGCACGCGTTTAAGCTCACGCAGGCTGGCGTGAGGTCTAGAACAGTTAAAGGAGTTATACTAGCAAGAAAAGTACGTAGCTGCTGGAATACTTAACTTAAATCCATAATTGGTGAACATCGGTCTGACGGTACATGCATCACAAGATGAATAGCAAATGATAATGGCGCCTTGCTAGGTCGTAGCAAATGACGTAGCTCAAGGCTGTGATAACTATCGTCTCGGCAAATGAGAGCATATTTTGTCAGTGAACCATCGCTAGCAAAGTCGGGTGTACAACTGGGGCGAGTGCTAGGACGTCTCTCTAGACCTGCAGTGTGGCGGCGCTCTGTCTGCAATCACTGACAGTGGCGACACGCGGGTCCGACGTATACTAACGGACCGCGGCCGATTTAAAGGCTACCACCTAGCAAGTGTGGTGTCTGGCGGTGACACCACATATATATATATGCCGGGATGGCGAAATTTTATATATATATATATATATATATATATATATATATATATATATATATATATACTCCTGGAAATTGAAATAAGAACACCGTGAATTCATTGTCCCAGGAAGGGGAAACTTTATTGACACATTCCTGGGGTCAGATACATCACATGATCACATTGACAGAACCACAGGCACATAGACACAGGCAACAGAGCATGCACAATGTCGGCACTAGTACGGTGTATATCCACCTTTCGCAGCAATGCAGGCTGCTATTCTCCCATGGAGACGATCGTAGAGATGCTGGATGTAGTCCTGTGGAACGGCTTGCCATGCCATTTCCACCTGGCGCCTCAGTTGGACCAGCGTTCGTGCTGGACGTGCAGACCGCGTGAGACGACGCTTCATCCAGTCCCAAACATGCTCAATGGGGGACAGATCCGGAGATCTTGCTGGCCAGGGTAGTTGACTTACACCTTCTAGAGCACGTTGGGTGGCACGGGATACATGCGGACGTGCATTGTCCTGTTGGAACAGCAAGTTCCCTTGCCGGTCTAGGAATGGTAGAACGATGGGTTCGATGACGGTTTGGATGTACCGTGCACTATTCAGTGTCCCCTCGACGATCACCAGTGGTGTACGGCCAGTGTAGGAGATCGCTCCCCACACCATGATGCCGGGTGTTGGCCCTGTGTGCCTCGGTCGTATGCAGTCCTGATTGTGGCGCTCACCTGCACGGCGCCAAACACGCATACGACCACCATTGGCACCAAGGCAGAAGCGACTCTCATCGCGGAAGACGACACGTCTCCATTCGTCCCTCCATTCACGCCTGTCGCGACACCACTGGAGGCGGGCTGCACGATGTTGGGGCGTGAGCGGAAGACGGCCTAACGGTGTGCGGGACCGTAGCCCAGCTTCATGGAGACGGTTGCGAATGGTCCTCGCCGATACCCCAGGAGCAACAGTGTCCCTAATTTGCTGGGAAGTGGCGGTGCGGTCCCCTACGGCACTGCGTAGGATCCTACGGTCTTGGCGTGCATCCGTGCGTCGCTGCGGTCCGGTCCCAGGTCGACGGGCACGTGCACCTTCCGCCGACCACTGGCGACAACATCGATGTACTGTGGAGACCTCACGCCCCACGTGTTGAGCAATTCGGCGGTACGGCCACCCGGCCTCCCGCATGCCCACTATACGCCCTCGCTCAAAGTCCGTCAACTGCACATACGGTTCACGTCCACGCTGTCGCGGCATGCTACCAGTGTTAAAGACTGCGATGGAGCTCCGTATGCCACGGCAAACTGGCTGACACTGACGGCGGCGGTGCACAAATGTTGCACAGCTAGCGCCATTCGACGGCCAACACCGCGGTTCCTGGTGTGTCTGCTGTGCCGTGCGTGTGATCATTGCTTGTACAGCCCTCTCGCTGTGTCCGGAGCAAGTATGGTGGGTCTGACACACCGGTATCAACGTGTTCGTTTTTCCATTTCCAGGAGTGTATTATTGGGTCGCTCACTTAAACGTTTCAGCGCAAAAGCGAAAATATCTCTGGCACAAAACCAGATAGTGAAAAACGACTTTCACAGTTATGAGTGCGAGGCAGGGGCTCATAAAACTAAATACTATGAGACATATTAAAAGTAAGCAAATATAAGTTTCAACAAAACCTTACTTTTTCTTAAGTGGACACGCCGTATTATTTCTTACGCAGTCAATAACATGAAAAATCACAAAAAGAGTGGCGTTGCTTGCATTGCAATACGTCAGTCACATCCCGAGAAATTGCAAGCTGAAGTTGATGCTTGAAGCAAACATATTATTGTTACAGGCAGGAAACCCTATTCTTACTTTGGGCGCTGGTGACATCAGTGAAAGTAAGATTACGTAAATAATTAATATTAAAAACAGTCTTGATCACGATTTATTTTCTAAGGTGACCGGTTTCGACCACTACTGTGGTCATCTTCAGACCATTGAGTGGGAACCCCTTTCTGTTGGAGAATCACAACTGATTCTCCAACAGAAAGGGGTTCCCACTCAATGGTCTGAAGATGACCACAGTAGTGGTCGAAACCGGTCACCTTATAAAATAAATCGTGATCAAGACTGTTTTTAATATTAATTATTTACAAGACATTGATCACTGCTGTTCCCATAATGAATTCAAAAGTAAGATTACGTACGTCAATCACATCGTGATTGTGAGGAACCTGGAGTTCACGTTTGCATCTCGAAACGTTCAATAGCGGGGCGTTTCGTTTATTTCAAACGTCAACTACGCTTTGAAATGTCTCGGGATGTAATTGACGTATTGCGATGCATCCAAAGCTATCCTTTTTGTGATTTTTCATGTTATTGATTGCAAAAGAAGTAATGTGGTGTGATCATTAAAAAACCATGAGATTTTTTGAAAGTAATATTTGCTTACGTTTTAGAATGTCTCACAGTATTTATTTTCACGATCCCTGTCTTACATTCAACCAATGAATGTCGTTTTTCAATATATATTTACGTTCCAGAAATATATGTGCTGAAACGTTTAAGTGAGCGACCCTGTATACAAAGTGAACATTAATAAAACTGACAAACTACAGGGACGGATTCTGACTGGAAATGGAGGTGAAAAGGTCCTATGAACATGTGTCCGGAAATGCAACATTGCCATGGTACACTACTGGCCATTAAAATTTCTACCCCACGAAGATGACGTGCGACAGACGCGAAATTTAACCGACAGGAAGAAGATGCTGTGATATGCAAGTGATTAGCTTTTCGGAGCATTCACACAAGGTTGGCGCCGGTGGCGACACCTACAACGTGCTGACATGAGGAAGGCTTCCAACCGATTACTCATACACAAACAGCAGTTGACCGGCGTTGCCTGATGAAACGTTGTTGTGATGCGTTGTGTAAGGAGGAGAAATGCGTACCATCACGTTTCCGACTTTGATAAAGGTCTGATTGTAGCCTATCACGATTACGGTTTACCGTATCGCGACATTGCTGCTCGCGTTGGTCGAGATCGAATGACTGTTAGCAGAATATGGAATCGGTGGCTTCAGGAGGGTAATACGGAACGCCGTGCTGGATCCCAACGGCCTCGTATCACTAGTAGTCGAGATGATAGGCATCTTATCCGCATGGCTGTAAGTAATCGTGCAGCCACGTCTCCATTCCTGAGTCAACAGATGGGGACGTTTGCAAGACAACAACCATCTGCACGAACAGTTCGACGACGTTTGCAGCAGCATGGACTATCAGCTCGGAGACCATGGCTGCGGTTACCCTTGACGCTGCATCATAGACAGGAGCGCCTGCGATGGTGTACTCAACGACGAACCTTGGTGCACGAATGGCAAAACGTAATTTTTTCGGATGAATCCAGGTTCTGTTTACATCATCATGATGGTCGCATAAATGTTTGGCGATATCGCGGTGAACACACATTGGAAGCGAGTATTCGTCATCGCCATACTGGTGTATCACCCGGCGTGATGGTATGGCGTCTCAGTCACCTCTTGTTCGCATTGTGGACGTTACATTTCAAGCACGGGCAGCTGTACCATCCAAGCTCTGTTTGACTCAATGCCCAGGCGTATCAAGGTCGTTATTACGGTCAGAAAATGTTCAAATGTGTGTGAAATCTTATCGGACTTAACTGCTAAGGTCATCAGTCCCTAAGCTTACACATTCTCAGATCTCTCACCAATTTAAAACGTCTGGTCAATGGTGGCCGAGCAACTGGCTCGTCACAATACGCCAGTCACTACTCTTGTTGAACTGTGGCATCGTGTTGACGCTGCATGGGCAGCTGTACCTGTACACGCCATCCAAGCTCTTTTTGACTCAATGCCCAGGCGTATCAAGGCCGTTATTACGGCCAGAGGTGGTTGTTCTGGATAGTGATTTCTCAGGATCCATGCACCCAAATTGCGTGAAAATGTAATGACATGTCAGTTCTAGTATAATAAATTTGTCCAATGAATGCCGGCCGGAGTGGCCGTGCGGTTCTGGGCGCTACAGTCTGGAGCCGAGCGACCGCTACGGTCGCAGGTTCGAATCCTGCCTCGGGCATGGATGTTGTGATGTCCTTAGGTTAGTTAGGTATAATTAGTTCTAAGTTCTAGGCGACTGATGACCTCAGAAGTTAAGTCGCATAGTGCTCAGAGCCATTTGTCCAATGAATACCCGTTTATCATCTGCATTTCTTCTTGGTGTAGCAATTTTAATGGCCAGTAGTGTATATGGCGCTACAGAGCGAGGTGGCGCAGTGGTTAGCATACTGGACTCGCATTCGTGAGGACGACCGTTCAATCCCGCGCCCGGCCATCCTGATTTAGGTTTTCCGTGATTCCTTAAATCGCTCCAGGGAAATGCCGGGATGATTCCTTTGAAAGGGCACGGCCGACTTCCTTCCCCGTCCTGCCCTAATCCGGTGAGACCGATGACCTCGCTGTTTGCTCTCTTCCCCCAAACAATCCAATAGAATGGCACTAACGAATGAAAGTTCCTTTGACAACGTACCGTGTGTTTCTTGCGTATTGCAGGCTGTGTGATTGACGCAGCGTGGTGTAAGCAGTAGAATGGTCCGCTATTCATGTTGGGACCATTCCAAGATGGTGTCTGTGTACGACCAAACTGATGGAAACGGTCGAGAAGCAGCCCAGATATAGCGAAGTAAGTATCCTTGCAGACACCAACCACACCACACAACATTCAAGTCCTTTTTCGGCGTCTGTGTGATCATGGGTCCTTTCAGACAGACGAACGTGCAGGGAGGCAGCGGACTGTGCGTACACCACATATGGACGACAGGATATTGAGACGAACCCTAGTACAAGCTCCACGCAAGTGGCCCACCAGCATGGTGTAAGACGAAGTACGATTACGTGTATCCTGCATGACAATCGATACTACCCCTATCACCTGTAGTCCCATGGATGCCACTTTGAACATCTGCTGTGACGTAGATGCGATGCAGCTCTTTACAGTGTTCTGGGACAATTTGTTGTCGTTGCACGTACACCCTCCATTTCCGAACACATGTTCATAGGACCCTTTTTCCTCCATTTTCAGTCATTAATCCGGCCCTGCTGTTTTTCAGTGTTATTAATATTCGCCGTGTATATAGCGAGTAACGGGTATAAGTGCATATTTTTCTATTGCTGACTGACGACGGTGTACTGAACGACATTACATCAGTATTTACTTCATTTGCAGACTAATCATTATAGCTATTAGGTGTTGTACGCCATTGGGTTGGTTATTACCTCCAAGTACTTGTGGAAATAGCAAGCCATTAATGATTATTTTCCCCTGGGCGGCAGATCAGTTGTTGAAGTGTGGAGAACGGAAAACCGTTAGTCTATATTGACAGCGTAATCCACTTAGTGCACAGTTACTACTGAGCAGAAAATATCAGGTCATAAAGTTTGTGACGTGCTTGTGGTAAGACTGTTTGGTTCAAATGGTTCAAATGGCTCTGAGCACTATGGGACTTAACTGCTGTGGTCATCAGTCACCTAGAACTTAGAACTACTTAAACATAACTAACCTAATGACATCACACACATCCATGCCCGAGATAGGACTCGAACCTGCGACCGTAATGGTCGCGCGGTTCCAGACTGTAGCGCCTAGAACCGCTC
Organism: Schistocerca piceifrons; assembly: GCF_021461385.2. NCBI lineage: Eukaryota > Metazoa > Arthropoda > Insecta > Orthoptera > Acrididae > Schistocerca > Schistocerca piceifrons. The sequence goes on along the minus strand of NC_060149.1, from coordinate 776,887,768 downwards.
GGCCACTTCGGCTGGCCTAAGACTGTTTGACGCAGAGAAAACAACCAGTACGCTCATGTGTTTACTTATTAAGGTACCACACATAAAAATAGATCTGCAGCAATACCTGTTACACTCTAAAATATCCAACAGACTATCCTCTTTATTTTTACAGTATTTTATTGCTGGACTTGTACCGAGCACATGCCATCATCAGAGACATCAGCATTGCAAAAGGCAAAATACCTTTTCAATATGTCTACATCTGCCTGGCAGCATTTTAGTTTTTCGTATAACTTAATGTGACTACTAGTGTTTCGCATATCAGGAATTTACATGCTTCACATATACCTGTTTTCAACTCATGCATGAGACGTAACACTAATTTAATTATGCAATTGTAGGGATCACATTGTAAATTTTATTGTGTAACGTCCAATTGCTTAGGAAGATGATCTTTGTATCCATAGGTTATGATTGAGTTGTTGATACCGTAGACTACGTAATTTCATTTCGAATTTTTCATCTGTGTTGTTGGGATATCTTAAACAAATGACGATAAATGACGATAAATCAGTCTAATCTAAAAGCCGTAAATTGAACTAAATACCTAGGTATTACAATTACGAGCAACTTAAATTGGAAGGAACACACAGAAAATGTTGTGGGGAAGGCTAACCAAAGGCTGCGTTTCATTGGCAGGACACTTAGAAAATGTAACAGACCTACTAAGGAGACTGCCTACACTACGCTTGTCCGTCCTCTTTTAGAATACTGCTGCGCGGTGTGGGATCCTTACCAGATAGGACTGACATCGAAAAAATTCAGCGAAGGGCAGCACTTTTTGTATTATCGTGAAATATGGGCGAGAGTGTCACAGAAATGATGCAGAATTTGGGGTGAACACCATTAAAACAAAAAAGGCGTTTTTCGTTGCGACGGAATCTTTTCACGAAATTCCAATCACTAACTTTCTCCTCCGAATGCGAAAATATTTTTTTGACACCGACCTACATAGGGAGAAACGATCACCACGATAAAATAAGGGAAATCAGAGCTCGTACGGAAAAATATAGGTGTTCGATCTTTACGCGCGCTATACGAGATTGGAATAATGGAGAATCCTGTTTACTGAACCGTCTGCCAGGCACTTAAATGTGATTTGCAGAGTATCCATGTAGATGTAGATGAATGCCTAAAAGTTTTTAAAAATATTGGTGAAATTTTTAATGATATTTTTAGCTTTTCATGTAGGCCTGTAAGTCCAAATAGTGTTAGGATGTTTCATCATAATACTAAAAATTCTATTTTTTCTAAAATTTTTAGCAGGTTGCCTTTTTCATTGGAATGTAGGATTGAAAGACGTTCTGATTTTTTACCGGCAGTGCGTTTTTGTTCTTGTAGACGTGGATTAAATGAAGATAGGTTTATGATAGAGAAATTCAATTGTTCTCTGAAATTTGTTTTGATATTTATTCCTGTCTGTCCATGTTGTAGTTTCTCACAGCTATTGCAGTTTAACATATAGACTGTCCCCTCATAAATCCCTTAATGTAGTAAAGAACAACATTACAAGCCAATCGTTGTCACATGGAATGTATAGGATATTGACGTATGTTGCCCTACGAAGTGTACTTTTTCCTTTTCTTTTACTGCTTTTACTGGCCAACTACTGTCGGGTTCCTTCTCCCTCATCGGTAGCAAGTACAGTACAGAAGACAAAATAACTTTTACAACCGCGCGGCCGCTACGGTTGCAGGTTCGAATCCTGCCTCGGGCATGGATGTGTGTGATGTCCTTAGGTTAGTTAGGTTCAAGTAGTTCTAGGAGACTGATGACCTCAGATGTTAAGTCCCATAGTGCTCAGAGCCATTGGAACCATTTTTTGAACTTTTACAAAATGTTTATCTCTAGTGTATAGTGCATGAACTAATTCGATTGCTATTTTTTAACATATCATAATTTTACGTACCTTATATATACTGGCTTTTAGCTCATGCCAAAGACATAGATTTACGGAATTGTTCTACGGAATCAAAATTTTGTTCGAAATGGTTCAAATGGCTCTAAGAACTATGGGACTTAATATCTGAGGTCATCGATCCCCTAGACTTAGAACTACGTAAACCTAACTAACCTAAGGACATCACACACATCCATGATCGAGGCAGGATTCGAACCTGTGACCATAGTAGCCGCGTGGTTCCGGACCGAAGCGCCTACAACCGCTCGGTTACCAAGGCCGTTGAAAAATTTCCATGTTCTGACGCTTATTTTCAAGGTTGTTTTTGGAAACGCAAGATGATAAAATTTGAAATTTTTCCTCGGTATAATATGACAGTTTTTTTTTGTTATCGTTCCTAGGGACCTCCGGTCTTTTCTTTTTATTTCATTGGGGTGTAGCAGGTTGTTAGTATAAATTTTGTCCGCCGGCCTATGTGGCCGAGTGGTTCTAGGCGCTACAGTCTGGAACCGCGTGACCGCAGCGGTCGCAGGATCGAATCCTGCCTCGGGCATGGATGTGTGTGATGTCTTTAGGTTAGTTAGGTTTAAGTAGTTCTAAGTTCTATGGGACTGATGACCTCAGAATTTAAGTCCCATAGTGCTCAGAGCAATTTGAATTTATAAATTTTGTCGACTAAGGTCGTGTCGTAACCAATATTCATTCATATTTTTCTTAGTGCTTTTAGTTCAGACGTTATATTTATTTTAGTTATTGGGTATGTTATTAGATTTTCTATGCGGGTAAGAAATTATGCTTCTTTTTGTGCTGTTATATGGAAAGAGCTATTGTGAATTATTAAGAACTGTATTGCATAATGAGTAGACAAAAAACATATAAAACAAAAGGCCGCGTGATTTAATGCTTACAGTTTAAAGTAGGAGGTCTCTCCTAACTGGCCATAACGGAGCAAGACCCGCCTGTTCCAAGTTCCGGTGGCGAGTGTCGCTGTAACGCAGCATGAAATTAACCGACGTGGCAGCCTGCGGGTTCTTGCTCTGTTCGCAGACGAAGCTAAATCTCTCTCACTGCTTATTCAAAGATGTATTTGACATTCGCTCGTTCTGTCAATATGAGAAGAGCGAAGCAGTACAAAGGCGAGGCCTTGACAGATCCCTACAGGGATGAAAAAAGTTCAGCCCGCTCTTTGTCCTCGACAGTTCTATTGTAATCGCGTTCTCTTCTCAGCCCCTGGAACGAACGATGAAAGCTGCTCCAAGCGACAAGCTTTTACGTTCGTGCAACAGAAATACTGTAGTTTCACAGAGGCTGCCGAGGATCCACGTCCGGTTTGCGACCATAACTTACAGTGAAAAATTAGCGGTAGGCGTATATTGTACATTTTCGTCTTTCCATCTCCTATCCTGAGATCTAAAGCTGTGAGGTATAATGCCACTTAGGACGCTGGAGGTGCATTCCGAGGCACCCAAGCCTGTCTGCCGGCGGAGAAAGGATATCTCTTCTCACAACATCTGTCGAATCCTCTATTTTCAAACTGTTCTTGATATGGTATCGTGGGCTTAGCTTTCCCTTTCCTCAAAGTAATGATGTTTTCGAGTTTTCTATTTAATGAAGCCTCCACGCACACAAACATATTGTAACAGCCAATAAACACACTGCTATTCCAGAGCGTACGAAGAGCCTCTGGGAACCTGGTCCTCCACCAAGTTGGCAGGGACAGGCAGTATCATAGGCGGTTGCGAGCTAACCTAACTTATGACTGCCAATGGTGGCTAAGTGAGCAAGATAACACTCTGCAGCAGTTACAATATAACCATTGTAATGCACTAACAGCCTTCCATACATAGCATGGCTATATAAATTAAATAAAACTCCTGGTTTCTTTCTTACGTTTTACTGCTCCAAGTTAGTACAGCACTAAATTTATTATTTTTTCTCCGTTTAACATGGCCCTATGGTGTGAAATAAAGAGGTTCTGTATTTCAAGGATTTATGGTTTGACTCGGTTTTGAGTTTTGGATTGTAGTAACATTAAGCCTAGTTCTATCGTGTGAGCACGGAGAGCAGTTTAAAATAGAAGGCCAGTGAATGCAGATTTATTTTCAATCTCGTCGATTCCTGTTTTTATTTGAAAAAAAAGCACTCCGTCTTCAGGCCGCGAGTGGCCTACCCGGACCATCCGACCGCCGTGTCATCCTCAGTGGAGGATGCGGATAGGAGGGGCGTGGGGTCAGCACACCGCTCTCCCGGTCGTTATAATGGTATTCTTGACCGAAGCCGCTACTATTCGGTCGAGTAGTTCCTCAGTTGGCATCACGAGCCTGAGTGCACCCCGAAAACTGGCAACAGCGCATGGCGGCTGGATGGTCACCCATCCAAGTGCCGGCCACGCCCAACAGCGCTTAACTTCGGTGATCTCGCGGGAACCGGTGTATCCACTGCGGCAACGCCGTTGCCTCTGTTTCTATTTGGCCAAATGAAAACGGTCACAGTTCCGGCAAGTGATTTTATGTACAGTAATATTCCGTCAAAGAGCTGTACGTAATTTACTGAAACAAATTAGTTACACTGAGGTAGCAAAAATCATGGGATACTTCCTAATATCGTCCGCAGCACGTGGTCGTGCGGTAGCGTTCTCGCTTCCCGCGTCCAGGTTCCCGGGTTCGATTCCCGGTGGGGTCAGGGATTTTCTCTGCCTAGTGATGACTGGGTGTTGTGTGATGTCCTTAGGTTAGTTAGGTTTAAGTAGTTCTAAGTTCTAGGGGACTGATGACCATAGATGTTAAGTCCCATAGTGCTCAGAGCCATTTTTGAACCTAATATCGTGAAGGATCTCCTTTTTCCCAGCACAGTGCAACAATTCGACGTGGCATGTACAAAACAAGTCGATGGAAGTCACCTGGAGAAATATTGTGGCATGCTGCCTCTATGTTGTTGTTGTGGTCTTCAGTCCTGAGACTGGTTTGATGCAGCTCTGCATGCTACTCTATCCTGTGCAAGCTTCTTCATCTCCCAGTACCTACTGCAACCTACATCCTTCTGAATCTGCTTAGCGTATTCACCTCTTGGTCTCCCTCTACGATTTTTACCCTCTACTAAATTGGTGATCCCTTGATGCCTCAGAACATGTCCTACCAACCGATCCCTTCTTCTGGTCAAGTTGTGCCACAAACTTCTCTTCTCCCCAATCCTATTCAATACTTCCTCATTATTTATGTGATCTACCCATCTAATCTTCAGCATTCTTCTGTAGCACCACATTTCAAAAGCTTCTATTCTCTTCTTGTCCAAACTATTTATCGTCCATGTTTCACTTCCATACATGGCTACACTCCATACAATTACTTTCAGAAATGACTTCCTGACACTTAAATCTATACTCGATGTGAACAAATGTCTCTTCTTCAGAAACGCTTTCCTTGCCATTGCCAGTCTACATTTTATATCCTCTCTACTTCGACCATCATCAGTTATTTTGCTCCCTCTATAGCCGTCCATAATTGCGAAACTGTTGCCGGTGCAGGATTTTGTGCATGAACTGACATCTCCATTATGTCCCATACATGTTCGATAGGGTTCATGTCGGGCTGTCTGGGTGGCCAAATGATCCGCTCGAAATGTTCAGAATGTTCTTCAAACCAATCGCGAACAATTGTGGCCTCGTGACATGGCGTATTCCCGTCCATAAAAATTCTGTCCTTGTTTGCGAACATGTCCGCAGCTCGTGGTCGTGCGGTAGCGCTCTCGCTTTCCGCGCCCGGGTTCCCGGGTTCGATTCCCGGCGGGGTCAGGGATTTTCTCTGCCTCGTGATGACTGGGTGTTGTGTGATGTCCTTAGTTTAGTGAGGTTTAAGTAGTTCTAAGTTCTAGGGGACTGATGACCATAGCTGTTAAGTCCCATAGCGCTCAGAGCCATTTGAACCATTTTTTTTTGTTTGCGAACATGAAATCCATGGATGGCTTCAAAATGGTTCAAATGGCTCTGAGCACTATGGGAATTAACATCTGAGGTCATCAGTCCCCTAGAACTTAGAACTACTTAAACCTAACTAACCTATGGACATCACACACATCCATGCCCGAGGCAGGATTCGAACCTGCGACCGTAGCGGTCGCGCGGTACCAGACTGAAGCGCCTAGAACCGCTCGGCCACCTTGGCCGGCATGGATGGCTTCAAATGGTCTCCAGGTATCCGAAAATAACAATTTCCAGTCAATTATTGGTTCAGTTGGACCATGTAAACAAGGCCCACGCAATTGTGCAGCCACCACCAGTTTGCAGGTGCTTTGTTGACAACTTTGGTCTATGGTTTTGTGGGGTTGAGAGGTGGCATGAGCCCCCTCTCATATTTCGAGCTTACGATTCTCCTCTCTAATTGCATGCGGTGGAAAGTTGCTATTCCTTCACATGCGGACTTCCCACGCAGCGTCTCTCGTCACCCGGGTGGTCCGGTGACAGGCGGGCTCTGCTGATTTTGAAAGGGTGTGAGGGAGTCGAGTGAATGCTTTCCAGACGCCGACATTGTCAAAAGACACGCCCGGAGGGGCCTGAAGTAGCGGCTGGGATAGAGGTTCCGTTACTTCGCAGAAACTTAGCGAGAACACTTTCTGGCGGGCTACCAGCGAGGCGTGGGAATGATTTGTGTACCCAGGCAGTTGTGGCGGGAAAATTCCCGCGCTTTCTGCAAAATAGTAACTGTGATTGGCTTGCTCAGGGCATAGCTCCGTGACGTAGCAAAATCAGCACAGAAATTGGCGCCAAGAATCTCCATTGGTGGAATGGTAGTGCTCCGGCAATGGAGTGGAATTTTCCGCCGGTTTTCGAGTTGCTGATTGGAACGTTTAACCACGGCCACTGTCGTGGGGGCGGGAATGTTCTGTGTTCGGCCTGTACGGGTGCTCAGGGTAGTCGGCTCTCGCTTTTCGGTCGAGGACGTCGAAGCAACCAGCCATCGCCTCCGGTACGGCAGATCGTGTTCTGGCAGGTAAGAAGACAGTTTGGTAATGTATGTCCACAGCACCGGCAGATAGGGATTTTCCTAGGTGATAATCAGAGCTCAGCAGAGCGCACCTGTTCGTCTTTTTCTAATTTTGTTCTGTCTTGGGTAGCAGCAATTAATGTGGGGTTAGCTGTGTGTCTCTCTTAAAATTTGAGTGGCAAGGAATTGGCTCCACATACCACTTCGTCATAAACCACACAATCTAGTTTAGGGACAACTTCACCTTCACAGCGTTTGTTTGAGTATCCAATTTGAGCCAATTTGATGTATTATAAATGTTTCATGTGTTTTTGTTTATTATTTTGTGTTTAGTCTTAATAAATCATATTGTTATTTTGGACAGAACTTTCATTCTGTTAATCGGTAGAGCAACCCATCATTTCTCACTACGTTAATGAAACCTTCCTTTCTTTAACTTATTTATCAAATTAAATTATTGCAGGTGCCAAACTCTTTTCTACTCCACTTGCAGGGTTGATTACAGTCAGTTTGCGTATATTTTTTAATCCATGTGCAACAGCAAAAGTCGGATTAGAATAGGGGGGGCTTAGAGCATCATTTACATATGTAGATTCTAGAAGAATTTAGTGTTACATACACTGCTTGCCCCGGCACCTCGCAGGGTCTGCGTTTTCCAGACGTCTGGCGCCCAACCGATATGGTCACGAGCCCAGGAGAGGTGCTGCCGACGATGTTGTGCTTTTACCAAACCCACTCGCGTCGCTCGTCTGCTGCCAAGGTCCAAGAACGCCAAATTTCGACGGATACGTTCGTCTTATGTGCCACGTCGGTTTCTTCGGTTATTTCAAGCAGTGTTGCTAGCCTGTTAGCAGTAAAAACGCTCTGCCCTAGGTCGTTAAGTACGTTGTGAGAGGTAATGCACGAAATTTGCTGTTCTCCGCACTCTCTTGACACTGTGGGTCTCGGAATATTGAGGTGCCTGTAGATTTACGAAATGGAATGCTCTATGCTTCTACTTCCAACTACTATTCCGTGTTCAAAGTCTGTTACTTCCCGTCGTGCGCCCATAATCACGTCGGAAACCACGTAAAAAACATGAACCAGCTGACAGCTGACAGCTCCGTCAATGCACTGCCCTTTTATATTTTGTGTAACGGATACTACGCCATCTGCATATGTACATATCGCTATCGTATGAATTTTGTCACTTCAGTGTAGCTAGTTAGGCTTATGTTACACGCATTATTTGTACAGTTAATCGAAATGATGTGGAACGATTCATTTTACATTCACATTGCACATTCATATGTAAATTAACCTACACGTTATGCATTTAGAAGAGTTTTTAAAAGTTTTTTAGCTACAGATGTGAATTTTTAATTTCTGCCCACCACTTTCTACACATAACAAAGGCAGAAATTCTGCTGTGGAATACAGGAAGTTGAAGAACGCTTTTGACATACTGCCCAGCGAGTGCTGCTGTTTTGGGATGACATTATGTCGGGCCAATGTACGCTGCTAGTGGTCACGGATGGCACCGTAACGGCAGTACGATGTGTGAATGCCATCCTGCGACCGATAGTGCAACCATATTGGCAGCATATTGATGAGGCATTAGTCTTCATGGACAACAATTCGTGCCCCCATTGTGCACATCTTGTGAATGACTTCCTTCAGGAGAACGGCATCGCTCGACTAGAGTGGCCAGCATGCTCTCCAGACATGGACCCTGTCGAACATGCCTGGGATAGATTGAAAAGAGCTGTTTATGGACGACGTGACCCACCAACCACTCTGAGGGATCTACATCGAATCGCCGTTGAGGAGTGGGACAACCTGGACCGAGACTGCCTTGATGAACTTGTGGGTAGTATGCCACGACGACTACAGACATGCATCAATGCAAGAGGACGTGCTATTGGGTATTAGAGGTACCGGTGTGTACAGCAATCTGGACCACCACCTCTGAAGGTCTCGCTGTATGGTGGTGCAACATGCAATATGTGGTTTTCATGAGCCATAAAAAGGGCGGAAATGATGTTTATGTTGACCATCTTATATCCTCCTTTCAAGACACTGTCCATTCCGTTCAACTGCTCTTCCAAGTCCTTTGCTGTCTCTGACAGAATTACAATGTCATCGGCGAACCTCGAAGTTTTTATTTCTTCTCCATGGATTTTAATACCTACTCCAAATTTTTCTTTTGTTTCCTTTATGCTTGTTCAATATACAGACTGAATAACATCGGGGAGAGGCTACAATCCTGTCTCACTCCCTTCCCAACCACTGCTTCCCTTTCATGCCCGTCGACTCTTACAACTGCCATCTGGTTTCTGTACAAATTGTAAATAGCCTTTCGCTCCCTGTATTTTACCCCTGCCACCTTCAGAATTTGAAAGAGAGTATTCCAATCAACATTGTCAAAAACTTTCTCTAAGTCTACGTAGGTTTGCCTTTACTTAATCTTTCTTCTAAGATAAGTCGTAGGGTCAGTACTGCCTCACGTGTTCCAATATTTCTACGGAATCCAAACTAATCTTCCCCGAGGTCGGCTCCTACCAGTTCTTCCATTCGTCTGTAAAGAATTCACGTTAGTATTTTGCAACTGTGACTTATTAAACTGATAGTTCGGTAATTTTCACATCTGTCAACACCTGCTTTCTTTGGGACTCGAATTATTACATTGTTCATGAAGTCTGAGAGTATTTCGCCTGTCTCATACATCTTGCTCACCAGATGGTAGAGTTTTGTCAGGACTGGTTCTCTCAAGGCTGTCAGTAGTTCTAATGGAATATTGTCTACTCCCAGGCCTTGTTTCGACTAGTTCGTTTATGTATGATTAACAATAAACAACTTCGACTACATTTGGCTCCCTTCATGGCCTTCGTCTCCAACCATCTCTAGCAGGGAAGCACTCTACCACTTCATTCATCCCGACACCTTTTACAACGAGCTTGATACAGGTGTACAGGGTGGGGCAAATAAAAGTGGCCCAGATGACAGAGTTCTAGGGTGCAGAGAAATACGGCAGAGGAAAGGAAATAAGTACTAACCTGACTGTAGCAGATGTTGAAATTGAACACCATTCATCTCTTGGTGCTTTTGGGCCCTGGTCAACAAGTTGCTGAAGGCGGATCGAAGCTGGAATGCTGGAATTGCTACAGTCTCACCCGGAACGTTCTGCTGCAGTTCTTGAAGACAGCGAGGGTTGTTGCGTAACACTTTAGACTTGAGAACTCCCCACACAAAGTAATCGCACACTGACAAATCAGGTGCACTGGGTGGGCAGCTATGGCCACCACCAGTCTGACCTCTGCTAACAACTCTGCTAGTCATGAAGATTGTGTAAATGTGTTCCAATGTTCCGTCGGTTGTATGGGCAGTTGCTCCATCATGTTGGAAGAAACTGCAGGTCTTTCCCTCCTCCGTTAACGCTACCACAGATAGTTACAAAACGTTGGCAATGTAACGCGCCGAAGTCAGCGTCTGATGAATAATGCAATAATGCGGTGTGCAGACGCTGCACACCAAACGCCAACCTTCTGATCAGGCAATTGTGTTTCGTGGAAGTTACGCGGATTCTACGCTGCCCGGAACCTATGATTGTGCGCGTTGACGTAACCACTCACGTGAAACCAGGTTTCGTCAGCCTTTCATTGCTATGTCAGTGAATAGCCACTCACAAAACTAGAGGCACTGATGAGCATCAGCTGGTTTTAATACGTGAACGACAGACACTCGGTAGGGATGCATGTGCTGATCCAGGTGGAGTTTTCGTCAGCGTGGTCGACGTGATATGCCGATCTCTTGCGACAATCATCGGGCTGACTTGATAGGACTCTCACGGATGTTCTAGTGAACTGCAGCTACATCTTTTACTGTGCGGGCACGTTTTGGAATGTTTTATAACCTGTTTAAAACAGATCCTGTCTGACGCCATTTTCAGACTAAGCGTTGCGTGGCACTCTTTGCTGGCACTTTGACTCCATTAAATTTCTCAGCAAACAACTGACCACACCGTTTCCATGACTTTGTTGTCACGTAACTTTCCACGACGAACACCCGCTGCTCCACAGTGAATACCGTTGTCCCCTTTGCGCTGCTCCACTCACATTCACACAGTCCACACTACGCTCTGAATCGGTGTGGATCACGTCGCCGGCGTACAAGTTGTGTGTGCGTCACTGGGTGTGGTTATATGCATACATTCACATCTAATCGTGGACCCGCCAGGTCTTCAAGAAGGGTCGTCGAGCAGATGCGCAAAACTATAGACATATATCTCTGACGTCGATCTGTTGTAGAATTTTAGAACATGGTTTTTGCTCGCGTATCGTGTCGTTCCTGGAAACCAAGAATCTACTCTCTAGGAATCAATATGGATTCCGGAAACAGCGATCGTGTGAGACCCAACTCGCCTTATTTGTTCATGAGATCCAGAAAATATTAGATACAGGCTCCCAGGTAGATGCCATTTTCCATGACTTCCGGAAGTCGTTCGATGCAGTTCCGCACTGTCGCCTGATAAACAAAGTAAGAGCCTACGGAATATCAGACCAGCTGTGTGGCTGGATTGAAGAGTTTTCAGCGAACAGAACACAGGATGTTGTTCTCAATGGAGAGACGTCTACAGACGTTAAAGTAACCTCTGGCGTGTCACAGGGGAGTGTTATAGGACCATTGCTTTTCACAATATATATAAATGACCTAGTAGATAGTGTCGGAAGTTCCATGTGGCTTTTCGCGGATGATGCTGTAGTATACAGAGAAGTTGCAGCATTAGAAAATTGTAGCGAAATGCAGGAAGATCTGCAGCGGATAGGCACTTGGTGCAGGGAGTGGAAACTGACCCTTAATACATAGACAAATGTAATGTAATGCGAATACATAGAAAGAAGGAGCCTTTATTGTATGATTATATGATAGCGGAACAAACACTGGTAGCAGTTACTTCTGTAAAATATCTGGGAGTATGCGTGCGGAACGATTTGAAGTGGAATGATCATATAAAATTAATTGTTCGTAAGGCGAGTGCCAGGTTGAGATTCATTGGGAGAGTCCTTAGAAAATGTAGTCCATCAACAAAAGAGGTGGCTTACAAAACACACGTTCGACCTATACTTGAGTATTGCTCATCAGTGTGGGATCCTACCAGATCGGGTTGACGGAGGACATAGAGAAGATCCAAAGAAGAGCGGTGCGTTTCGTCACAGGGGTATTTGGTAAGCGTGATAGCGTTACGGAGATGTTTAGCAAACTCAAGTGGCAGACTGAGCAAGAGAGGCGCTCTGCATCGCGTTGTACCTTGCTGGCCAGGTTTCGAGAGGGTGTGTTTCTGGATGAGGTATCGAATATATTGCTTCCCCCTACTTATACCTCCCGAGGAGATCACGAATGTAAAATTAGAGAGATTCGAGCGCGCACGGAGGCTTTCCGGCAGTCGTTCTTCCTGCGAACCATACGCGACTGGAACAGGAAAGGGAGGTAATGACAGTGGCACGTAAAGTGCCCTCCTCCACACACCGTTGGGTGGCTTGCGGAGTATAAATGTAGATGTAGATGTTAGCCGAGAGCGCTAACACGCTGCTTCCTGGACTCGGGTAGACGCGCCGGCCCCGGATCGAATCCGCCTGGCGGTTTATCGACGAGGGCCGGTGTGCTGCCCAACCTGGATGTGATTTTTAGGCATCCCCCTAGGTGAATACCGGGCTGGTCCCCACGTTCTGCCTCAGTTACACGGCTCGCAGACATCTGAACACTTTCGCACTATTCCATGGATTCCACTAGTCGCAGACAGTTGGGGTACACTAATTCCGTCCTGGGGGGTACGGGGTGGCGGCAGGAAGGGCATCCGGCCACCCCTTACACTAACATTGCCACATGTGATTAACCATGCCGACCCTGCGTCTCTTCAGGAAAACAGGCACAAGCATAGAATTCACGTCTAATCGTGTCCACTAGTCTAGGCCAGTTTTATTTGCTTCAACCTGTATAAGTATGAATGTAACCATTGAAGACTGAATATTTCACATAATTCTTCTGTTTTTTATGCTTAATGGCTGAACGTGATTCATTTAAGAAAAGCAATATCTTGATCAACGTATTTGTATGACAATAATGTTTTTCGTCATGTAATTTTAACGTATGTTGTGCTGATTGTTACTATAAATTCCAGTGGTGACTATAATGGTTGTGGGCTCTGGCATATGGTGAGGTATAGTTTGACGTCGCACTAACTCACCTACTCAATGGATCACCAAAAGGGACTGCTTGCAAGTGATTTCTTCTCAGGTTAGCATAGCTACAAGATTTAAGATAATAATGATGGAGGCAATGTTTGGAATGCGTTTAGCACTGAGAAGACATCCTCTCGAAAAGTTGTATATCGAGGGCGCTACTACGCTTCACATCGGGTACATTAATTTCATTACCGGGAAGGGCGGAAATGAATATACACACGGTCCAAAAAAATGGTTCAAATGGCTCTGAGCACTATGGGACTTAACATCTGTGGTCATCAGTCCCCTAGAACTTAGAACTACTTAAACCTAGCTAACCTAAGGACATCACACACACACGGTCCAGTCACGTTCATGTGACCACCGCCTATGAGTGACGTAAACGTTCAGTAATCACTCATAGACGACACGTGGTAGATAACAATGGAGGGTATACAGGATGGTCCATTGGTACGTGGTATCACGTAACATTCCGCCGGTGCGGACGGTATTTGCATCGTGAAACATTACCTGTGTTAAAATAGACCGTTTACAAATTGCGGAAAAGGCCGATATCGTGTTGCTGTATGGCTATTGTGATCAAAATGCCCAACGGGCGTATGCTATGTATGCTGGTCGGTATCCTGGACGACATCATCGAATTGTCTTGACCGTTCGTCGGATAGTTACGTTATTTAAGGAAACAGGAAGTGTTCAGCCACATGTGAAACGTCAACTACGGCCTGCAACAAATGATGATGCCCAAGTAGGTGTTTTAGCTGCTGCCGCGGCTAATCCGCACATCAGTAGCAGACAAATTGCGCGAGAATCGGGAATCTCAAAAACGTCGGTGTTGAGACTTCTACATCAACATCGATTGGACCCCTACCTTATTTCTATGCACCGGGAAAGTGGTGCAACTAAAATATTCGTATTTCTTTACGTACTGCTGGAATATGTAATAAAAATGGGGGTTCCTATTTAAAAAAACGCAGTTGATATCCGTTTGCCCTATGGCAGCGCCATCTAGCGGGTCAACCATAGCGCCATCTGGTTTCCCCCTTCAAGCTAGACAAGTTTCGTTCTTTGTAGTTTTATCGTTTGACGCTTATTTCGTGAGATATTTGCCCCGTTCACGATCAACGAACTACCCTCTATAAAGTATGCAGGGCAGTCGTTGTCGTAATGTGCAAATGGTGCAGTTAATCTGACTTCAAACTGTTCGCGTGCAGCCGTGATTAAAGTGTAGCATGCATTGCAAAATGGTGCTATCCAAAACCGACATCATGACAACTATGGTGCACCACGGGCCATAAACGACAGGGGTGAGCGACGGCTGCGGAGATGCGTACGGATGAATAGAGGTAAACTGTTGAGCAACTGACCGTCCAGATGAACCAGGGGGCTACCAACAGTGTCTGCTGAACGACGGTTGAAGGTCTCTGCAGCAGATGCACGGTTTGTGCATCCACGCTAACTGCTGTTCGTCGGCGACGAAGGCTACAATTCGCACGCCAGTACCACAACTGGACGTCCAATGACTGGTAACAAACAGCCTACCTAGACGACAGATACACTACTGGCCATTAAAATTGCTACACCAACAAGAAATGCAGCTGATAAACGGGTATTCATTGGACAAATACACTCCTGGAAATTGAAATAAGAACACCGTGAATTCATTGTCCCAGGAAGGGGAAACTTTATTGACACATTCCTGGGGTCAGATACATCACATGATCACACTGACAGAACCACAGGCACATAGACACAGGCAACAGAGCATGCACAATGTCGGCACTAGTACAGTGTATATCCACCTTTCGCAGCAATGCAGGCTGCTATTCTCCCATGGAGACGATCGTAGAGATGCTGGATGTAGTCCTGTGGAACGGCTTGCCATGCCATTTCCACCTGGCGCCTCAGTTGGACCAGCGTTCGTGCTGGACGTGCAGACCGCGTGAGACGACGCTTCATCCAGTCCCAAACATGCTCAATGGGGGACAGATCCGGAGATCTTGCTGGCCAGGGTAGTTGCCTTACACCTTCTAGAGCACGTTGGGTGGCACGGGATACATGCGGACGTGCATTGTCCTGTTGGAACAGCAAGTTCCCTTGCCGGTCTAGGAATGGTAGAACGATGGGTTCGATGACGGTTTGGATGTACCGTGCACTATTCAGTGTCCCCTCGACGATCACCAGTGGTGTACGGCCAGTGTAGGAGATCGCTCCACACACCATGATGCCGGGTGTTGGCCCTGTGTGCCTCGGTCGTATGCAGTCCTGATTGTGGCGCTCACCTGCACGGCGCCAAACACGCATACGACCATCATTGGCACCAAGGCAGAAGCGACTCTCATCGCTGAAGACGACACGTCTCCATTCGTCCCTCCATTCACGCCTGTCGCGACACCACTGGAGGCGGGCTGCACGATGTTGGGGCGTGAGCGGAAGACGGCCTAACGGTGTGCGGGACCGTAGCCCAGCTTCATGGAGACGGTTGCGAATGGTCCTCGCCGATACCCCAGGAGCAACAGTGTCCCTAATTTGCTGGGAAGTGGCGGTGCGGTCCCCTACGGCACTGCGTAGGATCCTACGGTTTTGGCGTGCATCCGTGCGTCGCTGCGGTCCGGTCCCAGGTCGACGGGCACGTGCACCTTCCGCCGACCACTGGCGACAACATCGATGTACTGTGGAGACCTCACGCCCCACGTGTTGAGCAATTCGGCGGTACGTCCACCCGGCCTCCCGCATGCCCACTATACGCCCTCGCTCAAAGTCCGTCAACTGCACATACGGTTCATGTCCACGCTGTCGCGGCATGCTACCAGTGTTAAAGACTGCGATGGAGCTCCGTATGCCACGGCAAACTGGCTGACACTGACGGCGGCGGTGCACAAATGCTGCGCAGCTAGCGCCATTCGACGGCCAACACCGCGGTTCCTGGTGTGTCCGCTGTGCTGTGCGTGTGATCATTGCTTGTACAGCCCTCTCGCAGTGTCCGGAGCAAATATGGTGGGTCTGACACACCGGTGTCAATGTGTTCTTTTTTCCATTTCCAGGAGTGTATATTATACCAGAACTGACATGTGATTACGTTTTCACGCAATTTGGGTGCACAGATCCTGAGAAATCAGTACCCAGAACAACCACCTCTGGCCGTAATAACGGCCTTGATATGCCTGGGCATTGAGTCAAACAGAGCTTGGATGGCGTGTACAGGTAAAGCTGTCCATGCAGCTTCAACACGATACCACAGTTCATCAAGAGTAGTGCCTGGCGTATTGTGACGAGCCAGTTGCAAGGCCACCACTGACCAGACGTCTTCAATTGGTAAGAGATCTGGAGAATGTGCTGGCCAGAAAGACCCGTACAGGACCTGCAACATGCTGACGTGCATTATCCTGTTGAAATGTAGGATTTTGCAGGGATCGAATGAAGGGTAGAGCCACGGGTCTTAACACATCTGAAATGTAACGTCCAGTGTTCAAAGTGCCGTCAATGCGAACAAGAGGTGACCGAGACGTGTAACCAATGACACCCCATACCATCACGCCGGGTGATACGCCAGTATGGCGCTGAAGAATACACGCTCCCAATGTGCTTTCACCGCTATGTCAGCAAACACGGATGCGACCATCATGATGCTGTACACAGAACCTTGACGCATCCGAAAAAATGACGTTTTGCGATTCGTGCACCCAGGTTCGTCGTTGAGTACACCATCGCAGGCGCTCCTGTTTGCGACGCAGCGTCAAAGTTAACCGCAGCCATGGTCTCCGAGCTGATAGTCGGTGTTGCTGCAAACATTGTCGAACTGTTTGTGCAGATGGTTGTTGTCTTGCAAATGTCCGCATCAATTGACTCAGGGATCGAGACGTGGCTGCACGATCCGTTACAGTCGTGCGGATAAGATGCCTGTCATCCCGATTGCTAGTGATACGAGGCCGTTGGGATCCAGCACGGCGTTCCGTATCACCCTCCTGAACCAACCGATTCCATATTCTGCTAACAGTCATTGGATCTCGACCAACGCGATCAGCAATGCCGCGATACGATAAACCGCAATCACGATAGGCTACAATCCGACCTTAAAGTCGGAAACGTGATGGTATGCACTTCTCCTCCTACACGAGGCATCACAACAACGTTTCACCAGGCAACGCCGGTCAACTGCTGTTTGTGTATGAGAAATCAGTTGGAAACTTTCCTCATGTCAGCACATTGTAGGTGTCGCCACCGGCGTCAGCCTTGTGTGAATGCTCTGAAAAGCTAATCATTTGCATATCACAGCATCTTCTTCCTGTCGGTTAAATTTCGCGTCTGTAGCACGTCATCTTCATGGTGTAGCAATTTTAATGGCCAGTAGTGTAATAACATTTGCTTCATTGGAAAATATTTATGAGTTTTCACTTTAAAAAATCCGAGGCATTACTTTTCAGCACCCCTTGTATAATTTAAATGGTTTTGTTGCGAGACCGGGATGAAATACCTCAGAACCACGAAATTTATTTCTGGAAACGTAATTTGTAAAATAGTATTTTGAGAGATCTTTTCTTTTACGATTTACAAGCATTCTTTCATAACTGTGAGTAGTAAAGTCATAATTAAACTGCTTCATTTGAGGGAAGTTTTCTTAACTAGTATACTAGTTTATCAATTTTATTTATGTTATTTTGGATAAAATGTCGTAACTTTTGTGATATGTACTGGGTCTACAACTTTGCTTCCGCCGTTTTTTCTCGAAATTCGTGGCTTTATTGTGAAAATTTTACAAAAAAATTATCATTCATGGTATTGCCCATCGCTGGCCACTACATTCTCCCATCTTTCGGATAGCATACGAATACCGTGGCGGAAGAACTGGGCGTCTTTTGTGGGAATCCATGAATCGATTCAATTTTGCGCTTGTTGATATGATCGGAAGTTCTGGTCAGCCAGACTGTATGCCACTAATCGAGAAAGGTGGTTGTCAGAGAGAGCAACGTATGGAAAATAGGGCGTGAAGGATAGGACTTCTCATTTGGACGTTTCCATGTATATTTTTACGGGTTTTGCGACATGGGGTCGAGCACTGACATGCTGCAAAATTACCTTTACTTGTCTATCGCTGTATTGTGGCCGTTTGTGTTTCAGTGCTTGGCTCGAATGCATCAGTTGTCTTCGATAATGATTTCCTGTGACTGTCTTCGTCTGTTTCAGTAGCTACGAAAACGTTCTGTCTTCCACCGCCATGCCGGTCTTCGACATCAAAATTACCGTTCTTAAGGCGTTGAAAGCATTCTCTGCACATTCTTTCACAAATAATTCCCCCACCATTGGCCTTACCCAGCATTTTAAGAGCTACAGCCACAGATTTTATCATGTTAAAGTAGAAAATTAAAACTTCCCGCAAATGGTGAGAAATGGGTACGTACGTAAGTTGACTTACTTAATCGAGAACAACCTTATGATGCAATCACAAATCGACAAATTTTTTATGGCATGTTTACAGATACCCAAGCTTATTGTGTTACACCTATGACCAACCACCCGAACCCCACTTGCCGCTATTGCCGTCTATTGCAAAACGGCGGAAGCAAAGTTGTAGACCTGATAGTTTAGCACCCATTTCTCCCGTATCAAACGGATGACGTTGCCACAGAATCGCCATCAGCGAAACAGAAGCCTTGTGGCTGTAATGAAACTAACACCAGAAGTATGAGAAACAATTATCTTACTTTCAGTGAAAATAGAAAATGAGGACAAATGCTCATTGTGATAGGAAGTCGCCTGACCCTGATAGGATTTTTTCCGCAATTTCTTTCGTTCATACAGATGAGTACTGACACCATATTTTACAGTTTCAGTACAATTTTTGTATTTAAAAAGCAATCGACACAGATTGTGACGTAACTGACTACACGAGTTCTGGCACTTAGCTGTCTATATACTTGTTTTGCAACCGAGCGAAGTGCTCCAGGGGTTTAAACACTTGACTCGGATTCGGCAGCACTGTATCTCGATTCCCTGTGTGATCTCACAGATTTACATTTTCCGCCGAGTCCTTAATTTGCATAAGGTAAATAACAGCACAGTTCCTTTGAAAAGAAGTTGATCGCTCTGCTTCCCCAGCCTCCCCAATTCTGACTTTGTGCTCCGTCTCTAATAATCACACTGTTGAAGAGACGTTACAAAATAATCTTCTCCTCGTCTTGCAGACACGAATGGTATAGGGACGTGAGGACTGGCGTAGCGTGTTGGATTTGCACCAAGTCAACCTGAAGCACGACACTAGATTGTAAAAGGCTAGTCCATACGAAAATGTAACCAATGTACCTAGGGAACTTAAATTCGAATTCTTTCAAAAATACGATCGTAAGCGATGCTGGTAACATTTTGTTTCAGACTGACTGTCAAGGAATCATACTGATTTCTTCATACACAAAGTACACGCAATGACTGTCAAGACGAAATCATACGGGATATAAAGCATACTAAGCCATACGATCATTTTTCTATCGTTGATAATGCGAAATGAATGGGAAAGAAAGAGGGAAATTAGTACTGATGCCAAGTTCTCCACACTATATGCCGCACAGAGCCCTGGGGGCGGCGGTATACTTGCAGATACACAAAATAAAGGAAACAAAACGAAGTGAAATTGACGGGAAGGCAAGGGAATAGAAAAGTAGGGATTTGCTGCTCCGTTTATGCGTGTTCATTTCTTTTCTACTGGCGGGTCCGCCTCTGGTGACATGTAGCGGCTATTTCAACATTACGTAGGACGTCCGGATACTTTTGATCGGATAACGTATTTTGAACATTTCCATCCAGGTATTCAGGGATATACTAAGTTTTTGCTACTGTTAATTGTAATGTTTGGTTGTGTTATTACAGATGATTAGCGTTCCCTAGTGCCTAGGCACACTTCATGCTTCCATTTCTTTTATACTGCTGGGAGTCTTGAATCTCAAATATGGTTTGATCACTATAGAGTGTTACGAAGCACAGAGTTATAAATGGTGGTATGCACCTGCATTTTTCATTGTAAGTTTCAGATCATATACCTAGTAATGTGGAACCTACAGCAAAACGTTGTATCCGAGCTATCGACCTACTTATCGTTTATAACATAAGGAATTTTTTATGAGGTGAGAATAACTTGGATGCCAGGATAACGTCCTAGCATTGATTACTATTTCAGTATTACCCTTTTAACTCCAACGTTACAGTCAACAGAGCCTACTAGGTATACAGTTTGCAAAATATAGGCGACAAACATGCATTACGTTCCTGGGATTCGATTTAGCACTCTACTGCCCTAGTGCTGACTTAAAGCACGGTTTAGCGACAGCGACTGACGATAGGTTTTGCCTGTATTAAACTCATACTTTTTCATTACGGTTTCTACGGCCTTGAATTACGATACCCAACTTTCTTTGTATCTTATCCGGGTGTACCATTTATGGATCACTTATCACTAAACCTGCCACGTTATCTTCCCCAGTATACGATAAACATTGTGTGAATGTTCAGCTCAAACTCCAATTTGCATACTGCACTTTTTAATTATACACAGACTCGTAAATGCTGTCACGGCACACTGTATTTTGGTTTATTCTAACGGTAATATCTAGCTTCATTTGCACGTTCCCCGCTGGGAAGGTGGAAATTCTGAAGCAATACGGCTGAACTTCTCGTAAACTGGAGTTAATGCACGAGCCGTAGTGCGCTGTAAAACGCGGAACTACCTCTCCCTGTGAGTCTCACAAACGATTACGACCACGTTTCCCGCGGTTCCATTCAGTTTGCACTGATGGGATTTCCTCGTTCATTTTCATACATTCCACACCTCTGACCGGACATATCACCCTACATTTACAGCACAGGTAATTTTTGAGTGGAATGCTTTATCACATTACGATTTTGTAAGTAAGAATTGAGGACGTTAATCCACATTCTTCAAGCTGAACTCAAGATTAAAACGAAGTCTCTTGGAAAACTCTGGTAAGAGCATCGACAATAAATGCTGCAGAAAAATCATAAGCTTCTTAAAATTGGCGGCAAACGCAGCAGTTGCTTCTATAAGGGGTTAAATTTAGAGATAATCTCTTTCAAAACTTTCAAGATCATTTTATCTTGATTTACAGGGTGAATCAGGAGGAAAGGTACATGCTTTGAGCCTGCCGGTGTGGCCGAGCGGTTCTAGGCGCTACAGTCTGGAACCGCGAGAGCGCTACGGTCGCAGGTTCGAATCCTGCCTCGGGTATGGGCGTGTGTGATGTCCTTAGGTCAGTTAGGTTTAAGTAGTTCTAAGTTCTAGGGGACTGATGACCTCAGATGTTAAGTCCCATAGTGCTCAGAGCCATTTGAACATGCTTTGAGGGGTGATAATATTAGTGGTTGTGAAGAAACAACTTCATATGGACGTATGCCCTATTCCGAATAGTTTCCGATATAGAACACATTCAATATCACTTTTGTACGTTTTTCTTGAATAACTCGAAAACCGCACCCTCCAGCGAAAACGTGTCGCAGTACAAAATTAAACTATATTAAATTTCCTACAAAAGAGGTCCTATTCATTTTTTCTCTAGAACTAATGGTTTGTGCGAAGAGAGAACGAGAATGTTGAAAAACTCGCTCGACGCGCATGCGCTGTAGCTTACGTAGTTTTTGTAGGCCAATTTGAGGTAGCATATTGAGGTAGTAAGTTGAGACGAATAGTTTGATACGGGACACTTGTAGTCTATCAAGTCGCGACTCTACCTCAAATTGGCCTACAAAACCAACGTAAGTTACAGTTCGTGCGCGTCGAGCCAGTTTTTCTCACGCTCTCTTCGCACAAACCATTAGTTATAGAGAAAAAAAATGAATAGGATCTTTTGTAGGAAATGTAATACAGTTTAATTTTGTACTGCTACCCGTTTTTAATAGAGGGTGCGGTTTTCGAGTTGTTCAAGAAAAACGTACAAAAGTGATATTAAATGTGTTCTATCTCGGAAACCATTCCGGATAGGGCATACGTCCATATGAAGTTTTTTGTTCAGAATAACCATCACCTCACCCAAAGCATTTACCTTTTCTTCTGAATCACCCTGTACATAGCTTACCTAAAAGCGTAGTTGTATTTCATTGTCAAATGTTGTCCAATAAAATATATCGTACAAACTTAATTTGTTGAAGTCACATGGTCCTATAATCCAGTCCAAAACATATTTATTAATTTTCGTTCTCCTGGAATACAAGTATGTGATACGTTTGTAACGCCTTAGACATGCAGCTTTCCTCAGTCTCAAATGCATTCCAAACATGGATTCCACGTGTATTGTCTTAAGATCTTATAGCTATGCTAACCTCAGAACGAATGACTTGCAAGCCGCCCCTTTTGGCGATCCAATGAGTAACTGAATTACTGCCACATGAAACTATACCTCGCCATATTCCACAGAACCCAAGATTTATATTCAACACTGTAATTTCTAACAACAATCAGCATAACCTACTTTAAAATTGCGTAAGGAAAAGTATTACTGCGACACAAACACGTTGTACGTAAATTGAAGGTGGAGAAGGGGTGAAAGGAAAGGAAAGGGAAGTGATCACTGCTTTCAGCTGCATCTGGACATTATACGCAAGCAGCGGCGGCGAATGAAAATGTTCGTCGAACCCGGGATCTCCTGCTTACAAGGCAGGTGCGTTAACCACTGCGCCATCTGGGGAATAGCATATGAGTGGTTTAAGTCGTTCCTACAGAACAGGAAGCAAAAAGTTTCCTTATATGGGTCAAGTGATTTAAATAAGTTTGCCACTTCATCTAACTGGGGTGAAATTACAATAGGTGTTCCACAGAGTTCAGTCATGGGTCCCCTTCTGTTCTTGATATATGTGAACGACCTCCCTTCCTATCTGAAACAGGAAGCTGAACTGACACTGTTTGCTTATGATACAGCCATCATTATTAATCCGGTAAAAGAAACTCCAATTGAAAATGATACAAATAAGCTCTTTGGAAAAGTCATTAATTGGTTTCCTGCAAATGGGCTTGCTCTAAACTTTGAAAAAACACAGTACATCCAATTTTCTGCTGCACAAGGTACAGTTCCTTCAATAAATAAAACACATCAACAGAAGCCAGTAGACAGGGTACAGCATACTAAGTTTTTGGGTGTACACATAGATGAGAATCTTAATTGGAAAATTCGTATTTTGGATCTTGTAAAGCGACTAGGTTCAGCAATTTATGCAATCAGAATAATTGCCAATTTTGAGGATATAGAAATTAGTAAGCTAACATACTTTGCATAGTTTGACTTTCCGATATCATAGGGAATAATATCTTGGTGTAACTCAACATTTAGACAAAAAGTGTTCACTGCACAGAAGAAAGTGTTTACAATAATGTGTGGGGTTTATAGTCGCACATCTTGTAAGCATCTTTTTAAAAGATCGGGAATTCTTACAACAGCCTCACAGTACATTTACTCACTAATGAAATTTGTTCTCAACAACATGGACCAGTTTAAAAACAACAGTGACATTCATGATTATAATACCAGAAAAAAGGAAGACTTAAACTATCCTTTACCCAACCTATCTTAAACACAGAAAGGGGTAAAACATGCTGCTACAAAAATTTTTGACGAATTACCAGATGAAATAAAATGTCTGACAGATAGCAGTAATAGCTTCAAAAACAAATTGAAATCATATGTCCTTGACAACTCCTTCTATACCATAGATGAATTCTTGAATAGGAATAAATAAATCTATAAATATAGTATATGCGTTTTGTGTCATTTAAGGTAATGGGGTAAATAACAGAAATATTCATCCTTAACTCTGTATTGTAATATATATATATATATATATATATATATATATATTAAAAAAATCTTGTTTCATTTGTGCATTTCTTGTGCACTTGACACGTTCCACATCATAACGGCTACCGTACCGTGTGACTGATCAATGGAACACGCAACCAACTAACCAACTAACTAACAATCGCGGACCATCTCGGCACGCCTCATTCCCACGCAGCGCCACCTATCAGCAGTCCCTGACCATTTCCTCCATGCTCGCTACTCCGAGATTCCCACAGGAGGTCTGACGTATCTGTGCGTCCGCACTGAAGAAGATGGAACCATTGCCGAGCTAGGCGTATTAATTATACGAATGCTTGGTGTCTGTTCTTCCGGACATGTCCGACAGAACAGACACCACACATTCATATAACAACACGTTGGTCAAATATTGCAAAAGTCGCTCACAAATGAAGTTTTTCTTAAATAAATCATACTCAGCCATTAAGCTGTGACATATTCCAGTTCTCGGTGATTACAAACATAGTCACACATTTGTATCGAGCACGTTGTGAAAGCTTTTAAGATGGATGAAGTGGTCGAGTGGCTCTCCGCTGGAGGTGGGTGGAGGCGTACACCGTGAAGCCAGCCACATGTTGTCGAAGTTCTTTGTTGTTAATCATAAGCAAAAGTAGTGCAGACTGCCTGCAACAAGCAGAAAGCGGGCGACAGGCGTTAAACTGTGGACCCAGGCGGGCCGGCGTGTATGCGCCACTGAAAGAGTTCCTTAAGGGGGCCACACTGTGGTTCAGGTCGAAAAATTCGATTTTCGGTTTTCACCATATTTCGATAGAATAAGGTTTTATCTAAGTACTCTGAAAAGGATTTTGCTGAAAAAATTTTTTTCGAGCATTTGAAGAGCATTTTCCTACCACGTGTATTTATGTGCTATGCCCACTTTTCTGTTACCCACTTTTCTGCATATATTTTAGATCTTTATATCTCCTACATTGCACGTGTTGGATATCCTTGGAAAGCAACGGTCGGTATTCTTTTGTTTCTGCTGTTTGTAAACAACACGCTTTCAAACACGCGGTTAGTTTTGTTCAAGTGTGATTGCGAGTAGTTGTTATAGAAAAGTTGCAGGTATACCATGGGCAGGCAATTAGGAGAAATAAAGACAATCTGGAGGCAACGAAGAGAGATGTTTGGGCCATATTCTTCCATAAGTCCTCTACTGATGATAACCCATGTCATGGATTGTGTCCATCAGGAGAAAATACGTGGTGCAAATACAATAGGGCTCAGGCAACTGGAGAATCTTATTCTCACCAGCATTCTCTTCTTGCTGCTGTTATTACAGCAATTAAACCTATTTTCAGAGACTTGGCTCATCCTGACCTTCTAAGGAAGTGTCTGCATGGGCAGACACATAACCCAAAAAAAAGTTCAAATGTGTGTGAAATCTTATGGGACTTAACTGCTGAGGTCATCAGTTCCTAAGCCTACACACTACTTAACCTAAATTATCCTAAGGACAAACACACACACTCATGCCCGATGGAGGACTCGAAACTCCGCCGGGATCAGCCGCACAGTGCATGACTGAAGCGCTCTAGACCGCTCGGCTAATCCCGCGTGGCACAGGACCCAAATTAATGTTTCAACAGCATAATTTGGAACCGTCTTCCTAAATCTGTATTTGTAGGCATGCATACAATGAAGCTAGGAGTTCATGATGCTGTTATTACATTCAGTTGTGGTAATACTGGAAAGTGTTGGGTACTGAAAAAGCTGGGAATTAGTCTTGGTGAAAATATGATCAATGGGCTGCAACATTGCGATAAAATGAGGATAGCCGATGCAGACAGGTCTGTATCTAATATGGTCAAGAAAGCAAGACAAACATCTAGGAAGGTGAAAAAGAAGCTGGAAGACCTGCTAGAGGCCAAAGAAGGGTCATCATATGCAGCAGGACGGTTATAATTAACTGTAAGTAACAAATTTCAAAAGTGTTTTCTTTAAAGCCAATTTGCCACAACCTAAAATTTTCAGTATATATGCCCCATTATATCAGAAACTATCATATATAAATGAATTAAATTTTCAGAGACTCTGCATAACATAAAAAGCCACCTCTGGTACTACATTCATTAATATTCCCCCATTAGGAGGTTCATAAAGGAATTTTCTGCAGAAAAAACTCAATATTTTTTATTAATAAATTTTAAAAAGTACAGGGTGGGTCAAAATATGTATACACACTTTGAACTGTCATAGACAATTTATTTCCTGTTCTGCAAGGTTAAATATCTGTGACAAAGTAATGTTATCGTTCTTCAACAGGTGGCAGCAGTGGCAAGGAAGTAACTGCAACATGGCGGACGTGAGTTTGAGCTTTGAAGCGCGGAAGCAGATAATTAGGTGGTACTGGAAGTTTGAGAATGTAGCTGCGGTTCGAAGACAGTGGAGAAGTGAGTATGGTACAGAACCACCTTCAAGATTAACAATTACACGTCTACGAGACAAATTCGAAATTCATGGAACAGTGTGTGATGTGCATAGCTGTCGATCAGGGCGACCTCGTACAGCTACAAGTGATGATTCCACAACTGCGGTCTTGGAACTGTTTCAGCGTTCGCCTCAAAAATCTTCAAGGCAAGCGGCACGTGAGAGTAATGTAAGTGCTAGTAGTGTGCTACGCATTCTGAAGAAAGGCAAGTTTCGTGTGTACATTCCAAGGCTGGTGCAACAGCTAAGTGACGACGATCCAGATCGAAGGTTAGAATTTTTTGAATGGGTTCAGGAGATGGTGAGACGTGAACTGGGATTTATCGGTAGCATAATTTGGTTGGATGATGCCCAATCCATGTCAATGGAACTGTCAGTAGGCACAATTGTGTGTACTGGGCTGAAGATAATCCTCACAGTACAGTTAAAAAGGCTGTGGATTTGCCTGGTGTAAATGTGTGATGTGGTCTGTCTGCAAGGGGACTCAATGGGCCTTTCCGCTTTGAAGGTACTGTTACTGGAGAAACGTACCTAACAATGCTTGCTGACTCCATATTCCCTGCCATTCGTGCATTATACGGTAATGATAAGTTTTATTTCCAACAAGATGGCACCCCGCCGCACTATTATAGGGACGTACGAGCATACCTCATCACAATGTGCCAGACCAGTGGATAGGACGCAGGGGACCAATCGAGTTTCCTGCACGCTCTCCAGACCTCACGCCGCTGGATTTCTTCTTATGGGGCACAGTAAAAGATGAGGTGTACAAACGTAAATCACGTAACCTGGACACACTTTGGAATGAGATTCAGGCGGTGTGAGCAGAACTCTCACTGGACACTTTGGTACGATGTACGGAATCTGTGGCGACTCGTACTCAGAAATGTATTGATGCTGAAGGTCAGCAGTTTGAACATTAATCACATTTGCAAAGTACATTTATTTTTCCAATTGGACTTTAAGTTTTCCATTTCCAGAAATTTAACATTGTAGAACGGGAAATAAATTTTCTATGAGGCTTCAAAGTGTGTATACAGTTTTTTTGAAGCACGTATTTCTTAAAAACTATAAAATGGATAAAGTATATTTTAGTACAGTTGACTCTATTAGCATCATGTAATATACAGTAAAAATATTGAGGTCCTGCATCAAATAGTTTTTTTCAGAAATGGGTCAAATACTTGCCTAAATTAACATAGGTTAGATAGGCAGAGTGTGGTCCCCTTAAGAGCGTCCGTTGAGGCTCGCTGACGCTTTACAAACGGGCCTGGCCTTGGCCCGAGGTGTAGGAGTTTAGACTTAATACAGTCGTTCCTCCTGTTCCTGGCGATGCGATGGTGATGTGGCCTCACTGTGTGGTGTGTCCTCTCGTTGTCCGGTGTCTGTTCTGTCCTGGCTACTAGCATGCACGCATACTAGTGGACTTTGGTGTTTTACGTCTTCTTCGTCTCGCGAGAGACGTTCTGCAGCGCTGTCTGTAGGTCTGCAGACAGCTTCCTCGTGCCGTCGCGAACCTCGTTCTTCAGCCGCACGACTGCGTCGTCTAGGATGTATCCCCAGTCGCTCGGCGTGAAGACCGGGTTCGCGTTGATGGTGTTCAGATCTTTCTTTGTGACAAACTCGAGCAGAATTGCCCGATGCCCGCCACGTACCTCAATCGGCCGGTGTGGAAGTGGTCGCTTCCGTTTCCCTTCCGCTTCTGCGAAAAGGTACGGTTCTCTTCGGACGTCGTACCGCCCATCTCGTACCATGGTCGCGATCTTCTTCAAGACCGTTGGGAGGTTGGTAGCGTCCGGGAAGGGGATGGTTGTGGAGTACATCCCTCCCCCCTCTTGTATGTCCTGCAGCTGCTGCTTCACCACTTCCGGCGGCGGCGGCGAGACGGACTGCACCACGTCCATGGGCGTCTCCCCGGTCTCCTGTATTGCTACAGTTTCCTGGGCGATGTCCGTTTGCGCGGACACATCCGTCTGCGTGGACACATTCGTTTGCGTGGACACATCCACCCCAACTTTTCGTACCACCGTGGGGGTGGCAACGGGGGCGGGTGTCTTCTTTTGCATCGTCCGGATTTCTTCCCGCAACTCTTGCAGCTGCCGGTGGAGATCGACGATCTCCTTCAGCATGGCCGCTCTCTCTGCCGCCATCGGGGCTTTGAGGCCGGCCACGGCGTCGTCGGTAGCGGCGATGGACGGGATTGCGGCCGCCCCGTTTTCCCCCTTGGGCGGGGGTGGCGGGACGGCTGCCTGTTCTTCATGTACCGCTTTCTTGGCGGTTGTTGGAGTCCGCTGCTTCGGGTATGCGCAGCTGCGTGCTTTTGCGGCGTGCGCGCCGCCACAGTTAACGCACGTTGGCGCGACGTGTGGTGGCTTGTCGCAGTCGCGTGTATCATGTGCTTTTGCACATTTCAGACACGCGACTGCGTCCCTGCACGTCCTGGCGACGTGTCCCATCTTCTGGCAGCGGTAGCACTGCCTCTTGTGCTGCTGTCGGCTGCGCTTCTTCTTCTTGTTGCTGCCGCGGCCGTCCCTTGCCAGCGTGAGCAGAAGCTTTGCCACAGCAGCAAGTTTGCCTCCCTTTCCGCGTCCGGACATGGCGATGGGCTAGTGGCGAGCGACGGTGTAAACGGTGCGAGCCGCAGCGAGTCGAGCAGCGGAGTGCGTGCGTGTGGAGAGTGTCCGTCCGTTGGCAAGCGACCTTGCCATCGGCACATCCGCGCGGCAGTGTCCCGACTACGGGTGTTCGAATCGAGGTGAGTCGATGGCCAGCCTGGCTCGAGGCTGCTTTTCGGCCGAGGATGAGACACCCTGGCGGCGTCCGACCCCAGCCGGACGGAGCTGGCGGGACCCCAGTTCGGTCCTCCAACCGCGAGGCCCCAGCAGAAGTGAAGGCGACCTCATGGCTAGGCCGTTAGGCAGCAGTCTGTTTGCTGCCGCCACGGTAGCTGCATAAGAAGATGGTCGGCGACCCCACAGTAGAGACACACACGTGGGAAGTTTCGCTGCATAGCCCAGCCGTGCCGATGATCTGCTGGGCTAGCCAGGGACAACACCGACTCAAAGGAAAGCCTCGGCGCTTGTTCGTGACGTCACGTCAGCTAGGCACGGCGAACGCCAGGTCTGTTGCAGGCATACTCATAACGGTGGTGTCCCCCTCTCTGACACAGGAAAATGTGGAACTATTGGCGGTAGTTGACCAACACACATTGTTCTGAGAGATTTCTGCAATCAATTAATTGTGCAATTCATTACACTTCTTAACAAATAGTGTACTCCTGAACTTCAATTTCCCCCTGCTTTAAGGATTGACATACAAAAACAACTTCATGGTCCAGCAGCAACAGAATTCGTGCTTCTTTACCTTATTTGTAAATCTGAGGAAGGTCCGTTTGTACTGGGTTGCTTTTACAAGAAACTGTGAACATATTGATGCTCTTCTTTAGGTATCTTGGTTGACTATGGGGTGAGGAGCACTGAATGTTAATGAAATATCTTGCGATTGTACACGTTGGGGGAGGGGGTGGGGGACAGAAGGAGAGGCAAAAGAGAGATACTTGTTTTATCAAATAAAATTTTATCTTATGAAGTTTCTCCTTTCAGTTGCAAGAGGGGAATATTTATCTTTTCTAATGTGCATGTTTAAAAATGTTGAAGTTCAGCAGTATTTTCGATGTATGAAGCTATTTTGTTACTTGTTTAGAATTCCTTTCGTTGAATACGACTGTAATCTAATGACTAGCAACAGTTGGACATTTACACATGGAAATTAGTTCACATTTCCAGTGACGATGTCAAACGAAATTAAATAAATAAAAGAAACGAGTTCATTGTAAGGGGGTTGGGGTAAGTTTCGATACCAAAATGGATCAAGTAAATATAGTTTCTTGAATGTAAAATTTCCGAAGCTTGCAATGGGGCAAAGCATATTCTCATATTGATCTACGTTTGTTTCGACAGGATTCAGTAATATAGAACTATGATCTTCATTTGTAGCTTTACGATAGTAAGAAAATCTTTCATCTAAATAAAACTGCAGAATCCAAAACAATACCAAACAGTTTGTCCAAAAATATGAGATTTATAGTGATAAGCACGCCCAGGCGTTTCTGCCTGCAGCAGACCTGGCGTTCGCCGTGCCTAGCTGACGTGACGTTACGAACAAGCGCCGAGGCCTTCCTTTGAGTCGGTGTTCCCAGGGATGTCTGTATGGCCAAAGTGTGCTTGTTGAAACAGAACACAGGTGCTGCCGCATATTGCAGTGCAATAGAAGCTTCCAGAAAGCTGGTAACTGTCAGGAGAATTGGGTCATTACTGAAGACGCTACCAATATGGCGATATACTGCGTAAGCTGGCTGCGACTCACGCCTTGGTTACGGCACTTGACTCCTATCTTGTGTTGTTACAACGTACAGGGTAGTTATGGGGACCACACCCTGCCTATTTAACCCATGTTAATTTACGAAAGTATTTGACCCATTTTTCAAAAAACTACACTCCTGGAAATTGAAATAAGAACACCGTGAATTCATTGTCCCAGGAAGGGGAAACTTTATTGACACATTCCTGGGGTCAGATACATCACATGATCACACTGACAGAACCACAGGCACATAGACACAGGCAACAGAGCATGCACAATGTCGGCACTAGTACAGTGTATATCCACCTTTCGCAGCAATGCAGGCTGCTATTCTCCCATGGAGACGATCGTAGAGATGCTGGATGTAGTCCTGTGGAACGGCTTGCCATGCCATTTCCACCTGGCGCCTCAGTTGGACCAGCGTTCGTGCTGGACGTGCAGACCGCGTGAGACGACGCTTCATCCAGTCCCAAACATGCTCAATGGGGGACAGATCCGGAGATCTTGCTGGCCAGGGTAGTTGACTTAGACCTTCTAGAGCACGTTGGGTGGCACGGGATACATGCGGACGTGCATTGTCCTGTTGGAACAGCAAGTTCCCTTGCCGGTCTAGGAATGGTAGAACGATGGGTTCGATGATGGTTTGGATGTACCGTGCACTATTCAGTGTCCCCTCGACGATCACCAGTGGTGTACGGCCAGTGTAGGAGATCGCTCCCCACACCATGATGCTGGGTGTTGGCCCTGTGTGCTTCGGTCGTATGCAGTCCTGATTGTGGCGCTCACCTGCACGGCGCCAATCACGCATACGACCATCATTGGCACCAAGGCAGAAGCGACTCTCATCGCTGAAGACGACACGTCTCCATTCGTCCCTCCATTCACGCCTGTCGCGACACCACTGGAGGCGGGCTGCTTGATGTTGGGGCGTGAGCGGAAGACGGCCTAACGGTGTACGGGACCGTAGCCCAGCTTCATGGAGACGGTTGCGAATGGTCCTCGCCGATACCCCAGGAGCAACAGTGTCCCTAATTTGCTGGGAAGTGGCGGTGCGGTCCCCTACGGCACTGCGTAGGATACTACGGTCTTGGCGTGCATCCGTGCGTCGCTGCGGTCCGGTCCCAGGTCGACGGGCACGTGCACCTTCCGCCGACCACTGGCGACAACATCGATGTACTGTGGAGACCTCACGCCCCACGTGTTGAGCAATTCGGCGGTACGTCCACCCGGCCTCCCGCATGCCCACTATACGCCCTCGCTCAAAGTCCGTCAACTGCACATACGGTTCACGTCCACGCTGTCGCGGCATGCTACCAGTGTTAAAGACTGCGATGGAGCTCCGTATGCCACGGCAAACTGGCTGACACTGACGGCGGCGGTGCACAAATGCTGCGCAGCTAGCGCCATTCGACGGCCAACACCGCGGTTCCTGGTGTGTCCGCTGTGCCGTGCGTGTGATCATTGCTTGTACAGCCCTCTCGCAGTGTCCGGAGCAAGTATGGTGGGTCTGACACACCGGTGTCAATGTGTTCTTTTTTCCATTTCCAGGAGTGTATTTGATGCAGGACCTTAATAATTTTACTGTATGTTACATGATGATAATACTGTACTAAAATCTACTTTAACCACTTTATAGTTTCTAAGAAATACTTTTTTAAGTTTGTTAGCAAAAAATATTAAATTTTTTCTGCAGAAAATATTTTTTGTGAACTTCCTAATGGAGAAATATTAATGAATGTAGTACCAGAGGTGGCTTTTTATGTTATGCAGAGTCTCTGAAAATTTAATTCATTTATCTATGATAGTTTCTGATATAATGGGGCATATGTACTGAAAATTTTGTTTGTGGGAAGTTGGCTTTAAAGAAAAAACTTTTGAAATTTGTTACTTACACTTAATGAAAACTGTCCTGCTGCATATGATGGCCCTTCTTTGGCCTCTGTCAGGTCTTCCAGCTTCTTTTTCACCTTCCTGGATATTTGTCTTGCTTTCTTGACCATATTAGATGCAGCCTACCCCCATGAACCATGGACCTTGCCGTTGGTGGGGAGGCTTGCGTGCCTCAGCGATACAGATGGCCGTACCGTAGGTGCAACCAAAACGGAGAGGCCAGACAAACGTGTGGTTCCTTAAGAGGGGCAGCAGCCTTTTCAGTAGCTGCAGGGGCAACAGTCTGGATGATTGACTGATCTGGCCTTGCAACACTAACCAAAACGGCCTTGCTGTGCTGGTACTGCGAACGGCTGAAAGCAAGGGGAAACTACAGCCGTAATTTTTCCCGACGGCATGCAGCTT
Source organism: Schistocerca piceifrons (assembly GCF_021461385.2). Taxonomy (NCBI): domain Eukaryota; kingdom Metazoa; phylum Arthropoda; class Insecta; order Orthoptera; family Acrididae; genus Schistocerca; species Schistocerca piceifrons. The sequence goes on along the minus strand of NC_060149.1, from coordinate 776,854,692 downwards.
TACTGTATGGTTAAATGATGATGGCGTCCTCTTGGGTAAAATATTCCGGAGGTAAAATAGTCCCCCATTCGGATCTCCGGGCGGGGACTACTCAAGAGGACGTCGTTATCAGGAGAAAGAAAACTGGCGTACTACGGATCGGAGCGTGGAATGTCAGATCCCTTAATCGGGCAGGTAGGTTAGAAAATTTACATAGGGAAATGGATAGGTTGAAGTTAGATATAGTGGGAATTAGTGAAGTTCGGTGGCAGGAGGAACAAGACTTTTGGTCAGGTGAATACAGGGTTATAAATACAAAAACAAATAGGGGTAAGGCAGGAGTAAGTTTAATAATGAATAGGAAAATAGGAATGCGGGTAAGCTACTACGAACAGCATAGTGAACGCATTATTGTGGCCAAGATAGAAACTAAGCCCATGCCTACTACAGTAGTACAAGTTTATATGCCAACTAGCTCTGCAGATGATGAAGAAATTGATGAAATGTATGATGAGATAAAAGAAATTATTCAGGTAGTGAAGGGAGACGAAAATTTAATAGTCATGAGTGACTGGAATTCGACAGTAGGAAAAGGGAGAGAAGGAAACATAGTGGGTAAACATGGGTTGGGGGAGAGAAATGGAAGAGGAAGCCGTCTTGTAGAATTTTGCACAGAGCATAACTTAATCATAGCTAACACTTGGTTCAAGAATCATAAAAGAAGGTTGTATACATGGGAAGAATCTTGGAGATACTAGAAGGTATCAGATAGATCATATAATGGTAAGACAGAGATTTAGGAACCAGGTTTTAAATTGTAAGACATTTCCAGGGACAGATGTGGACTCTGACCACAATCTATTGGTTATTAACTGTAGATTAAAACTGAAGAAACTGCAAAAATTTGGGAATTTAAGGAGATGGGGCCTGCATAAACTGACTAAACCAGAGGTTGTACAGAGTTTCAGGGAGAGCATAACGGAACAGTTGACAGGACTGGGGGAAAGAAATACAGTAGAAGAAGAATGGGTAGCTCTGAGGGATGAAGTAGTGACGGCAGCAGAGGATCAAGTAGGTAAAAAGACGAGGGTTAGTAGAAATCCTTCGGCAACAGAAGAAATATTGAATTTAATTGATGAAAGGAGAAAATATAAAAACGCAGTAAATGAAGCAGGCAAAAGGGAATACAAACGTCTCAAAAATGAGATCGACAGGCAGTGCAAAACGGCTAAGCAGGAATGGCTAGAGGAGAAATGTAAGGATGTAGAGGCTTATCTCACTAGGGGTAAGATAGATACTGCCTACAGGAAAATAAGAGAGACCTTTGGAGAAAAGAGAGCCACTTGTATGAATATCAAGAGCTCAGATGGAAACCCAGTTCTAAGCAAAGAAAGGAAAGCAGAAAGGTGGAAGGTGTATATAGAGGGTCTATACAAGGGCGATGTACTTGAGGACAATATTATGGAAATGGAAGAGGATGTAGATGAAGTGAAATGGGAGATACGATACTGCGTGAAGAGTTTGACAGAGCACTGAAAGACCTGAGTCGAAACAAGGCCCCGGGATTAGACAACATTCCATTGGAACTACTGACGACCTCGGGAGAGCCAGTCCTGACAAAACTCTAACATCTAGTGAGCAAGATGTATGAGACAGGCGAAATACCCTCAGACTTCAAGAAGAATATAATAATTCCAATCCCAAAGAAAGCAGGTGTTGACAGATGTGAAAATTACCGAACTATCAGTTTAATAAGTCACTGCTGCAAAATACTAACGCGAATTCTTTACAGACGAATGGAAGAACTGGTAGGGGCCGACCTCGGGGAAGATTAGTTTGGATTTCGTAGAAATATTGGAACACGTGAGGCAGTACTGACCCTACAACTTATCTTAGAAGAAAGATTAAGGAAAGGCAAACCTACGTTTCTAGCATTTGTAGACTTAGAGAAAGCTTTTCACAACGTTGACTGGAATACTCTCTTCCAAATTCTAAAGGTGGCAGGGGTAAAATACAGGGAGCGAAAGGCTATTTACAATTTGTACAGAAACCAGATGGCAGTTATAAGAGTCGAGGGGCATGAAAGGGAAGCAGCGGTTGGGAAGGGAGTGAGACAGGGTTGTAGCCTCTCCCCGATGTTATTCAATCTGTATATTGAGCAAGCAGTAAAGGAAACAAAAGAAAAATTCGGAGTAGGTATTAAAGTCCATGGAGAAGAAATAAAAACGTTGAGGTTCGCCGATGACATTGTAATTCTGTCAGAGACAGCAAAGGACTTGGAAGAGCAGTTGAACGGAATGGATAGTGTCTTGAAAGGAGGATATAAGATGAACATCAACAAAAACAAAACGAGGATAATGGAATGTAGTCGAATTAAGTCGAGTGATGCTGAGGGTATTAGGTTAAAAACTGAGACACTTAAAGTAGTAAAGGAGTTTTGCTATTTGGGGAGCAAAATAACTGATGACGGTCGAAGTAGAGATGATATAAAATGTAGACTGGCAATGGCAAGGAAAGCGTTTCTGAAGAAGAGATATTTGCTAACATCGAGTATAGATTTAATTGTCAGGAAGTCGTTTTTGAAAGTATTTGTATGGAGTGTAGCCATGTATGGAAGTGAAACATGGACGATAAATAGTTTAGACAAGAAGAGGGTTGGGTTGGGTTGTTTGGGGAAGGAGACCAGACAGCGATGTCATCGGTCTCATCGGATTAGGGAAGGACGGGGAAGGAAGTTGGCCGTGCCCTTTGAAAGGAACCATCCCGGCATTTGCCTGGAGCGATTTAGGGAAATCACGGAAAACCTAAATGATGACGGCCGGACATGGGATTGAACCGTCGTCCTCCCGAATGCGAGTCCACTGTCTAACCACTGCGCCACCTCGCTCGGTTCGTGGTCGTGCGGTAGCGTTCTCGCTTCCCGCGCCCGGGTTCCCGGGTTCGATTCCCGGCGGGGTCAGGGATTTTCTCTGCCTCGTGATGGCTGGGTGTTGTGTGCTATCCTTAGGTTAGTTAGGTTTAAGTAGTTCTAAGTTCTAGGGGACTGATGACCATAGATGTTAAGTCCCATAGTGCTCAGAGCCATTTGAACCATTTTTGAACCTCGCTCGGTGTTTAGACAAGAAGAGAATAGAAGCTTTCGAAATGTGGTGCTACAGAAGAATGCTGAAGATTAGATGGGTAGATCACACAACTAATTAGGAGGTAGTGAATAGAATTGGGGAGAAGAGAAGTTTGTGGCACAACTTGACAAGAAGAAGGGACCGGTTGGTAGGACATGTTCTGAGGCATCAAGGGATCGCAAATTTAGTATTGGAGGGCAGCGTGGAGGGTATAAATCGTAGAGGGGGACCAAGAGATGAATACGCTAAGCAGATTCAGAAGGATATAGGTTGCAGTAAGTACTGGGAGATGAAGAAGCTTGCACAGGATAGAGTAGCATGGAGAGCTGCATCAAACCAGTCTCAGGACTGAAGACAACAACAACAACAACAACAACAACAACAACATTAGATGCAGACCGGTATGCATCGGCTATCCTCATTTTATCGCAATGTTGCAGCCCAGTGATCATATTTTCACCAGGACTAATTCCCAGCTTTTTCAGTACCCAACACTTTCCAATATGACCACAACTGAATATAATAACAGCATCATGAACTCCTAGTTTCATTGTACGCATCCTTCAAATACAGTTTTAGGAAGGCGATTCCAAATTATGCTGCTGAAACATTCATTTGGGTTCTGTGTCTGCCCTTACAGACATTTCCTTAGAAGATCAGGATGAGCCAAATCTCTGAAAATAGATTTAATTGCTGTAATAACAGCAGCAGGAAGAGAATGCTAGTGAGAATAAGATTCTCCAGTTGCCTGAGCTCTATTGTATTTACACCACGAATTTTCTCCTGATGGACACAATCCATGACATTGGTTATCATCAGTAGAGGACTTATGGAAGAATATGGCATAAACATCTCTCTTCATTATCACCAGATTCTCTTTATTTTTCCTAATTGCCTGCCCATAGTATACTTGCAAGTTTTCTATTAAAGTTTTAGTTAACCGACCATGTCCGGTCAACAATTTTCCATCTTCTAATTTTTTTCCTCTCATATCAACAGTTTGTTTTCTCAGCCTTGTTCCCAAACGTTTTTCAACATGGCCTACACATTCAGTTTTTCTAAAATTCAAATGGTTCAAATGGCTCTGAGCACTATGCGACTTAACTTCTGAGGTCATCAGTCGCCTAGAACTTGAACTAATTAAACCCAACTAACCCAAGGACATCACACACACCCATGCCCGAGGCAGGATTCGAACCTGAAACCGTAGCGGTCGCTCGGTTCCAGACTGTAGCGCCTAGAACCGCACGGCCACTGCGGCCGGCTGTTTTTCTAATAATGGCGTCGCCATATAGCTTAGAGTTGACAGTGGGTGGGTTGACAGTGGATGAGTGAAATGTGGGCGTGGCACATAAACACACGTGGTAGGAAAGTGCTCTCTAAACGCCGGAAAATTTTTTTTTCAGCAAAATCCTTTTCAGAGTACTTAAATATAACCTTAATCTATATAAATATGATGAAAACCGAAAATCGATTATTTTCGACCTGAACCACTGTGTGGTCCCCTTTCGCTACTTCAGAGGTTCCCATGATAAACGAGTGATCGTAGGGCAAAGAAACACTGAGGAAACATTTGCAAGTACATGTGGAAGAGAAATAACGAACAACCATTTAAAGAAACACATTTTAATTTCGACATGAGAGGATAACATTTACTAACTCTTGTTAACTGCGTACTACGTTTACGTTCCAGGTTACAAACGCTGCTCAATGTAAAGACCATCTGCATCGACGACAACCTGGAGCCACACTAGAAGTACCACTTCAAAATTGTTCGAAGCACTTTTCGTATGCTCGACCATGGAATGTTCAGATGTCGTGACACAGCTCATGCTATGCTTGTAGATGGCACATTGGGTCTAGCATTCTCGGTCATGGCTACGGTAACTCCTCCACAATTTGTGGCGCAATTTCCCGTCGACCTCTCCCAGGTTCAATTCCCTAATTGCCACTTAATTCGATATTACGAATCGTGCGCTTCATCCCCGACGCTGAAAGAGAAATTCTCCGTGTTCCCTTAATGCGTCGATACTCGCGAACAGGAGCAACATTATTAACGTTATTCTGATGAAACAGCTTTAAGAGTGAAGCCCTGCTCACGTTGACCATACCCATGCTGACTCATGTTGACCACAGCTATGCTGAATGTGTGAAACTGTGATGCACACTGATGGTTCAAATGGCTCTGAGCACTAAGCGACTTAAAATCAGAGGTCATCAGTCCCCTAGAACTTAGAACTACTTAAACCTAACTAACCTCAGGACACCACACACATCCATGCCCGAGGCAGGATTCGAACCTGCGACTGTAGCGCAGGTGACGCCTGTATATAAGAAGGGTAGAAGGACGGATCCTCAAAATTACAGACCAATATCCTTAACATCGGTTTGTTGCAGGATTCTCGAACATATTCTCAGTTCGAATATAATGAATTTCCTTGAGACAGAGAAGTTACTGTGCGTGCATCAGCACGGCTTTAGAAAGCATCGCTCCTGCGAAACGCAGCTAGCCCTTTTTTCACATATCTTGCGAACCATGGATGAACGGTATCAGACGGATGCCATATTCCTTGACTTCCGCCGGCCGAAGTGGCCGTGCGGTTAAAGGCGCTGCAGTCTGGAACCGGAAGACCGCTACGGTCGCACGTTCGAATCCTGCCTCGGGCATGGATGTTTGTGATGTCCTTAGATTAGTTAGGTTTAACTAGTTCTAAGTTCTAGGGGACTAATGACCTCAGCAGTTGAGTCCCATAGTGCTCAGAGCCATTTGAACCATTTGAACCTTGACTTCCGGAAAGCGTTTGACTCGGTGCCCCACTGCAGACTCGTAACTAAGGTACGAGCGCATGGGATTGGTTCCCAAATATGTGAGTGGCTCGAAGACTTCTTAAGTAATGGAACCCAGTATGTTGTCCTCGATGGTGAGTGTTCATCGGAGGTGAGGGTATCATCTGGAGTGGCTCAGGGAAGTACGGTAGGTCCGCTGTTGTTTTCTCTCTACATAAATGATCTTTTGGATAGGGTGGATAGCAATGTGCGGCTGTTTGCTGATGATGCTGTGGTGTACGGGAAGGTGTCGTCGTTGAGTGACTATAGGAGGATACAAGATGACTTGGACAGGATTTGTGATTGGTGTAAGGAATGGCAGATAACTCTAAATATAGATAAATGTAAATTAATGCAGATGAATAGGAAAAAGAATCCCGTAATATTTGAATACTCCATTAGTAGTGTAGCGTTGTTCCTGAAGAGGGGCAGCAGCCTTTTCAGTAGTTGCAAGGGCAACAGTCTGGATGATTGACTGATCTGGCCTTGTAACAATAATCAAAACGGCCTTGCCGTGCCGGTACTGCGAACGGCTGAAAGCAAGGGGAAACTACAGCCGTAATTTTTCCCGAGGGCATGCAGCTTTACTGTATGATTCTTGCACAGGATAGAGTAGCATGGAGAGCTGCATCAAACCAGTCTCAGGACTGAAGACCACAACAACAACAACAGTGTAGCGTTTGACACAGTCACGTCGATTAATATTTGGGCGTAACATTGCAGAGCGATATGAAGTGGGACAAGCATGTAATGGCAGTTGTGGGGAAGGCGCATAGTCGTCTTCGGTTCATTGGTAGAATTTTGAGAAGATGGGGTTCATCTGTAAAGGAGATAGCTTATCAAACACTAATACGACCTATTCTTGAGTACTGCTCGAGCGTTTGGGATCCCTATCAGGTCGGATTGAGGGAGGACATAGAAGCAATTCAGAGGCAGGCTGCTAGATTTGTTACTGGTAGGTTTGATCATCACGCGAGTGTTACGGAAATGCTTCAGGAACTCGGGTGGGAGTCTCTAGAGGAAAGGAGGCGTTCTTTTCGTGAATCGCTACTGAGGAAATTTAGAGAACCAGCATTTGAGGCTGACTGCAGTACAATTTTACTGCCGCCAACTTACAATTCGCGGAAAGACCACAAAGATAAGATAAGAGAGATTAGGGCTCGTACAGAGGCATATAGGCAGTCATTTTTCCCCCGTTCTGTTTGGGAGTGGAACAGGGAGAGAAGATGCTAGTTGTGATACGAGGTACCCTCCGCCACGCACCGTATGGTGGATTACGGTGTATGTATGTAGATGTGGATGTAGATGCAGAGGTCGCGCGATTCCAGACAGAAACGAATAGAACCACTCGGCCACAACGGCTGGCCACACTGATGCTTGTGTTTCAACCTTAAACCACACAGAGTTGTTTATATTCGAGGGCAACATTTCCTTGACATTTAACGTAGATAGCGAACTCATAGCTACAAAATCTGCGCAATTTTGAAACTACCAGCATTTCTAATAATTTCTTGTACTTTTGTAGTATAATTAAAGAATCAGACAGAGAAATAGACTGCCAATGAGATGAGAAGCCTCGAAAAGGGAAGATGATCAGAGATACCAGATTCGGGACATACGACGTTTGGTCCTTTTTGATACTTTTAGTTACGAAGTGTCTATTATTTATAACCCCATAAGAAGTAAAAAATAACGTATTGAAAAATCTATGGGCGGTCTTTCTTTACTCCGGCGTGTAGCATACATTATGCGAATCATAATTGTGACATAAATTGTAATTCGTTACGAGGGCGTGGTGAAAAGTAATGCCTCGGAATTTTTAATGTGAAAACTCTTAAATAAACTAAACTTTATTAAAATTCTTCATCTTTATTCTTCATGTCTACATATGTAATTCTCAACATAGTCTCATGTCTCCCTACAAGTGAAGTCCTAGAAGGTGTTCTTTAAGTTATGGAAGCTGATGAAAATCGGATAGGACTATGGCAGGACTGTGTGGATGATGACTGATGACCGTGAACCCAAGGCGTCCAATTGTTGGAGATTCCGCAGCGCTTGTGGGCGTTTTGGCATTGTCATTCTGAGGGAGAAGGTGATCCATGTGTGGATGAGCTCTTCGAATTCGAAACTTGGTTCCATACCGCTGTTCTTCACACATCGACATTGTTACGTTGCACATCACCGTGTTACACGCTACAGTTCCGAGTCCTCTAGCGGCAGTGGTCTGCAAATGCAGCAGAGAGACAAAGGGCTGAATGCACCCCTATAAAAGTCGAACTGTGTGAGGTAACATAATGGCGTCTGGTATGGGGCGCCTGCAGGTGGAGGCGCAGTGTATAGGAGTTTTAGCGACAGCGGCGGCCATCTTGAGATCCGCCATATTGGATTTGGGTTACGTGTTTTAAATGGGAAGGGGGTCATGCAGCACATAATTTTCAACTGCCTCTTTCTCAGCAATACACAAGTGAAATCTGTTTTAAGATACCTTTGCTTTTGTAGTAGTTACTGCCTGTGAAAGTTTCAAATTGCAAGGTGGTGATCAATTATGTTTATCGTCGCAGGTGGTTGATAATAGCACGCAACAGGAACCCACAGAAATTGTGTTAATGAGCGGTGGACGAAGTGTAAGAATGATTGCTGCTGACATCAATGCCTCGTATCCTGAGAGAAATGACATTTCACATATGACAGTATCCAAGTTATTGGACAAACTTCGTGCGACAGGTTCTGTGGTGGACAAGCCACGCAGTGGACGTCCGAGAACAGCCACCGACGTGGAGAATTCAACAGCTATTGTGGCATCGTTTGTGTAAAGTCCACATTGCAGTGCACGCCGGTTATCAGCTATATATGGTGTCATTCAATGTTCACTCTTACGTGTGTTGCACGCACACACTAATGGCATCTGTAGATGCTACAGTTGCAACATCAACCCTCGGGCCAGCCGTTGTGGCCGAGCGGTTCTAGGCGCTTCAGTCCGGAACCACGCTGTCGCTACGGTCGCAAGTTCGAATCCTGCCTTGGGCATGGATGTGTGTGATGTCCTTAGGTTTAAGTAGTTATAAGTCTAGGGGATTAATGACCTCAGATGTTAAGTCCCATAGTGCTCAGAGCCATTTGAACCATTTTTTTCAACTCTCGGAGGAGGAGGATGATGATGATGATCGGCGGGTGCAGTTTGCAGAATGGGCTCTGGATTAGTGTAACAGGAATCCAGACTTCGTACGACAAGTGTTCATCAGTGACGAAGCTAATTTTTATGTGTGAGGAGAAGTAAACAAACCATCGTTACTTGTCACATTCAAATCGATCGTAGGTAGATCCAAGTAAGAGTGCTGGTGGTGAAAAATTGATGGTTTGGTGTGGGATTTGGAGTCTGGTGTTTATTGGTGGAACCTCGAATGGGAAGATGCATCTTAACATGCTACGTGATTATGTGCTTCGAACGCTGTAGAACCCGCAGGGTGATTTCCCAACATTGTTGTAACAAGACGGTGCACCTCTCCACTATGCTACTGAAGTCACACGCTTTCTGGATGAACAGTTTAGAGGTCAATGGATAAGTATGAGGGGTTCTATCGAATGGCCACCACATCCCACTGATCTTACTCTTCTGGACTTTAATGTGTTGGGACATTTGAAATCAATTGTGTACGAATTAAAAATTGACAATGTAGCCCATCTTCGGCGGCAAATTCAGGAGGCGTATGTCTCTCGACCCACAGGACCTGCGACGTGTGCATCGGGACTGACAGAAAAGACTCCGATTGTGTGTCCAGAGCAATGGCTCTGAGCACTATGGGACGTAACATCTGTGGTCATCAGTCCCCTAGAACTTAGAACTACTTAAACCTAACTAACCTAAGGACATCACACACATCCATGCCCGAGGCAGGATTCGAACCTGCGACCGTAGCAGTCTCGCGGTTCCGGACTGAGCGCCTAGAACCGCTAGACCACCGCGGCCAGCCCAGAGCAATGGAGGTTATTTTGAGCACATGGTGTAATATCGACTCTGACAAGTTTACTAAACTTTAATAGGTCATAATGCCTACAAAAAAATATATACATCTTAAAACAGATTTCATTTGTGTATTCCTGAGAAAGAGGCAGTTCAAAATAATGTGCCACATAATCCCCTTCTCAGTTGAAACGTGTAACCAAAATCCAATGTGGCGGATTTCAAGATAGCCACTGGTGTCGCACTAGCTCCTACAGGTTGCGCTCACACCTGCAGACACCCCCATACCAGACGCCATTATGTTACCTCACACCGTTCCACTTTTATAGGGGTGTATCCAGACTTCAGGCTCACTCTGTATGTATACATGAAACATAGAGATGTAAAATGTTAGTAACGCTTGTTTTATTTAAATAGCTTTGCCGGTCGGAGTGACCGAGCGGTTCTAGGCGCTACAGTCTGGAACCGCGCGACCGCTACGTCGCAGGTTCGAATCCTGCCTCGGGCATGGATGTCTGTGATGTCCTTAGCTTGGTTAGGCTTAAGTAGTTCTAAGTTCTAGGGGACTGATGACCTCAGAAGTTAAGTCCCGTAGTGCTCAGAGCCATTTGAACCAAATAGCTTTAGCCGCGCGGGATTAGCCGCGCGATCATGGACTGTGCGGCTGATCCCGACGGAGGTTCGAGTCCTCCCTCGGGCATGGGTGTGCGTGTTTGTCCTTAGGATAATTTACGTTAAGTAGTGTGTAAGCTTAGGGACTGATAACCTTAGCAGTTAAGTCCCATAAGATTTCACACACGTTTGAACATTTTTGAAACAAATGGTTCAAATGGCTCTGAGCACTATGGGACTTAACATCTATGGTCATCAGTCCCCTAGAACTTAGAACTACTTAAACCTAACTAACCTAAGGACATCACACAACACCCAGTCATCACGAGGCAGAGAAAATCCCTGACCCCGCCGGGAATCGAACCCGGGAACTCGGGCGCGGGAGGCGAGAACGCTACCGCACGACACATAAAGAAATCGGAGGCATTACTTCACAGCACGCTCCCGTTAATATTGTAAAGCACAACGTATGGGAAAGGTTAAAATATTTGTTTCAGGGTAAAACCATTTTAAAGTGGTACAAATGATACGCACACTAGAGGTTTAACGATTAAAAACCAAAATTTCGCCAGGGAGAGTCGTGAAGATACTTCAAAAACCAAAAAACTAAGGATATTCGCCTACGATGATCAAAAAGTAATTAATGTAATGGAAATCAAAGGCGTGAATTGTGTTAAGGCTATTGAGGCGGTTAGTACTTCAATATTTCTGGCGTTATACGGAAAAGAATTGTCACTTCCAGGGTGCATCACGTGACAACGCCAGTAGCCTTAAAAATGACCTCAGATAGGGAAGAAAGAGAGTCCACAAGTTTAATCAGATGAGCCACATCCAGATGAAGTTACGCACTGATAATTATATCCTACAGGGGTATCTAATCGGAAAGTCATCGAGTGCTACGTTTCACCCGCTCTTCCAAATAGTCCCGGGCTCTATCTGTAAGATTAAAATCGGGTGACTCAGTGGACAGTCGAGATACAATAGGGTGCTCGAGTGTTCGTCAAAGCAGGAACATGCGAACGCAGCTGTTGTCGCTCTAGAAGACGGGAGTGTCCACACCATATTCGTCGCGACGTTCTAGAAGAACCATCAACGAGTATATTGAAATAAGCATCCTGTTTTATTTCCAACAATAACCTGAGTAAGCAAGTCTAGCTCGCGTTACGAAGAACACCCTCAAGACACCAGAAGAGCACGCCCAGCCTGAACTACACTCTCGACACACTGTGGACCGGCCGCTGTGGCCGTACGGTTCTAGGCGCTCTAGTCCGGAGCCGCGCTGCTACTACGGTCGCAGGTTCGAATCCTGCCTCGGGCATGGGTGTGTGTGATGTCCTTAGGTTAGTTAGGTTTAAGTAGTTCTAAGTTCTAGGGGACTGATGACCACAGCAGTTGAGTCCCATAGTGCCCAGAACCATTTGAACCACACTGTGGGTTATAAGCCACAGTCGGATGTCGGTTCAAATGGTTCTGAACACTATGGGACTCAACTTCTGAGGTCATCAGTCCCCTAGAACTCAGAACTACTTAAGCCTAACTAACCTAAGGACATCACACACATCCATGCTCGAAGGCAGGATTCGAACCTGCGACCGTGGCGATCGCGCGGTTCCAGACTGTAGCACCTAGAACCGCTCGGCCACCCCGGCCGGCCGGATGTCGGTGCACTCGACGCCTTCCATCATTTTAAAACAGGAAAATTTGTGATTCGTCGGGCCCCCTACAAATCTACAGTCAGCCACTGTCTAGTTTCTGTGTTGTTTTGCCCGCCGAAGGCTTGCAGCTTTATGTGTCGCTGTCAATAATAGCGTTTTTCCAGGTACCATACACCAAACCCCCACTGCATTCACTTCATTTCGCAATAGTCGCTCGGGAACTGGTTGAGAGGACTTGTATTCACTGACAGCAAAGTTACTGTCTGGTTTGAGACGGACTGTTACTGACAATGCGTCAAACTCGTCTTGGGGCCTGTAGATTAGGATTTTGTTAGGACTACTGTGTTATGAGTCTGTTAGTGCTACACCAGTCCTTGTAGAAACGTTGGACAGTCCATGTTGATACACCAACAAATCTGACAACTTCATTCACGGTGTGTTCGTAGGCATATTATAAGACGATAGCTCCTTTCTATCAATCTGAACGTCGGCGTTGGTGGGTGATATAATCGTCTCGTACCAGTTGTAACGGAAGCTATTAAAGGCTTTATTATAACGAAGTATGCGATACCCTCCTAATTCAAACACTTTAAATAGCAATTATGATAATAGAAAAGTAATTGTGTATGTTAGCAATGATTGCATAACATGTCTACATAAAGAGTCAACCCATTAAAATATAATTAATAACTGACCCACCCAAAAGTTAACAACACTTTTAACACTCATACAGCAGATATCATTATGTAAAAACACTATATTCAACTGAAATAATTAATATGAAATATGAATAATATTGGTCAACTTACTTATTTTGGATCTCCTTAAATAAAAATTACCCAGTGAAACCTATTTTTTCACTAGGACTGTTTTCACTCACTATTCACGTAAACACATCTATTTTAAACGAGAACCACTGTAATTGTTAATAACTCACGTTATTTACTTATGTATGCAAATGAGAGAAGTCAATAGATGTACCTTTGAAAAACGGCCTTTTTGCAACAAAGAATTGTTCTGACAAGTTGACAAATCTGTCTGTCATTTTAATGACGTGTTAAATTATGTCACTCGATGTAAATTAATAACTTTTTTGCACAAATTAATACAACAGATGGATGCCTGACTTATAAACCACATCTGTTCTTAGTAGTTCTTTGACAAGGCTATAAATACAAGCAGCAAGAAGCCTCGTCACCTCAGTCTTGGTAGAACTTTTGTGAAGTGTGTATGTTATTGTCTTATGTGGGAAAACAATGCAAAGATGTTGTAAAAGAAATGTTAGTCTGTACTGTGACAACGTCTTTGGGTGGTCAGTGGAGTTAAGTTGGCTACCATGCCAATAAATAGTTGAAGTTCACTTATGCTGTCGTTCATTATTTATCAACAAGCACATCAACAGCACGGGACCTCATCTTTTTACCCCTAGACGAATACATATAGAGCCAACATTAACATCAAGATACTGCAGTGAACCAGCCAGCAGCAGCAGCAACTACTATAATAAATTTAATGGCGCCAACCAAATTCTCTACATCAAGTGCTAACAAGCTTCGTATATTGGAGTGATATAGTGCGAATATAGGAATATCAACGATTGGGCCACCATTATACAGTCCTGTATCATCTACAGCGCTCCTAAGCGATCATTGTGCTCTTTCAAGGGACTGACTAACATTTCGTCCAGTGAGATTATTAACATTAAGATAGCTCAAAATTTAGTCACGCTAATTGCAGTGGTACTAGCCAGTCCTAAGTCGTGTATAACTGTGAGGACACAGAGGACAACTTATCACATGCCCTGTCCACAACCATGAAAGATGCCTCTCTCTTCCTGGTGCTCCACTTCTCTCGTTGCCCATTGATCTTCAAAAGCATGGTTGCTGTGTCTTACGACATTTAAATACAACCTAGAATTTTATCGTGACCGGGCAGCGCTCTTACTTTAGCAGTTGTTCTTCCAGATATTTGGAGAGGTATGGGGCTCACGTAATTCTCACGAACGTAAGTGACACACGATAACATGACAGTTCTGTCAGACTTCACGCTTTCCATAAATTTTTGTATTTGGTTCATCTCATCATCATCATCATCATCATCATCATTTAACAGGTCCAGTTTTCCGGGTACTGTTAATGAGCCTCTTCCACTTCGTCCTGTCCAAATACATCTGTTCACGGAGAACATCGTCCACTGTCCATCCTCTGGTCACCGGATCAACCTTAATCAAGTCCATCCATCGGGTTCGATTTCTTCCTAGAGGACTTTTACCCTCCACCTGTCTTTCCAAATTTATTTTGACTGTTCTAGTTGGCTCCATTCTCATCTCATGCCCTGATCTTCGAAGTCTAGATGCGCCAATTCGATCTAATAGGGATGTCTTCTTTCCTCACCTCCTCATTCCTTGACGTGTCCATTTTGGTGTTCCAGAAGATGGTCTTATCTGGATCGCATAAGTACTAAAATTTCCATATTTTACCAAAATGTTGCGATCGGAGAGATTTTATGAACCTACTACTGAATATTGGATCGTTGTTGACGGGACGTTAAACCCAAATCATCCTTCTCTCGATCAACTTAGAAAAAGAATGTGTACCATTTTCCCCCTTTCACTATTAAGAATCCAATGATTCCACTATCACTCCATGATACGATTTTAAGTTACCTACTCTGTAGTTAACATTTAATTCTCAGCATGAGGCTAAGTAACTTTGGGCGTATCCGAACCAGCAGTTACAGGACCGTTAATGTTCACAGTATACACAGACGCAAAAAATCGCAAGAGCAAAAAATAATTAATGTAGAGTAATGAAACTTCGGGAATAAATTTGTCTGGGAAACGCATGTAAGTGATTAACGTTGCAAAATCTCGTTTTAATGAAAGAGCAGATATCAAATGTGAAATGCTGGTACATTAACAACCGTTGTAACCGCCAGAATACTGTATGTAAGCATGCAAACGTGCATGCACAGTGTTGGGCAGGTGTCGCATCTACATCTACATTTATACACCGCAAGCCACCCAACGGTGTGTGGTGGAGGGCACTTTACGTGCCACTATCATTACCTCCCTTTCCTGTTCCAGTCGCGTATGGTTCGCGGGAAGAACGACTGCCGGAAAGCCTCTGTGCGCGCTCGAATCTCTCATATTTCCCGAGGAGATCACGAATGTAAAATTAAAGTAGGGGGAAGCAATACAGAAACGCACCCTCTCAAAAACTGGACAGCAAGCTACACCGCGATGCAGAGTGCCTCTCTTGCAGAGTCTGCCACATGAGTTTGCTAAACATCTCCGTAACGCTATCACGCTTACCAAATAACCCTGTGACGAAACGCGCCGCTCTTCTTTGGATCTTCTCTATGTCCTCTGTCAACCCGACCTGGTACGGATCCGACATTGATGAGCAATACTCAAGTATAGGTCGAACGAGTGTTTTGTAAGCCACGTCCTTTGTTGGTGGACTACATTTTCTAGGGACTCTCCCAATGAATCTCAACCTGGCACCCGCCTTACCAACAATTAATTTTATATGATCATTCCACCTCAAATCGTTCCGTACGCATGCTCCCAGATATTTTACAGAAGCAACTGCTACCAGTGTTTGTTCCGCTATCACATAATCACACAATAAAGGATCCTTCTTTCTATGTATTCGCAATACTTTACATTTGTCTATGTTAAGGGTCAGTAGCCACTCCCTGCAACAAGTGCCTATCAGCTGCAGATCTTCCTGCATTTCGCTGCAGTTTCCTAATGCTGCAACTTGTCTATATGCTACAGCAGCATCCGCGAAAAACCGCATGGAACTTCCGGCACTTTCTGCTAGGTCATTTATATATATTGTGAAAAGCAATGGTCCCATAACACTCCCCTGTGGCACGCCAGAGGTTACTTTAACGTCTCTCCATTGAGAACAACATGCTGTGTTCTGTGTGCTAAAAACTCTTCAATCCAGCCACACAGCTGGTCTGATGTTCCGTAGGCTCTTACTTTGCTTATCAGTCTGTGGGGTGGATGGCTCTGAGCACTATGCGACTTAACTTCTGAGGTCATCAGTCGCCTAGAACTTAGAACTAATTAAACCTAACTAACCTAAGGACATCACACACATCCATGCCCGAGGCAGGATTCGAACCTGCGTCCGTAGCGGTCGCTCGGCTCCAGACTGTAGCGCCTCCTGTGGGGTGGAGTTCCATGCCTGTTGTACTTGGTCACTCAGTACAGGGACGGTTCATGCTCTGATTTGGATGACGCTTGAGTTGTCGTCCGATGACGTCACATATGTGCTGGACTGGAGACAGATCTGGTGATGGAGCAGACCAAGGCAACATGCCGACACCCTGTAGAGTATGTTAGGTTGCAACAGCTGATCAGATTGCTGCTGCAGATGCAATACGATGCGCCAGAGCCATATGCCTAACACGATTGTCTTCCCTCTCGGTAATACCACGTGGCCGTCTGGAGCCCGGTCTTCTTGTGACCGTACATTCTCGTGACCACCATTGCCAGCAATCATGTACAGTGGCTACATTCCTGCTAAGTCTTGTTGCAATATCGCCGAAGGAGCATCCAGCTTCTCGTAGCCTTATTTTACGACCTCATACAAACTTAGTGAGGTGTTGATAATGGTGTCTTTGTCACCTTGAAGGCATTGTTGACTGACACCAACTCACCACGTTCAATCTGAAAACCAGCTAACGCTCACGACCGTTACAGCATGTGTTTAAAGCAAACCTGATTCACGTTCTCATAGTGGCACTGCTAGAGCCACTCTCGTGCGACTGCCGCGAAATTTTCGTAGACATCATCCTTCAGATCTACAAACACGCCTACCAACTTTCGTTTTCGTGTTTCGGCTTTTTTTCGTCAGTGGATATAAATGGTGTACAGCAGTGGTTCACAACAGGTGGTCCGTGGACCCCCAGGGGCGTTCGATACAGTTCCCCACAGTCGTTTAATGAACAAAGTAAGAGCATATGGACTATCAGACCAATTGTGTGATTGGATTGAAGAGTTTCTAGCTAACAGAACGCAGCATGTCATTCTCAATGGAGAGGTGTCTTCCGAAGTAAGAACATCGGAAGTTCACTGAGGCTTTTTGCAGATGGTGCTGTGGTGTATCGAGAGGTTGTAACAATAGACAATTGTACTGAAATGCAGGAGGGTCTGCAGCGAATTGACGCATGGTGCAGAGAATGGCAAATGAATCTCAATGTAGACAAGTGTAATGTGCTGTGAATACATGGAAAAATAGATCCCTTATCATTTAGCTACAAAATAGCAGGTCAGCAACTGGAAGCAGTTAATTCCAAAAATTATCTGGGGGTACGCATTAGGAGTGATTTAAAATGGAATGATCATATAAAGTTGATTGTCGGTAAAGCAGATGCCAGACTGAGATTCTTTGGAAGAATCCCAAGAAAATGCAATCCGAAAACAAAGGAAGTAGGTTACAGTATACTTGTTCGCCCACTGCTTGAATACTGCTCAGTAGTGTGGGATCCGTACCAGATAGGGTTGATAGAAGAGATAGAGAAGATCCAACAGAGAGCAACGCGCTTCGTTACAAGATCATTTAGTAATCGCTAAAGCGTTACGGAGATGATAGATAAACTCCAGTGGAAGACTCTGCAGGAGAGACGCTCAGTAGCCTGGTACGGGGTTTTGTTAAAGTTTCGAGAACATACTGTCACCGAAGAGTAAAGCAGTATATTGCTCCATCCTACGTACAGGGCTATTACAAATGATTGAAGCGATTTCATAAATTCACTGTAGCTCCATTCATTGACATATGGTCACGACACACTACAGATACGTAGAAAAACTCAAAGTTTTGTTCGGCTGAAGCCGCACTTCAGGTTTCTGCCGCCAGAGCGCTCGAGAGCGCAGTGAGACAAAATGGCGACGGGAGCCGAGAAAGCGTATGTCGTGCTTGAAATGCACTCACATCAGTCAGTCATAACAGTGCAACGACACTTCAGGACGAAGTTCAACAAAGATCCACCAACTGCTAACTCCATTCGGCGATGGTATGCGCAGTTTAAAGCTTCTGGATGCCTCTGTAAGGAGAAATCAACGGGTCGGCCTGCAGCGAGCGAAGAAACGGTTGAACGCGTGCGGGCAAGTTTCACGCGTAGCCCACGGAAGTCGACGAATAAAGCAAGCAGGGACCTAAACGTACCACAGCCGACGGTTTGGAAAATCTTACGGAAAAGGCTAAAGCAGAAGCCTTACCGTTTACAATTGCTACAAGCCCTGACACCCGATGACAAAGTCAAACGCTTTGAATTTTCGGCGCGGTTGCAACAGCTCATGGAAGAGGATGCGTTCAGTGCGAAACTTGTTTTCGGTGATGAAGCAACATTTTTTCATAATGGTGAAGTGAACAGACACAATGTGCGAATCTGGGTGGTAGAGAATCCTCACGCATTCGTGCAGCAAATTCGCAATTCACCAAAAGTTAACGTATTACTTTTGAATGCATTATGGGAACAGCAGTGATCAATGTCTTGTAAATAATTACTATTAAAAACAGTCTTGATCACAATTTATTTTATAAGGTGACCGGTTTCGACCACTGCTGTGGTCATCTTCAGACCATTGAGTGGAAACCCCTTTCTGTTGGAGAATTCTCCAACAGAAAGGGGTTTCCACTCAATGGTCTGAAGATGACCACAGCAGTGGTCGAAACCGGTCACCTTACAAAATAAATTGTGATCAAGACTGTTTTTAATAGTAATTATTTAAAAGTTAACGTGTTTTGTGCAATCTCACGATTTAAACATGAGATTGGAAAACCGATGGATCGGTCGTGGTGGAGATCATGACCAGCAATTCATGTCATGGCCTCCACGCTCTCCCGACTTAACCCCATGCGATTTCTTTCTGTGGGGTTATGTGAAAGATTCAGTCTTTCAACCTCCTCTACCAAGAAACGTGCCAGAACTGCGAGCTCGCATCAACGGTGCTTTCGAACTCATTGATGGGGACATGCTGCGCCTAGTGTGGGAGGAACTTGATTATCGGATTTATCTCTGCCGAATCACTAAAGGGGCACATATCGAACATTTGTGAATGCCTAAAAAAACTTTCTGAGTTTTTGTATGTGTGTGCAAAGCATTGTGAAAATATCTCAAATAATAAAGTTATTGCAGAGCTGTGAAATCGCTTCAATCATTTGTAATAACCCTGTATATCTTGCGAAGAGACCATGAGGATAAAATCAGAGAGATTAGAGCCCACACAGAAGCATACCGACAATCCGTCTTTCCACGAACAATACGAGACTGAAATAGAAGGGAGAACCGATAGAGGTACTCACGGTACCCTCCGCCACACACCGTCAGGTGGCTTGCGGAGTATGGATGTAGATGTAGAACTACGCCATAGCGGTCCGCAAGATGCTATTAGAATAAAAAATATATTAAATATATTTCGTATGATAACAGATTTTTTTGTTTTGGCCGCTTCCTGCATGACCAGAGCTTTAGCGAACGCTAACTTCTGCGTCTAGCGTTTTCCTAGAGCCAACTCACACTAGAACGCTCTATCGCATCAGCACGCAAGGACTACAAGAAACTTGTAGATACGGCAATGAAAAAGATCCTTCCATTTGCAACCACATATCTGCGTGAGCAAGCATTTTCTTCCATCTGTTTCATGAAAAACAAATATAGGAATCGGCTCGACATGCGGCCGGATTTCAGAGTGAAAGTTTCAAGTTTGGAAGCTAATATTTCAGAAATAATGGACTCAAAGGTCAGATTGAATTCATCTAATTAAGAACTGAAAATTAAAACTAACTGTATACTGATGGAGTACTCTGTTGTAACTGTATTTTTTCAGATAATAATACCTTGTATGAAATTAGTGTTTTCTTATTTTTCACACTTGTCTACTCAATGCAATCTCAAGTGTAGTACACTTGAAAGACCAATACACACAATTTTAATTTTTTCCTGTCATTTTCAGTTCATACTTAATTTTTATTTTTTGTAAGGAGTCTATTTTACTAAACACCCAGATTTGAAGACAAAGCTTTTGAGCAATAATCAAAAATTTAATAATGGCTAAATTGAAAAAAATGTAAGCTCAATATTTTTTCAATAATGAATATCACAATGTTTTTTCTAAATACCAAAAAGAAAAAACGTATAAAAAGACACTTAATTTGGCCTTTGTAGGTACTTGATACTGTGATATGACAAGGCACCAATCATGCTCGATGAGGGGGTCCTCGAGAAAATTTTGTTGGGAACCCCTTGTGTAGAGGATAACGTTCCTCTTGGATTATGCTGTTGTATGCAGAGAAGTCGCAACTCCAGAAAATTCTCGTGCAGAAAGATCTGCAGAAAAATTCACGCTATGTCGAGGTATTAGCAGTGGACCCTGAACATAAATAAACTGAACGTATTGCGCATAAACAGGCGGTAATACACGTAAGTGTATATTACACGACTGCCGGACAACCATTGGAAGCAATCATATCTATGAAATATCTGAAAGTATGCGCACGGAGCGCTTTTAAAGTGGAAACATCACGTAAAATTAATCGTAAGAAAGACAGAGATCTGAATGAAATTTATTGTAAGAATCCTGAGAAAGTTCAGTCCATCCAAGAAGGAGGTAACTTACAAAACCGTCGGCCAAACGATACTCGTCAGTCTGGGAACCTAACAAGATAGGATTATTAAATGAAATCAAGATGTTACAAAGAACAATAGCACGTTTCGTCACAGGTTCGTTTGGTAAGCACGAACGCGTCACGAAGATGCTCATTCAATTACGGTGGTAGTCGGTACGAGGGAGGGGTTAACCGTCACAGAATGGTTTACTGTTCAAAAGCCGGGAACGTTAGTCCCTAGAAGAATGAGTAAAAAATGCTTCCTCCTACGTGTTGTTGTGGTCTTCAGTCCGAAGACTGGGTTGATGCAGCTCTCAATGCTACTCTATCCTGTACAAGCCTCTTCATCTCTGAGTAACTACTGCAACCTACATTCCTCGGAATTTGCTTACTGTATTCAGCTCTTGGTCTTCTTCTACGATTTTTACCCCAGACGATATCTCGTTAAAAGAATATGAAGGTAAAAGCGGAGGGATTCGAATAGAAACTGAGGCTTACCGACAACGGTTCTTGCCTCGCACGTTTTCCAGCTGGAACTGGAAAAGCGAGAATGACAGCTGCGCACAAAGTATCTTGCATCACACACCTTAGCCCTCCTATTATCAGGATTTTTTTTTGTCTTACTGGGTACTACTGGGGTTGTTGTGACTTGGCAAGACAGCCAAGCCACTATGAGATAGCCGAAAGGCACGCGTTAAAGCTCACGCAGGCTGGCGTGAGGTCTGGAACAGTTAAAGGAGTTGAGTCTAGTAAAAAAAAGTACGTAGCATCTGGAATACTTAACTTTAATCCATAATTGGTGAACATCGGTCTGACGGTACATGCATCGCAAGATAAATAGCAAATGATAATGGCGCCTTGCTAGGTCGTAGCAAATGACGTAGCTGAAGGCTATGCTACCTATCGTCTCGGCAAATGAGAACGTAATTTGTCAGTGAACCATCACTAGCAAAGTCGGCTGTACAACTGGGGCGAGTGCTAGGACGTCTCTCTAGACCTGCCGTGTGGCGGCGCTCGGTCTGCAATCACTGATAGTGGCGACACGCGGGTCCGACGTATACTAACGGACCGCGGGCGATTTAAAGGCTACCACCTAGCAAGTGTGGTGTCTGGCGGTGACACCACAGGGGTCACACAGGCCACAAGTAATGTACAGCGAATATAGTGACAGTATTTTACTCAACCAACATTAAAACATGCAATTCGTCTGTTAAATGTAACATCAGTGAATCTATTTTCGTAAATATTACGATCAATAAACAAAACAAAATTTGGATGAGCGTCATATTGACCCAAGTGGTACTTAGTGCAAAACACCATCAATAACTTTTAATGTGTTGCAAATACAAAGCTGAAAAAAAATCATTGGATACAATTGAATCTGAGAGAGGAAGTCATACATTTTGAAAGAAAAATAGCTTTGAAAAGAAGGGAGGTATGTTTTCGAATGTACTTATCGAATCATATTGATCCTAGTGATACCACAAAGCGTACAACAAAATCTGAAGCAAGAAATCCTAAAATCGGTACAAAAACAACCGGGAATAATATTTTCATTTTTGCACATGTTTCCTGTAACACCTGTTCAACATAATATTAATCACTCTATTTTTATAAATGTTACTTTCAAGAAACAAACAATTTAAGTTGAGGTCAAGTTGACCCCAGTGGTACTCACCGCAAAGACCGCGAACGGATTTTAACTTTCTGTAAACACAAAAATAAGCGAACACTGGATGCAACTCACTCAGGGGGAGAAAGTCATATTATTTTTAAAACAATAGTTTTGAAAACAAGGGCGATACATACACTACTGGCCTTTAAAATTGCTACACCATGAAGATGACGTGCTACAGACGCGAAATTTAACCGACAGGAAGAAGATGCTGTGGTATGCAAATCATTAGCTTTTCAGAGCATTCACACAAGGTTGGCGGCGGTGACGACGCCTACAACGTGCTGACATGAGGAAGTATCCAACCGATTTCTCATACACAAACAGCAGTTGACCGGCGTTGCATGGTAAAACGTGTTGTGATGCCTCGTGTAAGTAGGAGAAATGCGTACATCACCTTTACGACTTTGAGAAAGGTCGGATTGTAGCCTATCACGACGACGTTTGCAGCAGCATGGACTAACAGCTAGGAACCATGGCTGCGGTTACCCTTGACGCTGCATCACAGACAGGAGCGCCTGCGATGGTGTACTCAACGACGAACCTGGGTACACGAATGGCAAAACGTCATTTTCTCGGTTGCACCAAGGTTCTGTTTACAACATCATGATGGTCGCATCTGTGTTTGGCGACATCGCGGTGAACACACATTGGAAGCGTGTATTCGTCAGCGTCATACTGGCATATCACCCGGCGTGATGGTATGGGGTGCCATTGGTTACACGTCTCGGTCACCTCTTGTTCGCATTGACGGCACTTTGAACAGTGGACGTTACGTTTCAGATGTGTTACGACCCGTGGCTCTACCCTTCATTCGATCCCTGTGAAACTCTACATTTCAGCAGGATAGTGCACGACCGCATGTTGAAGGTCCTGTACGGGCCTTTCTGGATACAGAAAATGTTCGACTGCTGGCCTGGCCATCACATTCTCCAGATCTCTCACCAATAGAAAACGTCTGGTCAAAGGTGTCTCGTCACAATACGCGAGTCACTACTCTTGATGAGCTGTGGTATCGTGTTGAAGCTGCACGGGCAGCTGTACCTGTACACGCCATCCAAGTTCTGTTTGACGCAATGCCCAGGCGTATCAAGGCCGTTATTACGGCCAGAGGTGGTTGTTCTGGGTACTGATTTCTCAGGATCTATGCACCCAAATTGCGTGAAAATGTAATCACATGTCAGTTCTAGTACAATATATTTGTCCAATGAATACCCGTTTATCATCTGCATTTCTTCTTGGTGTAGCAATTTTAATGGCCAGTAGTGTATTTCCAGTGTACTTACAGTGTCATATTGACCCCAGTAGTACTACGAGGATGAAAGTGGTTGTGAAGTGTAGGGGCAGATGTAGATTTAGATGGTGAGAAACTTAGGCAGAAAAGTAAAGTGAAGTGTTGAGAAGCGTGTCTGGTAGGGCAGAGAAGGCGGGGTGAGCGTCCGCGGGCGGTGCGTGGCGGGCAGGTGAAGGACCCCGGCGGGCGCCGTCCTCACGCCGGATGAAAGTGAACCTTGCGGAGCACACACTTTGCTGGCAGCCGCGTGCGTTTTATTTTTGTTGCGGGCCTCCCGCGGAAGCGCCAGGTACGTAAGAAGCGGCCGCTCAGGAGTTTGACCTCGACAACCGCCGACACAAAGGAACCAGCCACAACACACACCGACCCCGGCTTTTCTTCTGCGGCCTCGCTGCTTCTCCTTACTTCTACTGCTCCCTGACATTCCTTCTGCAGTTCACGTCTCATTTGTCACATTGTTTTACTTAAAAAAAAATACAGGTTGAATATTAATAAACCCAAACAAACTGCAGGGACGGATTCCAGACTGTAAATGGAGGAAGGAGAGTCGTATGATCATGTGTCCGGAAATGGACGGTGTGCGTCCAACGATAGCAAATCGTCCCGGAACACAATACAGAGTTGCATCGCATCCATGTCACAGTAGATGTTCAAAGTGGCCATCGTGGGATTGCAGATGATAGGGATGGTAACAGTTGTCATGCTAGGTACACGTAACCGTATTTTGGCTTACACCATGTTGGCGGGCGACTTGCCTGGTTGTACTCAATGTCCACCAAATCTGGAGTACGCACAGTCCTCCACCTTCCTGCACGGTCGTCTGTCAGAAAGAACCTACGATCACGCAAACGTCCAAAAAGGGTTCGAAATGTTGTGTAATGTGGTTGGTGTCTGTGAGGGTACCTGTTTTGGTACAGGCGTGCTTCGTCTCGACCGTTTCCATCTGCTTGGTCATATACAAACATCATCTCGGCTTGTTATCGACATGAATACCGGATCATTCTGCGGCTTACAGTGCGCTGTGTCGATCACACAGCCTGCAACACACAAGGAACACAGGGCACGTGTCCAGAGAATTGTCATTCGTCGGTGTCATCTAGCGTGGCAACGATGCGTTTCCTGGCACATGTTCATAGACCCTTTTTTCCCCTCCATTAGTCAGGAATCCGTCCCTGCAGTTTGTCGGTTTTACGAGGGTGAGTCAAATGAAATCTTTAAATACCGGGTTATCAAAAAGTCAGTATAAATTTGAAAACTGAATAAATCACGAAATAACGTAGATAGAGAGGTACAAATTGACACACATGCTTGGAATGACATGGGATTTTATTAGAACCAAAAAAATACAAACGTTCAAAAAATGTCCGGCAGATGGCGCTTCATCTGATCAGAATAGCAATAATTAGCATAACAAAGTAAGACAAAGCAAAGTTGATGTTCTTCACAGGAAATGCTCGATATGTCCACCATCATTCCTCAACAATAGCTGTAGTCGAGGAATAATGTTGCGGACAGCACTGGAAAGCATGTCCGGAGTTATGGTGAGGCACTGGCGTCGGATGTTGTCTTTCAGGATCCCTAGAGATGTCGGTCGATCACGATACACTTGCGACTTCAGGTAACCCCAAAGCCAATAATCGCACGGACTGAGGTCTGGGGACCTGGGAGGCCAAGCATGACGAAAGTGGTGGCTGAGCACACGATCATCACCAAACGACGCGTGAAAGACCTTTCACGGGTCTAGCAATACTTTTTTTTTGTTCTAATAAAACCCCATGTCATTCCAAGCATGTGTGTCAATTTTTACCTCTCTATCTACATTATTCCGTGGTTTATTAAGTTTTCAAATTTATACTGACTTTTAGATCAACCGGTATTTTTTTAAGTATTATTTATCGTGCAGAAGTCTTACAAAGCCGTATCACTTTTCAACATAATCTCCCCCACGCTCAATGCAAGTCATCCAGAGCTTACAAAGTGCATAAATTCTTTTAGAAAAAAATTCTTTTGGTAGTCAGCGCAACCACTCATGCACCGCATGGCGTACGTGTCCATCAGAACGGAATTTCTTTCCTCCCACTGCGTCTTTGAGTGGTCCAAACATACGGAAATCATTTGGGGCAAGGTATGGTGAGTATGGTTGGTGAGGAAGACACTCAAAATTCAGGTCTCTGATTGTTGCAACTGTTGTACGGGCAGTGTGGGGCCTTGCTTTGTCGTGTCGCAGCAAAAGGACACCTGCTGACACAAATTCACGTCGCTTTGATTTGATTGCAGGACACAGATGATTTTTTAGGAGGTATGTGTATGATGCACCGGTGACAGTAGTCCCTCTAGGCATGTAATGTTCCAAAATGAGGCCTTTTTCGTCCCAAAAGAGTCAGCATAACCTTCCCTGCTGATGGTTCTGTTCGAAACGTCTTTGGTTTCGGTGATGAGGAATGGCGCCATTCCCTGCTCGCTGTCTTCGTTTCCGGTTGGTGGAAGTGAACCCAGGTTTCGTCCCCAGTAACGATTCTTGCAAGGAAGCCATCACCTTCTCGTTCAAAGAAGCGAAGAAGTGCTTCACAAGCATCAACACGTCGTTCTCTCTCATTTCAGGAGTCAGCTGCCGTGGCACCTATCTTGCAGACACTTTGTGAAACTGGAGCACATCATGCACAATGTGGTGTGGTGACCCATGACTAATCTGTAAACATGCTGCAATGTCATTCAGTGTCACTCGGCGGTTTTCCTTCACTATGGATACAACTGCTGCAATGTTCTGTGGAGCAGTGTGCGATTTGTGGTTTTACCAGTGGGGGGGATGTCTTAACGGGTTAGTATAATTATATATGTTACTTGCTTGGACTGTGGCGTTACCCATGTTTAAACAGTTAATTATAAATAGATGTTAATGCCGAAACTCACTATTCACGCGTATGCACTATCAGAAAAGCCATCCCTTGTTATATCTTTAAAAGTACATTATAGGTAAAGCTTATTTACAAAATCATCTACATACAAGTATACGAGGGGAATTCAAAAAGTAAGGGCACATTTGTGAAAAGCTGTACTTATTCTGATGATAGAAAACTGAAAAATGCGTAATTTTTCTACGTAACCTCCCTGGACTTCAATGCAGTTTTCCCGACGTTTTACGAGTTTTTTTATTTCATCAGAAAATACGTTTTTAGGTTGCATCTGTAACCTATTTTGCACCGCAGAAATGACGTCTTCATCACTTTCAAATCTTCTTCCCCGTAGTGCTTCCGTTAAGGGTCCAAACATGTGAAAATCGCTTGGAGCCAGGCCCGGACTGTATAGTGGATGTTCCAGCACCTCTAATCTCAACTCCTTTATTGCGTCGGGCAGAATGTGGGCGAGCGTTATCTTGCTGCAGGATGACACCTCTTCACAGTTTTCCACGACCTTTGGATCTGATTTCAGATTTTTGTTTCGTACCCAACACATATCATCCACCATACAATACAGACCTGGCTCTAAAGCCTCGTTTACGCTGGGGCGACGTCTTGCAACACTATGGCATGCTACGGAAATGTGGCGTGCGTCGTCTTGTCATTTAGTTCTAAATGTATTGAAATGCTTAACTACTGCATAACACTTTTTCAAAATTAACAAGCAAACATATTAATAGTATTAATAGTAAGACTGTATTAAAAACTTTCAGTGTTCGGCTTCACAAATTTAAATTATATGTAAAGTTTTACTCCAGTGCTTGGGAAATAAACATCCCAGGTTGGGATGCGTAAACTAAAACCAGAGGAGGGGATGGTCTGATGCAGAAGGGGGGAAATCCCCCCCATCCCCCCCTGCAAATCGCACACTGCTGTGGAGTCACAACTCGTTGTGCCTGACCTGGACGAGGAGCATCTTCCACTGAAGTCATACCATTTGCGAACTTCCTACTCCATTCGTAGACTTGCTGCTGTGAGAAACATGCATCACCGTACTGAACCTTCATTCGTCGATGAATTTCAATAGGTTTCACACCTTCACTACCAAAAACCGAATAACAGAACGCTGTTCTTCCCTGGTGCAAGTCGCAAGTGGGGCGGCCATCTTTATACTGATACTGCGACGGTATGTGTGCATCGGCACTATGATACCACCTACAGGCCATTCTGCACGCTGTCTGTAGCACGCTTACCAACCTACAGGATAACGGCGCGAATTTTCGATTTGTTATTACAAATTTAAGGTTTTCATTTGACTCACCGCCGTATTAATGTTCACCCTGTATATGTCCGACTAGTACATACAGGATGTTTCAGGGGGAATGGTGAATATACTGGGATATGAGAGCAACGATCATTCGAAGCGAAAGAGTCTGGAAAATATGGGCTCTAAAATATATACTTTAGGAGCTATGAGGATTTGTCGATATTCGCTACTGCCCGCATCTCGTGGTCGTGCGGTAGCGTTCTCGCTTCCCACGCCCGGGTTCCCCGGTTCGATTCCCGGCGGGGTCAGGGATTTTATCTGCCTCGTGATGGCTGGGTGTTGTGTGCTGTCATTAGGTTAGTTAGGTTTAAGTAGTTCTAAGTTCTAGGGGACTGATGACCATAGATGTTAAGTCCCATAGTGCTCAGAGCCATTTGAACCATTTGATGTTCGCTACTGCGGAACGCATCTCTTCTACTGAACGACTGCTCATACCTTTTAAGGTATGTACGTTAAAGCAGAGGGCTTGCAATAGAAAAGATATGTTTCAAAGTATCGAAGATAAAGAAGTGCTTATAGCTCTTAAGGTATGCATTTTAGAATCCATGCTCAGTCCTTTCAAATGGTTCAAATGGCTCTAATTACTATGTGACTTAACATCTGAGGTCATCAGTCCCCTGGAACCTAGAACTACGTAAACCTAACTAACCTAAGAACATCACACACATCCATGCCCGAGGCAGGATTCAAACATGCGACCGTAGCAGCAGCGCGGTTCCGGATTGAAGCCCCTAGAACCGCTCGGCCACAACGGCCGGCTGCTCAGACTGTTTTGCTTCGAAGATCGTTCCTGTCATATCTCTGAATACTCACCATCCTCCTGGCGCACCGTTCAATGATCCAAAGAGCATTTAAGAACCTACTGAATAATAAAAAGCTCTAGCTCTCTGTCCCTGATGCTAGATCACTTGCTCATGAGTATGGGATCCGTACCAGATAGGACTCATAGAGGAAACAAAAAAGATCAAAAGAAGAGCAACACATTTTGTTATAGGTTCATTTAGTAAGCTTGCTCATCAGTATGGGATCCGTACCAGATAGGACTCATAGAGGAAACAAAAAAGACCCAAAGAAGAGCAACACATTTTGTTATAGTTTCATTTAGTAAGCGTGGAAGAGTCACGAAGATGCTCATCGAACTCCACTGGCCGAAGGTGCAAGAGAGGCGTTCTGCACCACGCTATGGTCTACGGTTAAAGTTCCAAGAGCTTACATTCCCAAAAGAGTCAACCTATACCGGGTGTTCCAGTGATGGTGACCGGGCCAAATATGTCACGAAATAAGCGTCAACCGAAAAACTACAAAAAACGAAACTTTTCTAGCTTGAAGGGGGAAACCAGATGCCGCTATGGTTGGCCCGCTAGATGGCGCTGCCATAGGTCAAACGGATATCAACTGCGTTTTGTATAATACATATTCGTGTAGTACGTAAAGAAATATGAATGTTTTAGTTGGACCATATTTTTCGCTTTGTGGTAGATGGCACTGTAATAGTCACAAACTTATAAGTACGTGGTATCACGTAACATTCCGCCAGTGCGGACGGTATTTGCTTCGTGATACACTACCCGTTGAAATTCACCGTTTACCAATTGCGGAAAAGGTCGATATAGTGTTGATGTATGGCTATTGTGATCAAAATGCCCAACGGGCGTGTGCTATGTATGCTGCTCGGTATCCTGGACGACATCATGCTAGTGTCCGGATCGTTCGCCGGATAGTTACGTTATTTAAGGAAACAGGAAGTGTTCAGCTACATGTAAAACGTCAGTCACGACCTGCAACAAATGATGATGCCCAAGTAGGTGTTTTATCTGCTGTCGCGGCTAATCCGCACGCCAGTAGCAGACAAACTCCGCGAGAATTGGGAATCTCAAAGACGTCGGTGTTGAGAATGCTACATCAACATCGATTGCACCCGTACCATATTTGTATGCACCAGGAATTGCATGGCGATGACTCTGAGCGTCGTGTACAGTCCTGCCACTGGGCACAAGAGAAATTACGGGACGATGACAGATTTTTTGCACGCGTTCTATTAAGCGACGAAACGTCAATCATCAACAACGGTAACGTAAACCGGCATAATATGCACTATTGGGCAACGGAAAATCCACGATGGTTGCGACAAGTGGAACATCAGCGACTTTGGCGGGTTAATGTATGGTGTGGCATTATGGGAGGAAGGATAATTGACCCCTATTTTATCGATGGCAATCTACATGGTGCAATGTATGCTGATTTCCTACGTAATATTCTACCGATGTTACTACAAGATGTTTCACTGCATGACAGAATGGCGATGTACTTCCAACATGATGGATGTCCAGCACATAGCTCGCGTGCGGTTGAAGCGGTATTGAATAGCGTATTTCATGACAAGTTGATTGGTCGTCGAAGCACCGTTTCATGGTCCGCACGTTCACCGGATCTGACGTTCCCCGGATTTCTTTCTGTGGGGAAAGTTGAAGAATATTTTCTATCGTGATCCACCAACAACGGCTGACAACATGCGTCAGCGTATTGTCAATGCATGTGCGCACATTATGGAAGGCGAACGACTCGCTGTTAAGAGGAATGTCGGTACACGTATTGCCAAATGCATTGAGGTTGACAGACATCATTTTGAGCATTTATTGCATTAATGTGGTATTTACAGGTAATCACACTGTAACAGCATACGTCCTCAGAAATGATAAATTCACAAGGGTACATGTATCACATTGGAACAACCGAAATAAAATGTTCTAACGTACCTACTTTTTTTCCTTTATTGTATTTGGAATCCCCCCGAAGGGGGCGGGCTGGCAGCAGCTTATTACGCTGCTCTGCAGCCTACAGACTTTTTAAAATGTAAGGAGAAGTTAAGAAAGAATAAAAGCAGGGGATAAAGCTGGGACTTAAAGTGTAAAACGGCGGAAAATTGGGGAAAGTTCAAACATAAAGCAAAGCGTTGGCAAAGCGAATAAAAAAACACTGGATGCAGACAGGTAACATAGTAGACAGACAATTAAAAAACATGGCGACAGTCTTGTTTCTGTTCGCAAGAGATATAAAATCAGACCCAGCGACAGTATGATGGCCGTTCGCAACTCTTCGGAAAAGACACACAACACTGCACACTCACTGTAAACACTGCACTAAAATGTCGGCACAAAGAGGACACACCATAGCCTCGGGCAGATGGGGGGGGGGGGGGGGGGATGGACACGTATCTACGTTCTGTATTTTAATTTAAAAAACCTACCTGTTACCAACTGTTCGTCTAAAATTGTGAGCCATATGTTTGGGACTATTACAGTGCTATCTATCACAAAGCGAAAAATGTGGTCCAACTAAAATATACATATTTCTTTAAGTAGTACTCGAATATGTAATAAAAATGGGGGTTCCTATTTTAAAAAAACGCAGTTGATATCCGTTTGACCTATGGCAGCGCCGTCTAGCGGGCCAACTATAGCGCCATCTGCTTTCCCCCTTCAAGCTAGACAAGTTTCGTTCTTTGTAGTTTTTTCGTTTGACGTTTATTTCGTGAGATATTTAGCCCGGTCACGATCAATGGACCACCCTGTATATTGCTTCCTCCTACGTATAACTCGCGAAAAATCTATTAAGATAAAAATTAGAGAGATTCAAGGCTTACCAGCAATCGTTCTTCCCGTGAACCATACGCGACTGGAACAGGAAAAGGGGGAAATAACATTGGTGCACAAAGTACCCTCCGCCCATACTGTAATGTGGCTTGAGGGGTATAGACCGACATGTAGATGTAGACACTGCACTGACTGCCGAACTGTCTACGACATATGAGCAATCAATACAACCATTAACTATCGTAAAATACCTAAGAGTGACAATCCGGACTGATCTGAAGTGGAACGACGCCATAAAATAAACTGTAAGAAAAGCGGATGCCAGCCTGTGAATTGATTGGAAGAATCTTATGTAAATGTAATTCGTTTACGACAGAAGGGACTTATAAAACACTTGCTCGTCCGTTTCTTGAGTATTTTTCATCTATGTGGAACCATTGCCAAGTTTTATAAATGGAGGAGGTAAAGAAGAACCGGCTTCGTCGCGGGACCGTTTAATCAGCGCGAGTAAGTTGCGGAGATGTTCAACAAACTACAGTGACAGACATTACAAAAGAGGCCTTGTCCACCATAGAGAGGAGTACTGTTGAAGTTTAGAGGGCGTATGTTCTAAGGAGAGTCGATCAACATATTACTTGTTTTCATATAATATGTCTCACGAAATGATCAAAACAAGAAAATGAGAGAAATGAGAGTTCATACGAAGGTTCATCGACAACCGTTTTCCTTACGTACCATTCGTGAAAGTGACAGCAGTGGGAAGCGGTTAGTCGCACCAGAAGTGTCATCTACCACCGCATGATAGTTTTCGGAGTAGATATTACTGAAAAACAATTACAAACAGTTCAGAGCCTGCAACCAAAACCAGCGTATCTTCTACTAATGTCGAAATGCAAGGTGTTGTTAAACATTTGTAACAGATGTCCGGAGGTGATTCTCCGGATCAAAATAAAAGAAAATGTTTCTTGAGCATAAATAACGAAAAGTGTGAGGTCATCCATATGAGCGCTAAATGGAGGAATTCGTTAAACTTCGGTTACACGATAAATCAGTCAAATCTAAAGACCATAAATTCAACTAGATACCTAGAAATTACAGTTACGAACAACTTAAATTGGAAGGAACACATAGAAAATGTTGTGGGGAAGGCTAACCAAAGACTGCGTTTTATTGGCAGGCCACTTAGGAAATGTAACAGATTTACTAAGGAGACCGCCTACACTACGCTTGTCCGTCCTCTTTTAGAATACTGCTACGCGCTGTGGGATCCTTACCTGATAGGACTTACGGAGTACATCGAAAAAGTTCAGAGAAGGGCAGCACGTTTTGTATTATCGCGAAATATGGGAGAAAGTGTCACTGAAATGATACAGGATTTGCGCTGGACATCATCAAAAGAAAGGTGTTTTTCGTTGCGACGGAATCTTCTCACGAAATTCCAATCACCAACTTTCCCCTCCGAATGAGTAAATATTTTGTTGACACCGACCTACATGGGGAGAAACGATTACCACGTTAAAATAAGGGAAATCAGAGCTCGTACGGAAAGATACAGGTGTTGGTTCTTTTCGTGCGCTGTACGGGATTGGAATAATAGGTTCACATGCACGTGAGCATTCGCTTGACGATGAATGAGAATACGAAATTCATTGTTTAGAACAAGTGGTTCCACATATACATCTACATACATACTGCGTAAACAACTGTACGGTGCGTGGCGGAGGTTACCCTGTACCTCTACTATTCATTTCCTTTCCTGCTCCACTCGCAAATAGAGTGAGCGAAAAACCACTATCTACAGGGTGTTTCAAAAATGACCGGTATATTTGAAACGGCAATAAAAACTAAACGAGCAGCGATAGAAATACACCGTTTGTTGCAATATGCTTGGGACAACAGTACATTTTCAGGCAGACAAACTTTCGAAATTACAGTAGTTACAATTTTCAACAACAGATGGCGCTATGGTCTGGGAAACTCTATAGTACGATATTTTCCACATATCCACCGTGCGTAGCAATAATATGGCGTAGTCTCTGAATGAAATTACCCGAAACCTTTGACAACGTGTCTGGCGGAATGGCTTCACATGCAGATGAGATGTACTGCTTCAGCTGTTCAATTGTTTCTGGATTCTGGCGGTACACCTGGTCTTTCAAGTGTCCCCACAGAAAGAAGTCACAGGGGTTCATGTCTGGCGAATAGGGAGGCCAATCCACGCCGCCTCCTGTATGTTTCGGATAGCCCAAAGCAATCACACGATCATCGAAATATTCATTCAGGAAATTAAAGACGTCGGCCGTGCGATGTGGCCGGGCACCATCTTGCATAAACCACGAGGTGTTCGCAGTGTCGTCTAAGGCAGTTTGTACCGCCACAAATTCACGAAGAATGTCCAGATAGCGTGATGCAGTAATCGTTTCGGATCTGAAAAATGGGCCAATGATTCCTTTGGAAGAAAAGGCGGCCCAGACCAGTACTTTATGAGGATGCAGGGACGATGGGACTGCAACATGGGGCTTTTCGGTTCCCCATATGCGCCAGTTCTGGTTATTGACAAAGCCGTCCAGGTAAAAATAAGCTTCGTCAGTAAACCAAATGCTGCCCACATGCATATCGCCGTCATCAATCCTGTGCACTATATTGTTAGCGAATGTCTCTCGTGCAGCAATGGTAGCGGCGCTGAGGGGTTGCCGCGTTTGAATTTTGTATGGATATAGGTGTAAACTCTGGCGCATGAGACGATACATGGACGTTGGCGTCATTTGGACCGCAGTTGCAACACGGTGAACGGAAACCCGAGGCCGCTGTTGGATCATCTGCTGCACTAGCTGCGCGTTGCCCTCTGTGGTTGCCGTACGCGGTCGCCCTACCTTTCCAGCACGTTCATCCGTCACGTTCCCAGTCCGTTGAAATTTTTCAAACAGATCCTTTATTGTATCGCTTTTCAGTCCTTTGGTTACATTAAACCTCCGTTGAAAACTTCGTCTTGTTTCAACAACTCTGTGTTCTAGGCGGTGGAATTCCAACACCAGAAAAATCCTCTGTTCTAAGGAATAAACCATGTTGTCTACAGCACACTTGCACGTTGTGAACAGCACACGCTTACAGCAGAAAGACGACGTACAGAATGGCGCACCCACAGACTGCGTTGTCTTCTATATCTTTCACATCACTTGCAGCGCCATCTGTTGTTGAAAGTTGTAACTGCTGTAATTTCGAAAGTTTGTCCGCCTGAAAATGTACTGTTGTCCCAAGCATATTGCAACAAAC
Source organism: Schistocerca piceifrons (assembly GCF_021461385.2). Classification (NCBI taxonomy): domain Eukaryota; kingdom Metazoa; phylum Arthropoda; class Insecta; order Orthoptera; family Acrididae; genus Schistocerca; species Schistocerca piceifrons. Next base: position 776,819,854 of record NC_060149.1, on the reverse strand, counting down.
GGTGTATTTCTATCGCTGCTCGTTTAGTTTTTATTGCCGTTTCAAATATACTGGTCATTTTTGAAACACCCTGTATATACCTCCGTAAGAGCCTTAATTTCTCTAATCTTATCTTCGTGGTCGTGAAATGTACGTTTGCTGCAGTACAATCGTGCTGAATTCAGGTTGAAATGCCGGTTCTCCCCATCGCACCCCCCTCAGATTTAGTTATGAGTTGGCACAGTGGATAGGCCTTGAAAAACTGAACACAGATCAATCGAGAAAACAGAAAGAAGATGTGTGGAACCGCGAAAAAAAATTAGTAAAATATACAAACTGAGTAGTCCATGCGCAACATAGGCAACATCAAGGAATATAAGATCTCAGGAGCGCCGTGGTCTCGTGGTTAGCGTGAGTAGCTGCAGTGCGAAAGGTCGTTGGTTCAAGTCTTCCCTAGACTGATAATTTTACTTTCTTTATTTTCGCAAAGTTATGATTTGTCCGTTCGTTCACTGACGTCTCTGTTCACTGCAGTAAGTTTAGTGTCTGTGTTTTGCGACCGCACCGCAAAACCGTGCGATTAGTAGACGAAAGGACGTGCCTCTCCAATGGGAACCAAAAACATTTGATCGCAAGGTCATAGGTCAACCAATTCCTCCACAGGAAAACACGTCTGATATATTCTATACGACACTGGTGACGGCATGTGCGTCACATGACAGGAATATGCTGTCGACCAACCTAACTTGTACACTTAGCGAATGGGTAAAAAGATTCTTCTACCTTGCCCGATTTAGGTTTTCTTGTGGATGTGATAATCACTCTCAAAAAGGTGACGAAAACATAAGAGTTTGTCACATAAACAGAAAATGAAAAATTAAACTTTTCACTCGAGGGAAGACTTGAACCTAGGACCTCTCGTTCCATAGGTGCTCTCGCTAACCACGGGACCACGGCGCTCCTTGATTACCAGTGTCCTTGATGTTGCATATGTTGGCATGGACTATTCAGTTTGTATATTTTACTAATTTTTTTCATAGTTCCACACAACTTCTTCCTGTTTTCTCGATTGCTCTGTGTTCAGTTTTTCAAGGCCTATCCACTGTGCCAACTTATAACTAAATCTGAGGGGGGTGCGATGGGGAGGTTCCCTTGTTAGGAAAGAACGTCGCCTTCCCTCCATCGATACCCAGTCGAGTCCCCGAGCCATCTTTATAGCACTTGCGTGTTGTCCGATCCTCTCGGTAACAAATCTAGCAGCTCGCTTCTGTGTTGCTTCGATGTCTTTCTTTAATCTGACCTGGTGGAGATGCTAAACAATCCACCAGTTCTCACGAATGGGTCGTGGTAGAGTACTGCATGCGGGCTGCTTTACGAGTGAACGTAATTCCTAAAATCGTCGTTCACACGTAAGTTACTCATACAGTGCAAAGGAAATATCTTTTTTTTCTTGGTCTTATCCCTATCTTCCCGTGGTCGGCATGTTAATCTGGATTGCACAATGTTGGTGGTAGAGGAAGTGTGAGAACGTTTTCCAAATGGTTGCGAGTCGTGTATGTGAGGTGGAACGTGGGTAGCAGCCCGGTATTCACGTAATCGCATCCAAGAAACAGCCTACAAACCATACCCATGCTGTCCGGCACACCGGCTCTCGTCGTAATTCCGCAGGGCGGATTCGATCCTCGACCGGCGCGTGTACCCCAATCCCGGAAGAGCCGTACAAATGTGTTGCTTTCCAGGCGTGTCAGTATGGAGGAAATGTAAGTAATTAACAAGTTTTCAAACCTAGTCATTAGTTCTTACCCCTAGCTTCGTGCCTTAATCTCAGGTGTTCTACTTTGTAGAGGGATACGTTCAAAGTCCAATTTAAGATCCCTATTGTTTTCTTAGTGTAGCGTTTCGAAAACGACTGTTGTTACGGATTATTATGGAAACGGAAGGAGAGAAAAGGTGAAATCCAGTGCCTGGTACTTCATATATTACACTAGTACTGAGTCTGATCATTACTAACTGTAATCTGTCACATGCCTTCTTTCTCGCTGTATCTAATACGCTTAAAGATGAAAATAATTATTTAAAAGAAAGTGAATTTTTAATAAAGCACGTTTTTAAACTGGACTAAAAATATGAAATAAATTATCCTATCCCTATACAGATTCCTAACCCTATACAGACAGTCCTGAAAATTTGTGATTATGAATATTTAATAGCTATGACAATGGTTGTAATATTTAAAACGGAAAACGTGGGTAGTATACAATAGATATTAGTATGAAAGTGAACTACTTATGCGTAAATTATGTATGCATGCACGTATGTTTTTCCTGTGAAATCTTACAAGTTTTCTCATAGCTATCAAAAAAAATCTACGATCACAAAATTGAAGACTACCTGTATGGGGTTAGGAATCTTCATGGAGCTAAGAGGAATTGCTCCATAGCCTTTAGTCCAATTGAAGAACATGGTATATTAAAATAAAATTTTTATTTGAAAATCATTAACCGCTGTTTAGTCCTGTGTGTGTGAAATTTTTCAACCGCTTTCAGACATTTTGATCATATTACAAGGTAGACATGTGGTAAGTTTTAGGTTTATTTCAGTTTCTTTTCAGATGACTCAACCAATATTTTGTTTCGTCCTATGTATATCCTGTGAAAAGAGCGTGAAGGTAAAATTAGAGGGATCCGTGCAACATACAGAGGCTCACAAGTAATCGTTCTTCCCGCAAACTATTCGTGACTGGGACAGGAAAAGACAAAAAGGCAGTTTTACACAAAGTACCCTCGACCACGCATCAGACAAGAAAGCGAATTAATATTGCGCTGTCATCCAGCTATAATCTATGTTTAAAATTTTAAGTCTCTAACTCAATCAGAAGTTAGTTTAAATTCAATTGCAAAATTTGTACCGAACAGAGAGACAGACAAGAAAGCGATATTCATCTCCTCTTCCCCCCTCCTCCCCCTTCGACCCACTCTCTCACTGCTACACTCGCATAACGACTGGAACGCAGTACTACCCTACCACACACCTGTCCTGCAGGGCAGCCGAGTGTCAAACATTACCAAATTTTTTCACCGCCAGCGCCACCCCTACCAAACAAGCCGACAAGGGAGATAGTTAACATTGCACTGTCATCCAATTCTGAGCTATGTTCAAAATTTTAAGTAGCTACCTCATCGGGAAGTTAGCTTAAAATCAACTGCAAACTTTGTAGCGGACAGACAGACAGAGAAGAAATCGACCCAACAAAAACGTGCTACGAACGAAAACTCAACGTCATCAAGGGACAATGCTTAGTAGATACAGTAAAATGTGAATTACTATGCTGCAATTAATTACACACTCCTGTTATCACAGTGAACGACATAGTTCAGCATATCGTTTTACTGGGGTGTCGTCAAACCTCGTCGTCCGCGTAGCAGCCGAACCGTGGATGCCCGACGCATGGGAGACCCCGCGCAAGAGGTCGTGCGAGTGCTGAGCTTCTCGTGTACCACGTGATCTAGGATGTACCACGAGTTCTTCGATTTACGGAATTGTAATTGGGAATAGATAGACTGCAGTGAAAGAGTTCAATCACCGTTTCACTGCTAGGTAGCAACATCCGGTAAACAGCCGTATCATTTAGAACGAATTTCTCGCTATGGAGTGTAAAAGGCATTTATGAACCACACATGTGCCCGCTCACACCACACGTCACACGATCCATAGCCCAGCGTGCGACTGCTGAGGTCATCGGTCCCTAAGTTTACACACTACTTAATCTAACTTAAACTAACTTACGATAAGGACAACACACACACCCATGCCCGAAGGAAGACTCGAACCTGCGACGGGGGTGGGGGAGGAAGGGGGGGGGGGGGGGAGCCGCGCGAACCGTGGCAAGGCGCCCGAGACCGCGCGGCTATGGCAGAGCGATGAGCTTTGGTATAGGTTAGAGCATGCTGTCCCGCTTGCCAACAGAGCACCGTTCAAGCAGCTGCTGGAGGCATTCTCGTGTAGGGATGTGTACATGGGATCATATTGCACCCTTAAAACGTCCTCAACCATCTTTCATCCGCCGGCCAGTGTGGCCGAGCGGTTCTAGGTGCGTCAGTCTGGAACTGCGCGACCGCTACGGTCGCAGGTTCGAATCCTGCCTCGGGCATGGATGTGTGTGATGTCCTTAGGTTAGTTAGGTTTAAGTAGTTCTAAGTTCTAGGGGACTGATGACCTCAGATGTTAAGTCCCACAGTGCTCAGAGCCATTTGAACCATTTTTGAACCATCTTTCATCCACGAACATTGCAAGAACCGGTTGTACAATTACTTACACCTGCTTGTTCGTCTACAGCGTCCAGCAAACAATGAACCATGCCATAACAATCTAATCGCACCAGAATGGTTCGAGGAGCATTCCACAGGCGTGACGGTGCTAGTATGGTCCTTACTGAACGGGTGTGGGACACCATCGCGTGAGTTGCTGTCACGATGGGCCCAGTTCTGCTGGCCAATGTCCAGGAAATGTAGGTGGACCCTGAGTGGTGAGAATGGCACTCCGTAGCTTTCCGTGTCTCGTGGAGTTCAGTCCACAGCGTGGCGCCGCTACTAGTTGAGTGCGTCTAATTCAGCTGTTCATGGCGTGGCTGTAGGAGTGAAATCGAAGTTGTCTTATTAATGGTTAATCATTTGTGCATACTATTTTCGTTTCATACTGTTATGCTACACATCATTCTTAACAACCACGGCCAATGTCTAAATTATGTGAGCCGACAAAGTGAAACGCTGGCAACAAGATTATTTATTTTAGCGGCATTCACGCAAGTCCTCTAATATCCAAACGCAAGTCACGAACCAAATGAATAAAAAAATTGTCAACATTTTCCATTATTCACTTCAAGCTCGATTAAAGCTTCCCAATAAATTAAGTATTTTTAACAGTAAACTTCCCCAGCATATACAGATCATTAACAAAAAGATCGCCGGCCGCTGTGGCCGAGTGGTTCTAGGCGCTTTAGTCCGGAACCGCGCTGCTGCTACGGTCGCAGGTTCGAATCCTATCTCGGGCATGTGTGTGTATGATGTCCTTAGGTTTAAGTAGGTCTAAGTCTAGAGGACTAATGACCTCAGATGTTAACTCCCGTAGTGCTTAGAGCCATCTGAGCCATAAAAAATCAGCAGCCGTAAGACACGCACCCTATATTGTTCTCTTGCTCCTTCTTACCTCTTACGCTCTTTGACTAAGTTCAGCATTTCTTCTGCTGTTAATAAATCAGAAATACCATGTTCAACACAGTAATTGATATCATGTATATACATCAGCGAACTCCTCCGCGTGTACCGATGAAACACACAACAGCGGAAATTCTACTGCTGCAGAGCTACCGTAACATCCTGAGGAATTCAATGTATGCTTTCTTTGTTTACCAGTTTCAGAAACTAAGCGAAAAACTATACAATCTTAGTAATAAGTGTATGGTTTGCTTACTGTCACTCTTTTGCATTTCTTTATTCGTCCTATACTTCCTACAGGGTGAAAATATAACTTCTAAAACGTGCCAAAGTGGTACACAGGAAGTCGAGGCAAACGATTTGGTATAGGGACAATTGAGGTCCATCAAGTCGGGAAAACATCCCAAACTGGCTCAAAGAAACCACTTCAACTACAGCATATGTGTGTCGCCCGAAATTTACAGTATTCTTTCGCTCTCTCCGCCCGAACTATTGGTTCTAGACAAAAAATTAACAGGTCATTTTTACAGGAAATTTCATGTGGTTTATTTTTGTAGTGGGATACGTTTTCCCTAGAGGCGATGGCTTCCTAGTTATTCAGCAAAAACGTAAAAAAGTGACCTTAAAACGCACCACCATCCCCGCGCTCAACCAATACCTGGCAGGGTTTTTAGTTTGTTGTTCGTGGTACGCCTACCATTGTTCAAAATATTTGTGACTACATGAACTATTTCTTACGTGCGACATTTTCTGGTCTTCACTGATAGATATATTAAGCCACCAGCTTAGCCGTGAACTTACAAATAGTAAAATCTGCGTTTGTGTAAATTTTATTATATTAACAGCATAAAATTAATAATTAGATCGTTTTGTCTGTCTGGCCTTCCTACTACGAAACTATTGTGCTTGTAAGGGCTAAATTCTGAACGTAATTAATTTTTACATAACGTTTAGAAATCGTTTTCGTTTCATTTACCGTCACAGGGCAGTATAAATTAATAATGTTAATGTAGCTATCAACTAAGCTGGTGGCGTAATAGCCCATTCAAGCCTAAAAAGATCGAAAACGGGAAATATTTGTGCGGTGGTGTGAGAGAGTGCCATGAACAACGACCAGTCGGGGGGAGGGGGTGCGTCTCTGGGTCATATTTTTAGGTTTGTATTGAGTAACTCCAAAACCGCGGCCTGCAGCGAAAACGAATCACCGAACAGAATTGGCAAAAAAAGTTCTTATTCATCTTTTCTGGAGAACTAAGAGTTTGCGAGAAGAGAGCGAAAGAATATTGAAAATCCCGCGCGAGGTGCATGCGCTGTAGGTTGGGTGGGTTTTGTAGGGCAGTTTGAGGTAATTTACCGACTTGATACAGAACAAGTGTTGTGAATTGCTTCCTGTATTCATTGCTTACTGTGTTCGTCTCGACTTCCTCTACACCACTGTAGCACGTTGTAAACAGTTATCGCATACACTACGTACACGAGATATTACACAAGTGCTCAGTAGTTAAGAGTTATCAGGAAAATAATAGAATGGAAAGAGAAAACGTGAGCAGTTATTGTAAATGACCGCCATGAAATTTCTGTACACCTAAACTGAGTTTTATGTGGCAGAAGTGAATACTCGCTTATTCGATCGGGCTTGTGATTCAAAGGCAACGAATAGGACTGTGTAATGTCCCAATTGTGTATGAGCTTTCATTGTGAACAGAATGTAGAACTACTCACACTTGAAGGAGGTCAAGCACAGAACGTAATCGCGACAATGTTTAATGTGTGCTAAAATGGTTTAGTGTGCAGTAAAATGCCATTTGAAGGCTATCACGAACCTTCCAAGAAGCAGGAAATGTTCACACAGGCCAACAGAAGCTCTAAGAACAGTAGCCACCTCTCAATAAATACCGCTATGTTACTTGACTGCACAACGAAATCCACCGGTGTCTGTAGAGCTTGCAGCTACTTCTGGAATGGCCGTTTTCTAGAAGACTGTGTACTAAATACCCAGAGCAGTTGTATGTCAGACGTCCGGAAGCACGTGTCTCGCTCATCGCATTATAATGTCCGTAATCAGAAACATCGAGATGGGAGCATGATTGAATGGAAGTATGTGCATTTTGCAGATGACTCTCGATTCAGTCTCCAGCGCAGGATTCCCATGGTCATTCGTCTGGGTAAAAAGTGATAGACAGAAGGGCCCAAAACAATGTATCCACTGTTCAAAAGTCCTTAACTTGCAAACAATTGACGGAGTTGTCTCATTTTTGGTGAAAGTCTAACTTAAAAATATCACTGTAGGTGTTCGAAATGGTCACCATTAACATCCACACACAAACGATGCCGCCGAACTGCAGCACGAACTACTGACTGCAACGTGTTCAGTTGGATATTTGCACATGAATGTACGATGGATTCTCGAAGGTAACCCAATGTGCGTGGCTTTTGTCGATAAACGACGTCCTTTAGTGTTCCCCACGGGTAAAAGTGCAGAGGAGTTAGGTCTGGGGAACGTGGTGCATACTCCACAGCACCTCTGCGGCCTATCCATCTTCCTGGTAGATTTTCGTCGAGATACGCCCTAACACTATTTTGGTCGTGGGCTGGGGCACTATCTTGTTGAAAGCAAACTCTTCCGTCTCCATACAAGTCTCGGATGGCAAGTAAAATGGATGTCTGAAGCTTCTGAAGGTACACCTCACCGGCAACTGTGCCGTCAAAGAAGAATGGCCCAATCAAGCGCCGGTAAGACAACCCACACCACACATTTACTCCTGGCAGATTCACTGCTTTGTCTACATGGACGTTCGGATTTTCGGCTGCCCAGTAGATGCAACTGTGGAGATTTACTGTACCACTGAGTTTGAACTGTGCCTAATCAGACGACACAATCATCTCTGCAAACTCTTCATCGTTGCGCACCATGTTAGTAAACCACTCGCAGTACTGTCTGGGTCGTCCTCGTTTATAGCGTGTAGCAATCGTGGGATGTAGCACTTCCACTTTGTTGTCTTTAAAATTCACCGAACACTTGAGCGACTCACTCCAGTTCCACGGGCACACTGTCTCACAGACTTCTGTGGTGAATTGAATTGTTGTAAGCCGGCCGCGGTGGCCGAGCGGTTCTATGCGCTTCAGTCCGCAACCGCGCGACTGCTACGGTCGCAGGTTCGAATCCTGCCTCGGGCATGGATGTGTGTGATGTCCGTAGGTTATTTAGGTTTAAGTAGTTCTAAGTTCTAGGGGACTGATGACCTCAGATGTTAAGTCCCATAGTGCTCAGAGCCATTTTTGAATTTTTGTAACACACGACGGTAGTTAGCTGGACGTGTTTTCTGTTACAGGTCGTCCAGGTCGTTGTTTCTGTACATTTTTCACACAGCCTTCGGCTTCAAATTTGTCTCGAATAGGACGAATCGTTAAACGTGTCGGTGGCTCTGTTTGATACTCATTTCACCATTGCCATTGAACCTCATTAATGTTTTCGTACTTAAAATACCACTTCAAAACTGACTTCCTTTCATCGAATGTAAGCCTTGCGCTAGCCACGTTTACTCGAGTAACTAGGTGCAACTAAGAAAAAAACACTGACTAACTGGCGACTGTCATCTGACAAAACAAAACAACTCGGTACAACGCTTGTGTGGCGATTGCCGGAACTACAAACTATTACACTACCAAAGATGAGACAATTCCGTCAATTAATTTGCCAGTTTTGGAGTTTTAAACAACGGATACATCTTTTTGGACCCCTCTGGATTGCAGAATGATAGGAGTATCAAGGATGAAAAAAAGAGTTCGATTTGGTTATGATGACGTTCACAGCTTCGCTGGTAGTTGGAACGATACTGTTAATATATAAGGATTTGCGGGTGACGTGCTACGGCCACATGTGTAAGGTTCAGGCCATGCGGAGTTCCTCATTGTGGGCTTTAACGCTCGTCCTCATCGGCTGCTTTGGTGAGTGTATTTTACGCAAGTAAGTATACCCACCACATTAACTAGTCGACTGGTCTCTGGATCTGAATCGTGTAGACCATGTTGGGATACAAAGGGGAGACGAATTGCAACCCGTCTGCCACCACCAGGGAATCTTACCGCCTTTGCACAGCACGTTATCAGGAATGAATTCCACTGCCGATAGACACGAAATTCTCGTAGAGCGCGTGCCAGAACGCTGCCAAGCACGTGTGCTACTAAAAGGTATTTATGTGCCTCACTGAATTATTTTTTGTGGAAGGTATTTTGACATTTTATTACTTTTGAAAGTGGGCATCTTCGCGTTCGTAGCTTTTGTAATTACTCGTTTTGAACACTTTTGTGTTGCTAATGTCTTTTATGACGATGATGATGTTTGGTCTGTGGTATGCTCAACTGCGCGGTCATCAGCGCCCGTATAAATTCCCAACTTGTACACAGTCCAATTTTTTTCCATAGTCCAATCGAGCCACTGTCACGGATGATGATGATGATGATGATAAAGATATGATGAGAACAACACAAACATCCAGTCCCGAGCAGAGAAAATCCCAAACCCGGCCGGGAATCGAACCCGGAGCCTCGTGATCCAGAGGTGGCAACGATAGCAACGATAGCCACTAGACCACGAGCTGCGGACGCTAATGTCTTTGTATGAAGCCTTGTCTTGTTTTGTAGCCCATTTGTAATCTTAAAAAAGAAAAGTGCCCGTTTCTTGATGGTACTTGACGTATGGGCAATAACGTACACAAAATTTGTTTGATTGGTGTGAGCTGGATCAAAGAAATCAATGTCTGTTTGTAGACTGTAAACTTAAATTATATCCGATTTTTACATTTTTGACATAGTCACTAAGTATAAGGGTAATTTTTACCAACTCTTTACATTCATCTCTGTACAGTTTTATCTAGAGAATATCTGAGAACTCTTTTCATAGTGCCACGCCGCATTTTATTCTAAAACAAAAGTGCCAAGCTGTGATGCAATCCACCATTAGCTATAAAATTTCTGACAACGTACGAGATGCGGCAACATGGTAACCTAGAGAAAATGCTTGATATCACAACTCCATAACATGAGATTAGATTAGATTACATTCAGTTTTCGTTCCATAGACCCAAAAATAAGACGATTCTCGTTGGTGTGGAACAAATCGGAAAGTGTAACACAAAAAACATCAAACATTTGAGTATAACACTCACTACTTGATAATTTCTCAGGAGATTGTCAAAATACGTGGATACATTACAGCAAACTGGAACTGCTAATATTTACAGAATTAGTACACGGTCAGAATGAAACATAGTTCAGCACTTTTAACAAATTTATCAAACAGAAAATACCTAATCTCTACTATTGTGACCAAGTGCTGTCAGAACTGATATCTAACAGGTATTTTTACTTAAACTGATGTAACAGTCCATGTTAAGCTATAAGAAGACAAGAGCAGGATGAATGGCAAATCTGTCGTTCCAGCTATCGAAGATTTCCAATCCAAAGCCCGGCATTTCTAATAAATGTATTTTTTTTTTCATGGTAAAATTAGTTAATATCACATGTAATCGATTTAGGATCGGCCGGCCGCAGTGGCCGAGCGGTTCTAGCCTCTTCTCTCTGGAACTGCGTTGCTGCTACAGTCACAGGTTCGAATCCTGCCTCGACCATGGATGTGTGTGATGTCCTTAGGTTGTTAGGTTTAAGTAGTTACAAGTCTAGGGGACTGATGACCTCAGATGTTAAGTACCATAGTCCTTAGAGCCATTTGAACCATTTTTCATTTAGAAGCGAACTTTAATTTACTATTCGTTATGACTTGTTCGTGACACAAAGATATCGTAAAATACAAAAATCTTTATAATTGATGTTCAGTATCGCGGCAGTGCCTCCATTTGGACGGTAAATCATACGAATGCGAACATTATACAAAGTGTGTCGAGCAGGGTTACTAAATGTCAGCCGCGCGGGATTAGCCGAGCGGTCTTAGGCGCTGCTGTCATGGACTGTGCGGCTGGTCCCGGCGGAGGTTCGAGTCCTCCCTAGGGCATGGGTGTGTGTGTTTGTTCTTAGGATAATTTAGGTTAAGTAGTGTGTAAGCTTAGATTTCGCACACATTTGAACATTTTGAACTAAATGTCAGCGAATTGTTCGCTGTCGTACATGAACGACTCGAGATGTCCTTTTAGAAGTAAAACTAGGTGTTTCAGATCAGAAGACATCGCTGGCCACCAAATAGGACCATCACCCACAGTGAACTTGCCACTTCTGCCCTCAAGTATTCACCATATTAGAGACAGAACGAGAAGTAATGCGCTTTCAGTGAAGTAGAAGTTTACTTCTTCCTTGAATGCTGTCATCGTAGCAGTTGGACGTCGAGCAGACCGTGACTGATATGTCTGGAGCAGAAGTGGGCATCTGGGCAATTTTGATCAAGCAGCATATTAACGTCTAGTCTCCATAACAATCCATTCTAGAATAAAGATACACTTCACCTTCCTCACGTGTTCCTTCGTTGTTGCATTACTGTACAGCGAAAACTCGAAACACCTTTCAAATTGGTTAAACAAAGGTCTTACGAGTATGGCAAAATGGTTGAAATGGCTCTGAGCACTATGGGACTTAACATCTATGGTCATCAGCCCCCTAGAACTTAGAACTACTTAAACCTAACTAACCTAAGGATGTCACACAACACCCAGTCATCACGAGGCAGAGAAAATCCCTGACACCGCCGGGAATCGAACCCGGGCGCGTGAAGCGAGAACGCTACCGCACGACCACGAGCTGCGGACGCGAGTATGGCAGACACTGTAATCTGTCACTGTAAAAGGCCACACACCGCTCCAATAGTTTCATCAGAAAACGCAAGACCTCCATCCTGTCGTCCAATGAGCTCTCGCTTGGCACCACTGAAGCCCGGGTTCGATTCCCGGCGGGGTCAGGGATTTTCTCTGCCTCGTGATGGCTGGGTGTTGTGTGCTGTCCTTAGGTTGGTTAGGTTTGGGTAGTTCTAAGTTCTAGGGGACTGATGACCTCAGATGTTAAGTCCCATAGTGCTCAGAGCCATTTGAACCATTTGAACCACTGAAGCCGCGATGGGTCAATGGGATGCACACTACACGGCGTCTGGCTCGGAGCTGTCACTCAAGTAACCGACTTGTAAAAGTTCGTTGTGTCATTGTGGTGCGAACTACTGCCCAAATTGCTGCTGTATATGTAGTGATGTACCAGAGCCGTACTTTGAACACAATGGTCCTCCCTGGCGGTAGTGCCACGTGGACCTCCGGAGCCCTGAATTCTTGCCACAGTACATTCTCGTGGCCACCACTTCCAGCAATCATGTACAGTGGCTACATACCTGACAAGTTTTTCTACAATGTCGCAAAAGGAACATCCAGCCCTATTACACGACCTCGTTCAAACTCAGTGAGGTGTTGATGTTGGCGTTCAAATGGTTCAAATGGCTCTGAGCACTATCGGACTTAACATCTATGGTCATCAGTCCCTAGAACTTAGAACTACTTAAACCTAACTAACCTAAGGACATCACACAACACCCAGCCATCACGAGGCAGAGAAAATCCCTGACCCCGCCGGGAATCGAACCCGGGAAGATGTTGGCGTCTTTGTCGTCTTACAGGCATTCTTGACTAAAATTAGCTCACCACGCCCAATCTCAAAGGTAACTAACGCTAACTACCGTTACAGAGTGTATTTAAAACAAACCTGATTTTCATCTATTAGCGCCACTCTTATGCGTCTGGCACGAAATTTGAACAAATATCATCTTTGAGATGTAGAAACACGCCTTACAACTATCGTTTATGTTGCACAGCTCCTCGTTGATGTAGCTATTTTCTTTCCGCAAGTGTATATTCGCTAATGAAACCCTGTGATGTCCATACGTACAGCACTAGAGGAGAGAATGACCTTTATTACCTACTGTTAAAGCTGTCAGAAAGTATTTCAACATGCACCAACAAAAATTTTGGATCATTTTCCCATAAAATGTCTGACAGATAGAAAAGCAAGTTTTAAAGCTAATCTAAAATCAATTCTCGTGGACAGCTCCGTTCATTCCACTGATGAATTTGCATTGAAAGTCTCGTAGCCTGAAAAAAAAAGCGTAGCAGGGAAAAAAAACAACAATGTGTTGGTTCAAATGGCTCTGAGCACTATGGGACTCAACTGCAGAGGTCATTAGTCCCATAGAACTTAGAACTAGTTAAACCTAACCAACCTAAGGACATCACAAACATCCATGCCCGAGGCAGGATTCGAACCTGCGACCGTAGCGGTCTTGCGGTTCCAGACTGCTGCGCCTTTAACCGCACGGCCACTTCGGCCGGCAACAATGTGTTCCTTAAGGTTAATACTGATCACGTATACACACCCTGTAAGCTAACTCGTCCTACATAATTTCGGTAAAAGAATCGTTCAAATGATCTATAGAACATGTAGGTAAATAACTAACTGCAAATGTGACATCATTTTACAAAGTGATGGCGCCTCATGTATGTGAGGCGGCACATGGGAAACAGCTCGGTAGTCATCGAGGTGGATGTGGAAAACCGCCTAAAACCACATTCAGGATGGTCTGCGCACCGGGCTTTCATCGTTAATCCACGAGGCGAATTGGATGCGCGGTCGGCGCATTTCCTCTTGTCCCTGAAACGGGCACTTCAATGCGCTGGCTTGTCCCTGCAGGTTAATCACAGAATACTTTAGCACTAAATGGTTACTTTTTTGGACGCAGGAATATTAATTTGAACTCGCCGTTCGTCAGCCTAGCACCATCAGTGTTACTTGAGAATTAACGGAACCGTGCTCCTGCTACGGTCGCAGGTTAGGATCTCGCTTCAGGCATGGATGTGTGTGATGTCCTTAGGTTAGTTAGGTTTAAGTCGTTCTAAGTCTAGGGCACTGATGAGCTCAGATGTTAAGTCCCATAGTGCTTAGAGCCATTTGAACCATTTGAAAATTAATGTCATTTCAAAACACGATATTTTACGTCCGTCTACGTGACAATTACTTGGAAATTAACGTCATTTCAAAAAAGAACGCTTTGTTTCCAACTATTTGTCAATCGTGAGCAGGCATTCAGTGGTTTGGAATCTGGTGCTAATATTTCTGTCAACGAGGTGTTTGTGCTTCACAGTCTGGTATTTGAAAGGAGACACAAATACCTACCTTATGTTTAGTGCGGAACATGTTTCATTAACCGTGAGTTTCACGTCAATTAGTTGCAATGTAGGGCTACACAGCACTGATAATGTTCCAAGGTCAACACGATTGGAAGAGCTGTTGGGGTGAGTGGAAAGGCCGCGCACTAGATTGCAGAGGTGAGGTGGCCGCGTGACGAAACAGTGTACGCGTCACGCAGCCGTACGGCATTCCGTGGCCGTAATCGCACTGCGTCTGTTACCCGTTACACCTTCACAAGTATTTAAGCTTCCGTCTGCATCAACTCGAGGCAAAGGTAACGGCTGCGAGGTCACTACGTACCCCAGTGGGTCAAGCTCATCACATCCTTACTAGCACCAGTATGTAGGACATGCAGTGAAAAAGAGTTTCTCTCGGACTACAGCCCGAACTCCAGATACCATAGTGAACGAGTAAACACAAGCATTACACAATTCATCGTCAAAGAAGAGAAATATAAAGTGCGATTGATAATAATAATGAAGTTCTTTACGCATCTGATATGATAATTGGTGACACGTTCCAAATAAAAGCCATCGTGCAACAAGGAACATTCCCAGTAAAATCTTAGGACCAAATTGTGAAAATAGAATTTAAATGAAAAATAAAACGAGAAGATCTGTCAAGTTACAGAAAAAATCATAGATACCATCAGGAAAAGATGATTACAGATTTTCGTGAAACGACGGGTACATAAAGGAAATAATAAAGTTAGCCTCGTCGATTAAAAACTGTAACTGACTAACAGAAGCTAAAAGAAACTGGCATTCGTGAAGAAGTCATTTAAGGCGGAACAGAACTTACATTCCTAATTTGCAAACACAAATTTTCTGAAAGTTTATCTGTGAAAAGTTTATCTGTGGAAATTCGCAATGGACACAAAATCAAAAAGGAACACAGTGAATGTATGCAGAGATATTGAAAGAAGAAAAATAGAGTTAAATTAGTTCAGACGCGCTCATTGAAAGGCACAACAAATAAAAATATTAATAATGAAGAAAAGGGCAACTGTAGAATGCTAATGTTTAGTATCTCTTTGACATCGACGTCATGACGTACCACTATCGAACATTTCCTTTGGTTTTCGCGCGGGCGCTCGCTCGCACACACACACACACACACACACACACACACACACACACACACACACACAGCTGCCCCTACCGATTAGTTTTATGCAGCCTGCACTACCTCTGTGTTGGTAACGGTATCCAGACAGGCGACAGCCACGTACTCGACATAAGTTCTCTCTCAGGGCTATGGGCGACTATTAGCAAACGGAATTATACTGTAAAAAATACAAATGAGAATTTGTCATGCGTTACACAGTATTTTTAGGCCAAGGTATACCTTACTTCTGCAATACATATCCAACTATCTCCACTCTTTATATTTATATGGATATGGTGTCTGTTCTAACGAATATGTCCGAAAAAACAGACACCATATCCATATAAGTACATAGTTCTGGCAATGACCTTCTTCTTCTGCTCGGATGCACACATATTCCCCGCACTCTTACGGGACTTGGTAAGAATGTCTTCCACGAGTAATGAGTGTGTTGGGGTGGGACACTACGAATGTAGTGTGTGAACATACACGGTGAGAATGTGGGTCTTGCGGGAAGCGTGCGCGGGATAGTCCCTGCAGTCGCACTATCCTCTGTGCCCTCGGTGGCTCAGCTGGATAGAGCGTCTGCCAGTTAAGCAGAAGATCTACATCTACATCTATACTCCGCAAGCCACCTGGCGGTGTGTGGCGGAGGGTACCTTGAGGACCTCTATTGGTTGTCCCTTCTATTCCAGTCTGGTATTGCCGGCCGCGGTGGCCGTGCGGTTCTAGGCGCTGCAGTCCAGAACCGCGGGACTGCTACGGTCGCAGGCTCGAATCCTGTCTCGGGCATGGATGTGTGTGATGTCCTTAAATTAGTTAGGTTTAAGTAGTTCTATGTTCTCGGGGACTGATGATCTAAGATGTTAAGTCCCATAGTGCTCAGAGCCATTTGAACCATTTTTGAGCCAGGCTGGTATTGTTCGTGGAAAGAAAGATTGTCGGTATGCCTCTGTGTGGGCTCTAATCTCTCTGATTTTATCCTCATGGTCTCTCCGCGAGATATACGTAGGAGGGACCAATATACTGCTTGACTCCTCGGTGAAGGTGTGTTCTCGAAACTTCAACAAAAGCCCGTACCGAGCTACTGAGCGTCTCTCTTGTAGAGTCTTCCACTGGAGTTTATCTATCATCTCCGTGACGCTTTTGCGATAACTAAACGATAGTGTAACGAAGCACCCTGCTCTCCGTTGGATCTTCTCTATCTCTTCTATCAACCCTACCTGGTACGGATCCCACACTGGTGAGCAGTATTCAAGCAGTGGGCGAACAAGTGTACTGTAACCTACTTCCTTTGTTTTCGGACTGCATTTCCATAGGATTCTCCCAATGAATCTCAGTCTGGCATCTGCTTTACCGACGATTAATTTTATATGGTCATTCCATTTTAGATCACTCCTAATGCCTACTCTCAGATAATTTATGGAATTAACTGCTTCCAGTTGCTGATCTGCTATATTGTAGCTAAATGATAAGGGATCTATCTTTCTATGTATTCTCAGCACATTACACTTGTCTACATTGAGATTCAATTGCCATTCCCTGCACCATGCGTTAATTCGCTGCAGATCCTCCTGCATTTCAGTACAATTTTCCATTCTTACAACCTCTCGATATACCACAGCATCATCCACAAAAAGCCTTAGTGAACTTCCAATATCATCCAAAAGGTCATTTATGTATATTGTGAATAGCAACGGTCCTATAACACTCCCCTGCGGCACGCCTGAAATCACTCTTACTTCGGAAGACTTCTCTCCACTGAGAATGACATGCTGCGTTCTGTTATCTAGGAACTCTTCAATCCAATCACACAATTGGTCTGACAGTCCATATACTCTTACTTTGTTCATTAAACGACTGTGGGGAACTGTACCAAACGCCTTCCGGAAGTCAAGAAACACGGCACCTACCTGGGATCCCCTGTCTATGGCCGTCTGAGTCTCGTGGACGAATACCGCAAGCTGGGTCTCACAAGATCGTCCTTTTGGAAAGCCTGGGTTCGAGTCCCGATCGCGGCACAAATTTTCACCTGTCCCCGTTAATATAAATCAACGCCCGACAGCAGCTGAAGGTATTAATATATGGTTCTAATCTCCACTCTTTGTTTGCATAGTTAGCGGTGTAGTCATACAGGTTTTGGATGTCTCTAAGTTTAATCTGTTTACAGTACTTAATCTTTTGTAAATGGTTCAGAAACGTTGCCTTATACAATATTATTCGCAACTGGAAACAACGAAATTAACAGGAGATATTAAAATGTGATGAGCTGAAGTAAAAACTTTCCGGGATATAAGCTGTGAGCCATTTACGAAAACTTGAATGCATAGTGCCTGTTCCTTCAGAGCAACCGACACAACGCAGATACAGCAGCCGTGAAACACTGTATGTCAATTGAAGGATGATCACTGCTATCAGCTGCAATGTAACATTAAGGGGAATTAGAGGTGACGAATGAAAATGAATGCCAGACCAAGATTCGAAGCCGGGATCTACTGCTTAGTAGGCAGGTGCGGCAACCACTGCACCATACGGGACACAGCGATATCGCCACACTCCCACGGAGAGCCACCTGTCCGCAGTCCCTGTCCATTGTACTCCCGTTCGCTGCTTTAGAGATTCCCACAGGAGGTCGGACGTATTTGTGCATTCGCACCCTGAAGAAAGTGGATCCATTGCCCAGCCAACTTATCAATTACCTGAATGCATGGTGTCTGTCCGTTCAAAAGGACAAATACAACACAGATCCTGCAGCTGTGTGTCCCGCTGAAGCTGATAGCAGATCCCCGTTCAACTTACATATGGTGTTTCACAGCTGCGGGATCTACGTTGTGTCTGTTCTTTCGAAGGAACAGACTTCATGCATTCAAGTAATTGATAAGCCTGTCTGGGCAATGGATCCACTTTCTGCATTGCGAATGCACAAATACGTTCGATCTCCTGTGGGAATCTCTAAAATAGCGAACAGGAGTATCCGCAGTGTGGGTCGGGCCTGAGGCGTACCGAGATAATCTGTGCAGTTGCGATAGCGCTGTGTCCCTGATGGAGCAATGGTTAGTGCACCAGCCTAGTAAGCAAGAGATCCTGGGATCGAATCCAGGTACGGTACACATTTTAGCTCGTTGGTGATGATTTCGCTTAAAGTCCTGTTGCAGCTGATAGCAGTGATCCCCCTTTAATTTACATTTACGAAACATTAAGTACTACACTACTGGCCATTAAAATTCCTGCATCAAAAAGAAATGCAGATGATAAACAGGTATTCATTGGACAAATATATTACACTAGAACTGACATGTGATTACATTTTCACGAAATTTGGGTGCATAGATCCTGAGCAATCAGTACCCAGAACATCCACCTCTGGCCGTAACAACGGCCTTGATACGCCTAGGCATTGAGTCAAACAGAAGTTGGCTGGCGTGTACAGGTACAGCAGCCCATGCAGCTTCAACACGATACCACAGTTCATCAAGAGTAGTGACTGAGGGATTGTGACGAGGCAGTTGCTCGGCCACCATTGACCTGACGTTTTTAATTGGTGAGAGATCTGGAGAATGTGCTGGCTAGGGCAGTAGTTGAACATTTTATGTATCCAGAAAGGCCTTTACAGGACTTACTACATACGGTCGTGCATTATCCTGCTGAAATGTAGGGTTTCGCAAGGATCGAATGAATTGTAGAGCCACAGGTCGTAACACATCTGAAATGTAACGTCCACTGTTCAAAGCACCATCAATGTGAACAAGAGGTGACCGAGGCGTGTAACCAATGGCAACCTATACCATCACGCCAGGTGATACGCCAGTATGGCGATGACGAATACACGCTTCCAATGTGCGTTCATCGCGATGTCGCCAAACACGGATGGGATCATCATGATGCTGTAAACAGAACCTGGATTCATCCGAAAAAATGACGTTTTGCCATTTGTGCACCCAGGATCGTCGTTGAGTACACCATCGCAGGCGCTCCTGTCTGTGATGCAGCGTCAAGGGTAACCGCAGCCATGGTCTTCGAGCTGATAGTCTATGCTGCTTCAGACGTCGTCGAACTGTTGGTGCAGATGGTTGATGTCTTGGAAACGTCCCCATCTGTTAACTCAGGGATCGAGACGTGGCTGCACGATCCGTTACAGCCATGTGGATAGGATGCCTGTCATCTCGACTGTTAGGGATACGAGGCCGTTGGGATCCAACACGGCGTTCCGTATTACCCTCTTGAACCCACAGATTCCATATTCTGCTAACAGTAATTGGATCTCGACCAACACGAGCAGCAATGTCGCGATACGGTAAACCGCAATCGCGATAGGCTGCAATCCGATCTTTATCAAAGTGGGAAACGTGATGGTACGCATTTCTCTTCCTTACACGAGGCATCACAACAACCTTTCACCAGGCAACGCCGGTCAACTGCTGTTTGTGTATGAGAAATCGGTTGGAAACTTTCCTCATGTCAGCACGCTGCAGGTGTCGTTACCGGCGTCGACCTTGTGTGAATGCTCTGAAAAGCTAATCATTTGCATATCACAGCATCGTCTTCCTGTCGGTTAAATTTCGCGTCTGTAGGACGTCATCTACGTGGTGAAGCAATTTTAATGGCCAGTAGTGTAAAAACAAGTACCTACACAGACACCAACCACGTCACACAATATTTCAAGCCTTTTTTCGGTCTTAGTGTGATCATGGGACCATTTGAAATACTAAACACCTTTTTCCAAAGCTGTTTCACAGAGGAAGACCGCACTGCAGTTCCTTCTCTAAATCCTCGCACTAACGAAAAAATGGCTGACATCGAAATAAGTGCCCAAGGAATTGAAAAGCAACTGGAATCACTCAACAGAGGAAAGTCCACTGGACCTGACGGGATACCAATTCGATTCTACACAGACTACGCGAAAGAACTTGGCGCCCTTCTAACAGCCGTGTACCGCAAGTCTCTGAAGGAGCGGAAGGTTCCAAATGATTGGAAAAGAGCACAGGTAGTCCCAGTCTTCAAGAAAGGTCGTCAAGCAGATGCGCAAAACTATAGACCTATATCTCTGACATCGATCTGTTGTAGAATTTTGGAACATGTTTTTTGCTCGAGTATCTTGTCGTTTTTGGAAACCCAGAATCTACTCTGTAGGAATCAACATGGATTCCGGAAACAGCGATCGTGTGAGACCCAACTCGATTTATTTGTTCATGAGACCCAGAAAATATTAGATACAGGCTCCCAGACTTCCGGAAGGCGTTCGATACAGTTCCGCACTGTCGCCTGGTAAACAAAGTAAGAGCCTACAGAATATCAGACCAGCTGTGTGGCTGGATTGAAGAATTTTTAGCAAACAGAACACAGCATGTTTTTCTCAATGGACAGACGTCTGCAGACGTTAAAGTAACCTCTGGCGTGCCACAGGGGAGTGTTATGGGACCATTACTTTTCACAATATATATAAATGACCTAGTAGATAGTGTCGGAAGTTCCATGCGGCTTTTCGAGGATGATGCTGTAGCATACAGAGACGTTGCAGCATTAGAAAATTGTAGCGAAATGCAGGAAGATCTGCAGCGGATAGGCATTTGGTGCAGGGAGTGGCAACTGACCCTTAACATAGACGAGTGTAAAGTATTGCGAATACGTAGAAAGAAGGATCCTTTATTGTACGATTACATGATAGCGGAACAAACACTGGTAGCAGTTACTCCTGTAAAATATCTGGGAGTATGCGTGCGGAACGATTATATAAAATTAATTGTTGGTAAGGCGGGTACCAGGTTGAGCCGGCCGAAGTGGCCGAGCGGTTATAAGCGCTTCAGTCTGGAACCGCGCGACCGCTACGGTCGCAGGTTCGAATCCTGCCTCGGGCATGGATGTGTGTGTCGTCCTTAGGTTAGTTAGGTTTAAGTAGTTCTAAGTTCTAGGGGACTGATGACCTCAGATGTTGAGTCCCATAGTGCTCAGAGCCATTTGAACCAGGTTGAGATTCATTGGGAGAGTCCTTAGAAAATGTAGTCCATCAACAAAGGAGGTGGCTTACAAAACACTCGTTCGACCTATACTTGAGTAATGCTCATCAGTGTGGGATCCGTACCAGATCGGGTTGACGGAAGAGATAGAGAAGATCCAAAGAAGAGCGGCGCGTTTCGTCAAAGGGTTATTTGGTAACCGTGATAGCATTACGGAGATGTTTAGCAAACTCAAGTGGCAGACTCTGCAAGAGAGGCGCTCTGCATCGCGGTGTAGCTTGCTCGCCAGGTTTCGAGAGGGTGCGTTTCTGGATGATGTATCGAATATATTGCTTTCCCCTACTTATAGCTCCCGAGGAGATCACGAATCTAAAATTAGAGAGATTCGAGCGCGCACGGAGGCTTTCAGACAGTCGTTCTTCCCGCGAACCATACGCGACTGGAACAGAAAGGGAGGTAATGACAGTGGCACGTAAAGTGCCCTCCGCCACACACCGTTGGGTGGCTTGCAGAGTATAAATGTAGATGTAGATGTAGATGTTAGAAAGGCGAACGTGTAGAGAGGCAGCAGACTGTTCCTACACTAGATTTGGAGGACCTGGTTCTTCAGAAAATGCTGCCTCTCGACTGTTTCCATATGCTTGGCCGTACACAAACACCATCTCGGCTTGTTCCCGAAACGAATACCGGACCATTCTGTCGCTCACAGTGCGCTTCGTCATTCACACAGCTTGAAATACCCAAGGAACGCACGGCATTTGGCCAGAGAAATTGTCATTCGTCAGCGCCAATCTACCGTGGCAACGATCCATTTCAGGACACATGTTCAAGCTACCTTTGTTTCTCAGTTTTCAGTCAGGAATCAGCCACTGCAGTTTGTCGGTTTTATTAATGATCGCCTTGTATACCATCCATTCACATTTATGTGATAATCGCCTATTTCCGATGCCAACGTGAAATAACCACTCACTGTCAGCAGATGGAGACCGCTTATAAAACATTAATACGACCTATTCTTGAGTACTGCTCGAGCGTTTGGGATTCCTATCGCTTACGGTCTAGAAAGAATCGCTGTGAGGGTAAGAACCCTCTATCTATCAATGGGGCGGGGGTGGGGATAAAAATCAGTGTAGATGTGCGAATATCCATACTTTATTCATCCGTTGTTTGTGAATGAGAGCTCTTAGAGATTCGCAAGGAACATTAAACATAATTCTAAACTTTTAAGAACGTTTTCCTCACTTTCCGTTATTGATTTCTGAAAAGTCGTTATGTACTGGCTCACCAGTGAGACGGGTAAATTTCATGCAAAACCATTCAATTGACAATCGATATTTGCTAATAAAATATAAATAACGAATTAGGAATATGTAGCTTTCGAGCATTAATTTTACCTTAAATGTTATTTTATCGACCCTGAAAACGTGAAATAAAATCAACTGCTGTTTTATATTTCTGTTGGTTACTGTCACCAACAGATGGTTCCTCTGTTAAAAAGCGTCGCGTGTTCGACCTATGAACGACGAGTTGTTCTCACTTTCGCTAATATATTTCTAGAATGGGATTTTCATTCTGCAGCGGAGTGTGCGCTGATATGAAACTTCCTGGCAGATTAAAACTGTGTGCCGGGCCGAGACTCGAACTTGGCACCTTTGCCTTTCGCGGGCAAGTGCTCTACCAAATGAGCTGCCCAAGCACAACTCACGCCCCATCATCACAGCTTTACTTCTGCCAGTATCTCGGCGTGAGTCTGTGACCGTGTAGGCTGCAGATTCCTTGACTTTCGCCATCGGGTGGTGCCTTTCCGATTCCGCTTCATAGGTCAGCAGCCCAGTACACACAGGAAGCGGCTACACGGGTAGCGGGGGCTGTGTGGAAGGGACTGGGCGGTTTTTCAGGTTAGAGGGACTCAGGAAACCATAGAAAGGGCGTCCGTATAATCGGGGGCAGGTAAAACGCGGTAAGGTAGTTGTAAAAATGTTCAAATGTGTGCGAAATCTTATGGGACTTAACTGCTAAGGTCATCAGTCCCTAAGCTTACACACTACTTAACCTAAATTGTCCTAAGGACAAACGCACACACCCATGCCCGAGGGAGGACTCGAACCTCCGCCGGGACCAGCCGCACAGTCCATGACTACAGCGCTCCAGACCACTCGGCTAATCCCGCGCGGCAAGGCAGTTGTAGAAACGATCGGTATTGTAATTGTAAATTGTCGTAGCTGTGTTGGGAAAGAACCAGAGCTCCAAGCCCTAACAGAAAGCACTGAAGCTCAAATAGTTATAGGTACAGAAAGCTGGCTAAAGCCGGAAATAAACGACCTAACAGTATTCACAAAGGATAGATTAAATACAACTGCTGTGGAGTACTTATTGCTGTCAGAAGCAGTTTACATTGTAGTGAAAATATAGTAAATAGTTGCTGCGAAGTAGTATGGGTAGAGTTTATATTTGACAATCGGACTAAACTATTAACTGGATCGTTTTATCGACCCGCTGACTCAGAAGGTACATTTTCTGAACAGTTAAAAGAAAACTTGAGTCTCATTTCAAATAAGTACCCCGCTCGTACAATTATAGTCGGTGGTGACTTCAATGTACTCTTGATATGATGGAAAAATTATACGTTTAAAGCCGGTGTCAGGCATAAAACATCATTCGAAATTGTACTGAATGCTTTCTCAGAAAATTATTTTGAACAATTAGCTCATGAGCCCGCTCGAAGCGTAAATGGTTGCAAAAGCATACTTGACCTTTTAGCAACAAATAATCCTGGACAAATAGTGAGTGTTGTGACGAATACAGGGATTAGCGACCACAAGGCAGTTGCTGCTAGGCTGAATACCGTAACACCTACAACCATTCAAAAGAAACGCAAAGTATATCTATTTAAAAAAGCTGATAAAAATGCTCCTAACGCCTTTTTAAGAGACAGTCTTACTCCATCCGATCTGATCATGCAAGCGTAGAAAAGTTGTGGAATGATTTCAAAGAGAGAATATCGACGGCAGTTGAGAGGTACATGCCACAAACTAATAAGTGATAGTACTAATCCCCCATAGTACACAAAACGGGTCAGATCGACGTTGCAGAAGCAACGAAAAAAACCATGCCAAATTTAAAATAACGCAAAATCCCCAACACTAGCAAAGTTTTGCAGAAGTTCGAAATACAGCTCCTACTTGAACGCGAGACGCTTTTAATAATTTCCACAACAAAACTTTGTCTCGGAATCTAATTCTGGTCATACATAAAGCACACTAGTGTCAAGACGTAATAAATATCTTCACTGCGCTATAACAGCGGTGAAGTCACTTATGACAGTGCCACTAAAGCAGAGTTGTTAACCACGGTTTTCCGAAACTCCTTCACCAAAGAAGAGGAAGTACATCTACATCTGCATGGATACTCTGCAAATCACATTTAAGTGTCTGGCAGAGGGTTCATCGAACCACCTTCACAATAATTCTCTATTATTCCAATCTCGCATAGCGCCCGGAAAGAATGAACACCTATATCTTTCCGTACGAGCTCTGATTTCCGTTATTTTATCGTGGTGATCGTTCCTCCCTATGTAGGTCGGCGTCAACAAAATATTTTCGCATTCGGAGGAGAAAGTTGGTGATTGGACTTTCGTAAGAAGATTCCGTCACAACGAAAAACGCCTTTCTTTTAATGATGTCCAGCGCAAATCCTGTATCATTTCTGTGACACACTCTCCCATATTTCGCGATAATAAAAAACGTGCTGCCTTTCTTTGAACTTTTTCGATGTACTCCGTCAGTCCAATCCGGATAGGATCCCACACCGCGCAGCAGTATTCTAAAAGGGGACGGACATGCGTTCTGTAGGCGGTCTCCTTAGTATCTGTTACGTTTTCTAGGTGTCCTGCCAATAAAACGAAGTCTTTGGTTAGCCTATGTGTTCCTTCCAATTTACGTTGTCCGTAATTGTAATACCTACGTATTTAGTTGAATTTACGGCTTTTAGATTAGACTGATTTACCATGTAACCGAAGTTTAACGAGCTCCTTTAAGCACTCATGTGGATGACCTCACACTTTTCGTTATTTAGGGTCAACTGACACTTTTCGCACCATTCACATATCTTTTCTAAATCGTTTTGCAGTTTGTTTTGATCTTCTGATGACTTTATTAGTCGATAAACGACAGCGTCATCTGCATACAACCGAAGACGGTTGCTCAGATTGTCTCCCAAATCGTTTATATAGATAAGGAACAGTAAAGAGCCTATAACATTACATTGGGGAACGCCAGAAATCACTTCTGTTTTACTCGATGACTTTCCGTCAATTACTACGAACTGTGACCTATCTTACAGGAAATCACAAGTCCAGTCACATAACTGAGACGATATTCCGTAAGCACACAATTTCAGTACGAGCCGCTTGTGTGGTACCGTGTCAAAAGACTTCTGGAAATCCAGAAATACGGAATCGATCTGAAATCCCTTGTCAATAGCACTCAACACTTCATGTGAATAAAGAGCTAATTGTGTTTCACAGGAACGATGTTTCCTAAACCCATGTTGACTGTGTGTCAACAGACCGTATTCTTCGAGGTAATTCATAATGTTCGAACACAATATATGTTCCAAAATCCTGCTGCTTATAGACGTTAACGATATGGTCCTGTAATTTAGTGGATTACTCCTACTACCTTTCTTGAATACTGGTGTGACCTGTGCAACTTTCCAGTCTTTGGGTACAGATCTTTCGTCGAGCGAACGGCTGTATATGATTGTTAAGTATGGAGCTAATGCATCAGGATACTCCGAAAGGAACCTAATTGGTATACAGTCTGGACCAGAAGATGCTTTCATTAAGTTGCTTTACTACTTCGAGGATATTTACTTCTGCGTTATTCATTTTGGCAGCTGTTCTCGATTCGAATTCTGGAATATTTACTTCGTCTTCTTTTGTGACGGCATTTCGGAAGGCTGTGTTTAGTATATCTTTTTTTTCTCAGCACTGTCTTCGATAGTATCTCCATTGCTATCGCACAGAGAAGGCATTGATTGTTTCTTGCCGCTAACATATTACACATACGACCAGAATCTCTTTGGATTTTCTGCCAGGTTTCGAGACATAGTTTCGTTGTGGAAACTGTTAAAGCATCTCGCATTGAAGTCCGCGCTAAATTTCGAGCTTCAGTAAAATATCGGCAATCTTGGGGATTTTTCGTCTGTTTAAATTTGGCATGTTTGTTTCGTTGTTTCTGCAACAGTGTTCTAACCCGTTTTGTGTACCAAGGAGGAACAGCTCCGTCGTTTGTTAATTTATTTGGTATAAATCTCTCATTTGCTGCCGATACTATTTGTTTGAATTTAAGCCACATCTGGTCTACACTTATACTATTAATTTGGAATGAGTGGAAATTGTCTCTCAGGAAGGCGTCAAGTGAGTTTTTATCTGCTTCTTTGAATAGGTATATATTTCGCTTATTTTTCGAGGATTTGGGGATCACAGTATTCAATCTCACTACGACAACCCTGTGTTCACTAATCCGTGAATCGGTTTTGATTCTCGTTATTAACTCAGGATTATTCGTTGCTAGGAGGTCAAATGTGTTTTCACAACCGTTTACTATTCGCGTGCCGGCCTGTGTGGCCGTGCGGTTCTAGGCGCTTCAGTCTGGAACCGCGTGACCGCTACGGTCGCAGGTTCGAATCCTGCCTCGGGCATGGATGTGTATGATGTCCTTAGGTTAGTTAGGTTTAAGTAGTTCTAAGTTCTAGGGAACTGATGACCACAGATGTTAAGTCCCATTGTGCTCAGAGCCATTTTTGAACTATTCGCGTGGGCTCTTGAACTAACTGTTTGAAATAATTTTCAGAGAATGCGTTTAGCACAATTTCGGATGAAATTTTATGCCTACCTCCGGAATTAAATATGTATTTTCACTAACATATCGAGGGTAAATTAAAGTCACCACTATTGTCGTATGAGTCGGTTACGTGTTTGAAATCAAACTCGTTTTCTTTGAACTTTTCAGCAACTGTATCATCTGGATTGGGAGGTCGGTAAAAGGATCCAATTATTATTTTATTCCGGCTGCCAGTAATGACCTCTGCCCCTACTAACTCACAGGAAGCATCTGTTTCAATTTTGCGAGAAGTTATACTACTTCTGACAGCAACAAACACGCCACCACCAACCGTGTTTAGCCTATCCTTTCGGAACACCGTTAGGCTCTTCGCAAAAATTTCGGCTGAGCTTATATCCAGCTTTAGCCAGCTTTCAGTGCCTATAACGATTTGAGCATCAGTGCTTTGTATTATCTCTTGGAATTCTGGTACTTTCCCAACACAGCTACGACAATTTACGACTGTTATACCAATGGTTCCTGTATCTACGTTCTTCCTATGTTCTCCTGCACCCTTTGTGACTGGAGCCCTTCTTGTATTTTCCCGAGACCCTCTAACCTAAAAAACCGCCCAGTCCACGCCACACAGCCCCTGCTACCTGTGTAGCCGCCTCCTGCATATAGTGGACACCTGACCTATTCAACGGAACCCGAAACCCAACCACCCTTTAGCGCAAGTCGAGGAATCTGCAGCCTACACGGTCGCAGAACCGTCTGAGCCTCTGATTCAGACTCTCCTCTCGGCTTTGTACCAGAGGTCCGCAATCGGTCCTGTCAACTATGCTGCAAATGGTCAGCTCTGCTCTCATCTTATAAGCAAGACTGGCAGCCTTTACCACTTCTGTTAGTCGCTCGAAACCAGAGAGAATCTCTTCTGATCCAAAGTGACACACTTCATTGGTACCGACGTGAGCCACCACCTGCAGTTGGCTGCAGCCTGTGCTCTTCATGGCGAGGACCCTTTTCACATCTGGAATGACTCCACCCGGTATGCACACGGAGTGCACATTGGTTTTCTTACCTTTCTTGTCAGCCAAGTCCCTAAGGGGCCCCATAAAGCGC
The DNA here is from genome assembly GCF_021461385.2 of Schistocerca piceifrons. NCBI lineage: Eukaryota > Metazoa > Arthropoda > Insecta > Orthoptera > Acrididae > Schistocerca > Schistocerca piceifrons. Next base: position 776,791,486 of record NC_060149.1, on the reverse strand, counting down.
CTAAAATTGGACCTCCCGACTACCAATAATCCCACCCTCTGCAACTGCCCGGATCTTGCAGGCTGAGTTGTCTCCTCTGAAACAGGACAGGCGACAGCATCTGGCTCAGCGACAGTGTCAGCCACAGACAGCACCTGGAACCTGTTTGTCAGACAAACTGGTAAGGCCTTACGTGCGTCCGCCTGGGAATTCTATCGCCGCCTGCTTCGCCCTGGGGCGACCTCCCACTCGACCACAGGTGAGGGATCAGCCTCTGTGCGTGCAGTAACTGGGTTGGCCACCGGTGAGGACCGATCGGAGGACTCTGACGTGCTGGACGTCCGTTGGATCCCCACGGCCGGCCCACAACTGTGGTGCCCATCCACTGCAGCCTCAAGCTGTGTAACCGAAGCCATCACAGCCTGAAGCTGAGAGCGAAGTGTCACAAACTCGGCTCATCCAGCTCGGCTAAGTCCCATAGTGCTCAGAGCCATTTGATCCATTTTTTGATGTTTCCATCTTCTTGGATTTTGTAATTGGCTCGAGATCGGCAGAGGAGAAGGAAAAGGTGTGGTTCGATACGTCTTTAGAACTAAAGTAATTTAACACCATTTTTATACATCTTTACATTCTGAGTGGCAGAGGTTTTAAATTTACCAGTGACTCATTTGGTCTATCTCCTCAACACAGGATTTTTAACGCTGCAGTACGGCTGGAGATAAGTAGGGGTGCCGAAGAGGGTTTTAAATTTTCTAGGCTATACTACACTCTGATTGGTTGGAGAAAGAGAGGAGGGGGTGTACAATATAAAGTACACAATGGTCTTTTTCCATCCACTTGGACTTTTTCGATTAGTTGGAGATACGGAGGGTGGAGAGGAAGAGGGTTTTAAATTTACCATTAATAAAATTGGGCTATTTCCTCCATCTTGAATTTTTAACACTGTGCTATGACTGTTTCGAGTCAAGGATGGTCGTAGTTTCCCACTTATGAGGATGATGATGGCCAGTGATGTCACCGATAAGGTTGATGACGTCACTAGGTCAATGATTTCGGTCGGCCAGAGACGTCAATGTAAACAAAGTGCTCTACAATGCCCATAGTAATCCCACTCTTTTGTTAACAACTCGTTTATTATTCCATTAGTCTACGATAAAGTTTGTTCACTATAGCATATTCGTTCTTAACAGTCAGGTCGCATTGTTGTTCATTTCTGGTTCTAATTTCATTAAAAGCGGAGCCATAACACACTATGTACTCAGAAGTTAAAGCTTAAATGTATCTCTACAGCATACTGACCAATTCTTCGCCTCGCCCAGCTGTACTGTAACGGAATTTCGATTCTGTCAGCAATGCTCGATAACAGACGATAGACTCGGAAACATTTCCTCCAGATATTGGTGCTACCTTGGCCTATATGGTGTGGACCCCTTTCAATTTGCGCACGTTTTTAACACATGCCACAGATTGTATCCTGTGATAGTCGCTGACCTTGAAGTATCAATTCGTTCTACTCTGTATATTTTCTTGAGAACTTTAATTTTCCCGGATACTGGAATCCAAGGATTAAGTTGTAGTAATGTCTGAGTGTCAGCTAGTAATGTAATTGTAAAAGTGTTAATGTATTGCTGTAGGTTACAGCACAACAGGTGCTAGAGAACCCCGGCCGACGTGGTAAAGTCACCAGACTCTTGACCCGACCACAACTCACTTAGAAACATTGTGAGAGGACCAACACATCATTTCCAAGCTGCACAAACATACTTGAAACCAGTTCTAGCGTCTACAGTAGAGGACAGGACGAGCACACAGACGCGGTTCAAATGGTTCAAATGGCTCTGAGCACTATGGGACTTAATATCCATGGTCACCAGTCCCCTAGAACTTAGAACTACTTAAACCTAACTAACCTAAGGACATCACACAACACCCAGTCATCACGAGGCAGAGAAAATTCCTGACCCCGCAGGGAATCGAACCCGGGAACCCGGGCGCGGGAAGCGAGAACACAGACGCGGTCAGGGAATACAGTAATATGTTAAAACATACGTGGGTAATGTCGTAAAGCTCTTGAACAAACGCTTTATGTCCATAACTGACAATATGGGGTTATCATACTTGGCAAACGCTGCCCTCTAATACCTGAGCCGAGCCTCTACGAATAATTTCAGTAACATGAATATGATACTCGCTACACCAGTAGTGATGGGTAGCATAAAATCTTAACAATTAAAACATTGTAATGATGATTCCTATGAAAAATTTCCCAGCATTCACTTATAACGATTTTTAAAAAATCATGGAATAGCCAATGAAGATATCTGGGCAGCTATTGGAATCTTACTCAACCCTAACGCGAATCTGGTGCTTTAACCTCTTTCGGTTGAGACGAAGTTTTCATTCAACTGAAAATCGGGTTGATAAATCAAAATGAAGCGCATCGATCATTTTTTGATCGTACTTTCACGTCCGGTGGTTCAAAAATGGCTCCGAGCACTATGCGACTTAACTTCTGAGGTCATCAGTCGCCTAGAACTTAGAACTAATTAAACCTAACCAACCGAAGGACATCACACGCATCCATGCCCGAGACAGGATTCGAACCTGCGACCGCAGCGGTCACGCGGTTCCAGACTGAAGCGCCTAGAACCGCACGGCCACACCAGCCGGCTCACGGCCGGTCATTCAAAATTAGGTTTCTAGCGAATGCCATGTTTGTTTCTTAGAATGTGTCACAAAAAAATTATTTCCTATTCCTACTAATAATTGAGCTTATGCTCTGGCTCTGACGATCTCAGTGTCCTCGAGATACTAAATTTTATTCTTTGCGTGCTGAAGCGAATTTAGATACGCTATAGTAAGTAGCCGAAATAACTGAAGTCGTATAGTGACCTTCATCCTCCAGTAGAGGCATCACTATAATTTTGACTCCCAGTGTATTCTGACACAGTTATTGGCCGAGAGTTATTTATACTCAGTGAAAATTAGTACAGCCGTTAAGAGATTTACGTGAGTATTTACCTGAAATAAACTCTGTCATTAAAAGTAATGTACTCCTTTATGGTATCTGCCACTAACATGGGAACCATTTCTGACTTCACCGATTTTTCTTTTCTGTATGCGTCCCAATAGCATCGGAGATACAGACTACCTGGAATTGGCCATCAGGTGTGGCTGCTTTCAAGCGAGGGATGGGGAAGCTGGGTCCCATTTGAAATTATTACCGTAAATTTGGCTGTCAGAAGGGAAGGCACTTCAAGTTAAATATCAAGTACTCCTTCATTCGTAGCTCACTTTCTGTAACAAATGGAAATGATCAACAATGGAATTAAAAAGGCAAAGCTGTGCATGCTACGTTCACAAACTGTTACCTTTTTGTTATTTATTAAAATAGTTAAACGAAATCGCTTCTTTCTAGCATCCGTAGCTTGCCAATCAGCAGTTGTGGATACATGATTAAACAATTTTCATGTTTCGTGCAGAGCAATTTAGTTAGTGCTCAGATGTTAAGAAAGACACTTCACAGTGAAAGTAGGATGCGTAGTTTAATGTTGTTGAGCTTTGGTCAATTAGCACTATGTGTAATCGCAGCAACTTGTAGTCATTTTGAAATTTGTCGCTATCTGCTAGTGTAAATCTTCAAGCGTTACACGATTATAATTTTCTGTATTTAAAAGAACTTTATTATACAGGGTGGTCCATTGATCGTGACCGGACCAAATATCTCACGAAATAAGCATCAAACGAAAAAACTACAAAGAACGAAACTCGCCAAGCTTGAAGGGGGAAACCAGATGGCGCTATGGTTGGTCCGCTAGATGGCGCTGCTATACGTCAAACGGATAGCAACTGCGTTTTTTAAAATAGGAACCCCCATTTTCTTTACATATTCGTATAGTACGTAAGGAAACATGAATGTTTCAGTTGGATCACTTTTTACGCTTTGTGATAGATGGCGCTGTAATAGTCACAAACGTATAATTACATGGTATCACGTAACATTCCGCCAGTGCCGACGGTATTTGCTTCGAGATACATTACCCGTGTTAAAATAGACCGTTTACCAATTGCGGAACAGGTCGGTATCGTGTTGATGTATGGCTATTGTGATCAAAATGCCCAACGGGCGTGTGCTATATATGCTGCTCGGTATCCTGGACGACATCATCCAAGTGTCCGGAACGTTCGTCGGATTGTTACGTTATTTAAGGAAATAGGAAGTGTTCAGCCACATGTGAAACGTCAACCACGACCTGCAACAAATGATGATGCCCAAGTAGGTGTTTTAGCTGCTGTCGTGGCTAATCCGCACATCAGTAGCAGACAAATTGCGCGAGAATCGGGAATCTCAAAAACGTCGGTGTCGAGAATGCTACATCGACATCGATTGCACCCGTACCATATTTCTATGCACCAGGAATGACAGCCGGCCGGGGTGGCCAAGCGGTTAAAGGCGCTACAGTCTGGAACCGCGCGACCGCTACGGTCGCAGGTTCGAATCCTGCCTCGGGCATGGATGTGCGTGATGTCCTCAGGTTAGTTAGGTTTAAGTAGTTCTAAGTTCTAGGGGACTGATGACCTTAGAAGTTAAGTCCCATTGTGCTCAGAGCCATTTGAACCAGGTATGACATGGCGACGACTCTGAACGTCGTCTACAGTTCTGCCACTGGGCACAAGAGAATTACGGGACGATGACAGATTTTTTGCACGCGTTCTTTTTAGCAGCGAAGCGTCATTCACCAACAGCGGTAACGTAAACTGGCATAATATGCACTATTGGGCAACGGAAAATCCACGATGGCTGCGACAAGTGGAACATCAGCGACCTTGGCGGGTTAATGTATGGTGCGTTATTATGGGAGGAAGCATAATTGGCCCTCATTTTATCGATGGCAATCTAAATGGTGCAATGTATGCTGATTTCCTACGTAATGTTCTACCGATGTTACTACAAGATGTTTCACTGCATGACGGAATGGCGATGTACTTCCAACATGATGGCTCTCCGGCAGCATGCGTTCCCAGAAATGATAAGTTCACAAAGGTGTCACACTGGAACAACCGAAATAAAACGTCCAAACGTACCTACGATCTGCATTTTAATTTAAAAATCCTACCTGTTACCAACTTTTCGTCTAAAATTTTGAGTCATATGTTTGTGACTATTACAGCGCCATCTATCACAAAGCGAAAAAAGTGGTCCAACTAAAACATTCATATTTCTTTACGTACTACACGAATATGAAACAGAAATGGGGGTTCCTATTTTAAAAAAACGCGTTTGAGATCCGTTTGACCTATGGCAGCGCCATCTAGCGGGCCAACCATAGCGTCATCCGGTTTCCCCCTTCAAGCTAGACAATTGTCGTTCTTTGTAGTTTTTTCGTTTGACGCTTATTTCGTGAGATATTTGGCCCGGTCACAATCAATGGACCACCCTGTATAATAATCACAGATGTTAGCTAACATAGAGTACAAACTAGTATCAACACGAGAGAATAGGTTTGAATAAAAAGTTAAAATCTATGTAACACTAACAGCAATAAATTGGTATTCCTGTCTCATTGATAATAAATAGAAAGAAAAACAACCTGGAGTACACTACAGAAAGTGGCACAACGCCTCAAGGTGGGCAGTAAAGAAAATGGCGCAACGCATCAAGGTGGTTAGCCTTGGCATGTATTAAGGTAAACCTAAAAGATAATATTTCCGCGATAACTTTCAAAGTGAACACCAAGGTCAAGGAATGAGTCCTTCTCACCACTTAAAAAGTCCACAATATGTAGTACGAAGACTAGACAAGATGTGCTCTCCCATGCTGGATCACATCTTCTCACTAGTGACCATGGTATGTACTGCTTTCTGGATTAAGTGGAAAACAGCGATACACTATTTGGTCATCGAGTGGACCCTTTCGCTGCTGTGGACGTGAATAAGTACCCCGTGTAGGTTTTCAACTGGATCAAATGGCTCTAAGCACTATGGGACTATGGGACTTCATCAGTCCCCTTGACTTATAACTACTTAAAACTAACTAACCTAAGGGTATCACACACATCCATGCCCGAGGAAGGATTCGAACCTGCGGCGGTAGCAGCAGCGCTTTATCGGACTGAAGCGCCTAGAACCGCTCGGCCACAGCGGCTGGCCGCGTAGGTTTTCCTACAGCGCTATGTACGTCTGTAAGCGTCCTGAGCCGCCAACCTTTGAGTGCTGCGGATGAGTTACTTCCATACATTGGCGAGTAAAAAAGGTTCGAGTATTTATCATACAACATATGTGCCTGATTGCATGCTATCATTTGCAAAAATCCTTGTTTCGGTATCGTGAATCGTTTATAAGATATGTATATAGTTACGACCACATAATTTGCGTTGCGCAAGGATGGGAATGGGCACATCGCTCGCTACTGTCCGTCGGATATCGAACTCCGGAATGAACGCAAGAAAGAAGTGAGATAGCGCTCTGCTCTCAGTTTTGAATAACATTTCGTTATCTTACCTACATTGCATTCACTGCAATGTATCAGCTAAAATCATCCATACGTATAGTTTACGCATGTATTTGTACCTCTGCAAACTCTTTAAAATGCCGTGCAATGTTTTGGTTGGTTGGTTCATTTGGGGGAGAGGACCAAACAGTGAGGACATCGGTTCCATTAAATAAGGGAAAAATGGGGAAGGAGGTCGGCCGTGCCCTTTCAAAGGTGCCATCCCGGCGTTTGACTGGTCCGATTTAGGAAAATCACGGAAAACCTAAATCAGGACGGCCAGACGCGAGTTTGAACCGTCGTCCTTCCGAATGCTAGCGCACTGTGCTTACCACTGCGCCACCTCTCTCAGTTGCAACGTTTTACTTACACTGAAGCGTCAAAAACGCTCTTATAGGCACGCGTATTCCAAAAGCAGAGATATGTAAACAGGCAGAATACGGCGCTCGGCAACGCCTACATAAGACAACAAGTGTGTGGTGCAGTTGTTAGATCTGTTACTGCTGCTACAATGGCAGATTATCAAGATTTAAGTGAGTTTGAACGTGGTTTACTGTAGGCGCACGAGCGATGGGGCACGGCATCTCAGAGGTAGTGATGAAGTGGGGATTTTCCCGTATGACCATTTCACGAGTGTACCGTGAATATCAGGAATCCGGTAAAACATCAAATCTCTGGAAAAAGATCCTGCATGAACGGGACCAACGCTGACTGAAAGGAATCGCTCATTGTGACGGAACTGCAACCCTTCCCAAAATTGCTGCAGATTTCAATGCTGGGCCATCAAAAAGTGTCAATGTGAGAACCATTTGATGAAACATCATCAATAAGGGCTTTCGGAGCCACTCATGTACCATTGATGACTGCACGACACTAAGCTTTAAGCCTCGCCTGGGCTGGAAACTTGTTGCCTGTTCGGACGAGTCTCGTTTCAAATTGTATCGAGCGGATGGACGTGTATGGGTATGGAGACAACCTCATGAATCCATCGACCCTATACATCAGCAGGGGACTGTACAAGTTGTTGGAGGCTCTGTAATGGTGTGGGGTTTGAGCAGTTGGAGTGATAAGGGACCCATGATACGTCTAGATACGACGCTGATTGGTGACATGTAGGTAAGTATCCGATGTGATCACCTGCAGCCATTCATTTCCATTGTGGATTCCCACTGAGTTAGAAAATTCCAGCAGGACAATGCAACACCCCACTCGTCCAGAATTGCTACAGAGTGCCTCCAGGAACAGTCTTCTGAGTTTAAACACTTCCACTGGCCACCAAACTCCCCAGACATGAACATTATTGAGCATATCTGGTATGCCTTGCAACAAGCTTTTTTTTGGAGAGATCTTCACCCCCTGCCACTTTACTGATTTATGGACAGCCCTGCCGGATTCATGATGTCAGTTGCCTCTAGCACTACTTGAGATATTAGTGGAATCCATACCATGTCATGTTGTGGCAGTTCTGTGTACTTGAGGGGTTCTTACACAATATTAAGCATGTGAACACATTTTTGGCTCTTCAGTGTATAATATTGAAAATAGTGATAAATTTCTTTAAAGCATTGAATGTAAACCGTTAAAAGATAATTACATTTTTTTCTACTAATATATATGTGGGGAAAAATAGGAAAACAAGTATTCAATTTGCAGTTGATATAGCATTTGATAAAAGATTACAAATAAAATAAACTCAGTCATTTCTTCAATGTGGCAAAATCAGAAATTCGAAATTAAGGAATTACTACAGAAAAAGATACATATAAAAATTTAATAACTGGAAAAAGTATAATTCAACAAAAGCGTCTGATTTTTGGGCTATCGGGTCAGGTGGGCGTTAAATTGAATTATTCGAATACAGTCAGCAAATTAATATATATGTTCCTTTATGAGGTTCATCTTACATCAAATTACCAGAAGAAATAAAACTAAAACAAGCTTGTATGCATGTACAGAACAACAAACAAAAATATCTTTTATGGCCTAGACTTCTGAATTATATCCAGTAAATCGAAAAAGATATCAAAATCCAGAGAAAACAGTCAGTTATAACGAATTTGTTACATATCTTCAAACAAAACTATCAAACATCTCATTTGATGCTATTCCAAAACTTGAGAGAGTAAAATTAATATATCTATTCATTTTTATTCATTTGATGAAAAGTTTCAAATATATCCATTAAAAATAAGAAAATATATGAAACATATCAGTGTCTTACATTGTAAAGATGAAAGCACTTTTGTATATTTTAAAGAAAAAGGAATCACACTATTGTTGGATAGAAGATTTACCTAGACTTGTTATAAGTCAAATTAATAAAAGAAATGCATCAAAAATTTGTCATTTGCATTTGTTATACTGAAGAACCTAAGAAAAATTGGGTGATGACTCAAAAAATTGTATAATTAATCATCCAATAATAGCAGAACTACATAAACAGTCAGTACATATATCTTAAAAAATCAACATATACTCAGAAAGTTACTTTTGTTATTTATCCAGAATTTTGAAAGTTTATCATTAAAGATGAATGAATGACAACCTAATCCAGAAAATTCGTTTGCTATAAAAGAAACAAGAACAAATTGATTTCTGTTATTGTACTAAATAATAAATGGACACTACAAAGATCTAGTCATAGACCAAGAACCAAACTGTCATTAAAACTTCACTGAATGTATGAAAAAAAGGGTTGAAGAAATTTTAAGATTTTTTCCTGACTGAGACCATTAACATCTGGAGGACAATCAAGTGTAGAAGGTAATACACAAAAGACAATAAAAAAGTCAATCAAATCATCTAATAAAAATATATAAGGCTATTGTATAATGAAAGTAATGTAAAACAACAAAATCCCCATTGTGTACCTAGTTATTTACATAATTTATTTTGTTACAGTTCTCATTTATTTGTATAATAACATAAATTTAATACCAAATCATGAAAATAAATATATCAGTTTAACCAAAAAATAAATAAATTAAAGAGGACATTTATTGATACATTTAAATTTTTTGTTTAAAGACTTTAAAAGTTTTTCAAATTTGAAAAAGAATGAAATGAAAAATATAAAAAATTTCCCACAAGACCTAATAAAATTGCTAAATAGAAAGTTGTTTATCCTTATGATTATGCAATTAGTTGGGAAAAATTTGAAGGGACAACAGTTGACCAAAAGAAGTATTTAGTAATAAATGAAATGAATGTGATATTAGTGAAGAAGATTTGGAAAAATAAATATTTATAATTTAGGAGGATAACATGATTTATATTTAACAACTGATGTTTTATTATTAGCTGATGTTTCTCAAAATTTTAGAGAAATTTGCAGAAAAACCTTATGATTTAGACCCTTTTTTCGTATTTTACTGCTCCAGGTCTATATTTTAGTTCAATGTTAAAAAAGGCAAACAACCAGTGGAATTAATACACAGTTATGATACGCTTGTAATGGCTGAAAAAGAAATAAGAGGTGCTATTCCCCAATGTAGTAAAAAATGGGTTAAAGTAAATAATCAATATATGGAAATTTCTGATGTAAAACAGATATCAAATCATTTAGCATATTCAGTCTATATGGTTATACTGTGAGTCGGTATTTGCTTTATGGAGCTTTCGAATAAAATGATGCAAATAATTTTGATTTGTCTGAATACCTGAGCACAAAGCATGAAGGCCTGAGTAGCAGATATGAAGACCTGAGCACAAAGTGCTATTCTACAGAAATAAGCGAAATGTGAGAAACTTTTAAAATCGGTTATACCTTTGAAGTAGATCTACAACATACAAAAAATTAACATGATTAACAATAATATTTACTGTTTGCTCCCTAAAATAAAATTGTGACAGGAAGTAATGAAAAAATTATTAACTACTTTAGATAGTATATATAGTTGAGTTGTTCTCTACAGGTATCTTAAGCCATATTTATCTCTAGAAAGGAAAATAACAAAAATTCATAAAGTTTAAAAATTTAAGCAGTTTGATTGGTTAAAAAAAGGATATAGTTTTAAATACAAAAATGAGGACTAAAGCAAAAAATGATTTTGGAAAAGATTTCTACAAACTGGCTAAGAAATCAGTTTGGGAAAGAACCACAAATATTTGAAAGGGAGTAGATATTTAATTAGTCCAACAGAGAGATAAATGTGTTAAATTAGGAGCCAAACTTAATTTTAAAAACAGAACAATATTTAATAAAAGATTAGCTACTATCCATATGAATAAATCAAATTTTTCATTAACAAAGTGTTTATATTGGCATAGCTGTAAGATGTTTCATCGAAAGAAATAGTGTTTAATTTTATCTATATTGTTATGAAACAAAAGTATAAAGAAGATTTGAAACTTAATTATCAAGATACTGATAGTTATATTTATAATATGAAAGCTGAAGATATAAAATCAATGATTTATTATTTTGATACAAGTGATTATCCAGGGAATGATACTTATAACATATCTCAAGCTAATGAACAAGTATTAGGAACAATGAAAGATGAATAAAATGGAAAAAATTATGGAAGATTTTGTGATTTAAGATCAAAAATGTATGCTTATAAAGTTGGTGATAAGAAAAAGATGAAATCAAAAGGAGTAGATAAGTAAATTGTTAAACATAAAATAAGTTTACAAAAAATAAGATTGTTTAACAATAAAGAACAGTAGAGAACTATGAATTCGATACGAAGCTTTGAGTCCATGTGGTAATAGAAGATTTGTTTTAGCAAATGAAATAGATGCATTAGCATATTCATTACCATACTAACGATTTATATGTAAATGTATCGAAATTAATTAGATTAAATTTTTATATAATTCACATTTAATATATTTACATTTTCCATTAGAAAATAAGTCAATTATATGTTCTTCAGCTCATAAACTATATCCCCCAACATTATAAGTATTACTATTTTCATTATATTTCAGACTACATTTATTACATTTACTGGAATATTTCTTCTTAGAAGTTCGATTTTTATAAAAACTACTATATCTTTTATTTATTGACAATTTATACATTTTTTTGAATTTATGCTTTCATCAATTTTATGTTTTCATCTTTTGTAATAGATAGTGAAATTTTTTGTGTTTTTCACTTGGAATTAGTTTTAAGTGTTTTTTGAAATAAAAATTTATAACATATTCTCAACACTCACAAAGAAATTGATTTTTCTTATACATTTTCAATGAGATTCATTTAAATAAGTTTATACATTATTCTACACTCCTGGAAATTGAAATAAGAACACCGTGAATTCATTGTCCCAGGAAGGGGAAACTTTATTGACACATTCCTGGGGTCAGATACATCACATGATCACACTGACAGAACCACAGGCACATAGACACAGGCAACAGAGCATGCACAATGTCGGCACTAGTACAGTGTATATCCACCTTTCGCAGCAATGCAGGCTGCTATTCTCCCATGGAGACGATCGTAGAGATGCTGGATGTAGTCCTGTGGAACGGCTTGCCATGCCATTTCCACCTGGCGCCTCAGTTGGACCTGCGTTCGTGCTGGACGTGCAGACCGCGTGAGACGACGCTTCATCCAGTCCCAAACATGCTCAATGGGGGACAGATCCGGAGATCTTGCTGGCCAGGGTAGTTGACTTACACCTTCTAGAGCACGTTGGGTGGCACGGGATACATGCGGACGTGCATTGTCCTGTTGGAACAGCAGGTTCCCTTGCCGGTCTAGGAATGGTAGAACGATGGGTTCGATGACGGTTTGGATGTACCGTGCACTATTCAGTGTCCCCTCGACGATCACCAGTGGTGTACGGCCAGTGTAGGAGATCGCTCCCCACACCATGATGCCAGGTGTTGGCCCTGTGTGCTTCGGTCGTATGCACTCCTGATTGTGGCGCTCACCTGCACGGCGCCAAACACGCATACGACCATCATTGGCACCAAGGCAGAAGCGACTCTCATCGCTGAAGACGACACGTCTCCATTCGTCCCTCCATTCACGCCTGTCGCGACACCACTGGAGGCGGGCTGCACGATGTTGGGGCGTGAGCGGAAGACGGCCTAACGGTGTGCGGGACCGTAGCCCAGCTTCATGGAGACGGTTGCGAATGGTCCTCGCTGTTACCCCAGGAGCAACAGTGTCCCTAATTTGCTGGGAAGTGGCGGTGCGGTCCCCTACGGCACTGCGTAGGATCCTACGGTCTTGGCGTGCATCCGTGCGTCGCTGCGGTCCGGTCCCAGGTCGACGGGCACGTGCACCTTCCGCCGACCACTAGCGACAACATCGATGTACTGTGGAGACCTCACGCCCCACGTGTTGAGCAATTCGGCGGTACGTCCACCCGGCCTCCCGCATGCCCACTATACGCCCTCGCTCAAAGTCCGTCAACTGCACATACGGTTCACGTCCACGCTGTCGCGGCATGCTACCAGTGTTAAAGACTGCGATGGAGCTCCGTATGCCACGGCAAACTGGCTGACACTGACGGCGGCGGTGCACAAATGCTGCGCAGCTAGCGCCATTCGACGGCCAACACCGCGGTTCCTGGTGTGTCCGCTGTGCCGTGCGTGTGATCATTGCTTGTACAGTCTTCTCGCAGTGTCCGGAGCAAGTATGGTGGGTCTGACACACCGGTGTCAATGTGTTCTTTTTTCCATTTCCAGGAGTGTATAATCATCTTATGTCTACTTACTCAACATAAAATTATCATTTGATTCCATAACAATACATTTTTTACAAACGAAAGATTACAAGCAGTCGAATGACTGCTTTAGCTGTCGCTCGATAGCTTCTATTCATTTAGAAAAATTATTAGGAATGTAAAAAATTATGAAAGTGAAAAATAAAAATTATTTTATATTTTAACATTATGTATTATATTATAACATTGATATCCAATGACAATTATCAGAACCAACACATTTAACAAAAACTTTATCACTTTTCGTATTTATACCTTTGCCTAAAAGATCCAGAAATTTTTTGTAGTTCTTTGTTATAAAAATTTTCTTCCACTTCGTCACCATTAGAACGAATAACTCTTCAATTTCAAATATTTCTATTGTTCAATTAGCTGTGTGCCCTTTCTCAAAAACGCATTTAAATTTATTGATTCGAATATTATCCCCTATTTTATATTTTGGTATATTGCTATGTACAGCAATAAATTTTTATAACCTTTCATTAACTTCTACTGCCTTCAGTTCTATTGATGAATGTTTTGTATTGTTATTTTCATCAAGTAGTTTCTTAAATAAGCCAACATATGTTTAAATATTGGTGAACAACAAATTTTCTCCACAATTTTTCGTTAAATGTTCTAGTAAATATTCCTCCAACATATGCTTTTAATTCTGTAAGAGTTGAATAACGATTAATATTAAATTTTTCATAGGTTCATGAAAATCTTATTACAAAATTTTTCACCATTATCCACTTGTAACTTTATTTGACATCTTAGCTTTAAAATGTTTTCAGAAGCTTCTGAAATATTTTAGTAGTTTAATCTTTAAGTGGAAGAGCCCATCCAAATTTTCAAGAAACATCGAATATAGTTAGTAAATATTTATATAATTTATTAATTTTTGAAATTCCTTTAATTTCCCTCAATCCATTTCACCTAAATCTGCTTGACATAAATCATATATAGTTCATGAAACTACATTCTTCTTTTAAAACTTTTACTTATCGATTTATGTAATTCATAATTTTTTCTTCACAAGTATTTGGATGCAGACAGAGCATGAGAAATGATTGTCTGTGTTGTGGTTGGCAGGAGAGCCAACACCATGTTACTAGAGGAAGCCGAAAGGCATGCGTTTTAGCTCACGCAGGCTGGCGTGAGGTCTTGAACATGACAACGAAATTAGAATTTAGAAAAACGGATGTAGCTGGTGGAATACTTGACTTTAATCCATTAATGATGAAAGTCGGTCTTGGCAGTATATGATTCACAATATCAATAGTAACTGATAATGGCGCCTTGCTAGGTCGTAGCAAATGACGTAACTGAAGGCTATGCTAAACTATCGTCTCGGCAAATGAGAATTTAAGTAGGCAGTGAACCATCGCTAGCAAAGTTGGCTGTACAACTGGGGCGAGTGCTAGGAAGTCTCTCTAGACCTGCCGTGTGGCGGCGCTTGGTCTGCAATCACTGATAGTGGCGACACGCGGGTCCGATGCATACAAACGGACCGCGGCAGATCTCAAGGCTACCACCTAGCAAGTGTGGTGTCTTGCGGTGACACCACAGTCTGAAAGGAAAAGTTTTGAATATCATGATTGTCCATGTACATAAGATTAAATTTTATCAAATAAACTTATTTTTGAATATACTGAAACAGTTTTAACTTTATCTAATAATGTTAAGGTAAGTATGTTTGATATATGCAATATTTTTTGACTGTATAACAATAGTTATTTTGTAAACATTAACAAACCTAAATACAGAAATATAATAATCAACAACTTTTTCAACTAGAAAATCATACTTAAAATTACGTTTTTTTGTACTTTTTCACTCATAAAAGGAGATTCAGTTATTTGTTTACCATTAAACGTAATTTTTAGTCGATTGAATTCATCTAAAGCATAATTATGCGTTGAATCTATGATTTTTTTAATATTATCTTCTATAAAAATTCATAAATTGCACTTGTTTTGCTAAAATCTAAGAGACTCTTGGTATTTTCATGTGTAGTAAGAAGAATTTTTAATTCTTTGAATAGATATTGTTTTTCAATGACATCTTTTATAGAGATAGTTTCACTCACACTTATTATCTTTTACCACTAAAGTTAACATAATTCTTAGATGAAAATTATCCAATTCCTTACTAACTTTTTTATTAAATCTCCTATTTTGTATCTATTTCTATTACCTTTTGATTCTAACTGTTCATTGATTTTTTTATTCTAAAGCCGATTTTGCATCATTTAATGCAGCCTCTGGGGTGCACCTTATTCTTCGCAATGTACATTTGTTAATTTTTGTTTTCAATATTTTTTCTAATTCATCAAATATTATTTTTACTTTCTTAGATTAAAATTTAATAATTTTCTGATAATATATTTGAGACATGTGAACACAAAATTAAGCACATTTAAATTTCTTGCTTAATAATAAAAAATACAATGTGTATCAATATTATGAGAAACACCTAAACTTATTACACCACATTCAACAACCTATGCTCTGTTAGTTAATTTGACAATCCCAAAATGTCCCTAAAATGGTTAATTTTTAATTGCTTAGCAAGATATTCCATATCAATAATTGATAAAGGTTTATCATATTTCTTAATTATATTTGGAGGCAATATTTTTTTTTTCATTCCAGTTCCATTCCCTCTTTCTAAATTATCTGAAATTTATTGTTCTAATTATTTATTACCTCTTTTGTTATTCATTATTGTATTTGCTACAGTGGAAGCTGCTGAAACACCGCTAAATGAAAATGGGAATGCTGTTTATAATACTAGTTGAAGTCAATCTTCATGTTTTCTTAATGCTGAACCTTATTATTATTATATGAAAATTTTTATATAGATTTTATAAATTAATACTTTATAAATTTTTATAATATTATTTTATTTAAAAACTTTGTTATCCTCAACCACTTTCATCATTCCATGCAAATTTCTGTCATCACACACAGCAAACTGTGTCAAGGAAATGATCGAAGTGGTGAGTTTGGAAATACCATGGCACGCAGCTTATTCTTCAGACTTAACTCCATCTGATTACCATCTGTTGGAATCACTGGGACATTTTCTTAGTGTACAACACTTCTGTTCATACGAAAATGTACTGAAATGGCTTGCTGACTGGCTCGCTTCAAAAGAAGAACTGTTTTTTTTTCTCGTGTCACACTCATAGCCTGCTGGAGAGATGAGAGAAAATATTGTTTATCAGTTTCAAACAACAGACAAGTAAATATTGCAACCAAATTCCAGTTTCATAGTTCTGCACATGGTATATACATATATATATATATTTTAAATAAACTTATTATTGAGAGCAATGTTCAGTTATATGTGGATATAAAAAGATAGTATTGGAGTAGTTTTAAGCTTTAAAAAATCATACTGATGAAGCTAAGAAAAAATAGTTGCTAATAACTTACCAAACATTATACTGTTCAAATTAATGAACATAAATTTTAATTCAGGTGATGGGATGTTTGTGGGAAAAGATAAATATTTTTATCAAGAAACTAATATTGTTGCTTCTTTTAAACCTATAATTTAAAACTATAATTTATGAACCAAAACGTCCTTTATTTGTTCAAATTCAGGATTTAAGAGTACAGGATTTAGAAATAAATATTTGTGTTGAAACTGGTAATTTGATAGATTTTAATTTTTGTTACTGAAACAGTTAATTTTGAAATGGTTTAAAATTTGCTATCTTTATAAATTTTAATCTTTATAAATGAGAAAGACTGAACAATCAATTTTAAACCTTACCAGTGAACAAGAGAAGTGAAAATTATTTCAATATTCTTAAGAAAGATGAAGATATTAATACAATTATTGGAGATGGTAGGACTTATCTCAGTCATGGGTCAGCCTTATGTGAGCTGCAGTCTTACTGGAGCTGATGGAACAGATTACTCTACATATAATGGAAAAATAACTAAAAAATTAATTGATAACTATGTTGCAAGGTTATATCATTTTGTAATTATAAAAAAGGAATTCTTTTATTTCTTCCTCAGATTTATTATGTTAAACTTCATCAGTTTGTTACACAATATGTGTAGAAGAATGGTATAATAAAAAGTATAGAAAGAAAGTACTTTATCCTTTAGAATTATTTGGAAGTTTTCAAAAGATTACAAAGACGTAATGTGGGAGTTAATTTAACTCTAATAGTGCACATGTTGCTGTTCTTAGATGGTGAGTTAAAAATGATGCTGTGGTTGTAATAAGATATACACACCAAACAAGGAGAAATTGTTATTGAAAAGATGGAAATTAGAGTACCTATTGTGAAATATGAGCACTTATTAAGTACTAGAATTACAACAAGAAAGATTTAAAAATCCTAAAAGATCAGCATCTTACTTTGAATTACAGTGTATTAAAGTCGCTGGACTGTGTAGCAGTAATAATTTTCAGGTATATGTAACAAACCATTAGAATTCAGCATTATTTGATAAGCCTCATTTAATTTTTGTTATTCTCAAAGAATATGTAGAAATAACCTTTTGGTTAATTGCTCATTATTTGATAATGTTAAATTACAGAATATCTATTTAAAAATGCAGGGAATGAAATTTTCCCTCAAGATATGTGGAAATTATACCCAAAAAATAATTTTTTTGAAGCCTACAATTCTTGTCATGATTTTAAACAAAGAACACAATCAAAAGGAGATACTGATTTAAGTCCCTATAACTGTATTACAATTTATTCCTATTTATGTTGTAAATATGACTCAAAGAAAAACATTGCAGCAATACAAAAAACTACTATGAAATTATGTGCTACTTTCAATGATAAAATTCCTAATGACAATCTAGATTAAATAATTATCTATGGAAAAAAATAATTTAACTTATGGTGCTCAAAACAGAGTATTAGCAAAGAAATTTTAATTTTTAGATTTTTCATATTAAGTGAGAAACTTTTAAAAATAATATATAAATTTCAATATAATATTTTAATATTTTTGGTAAATTATAATACTGTTTTAATATTTTTGGTGTGGTATCGGTATCATCATCATCATAAGAATCATCATCGTAATTAAAATAAAATAAGGATCAAGATTTATATGGTGATTCCCAACTTTTTAAGTTATTAAAAGAGAGTGTTTGATTTATCAATTTGTTCCTGTATTTTTATAATTGTATCCTTATAATTTATATATTCCCATTCACAATTGTATTCTTATGTTATTATTGTCTTAGTTTACAAATGTTTTATAATTAAAGATGGTTTAGAATAAGATTTCAACTTGTTCCTCTTCTGGTTTATTAAAAAGGTTTTTGTCACATTTACATTTGTGCCACACATTACTCATAGTTTATTGTTTGCTCTAGTCAATAAGTTAAAAAATTCATTAGATTTTAAAAAAGGAAAATAGAAGATTATTCGATCTTTAAAAATTTTTATCCTTTTCTTATCAAAACCTTAATTTTTTGTGGATGAGACTTTTTATTCAGTTAAAAAATTATTAGTTAACTGATTTTCACTCATTTTTAACTTCAGTTGAGAAATTACAATTGATTGATTTTCAGCCATTTCATATACACTTAAAACTTATAAGTTGTCTGATTTTTTGTTTATTTTTATTCATGAGGTTGAGGTAAATTTCTTATTTTGTGTGTTTTTATTTGTTGGGTTTGGGGAAAAATGAACAACAGTAGTAGGTGTAATTTACTGACTGCCCCTGGAGTGGGTTGGGGTTGTATGGCTAAACAGCATCTCCTTAGCCAATATCTTTTGCCATTTTCACAGCATTTCTCTTTTCTTCTTCACCATCTGTAACACTACCCCATTCTTTATATTATCTACCCACTTCAAGTCTTCCATTCTTCTCCATACTCACTTGTAAAAAGGAGCATAATCTTTTGATACAGGTAACTTCGATTCGAAAATTTTGTCTCAGTGTGGAAAAAATCTGTTATCTCAAGAAAGTTTTACAGCTTATAGTGTTCATTTTACTGTCGTACCAGTAAAGTCTTATATGAGGAATAAAAGCCTCAGTTTATCACACCATTTACAGCTAACATCACCTTGATGGCAGCAGATATATGAATTTTATTCACTGAGTCCTCATGTGTTTTAGTTTGAGCCACAATGTTGGAGGAAGTATTCAGATAGGCACATCATCTCATGTTAGCGGACCATAGTAATCAAAGAATGATGGAATAGCATGTGGCTGAAGAATATATGTTGTAATAGATTGCTTTTCACATTACCATCCCATATCATCAAGTCAACATAGTGTCTCAGGCGAAGATAAATGAGTGGTTTTTGAACTTGGGTGTTCTGGAGATGTTTACTACAGACCAGGGCACCAATTTCATATTAGCATTAATGAAACAGCTTCATTATCTGTTGCAGCATTGTAAGCTAAGGACAAGTGCATTGCGTCCACAAGGGAATGGGAGAACAGGGCAAGTTGATTGGCCAATGGAGAAGATATTAAACCATTATGTAAATAGTCATAATAATGATTGGAATATGCTTTTAGGCCGATTCATCTTCAAGAAAGTATGGGTATTTCACTGTACAAGGTAGCATATGACTGGAAAATATCACCATATTATATAGTGGAGTCAAAGTAGGTAATAATGGAGAGCTGGTACATAACTTTACAAGAACTTTGTGGGAATCATGTAATCGAATGTAAAAGGAAAACACCAAGACCCTTGAATTTTCTAAATGGATAGGACAATTGAAATCAAAGTTACCTGCATACTGTGTAGGACAGTGAGTGATGTTAACAAGCCCATGCACCCTGAAGGTGAAGACAAACAAATTCTTCAGTTGTTACGGAGGTCCATATCAAATGATTGAAAAAAAAATGTGAACATGAAACAACAACTACCTACTTCTATTATGGTTGTCATTGTTGGGCATATTCATCCATTATGGCACCAGTCTCTTTAGCACCATTACTGGTGTCATTACCAAAAAATGTAGGGGAAGTTGGAAGGGAAAGGCAGTACCTCATGCGGGGCAGATCATTCTTGCAAAATTTATGCATACATTGCCTTATGTGTTGCCTGATGTAGAGAGGAAGAGATAGAATTAAAAATTTTATAGTTTTATTAGGTGCATTATTTTATAAAGGCCTTTATTTAGTTGCATTTTTATTTATATCTGTATGCATTTTACTTGAGATATAGTTGGAGGTTATAATGTGTGAATGAATTTCATTGCTGGAGAGTGTTGACAGTTGTTTGGGGGATATAATAGGTTTTGCTTACTCAAATTGATTTGCCTTGTTAGTGCAGTAATTGGTGATGATTTTTTCCTTTTTTGGGGTGATCTTCATTTGACAGGACATGGTGTTTGATTATCTTGTGTAGGAACAGAGAGGATGGATATTTTCAGATTGGAACATTAGGAGAGGAAGTAATACACAGTCTAGCATCGAAGAGATTGTGGTACGTGAGTGGTTTTGGGGTGCAGTTATGTATCTAATGTAGCTCAAACTGTCATTGAGACATGTAATATGGAGTTGATTCTCAGGGTAGCGTTGTGGAAGGATGTACACAAGGCATTCCTGCAAGCCAATCACATTTCCAGACGACAGGATCTTTCTTGGTATACTCATATTATCACTTAGCTGCAGTTGTTACCACTTGCTGGGAGTATGGACATTAAATGCGAACAGAAGATTCAGAATTATAGATACTACAGAATGGTACAAAGTGCGACATCTTGGGGCTGACTTTTCAGCTTCTGGAAACAACAACAGGCACTATGGCTCCGAATCTGATATATCCTCTATTGTATTTGTCCAATAATCCTCTAGAAATATTGCCAGCTTGGATCTTGGCCTACCTGGATAATATTTTAGATCCCAAAATATTCTGCACTCTGTTCGAGTTAGGACCCACACAGAAGGCATCTATTTGTATTGTCCAATTGTATTTGTCCAATAATCCTCTAGAAATATTGCCAGCTTGGAATCTGGCCTACCTGAAAAATACTTTGGATCCCAAAATATTCTGTTCTCTGTACGAATTAGGACCCACACAGAACGCATCCATTAGTGTGAAATAGGTTTTCCAACAACCTCAGCAGTACTGCTGCAGGTACTAGTACAGGCTCATGGTAACAGAAGTATATTCATTAGGTACCATCTTAATCTTGGTCCTCACTTGTATAGCCTGTGTCTATAAGTGACAGTGAACTGCCTGCCCTTCCAAACGCCCAGTCCATTACTTACTTACTGATTATGTCACCTCTTAGGTTTGAGCAGTTGTGGTACTTGAATGGTTTGGGGTACAGTTATTTATCTAATGTAGTTCAAACTGTCATGGAGACATGTAATATAGAGTTGATTCTCAGGGTAGCATATTCCATGTCATAGAGTGGACAAAGAAGTAAAGACAATGTGGGAATCGTAAATATGAGTGTAAGAGTGTATATACTATTATGTTATTTTAAAAAATTCACAGGTTTAGTAGGAGCCTGGGATTCAGTTGGTCAAACGCTGGTGCTGGGGTTGGAGTATTTCTGGCACAGCACGGTGCAAGACCCCCGTCCACTACAGTGGCGAGCTGAATTCCCAAATGCTATTGAGTAATGCCACACTGCCTTTGTCACGAGTGTGACTGAAGGTGGGGCCCTTGTTACAACAAATCTGGTACCGCTGCTATAAACACTCACAGCCTAGTTTTCGATTACTGTCAATATCAAGTCATACTCCAAGACAGCCGTTGGTCCCATGTGGATCAATCAGCTTTGAGTACATCTAGCTGCATCGTCTGCTAGGTGCTGGTCTCGAGCAGCTATAGACCTGGTGATTCTGACAATCGAGCTGGTGTCACCAAGAGGGAATCACCTCTTGGCAGATTTCGTCCAATCTATGAGCGTGTTTAATGGGTCCTGTGTTCAGCTCCTGTACGCCAATGACCGAGCGCTTCGAACAACCGGCTGTCTAGCACATCTGCCGGCCACCTGCCAAGCACATGACTTCTGTCTTGCATCTGCCGGGACATGAGAATGAGGGGTCCTACAACGAACTTGCGACATCTCACTAGTTGTCTTGGCCGACATACATCGTGAATATTTGGCTACGTCTGGGACCACGTGGGATATCGGTATGTGACTGAAAAGATGGGCAGTAAATTTCCAAACTTTTTCATGTGTTATTGAGAGCCTGACTCTACTTAAACGCACACCTACGAAGTATTGAATTGGCGTGAAATAGCGACTCGCTTTCCTCCAGCGATGATTGGTGCAACTCTTGAAGACCCGTAGTAACACGTGCTGTGACGCCTGCCACAGGGTCTGTGTCTCTCGTTGTCCCAGTTCGTCTCTATGCCCAAATCAGCTGGCGTCACATCGGCGAGGCAGCACTTGGCTGCCCTATGTTTTCGTACTGCTGTGGACCAAGCACGTTGCCGTGTACTTTGTGTAGGTAGCAACTGCTACCTGAAAGTCTATGAACGCCACTGAGCCAGCACCATCAAACTTTGCACGAGGGTTTCAATGAATAAAGAATTTAATTGCTAATTCGTCTGTACTTATTTGACGACTGCTGGGGAACTGGCAGTACACAATAGATCGTCCTGCACATGCCATCCTCAGACGCCGATCCTGGCACTTAACATGTCAGCACCCCTCACATCATTATAGGTTACTGTGTCATGGCGATCTGGCGAAATCACTGACGTTAGAGACACTGAGGTTTGGTTGAATTAACAGCAACTTATTTATTGAAAAATATTTATGGTTATACATGTGGTATAGTGGAGTGAGAGCGAAAATATTTTACAAGCATTTTGAGCCTTGCAGCACATTATTTAATTACTGTATGAAACTTAATGCTGCGGAGAAACAGTGTAAAATATCCATGTACGTCAAGTTATTTTGTTTTCACACCACATTAATCCACTTCAGATACAAAATATGAAGTTTTTTTTTGTTTTTGAATTATATTCATACATAAATCTATTTGGCAACTGAAACAAAGAGAAATAATTTAAGTATTTATGTGCTACAGCATTATGAAACAATTTTTGGAGTTAGGAGAGAACATTGTAACACATTTAAGGCGACGTTTGTGCTTCCCTATTAACCATATGGGTACTGTATTATTATTCATTTTCTTTATTACTGCTACTGCACGTTTCTGTTACTTCAGCCATTTTCAGACCCTTATAGAATTCATGGTGTAGTGGGGGTACATACATCAGAAGGCTCTGAATATCTTTCAGTTTCCCTGGGCGTACTGTATGCCCTGATGCCCTGATGGATATAGAGTAGGCAGTGCAATTTGACTGAGAGAACAGTGCTGAGCGTTTATTCGTTTATTGAAATTCACTGAAGAATATTCTTCCACGTCATTGTGGCTGAACTTGTACTTTATTATCCCCAGCTTCTTTTTTGAAAAAAAAAAAAAAAATGGTTCAAATGGCTCTGAGCACTATGGCACTTAACAGCTGTGCTCATCAGTCCCCTAGAACTTAGAACTACTTAAACCTAACTAACCTACGGACATCACACACATCCATGCCGGAGGCAGGATTCGAAACCTGCGAATGTAGCGGTCACGCTGTTCTAGACTGAAGCGCCTAGAACCGCTCGGCCACTCCGGCCGGCCTCTTTTGAAAATCTCATTTCATAAATCTTAAGTCACTCATTCTTTTCTCCAGAAAGATTTACTTTTCTGTTAGTCATTGCTTTTTGCAGTACCATAGTACTGTTCAAGTCACTAAAATCCGTTTTCACAACTTCGAATTTATCTTTTTTCACTCTGGCATTCTCAATAATACACTAAAGCTGTTTTGGTGCAAATATTTATGTATAACATCATAGTTTCCTCTCTGTATCCCAAAATCACTGTCATTCAGAGGATATGAGTGACCAGTTTCAACAAATTTGTAGGTAATTTCCTCAATTTTATTTTTGTCACTCTGAACCAAATACATCCACACTGTCGTAATGTTAAAATCCTATTTTACCCGACCCTCTCAGATGAATCCGTCCGTACTGAAATCCTTGGACCAATATGATGAAATTCGATATACTTCAATACACAAGAGCCTACCTCTTGATCTCCTCTTGAAGCAATACATTCTTTCCAGCAATGTATTGCTGCTTTTCCACTTTTAAAGTCATGAATTCCAAGATTAAACCACGAGAGTTTATGTTTATGGTATGCAACACCTGTTGGCAGTTTTGGCAGCGGTAACGTTTTCTGCAAATCAAATGCAAAAACTGTAAGATTATCTGTCTTGGAGTTCTCCATATCCATTTTCAGACAATCTGTAACAACTTCAGCCTTCCAGTGGTGCAATTCCTGCTCCTTTCTTAATCTTTGTAGCTTCTCAGTGTCTACCCCACCAGGCCTAAGTGTCTCGTCTGCTGTAATTAGTGTATTTAGCTTGTCCCATGTTTGGTATCTACCCTTTAGAGGAGGTCTGAAACTGAGATTGAAGTCTCGTCTAAATACTTTTTTATACAGTGATTGGGTGGGAGGTTTAACATTGGGATCTTCTTCTTTCAGCTTGTCAATCAATAATCTGTACATCAAACTAAGATTAAGTCTACTGTCCAAGTTCTTCTGCAGTAGTGACTCGATGTAGTGGGAAAACTATTAATATGATTACGGATGTGAATAATCATTGAGCCATCACTTTTCTTACGAGGTATGTGTTTTCCGCACTGGTCACATAAAGAGTTCGTCTTTGCTTTGGCTATGGCTCGATGCACCCTACTGCCAGAAATCTGCAGTGTCTTTAGATAAGTTTCTTTTCATGCCTTCACATAATTTCCATCCGCACTAGGAATATAAAGGTTCGTAGAAAACTACTTCTTGACGGTTTTAGAACACTCCCTTTTGATGGCAACATTTTTAACTGAACCATATATTATTGATCTTCGTACATCAATATTTAAACTGGATGAAGGTGGGACACAGCTGGTACGATCTTTATTAAAAATGAAATTCCTCCAGCTGTACTTAAGATTTTACACTTACTTCTCTATTAGTTTCGACGTTGCGTCAACGCCATCATCAGGCCCATACACTTTGATGAAATCAGTTGTGTGTGGCTCAGTCTAGAAGTTACGACTGGGACTCGTCCAAAAAGACGACATGGTGTTACTTCCGCGTCCAATGTTGTGTCTGGAACAAAGCTGACAGCACGCCTCTCTCTGCTGCGTCAAGGTAAGCCTCAACTGTGGTCGCCAAGCTATCTGCCCGCAGTGCTCCACACGTCGTTACAGATACTTGTTCCTGCTGTAAACAAAGTTGTTTCTCACTGAAGGAACATGGTGTGGCTGCAAATCTGTGCGACTGTGCGAAAAAATATAGCTTACCTGTACTCTCGGAGGCTTAGCATCTTAACACAATCTTTTCACAGACAAACATCATTCAAATTCGAATCCTTCAATAAGACATCCGTTGCATGTTGCATAATATTTTCTTATATACAGAATGTAGACTACATTACTCCTTGTTGTTCTATGTGGTTGCACTAAAGTGCTAACGATTTGCAAATCCAAGCATGTAGCACACTTCATCCCAGTTTGAGGTTTGTTGCTCGTATGACGTAGCAATTTTATTAGACGGCAACATATAGTTTAAATCACAGATACAGATTTTAAAAGTGAAAGTGACAAAAAACATTAGTTCTAGATGCGAAATTCAGTTTCACGTCCTTCTTCCATTCCCTTTCGTAAATTACGTAGTCCACACTACGGCTTTTAAAGTATTTCTACTACATACGAGGGCTATTCGGAAAGTAAGGTCCGATCGATCGCGAAATGGAAACTGTTACAAAAATTAAAAATGATTTATTTTCAACAGTTGGCTACACCTTCCAGCTACTTCTCTACATAGTCGCCTCTCCGACTTAGACGTTTGTCGTAGCGTTGAACCAATGTTACATTACCCTCGTCATACAAGCCAACCGCCTGCGTTTCCCGCCACTTACCTACGCTCGGGCACAACTCGTTGTCTGTGCCAGAATGTTGTCTTAATAGCCAGCTGTTCATGTGAGAAGTAATGAAACTCGGGAGGAGCCAATTAGGGGCTGTGTTGTGGGTACTCAAACACTTCCCGTCGAAAACACAACAGGAGAATCTTCGTTTCCCCTGCAGAGTGTGGCCGAGAATTGTCATGAAGAACGAAACGCATGACAGTTATGTTATGTAGGCTGCTTAACGTGAGGCGAAATCCCTCACAAGGCCCTTATACTAGGTGAGAGACATAATAGTCCTAGGCATATTTACGTGCTCACTGTGCCCTCAGAACTGAAACGAGAGACTTGACGTTATAGATGGGTATTCAAGAGATACTGCCCAACATATACAGGGTGGTCCACTGCCCGTGACCGTGCCAAATATCTCACGAAATAAACGTCAAACGAAAAAACTACAAAGAAGGAAACTTGTGTAGCTTGAAGGGGGAAACCAGATGGCGCTATGGTTGGCCCGCTAGATGGCGCTATGGTTGGCCCGCTAGATGGTGCTGCCATAGGTCAAACGGATGTCAACTGCATTTTTTTAAATAGTAACCCGCATTTTTTGTTAAGTATTCGTGTAGCACGTAAAGAAATGTGGATGTTTTAGTACGACCACTTTTTTCACCTTGTGACAGATGGCTCACAATTTT
The DNA here is from genome assembly GCF_021461385.2 of Schistocerca piceifrons. NCBI lineage: Eukaryota > Metazoa > Arthropoda > Insecta > Orthoptera > Acrididae > Schistocerca > Schistocerca piceifrons. The sequence continues at coordinate 776,764,722 of NC_060149.1, read as the reverse complement.
AGACGAACAGTTGGTAACAGGTAGGGTTTTTAAACTAAAATACAGAACGTAGGTACGTTTGAACATTTTATTTCGGTTGTTCCAATGTGATACATGTACTTTTGTGAACCTATCATTTCTGATAACGCATGTTGTTAAAGCGTGATTACCTGTAAATACCACATTAGTGCAATAAATGCTCAAAAAGATGTCCGTCAACCTCAATGCATTTGGCAATACGTGTAACGACATTATTCCTCTCAACAGCGAGTAGTTCGCCTTCCGTAATGTTCGCACATGCATTGACAATGCGCTGACGCATGTTGTCAAGCGTTGTCGGTGGATCACGATAGCAAATATCCTTCAACTTTCCCCACAGAAAGAAATCCGGGGACGTGAGATCCGGTGAACGTGCGGGCCATGGTATGGTGCTTCGACGGCCAATCCATCTGCCATGAAATATGCTATTCAATACCGCTTCAACCGCACGCGAGCTGTGCCGGACATCCATCATGTTGGAAGTACATCGCCATTCCGTCATACAGTGAAACATCTTGTAGTAACATCGGTAGAACATTACGTAGGAAATTAGCATGCAATGCACCATTTAGATTGCCATCGATAAAATGGGGGCCAATTATCCTTCCTCCCTTAATGCCGCACCATACATTGACCCGCCAGGGTCGCTGATGTTCCACTTGTCGCAGCCATCGTGGATTTGCCGTTGCCCAATAGTGCATATTATTCCGGTTTACGTTACCGCTGTTGGTGAATGACGCTTCGTTGCTAAATAGAACGCGTGCAAAAAATCTGTCATCGTCCCGTAATTTCTCTTGTGCCCAGTGGCAGAACTGCACACGACGTTAAAAGTCATCGCCATGTAATCCCTGGTACATAGAAATATGGTACGGGTGCAATAGATGTTGATGTAGCTTTCTCGACACCGACGTTTTTGAGATTCCCGATTCTCGCGCAGTTTGTCTGCTACTGATGTGCGGATTAGTCGTGACAGCAGCTAAAACACCTACTTGGGCATCATCATTTGTTGCAGGTCGTGTTTCACGCTTCACATGTGGCTGAACACTTCCTGTTTCCTTAAATAACGTAACTCTCCGGCGAACGATCCGGACACTAGCATGATGTCGTCTAGGATACCGAGCAGCATACATTGCACACGCCCGTTGGGCATTTTGATCACAATAGCCATACATCAACACGATATCGACCTTTTCCGCAATTGGTAAACGGTCCATTTTACCACGGGTAATGTATCACGAAGGAAATACCGTCCGCACTGGCGGAATGATACGTGATACCACGTACTTAGATGGCGCTGTAATAGTCACAAACGTATATCACAAAGCGAAAGAAGTGGTCCAACTAAAACATTCATATTTCTTTACGTACTATGCGAATATGTAATAAAAATGGGGGCTGCTATTTAAAAAATGTAGTTGATATCCTTTTGACCTATGAAAGCGCCATCTAGCGGGCCAACCATAGCACCATCTGGTTTCCCCCTCAAGCTAGACGAGTTTCGTTCTTTGTAGTTTTTTCGTTTGATGCGTATTTCGTGAGTTATTGGCCCGGTCACTATCAGAGGACCACCCTGTATGTGCAAAGCTTCATCGGATTTTCACTGTGGTTTACATTTCGCGCCCGATCGGATATTACTTTCCGAACAGCCCTCGTATTTACGAATATCAATTAGAAGTTTTTCTTTCTATCAATTTGTGTCAGTGATGGGCTCAAATGTGTGCGCCACCTGTTTAGCAGCATTTGGGAGTCTTTCCTGATATGGAACCAGGAAACTAAAATCGTATGCCGTGACCTGCGTGTTAAGGAAGGACTGCTGTGTGTTCACCGCGATAGGCGGGGAAGATACCTGGGGAGCCGGGTGCCACTGACTTCCAAATAGTGGAAGACTAACTCACGGTACTTTTTGTTGTCCTAGTCCCGACAGCCACTTGCTCAATGTCACAGGCAATAATTCCGACGGTCTACTTCCTAAGCTTCAAATTCTGTAAAGTCCACAAACAGAATACAAGGGGACTTCCAAAAGTAGGCTACACATTATCATGGCAGGCCAGTTTAACTTTTACTGAATGCAGCACTACCCTTCAGCGTAACACAGATACATAATAGTGTTTTGTAGCGTAATCACCAAGTCTCCGTAAAACGCGGCCGGAAAGTTTTACCAATAGTTCAGTCACTCGACAATGGAAATCCTCTCCTTAGTCATGGATCCATTCGAGAACCATTCTTTGTGAAATCTCTTTCCCCCAGAATTTTCCTCCTCGATTACATCGAAAAGATCGAAATCCGTACTTCACACATCTGTAGGGTCTTGGTGAAATTGTTGACACTAATTCACTATTGCTGGATGCGACATTGCATTTTGTCCATATCCTGCCAAAATTTCACGGCGAATCTGTGTGTGGAATTTCGACGTTTTTTAACAGAAGAATCGCACTGTTTCCCGTACTTCAACTTTGACGTTTAGTTTCCAGTTGACGCGCTATTCCACTCCGATATCGTGAAGCAGTAGTTATCCGTACCGCAACAGATCTCTCTCTGCAAGAAATCCGGAACATGTGCTCTGCTCTGACAGTACACCACTCTTGTTGCACAATGGTCTTAGCGTAGGACGACATGGGTAAATTACTTTCCGTAGTCCCTACTCATAAATAAACTGTTCACATTGAATCTGGTTTAAGCAGTGAAGGTGAATACGATGGAAAAGGGAATTTAAGTTTATGAAAAATTAATTTATCAAATCCAGATCTACTGTGTTTCAACAACGATCACAAAATCTTGCTTTGTTTTCTTTCTACCATTGATTATTTTTGTAAGAAGATAAAAGAAAAGTAGTTAACATAATATTGTAGATATGATAAAAACATGAAATCGATTATTATCAATTTAAGTTCACCAGATTATAAAGTTCTCTAATCCACGAACAAAACTTCGATACTTGTCAATCCCATGCTGTGCATCATAAGCTATGTGACTATTTCTATAGCCGGCCGCGGTGGTCTAGCGGTTCTAGGCGCTCAGTCCGGAACCGCGCGACTGCTACGGTCGCAGGTTCGAATCCTGCCTCGGGCATGGATGTGTGTGATGTCCTTAGGTTAGTTAGGTTTAAGTAGTTCTAAGTTCTAGGGGACTGATGACCACAGATGTTAAGTCCCATAGTACTCAGCGCCATTTGAACCATTTTTGAACTATTTCTATAGCACTCTGTTCGGTGGAATGTCACTCTTCGAGTGGCTGTACGACCAGACGCGTTCCAACTAGTCAACTGTAATGCGAATTATCACACATCTACATCTACATCATACTCCGCAAGCCACCTAAGTGTGTGTGGCGGAGGGTACTTTCGGTACCACTATCTGATCCCTCCAACCCTGTTCCACTCTCGAATAGTGCGTGGGAAGATTGATTGGCTCTAATTTCTCGGATTTTCTCCTCGTGGTCAACATGCGAGATGTATTTGGGGGGAGGGGGGAGGGAGTAATATGTTGTCTGACTCTTCCTGAAGAGTACTGTCCCGAAATTTCAACAGTAAATCTCTCCGTGATGCAACATCACATCACGTCATGCACAGTAGCAAATTCTGATACCAAATACGTGTAATAAAAATTTACTGCTAAGCTGATTTCCGGTCTACTTTTCCACAAGACGCAAGGGTATTGTGCACAAGAGTCCATCTTTATGTGTTTCGCCTTTAGAAATAACATGCATATAGAGAGCGCCTCAAAGCAACATTTATTGTTAAAACTATTAAAGACGGAGCTCGAATTTGGGGGGATTGTGTGAATTTCTGCTCCCTGGGAGTATGATTATTGATTGCTTACGAAGAGGCAAACATTACACCTGAGATACATCTCATTGACACCTATTATCAGTGTAAATAAGCAGCCTTCGGTTTGTCCCAGCAGCCATCTAAGACCACCGATGCCAAGCTTTTTCTTATTGATACAATCCATTAAAAGTAATCAAGACAGGATGAATTTTGTTTTCTGCAGGCAGAGTGAATGAGCGTCTACGTACCCTAAAATTTTCGCAGTAACTGCACAGCAGGAAATGAGGAAAATACTAACCTCACGAGTTAGTTTAATCGAGAGGTGTACAACTAAAATTAATCAAAAGAGAGAATTATTCGAAAGACTTAATTGTAAGTGTCTTATGACTTCCTGCCAGTGAAATAACCAGCTCGCTAGCTAAATGATTATCTGCGCCCTTAGTAACGGGTAGTAGCAAAGTTACAAAAAGTTCATTGAGAGCTGTCAAGGAAAAATCATTCAGGTATGGAGTTCCAATAAATATTTTCTGTAGTCAAGGCGAGCTTTCGTTCATAACGCTTGAAAACAGTTCCCGAGTTCGGCCAAGACCGAACACTTGAACCTGGATTCGAGAGGCTCCCCACGGCGTGTACTTGCCTTTCTACGTTATTTATTGCGAAAAATGCGCCACAGGACTTTCACATGTCTTACGAAACGCTAGAAAATGTCTCAAACTTTGTAAATGAGGATTCGGGACAACGGAGGTTCAAATTCACGCCCAGCCCTACAGATATATGTTTTCCGTGAATTCTTTACATCATGTAAATTAAATCGCGGGTTGGTTCCCTTGAAAAGGACAAGTTCGATTTATATCCCCATCGTTTCCCCAATCCGAATTTGTGCTTCGTCTCTAGAGACTTCAGCGTCAACGGGACAAATCCCAATCTTCGTTTCTTCCTCCAAACGTCCTACTTACTCTTTTAGCTTTGTTATCTATTAGCGTTTTTTCTGTCTCATTCTTTCCTTGTTTCAGTGTGCATGATTGAACTAATACACGAAATTCTTTTCGGTTGTCACTCCGCAGGTATATACTACTGGCCATTAAAATTGCTAAACCAAGAAGATGACGTGCTACAGACTCGAAATTTAACCGACAGGAAGAAGATGCTGTGATATGCAAATGATTAGCTTTTCAGAGCATTCACAAAAGGTTGGCGCCGGTGTCGACACCTACAACGTGCTGACATGAGGAAAGTTTACAACCGATTTCTCATACACAAACAGCAGTTGACCGGCGTTGCCTGGTGAAACGTTGTTGTGATGCCTCGTGTAGGGAGGAGAAATGCGTACCATCACGTTTCCGACATTGATAAAGGTCGGATTGTAGCCTATCGCGATTCCGGTTTATCGTATCGCGACATTGTTGCTCGTGTTGGTCGAGATCCAACGACTATTAGCCGAATATGGAATCGGTGGGTTCAGGAGGGTAATACGGAACGCAGTGCTGGATTCCAACGGTTAATACTTCGATTAGTAAAAACGGAACCCTTACAGGATCACTCCATTGTTCTTGTGTCTGTCCGTACGACTGTTAAGATCCCTGTTTCTCAGGGACGGATGGAGGTATAACCTTGAAATTTATATCATACACTAAGATCTATGGCCCCTTGACTTCGTAAAAAATTTAAACTTCTAAGTCAATGCAAAAAAGATAGGCCATTAATGTCACATATTTCGATACTCACTAACTCACTCAATAAAATCTATAGGATACTCCAGTTGACCTAGAATCATGAGATTTGACACGAAGCAAGGTTTCGCAATACAAGTAAAGGGAAAAAAAAATGCGGAAATTGTTAATTTTTAATTTCTTCTTCCTTCGTTTCACCCTCTTTGGGGTACGCTGGATCCATCATTTCCTTGCGCGTTGTTCTCTTCTTAGGGCCTAGTATTTCTTCATTCTTTCTGATCTTCTTTTCCGCTATTCTTTCCGATGCAGGGTTTGGACTTTTGTGTAGATTTGTCTTGGAACCTTACGTTTTCATCTTTAGTAATTACTTCAGATGTTCGATCAATAAGTGAATTTTCTGGAATCTTTAATTCTATTAAATCTTTCTCAGTTTCTTTAAACCAGTTGGGTTTCCCTTTGTATATACTAAAACCTTCGGAATCGAAGGTATCTGTATCCATGTATCGTGTTTCTTGAATGGCTGTTATGAGTATGTTGAGGTTCTTTAGCGTATCTGTTAGAAGTTTTAGTTTTCCGGTTTGCAACAAAGAGTTTGCATTGAAAGTTGCTAGGTACGTTGATTACCTACGTTGAAATTTGGAAGAGATTTCAAGACATTCCGACTTCTCTTTGTGCAATGTTGCAGACTCCTCAGAATCCGAATGTCTGCTGACGTACTGGCGTACGGTGGTTCGTCCACCTGCGGTAAAATAGTTTACGTCACACACTTCCATGATTGTTGAAAGTTGTTTTGGGTCTAGTCCAAAGGCAACAAAAAATACAACCAAGATTGTGAGTTCTGGAGGTAGTTCTTCCGCTCTCTCCGCCGTTCGGAATCTGAACTTCCTCTTCCGCCTTTGAGACCGTTGACCAGGTTTCACCTAGTAACCCTAGGCAGGGGCCCTTACAGGGCTCTACCATCCGGAGCCAGATGGATCCAGGTTTTTTTAACGAGGTGTTACTCCTCCCCCTCCTCCTTCCTCATCACTTGCGACATGAGGCCCCGGACTTGGGATCGGCAATGGTGGAGTTTTTCGCAGGAACGAGTAGATACATTACGTTGACATTTATGTCACATATTCAGGTCTACGGTTCATTGGCGTTGTGAAAAATGTAAGCTTTTAAGTCAACGAAATCAAAAGATATGATCACATATGTCCCTCATCAGACCCTATAGAAGAACTGTCTATATGCACGTCGGACCTGGTGGTCTAGCGGTAATGTGCGTGTATGGAAACCGAAGGGTTGTGGTATCGAATATCGATAGGGACATTTGTTCTTAGATCTTCGTTTAACCTAACCTTAACCTCTCAACGATGTGAGGAGTGGCCAAAAGCAAAAAATGGTTCGGATACCACGTTAAACTTTAGGTTCCCTTTCCCTGTTTGGATAACCGGAGTGGGCTAGGAACACCCAAGTTGCCAATGTGACATTCAACAGAAAGACCTGTCACACCAAATTATAACTATTATTATTATTATCTACACGGAAGAACCAAAGAAACTGGTACATCTGCCTAATATTGTGTAGGGCCCCCGCGAGTACGCAGAAGTACCGCAAGACGACGTGGCTTGGACTCTACTAATGTCTGAAGTAGTGCTGGAGGGAACTGACACCATGAGTTCTGCAGGGCTGTCCATGAATCCGTAAGAGTATGAGAGGGTGGAGACCTCTTCTGAAGAGCACGTTGCAAGGCATCCCAGATATGCTCAATAATGTTCGTGTCTGGGGAGTTTGGTAGCCAGCTGAAGTGTTCCTCAGAAGAGTGTTCCTGGAGTCACTCTGCAGCTATTCTGGACGCGTGGGGTGTCGCGTTGCTCTGCTAGAATTGCCCAAGTCCATCGGAATGCACGATGGAAATGAATGGATGCAGGCGATTAGACACGATGTTTACGTACGTGTCAAATGTCAGAGTCGTATCAGCAGTCTCACATCACTCCAACTGCACGCGTCCCACACTATTACAGAGCCTCCACCAGCTTGAACAGCCCCATGCTGACATGCAGGTTTCATGGATTCATGAGGTTACCTCCATACCCATACACGTTCATCCGCTCGATACAATCTGAAACGGAACTCGTCCAACCAGGCAACGTGTTTCCCGCCTTCAACGGTCCATTGTCGATGTTGACAGGCCCAGGCGGGACGTAAAGATTTGTGTCGACTAGTCATCAAGGGAACACGAGTGGGCCTTCGGCTCCGAAAGCCCATATCGATGATGTTTCATTGAATGGTTCGCACGGTGACTGTTGTGGTTGGCAAGAGAACCAACACCGATTTACTAAAGGAGGCCAAAATGCACGCTTTTTAGCTCACGCAGGCTGGCGTGAGGTCTGGAACATGACAAGGAAATTACGAGGTGCATTCTAAGGCCTCCGATTTTTTTTCTAATTAACTACTCACCCGAAATCGATGAAACTGGCGCTACTTCTCGACGTAATCGCCCTGCAGACGTACACATTTTTCACAACGCTGACGCCATGATTCCATGGCAGCGGCGAAGGCTTCTTTAGGAGTCTGTTTTGACCACTGGAAAATCGCTGAGGCAATGGCAGCACGGCTGGTGAATGTGCGGCCACGGAGAGTGTCTTCCATTGTTGGAAAAAGCCAAAAGTCACTAGGATCCAGGTCAGGTGAGTAGGGAGCATGAGGAATCACTTCAAAGTTGTTATCACGAAGAAACTGTTGCGTAACGTTAGCTCGATATGCGGGCGCGTTGTCTTGGTGAAACAGTACATGCGCAGCCCTTCCTGGACATTTTTGTTGCTGTGCAGGAATGAATTTGTTCTTCAAAACATTTTCGTAGGATGCACCTGTTACCGTAGTGCCCTTTGGAACGCAATGGGTAAGGATTACGCCCTCGCTGTCCCAGAACATGGACACCATCATTTTTTCAGCACTGGCGGTTACCCGAAATTTTTTTGGTGGCGGTGAATCTGTGTGCTTCCATTGAGCTGACTGGCGCTTTGTTTCTGGATTGAAAAATGGCCTCTACGTCTCATCCATTGTCACAACCGACGAAAAGAAAGTCCCATTCATGCTGTCGTTGTGCGTCAACATTGCTTGGCAACATGCCACACGGGCAGCCGTGTGGTCGTCCGTCAGCATTCATGGCACCCACCTGGATGACACTTTTCGCATTTTCAGGTCGTCATGCAGGATTGTGTGCACAGAACCCACATAAATGCCAACTCTGGAGGCGATCTGTTCAACAGTCATTCGGCGATCCCCCAAAACAATTCTCTCCACTTTCTCGATCATGTCGTCAGACCGGCTTGTGCGAGCCCGAGGTTGTTTCGGTTTGTTGTCACACGATGTTCTGCCTTCATTAAACTGTCGCACCCACGAACGCACTTTCGACACATCCATAACTCCATCACCACATGTCTCCTTCAACTGTCGATGAATTTCAATTGGTTTCACACCACGCAAATTCAGAAAACGAATGATTGCACGCTGTTCAAGTAAGGAAAATGTCGCAATTTTAAGTATTTAAAACAGTTCTCATTCTCGCGGTTGCCAGTAAAATTCCATCTGCCGTACGGTGCTGACATCTCTGGGACGTATTGACAACGAACGCGGCCTCATTTTAAAACAATGCGCATGTTTCTATCTCTTTCCAGTCCGGAGAAAAAAAATCGGAGGCCTTAGATCTTGAATGCACCTCGTAGAATTTAGAAAAACGGACGTAGCTGGTGGAATACTTAACTTTAATCCATTAATGATGAACGTCGCTCTTGACAGTACATGATTCACAATATTATCTGTTCAGAATACATTCATAGTAACTGAATATGGCGCCTTGCTAGGTCGTAGCAAATGGCGTAGCTGAAGGCTATGCCAAACTATCGTCTCGGCAAATGAGAACGTAAGTAGGCAGTGAACCATCGCTAGCAAAGTCGGCTGTACAACTGGGGCGAGTGCTAGTACGTCTCTCTAGACCTGCTGTGTGGCGGCGCTCGGTCTGCAATCACTGATAGTGGCGACACGCCGTTCCGACGTATACTAACGGACCGCGGCCGATTTAAAGGCTACCACCTGGCAAGTGTGGTGTCTGGCGGTGACACCACAGTGACACTTACTGATGACCCAACATTGAAATCTGCAGCAATTTGCGGAAGAGTTGCACTTGTGTCACGTTGAACGATTCTCTTCAGTCGTCGTTGGTCACCTCCTTGCAGGATCGTTTTCCGGCCGCAGCGATGTCGGAGATTTGGTGATTTACCCGATTCCTGATATTCACGGCACACTCTTGAGATGGTCGTACGGGAAAATACACACTTTATCGCTATCTCGGAGATACTGTATCCCATCGCTCGTGCGCTGACTATAACACCACGTTCAGACTCACTTAAATCCTTATAACCTGCCACTGTAGCAGCAATAACCGATCTAATAACAGCGCCAGACACTTGATGTCTTACATAGGCGTTGCCGAGCGCAGCGCTGTATTCTGCTTGTTTACATACAGGGTGGCGCACGAAATGTGTTACCATTTTGTTTTTGAATGTAAACGTTATTGTCAATACAATCTGAAAGGAACATATACTAGAATGTAGAGCCGTCCATGGAGATTTGTTCTAACTCAGCACACGCTCAATGTCCACCATTTCGTTTCCTAACTTCCTTCAAACGAACACTGAAGTTGGTGATTACCCTACGGTACACGTCTTCCGTAATTGCACTGCAAGCTTGAAGAATAAGTCTTCTGAGCTGCATTAAATCAAGTGGACGTTTCGGGAAAATTTTTTCCTTTAGCCACCCCCAAAGAAAAAAGTCGCATGGATTGAGGTCTGGACTATTGGGGGGGGGGGGGGGGGGGCAATTTTGCCTGTCATTGAAGCGACCTGGAAACCTGAGGGAAATGATCCGCGTGTCGAAATGCTCATGTAAAAACTCCAACACAGTGTTTGCAGTATGTGGCATTGCTCCATCTTGCACGAACCACTGCGTGTTGAAGGGCAAGGCAGTAGCAAGAAGTTGTGGAGTGAAGCTACTGCGAAGGATGCTCAAATTACGCTCGCTGTTCACAGTTTCTTCACAGAAAAAGGGTCCACTAAGTCCGTGACTGGAAATTGCTGCCCACGCTGTAATCCTCCGAGCATGATGTTGTTATTCATGAAGCACTTGTGGGTTTTCAGTGGCCCAAAAGCGTATATTTTGTTTGTTAAGCACACCGTCTAAATGAAATGCGCCTCGTCTGAAAACCAAACGTTGTTGAGAGTTTCTTCCCTATTCTCCGCCCACTGAGCAAACAGTAGTCTCTGGTACTTGTGTTCTTCAGTGAGCTTCTGTGCACAGGTCATCTTGTATGCGTACATATGGAGGTCACTTTTAAGAATGCGTTGAACGGAGCGGCTGGATATTGCCAGTTGCACTGCTGCCTTTCTACACGATTTTCCGGGACTTCTCTGTACAGCAACTCGTACCGCTTCAATATTCTCCGGCGAACAAACAGGCTTAGGCCGAGGTCGCTTCGCTTCCAATATTGTTCAAAAAAATGTGAGTGAAATCTTATGGGACTTAACTGCTAAGGTCATGAGTCTGTAAGCTTACACACTACTTAACCTAAATTATCCTAAGGACAAACACACACACCCATGACCGAGGGAGGACTCGAACCTCCCCCGGGATCAGCCGCACAGTCCATGACTGCAGCGCCCCAGACCGCTCGGCTAATCCCGCGCGGCTCCAATGCTGTTCCTTCCTGTACAAATTTATTGTACAACCTGTGGATGATCTTCTTACAAGAGACCCATCGTGTGTTAAATTGTTGTTGAAAAGGGCTCTGAGTCACAACAAGGCTTTTCGTTTTATGAAAAAGTAACACAATTGCCGATCGTTACTGTGTCGTCAGTCTTCCATTGTCAGCCATTGCTGCTTACTAGTCCCTAAGCGGCAGTATCGTGAATTACACGTCATTTCGTAACTCATTTGTTTTTCCAAGCTCTCCTGGTACTGCTGTAGGGATCCCAGCGGGAAACAATTGGTAACACATCTCGTGCGCCACCCTGTATCTCTGTATTTGAATACGCATGCCTGTACCAGTTTCTTTGGCGCTTCAGTGTGTATACATAAATACAGTTGTTTGGAATCCTCAAAAGTGCGAGATCTACTCGCACTTATCCAGTTTGTTTCCTTAGAGCAGAGAAGCACGCGTCCTGTGCGTACTGGAATATATCGAATATCTGTCAGAAAATAGCACTCTTCAGCGAGACACTGCGTTTGGGTATATATTCTGCCAATAAAGCACGGCAGTCTGCTACTCGTTGCTTCATGCCGTTATTACTCGATTCACAATTATCCGTCTAACTCCTTTCAGTTTCAAATTGTTTTTGATGTGGTCATGGTTTGTTGACTGTGGTATTTAATGTTCCGCTGCTCTCTTGCAAATAGATTTCATTGACGACTGTTCAGCTGATTGAGCCCCGGTTGCAGACGTTTCCAGTTGCGTTTTTTTACGTCCAGTACGCGGCCTGGCTTTGACACAGCATGAAACAAAAGCACTTCCCTCACAATCAAGCCGGGTTGCTTTAGGACGTGGGGTCTTGCCAAAGGGATCTGTAAACACACTCATTATCTGTGTCATTGTTTGCTCTGTCTGTGGACGTTCGTACACCCACGCACACGTGCCACTAATCGCTCCAGAGCAGTGTAACTGTGTCCGCGCGCATCAGCCGTGCCTTCACAACAGAAACGATTCAGTACTCAAACAAAAAATGAAATAGTGATAGCACCACTATTCATCAGTTTCAAAAGAGTGACACGACTATTGGAACTATTTACTTCCTCAATTGTACAATGTCAATAGTAGTACGAGAACTTCTCAGACTATTTCTCTGCTTCTCGGTTTTCTAGTTATCAATAGGTAGAAGTGTGGTTTAACGTCCATTCGACGTCGAGGTCATTCGATTCGGAGTACCAGATCGGATAGGGGAATGGCAAGGAAGAAAATCAGATGCGCTCTTTCGAAGGAACGACCTCAGCATTCGCCTTAAGTGCTTTAGGGAAACCACAGAAAATCTGAACCTGGATGGTCGGTCAGGGATTTGAACCGCGGCCTCCTGACTACAGCTCCAATGACTTACAACTGCACCACCATGTTGGTCCAGTTGACGGATGGAACACTGTATCTATGTCAGCAACGGGCAATGAGCACTGTCAAATAACACAATAAAGTAGTTGCAGCCGTCGGAGGTTAACACTTGCAATATCGTGTTTTTTCACTAATATTGTAGGAACGTATACTGTCCCGCGCATGGGTCAGTTCATGAAGTTACTGCAGTTTCAGTTACATAAAACGCTACGGTTCATCCACTCTGCGTCAATTTTAACCTTCGTGCGTGAAGATCGATTTCCATTTCTCCCATTGGCCACTAGATGGGTGAATTGACGCACATCTCTCAGAATATTCCTCTACAAACATTCCCTTCCCCCGCCTTTTCCCATTCTCCCCTCCCACCCCGTCCTGTGAAAGGGGAAAACAAATATTTTGGAAATTTGTGGTAAGTTGCTATGGGACCAAACTGCTGAGGTCTTCGGTCCCTAGGCTTACACACTACTTAATCAGACTTAAACTAACTTACGCTAAGGACAACACACACACCCATGTCGAAGGGAAGACTCGAACCTCCGACGGGGGCAGCCACGCGACCCGTGGCAAGGCGCCCTAGACCACGCGGCTACCCCGCGCGGCTGAAAACAAATAGGATTGTGCATCCAATAGGATACAAGAAGATGGCAAAACCTTCTGTTGTTTAGGAACACTTTTAGGAAACTTCTACATTAAAAACAATCAGAAATAAAATGAGAAAAACTTCACTATTAGTGGGAAACCAGTTGATCGTTGTAAGTCACTAAGTTTTCTCCATCTGAAATACTGGATTAATATAGTCTGAAAATTTGCGTTCCATTTCAAGCGAAAGCTAGTTTCTGCACCTCAATATTTTCAACAGCGTATGTTACGTACTATGTGCCGCACAATGATATAATTTTGCAGGTACATTCAGTGACATATATAGCTACTGCATGCAAACTATACTGCAAAGTATATAGTGTTAGTGGTAAAGAAGTAATGAATTAAATCGCCAAGCCTGATCTTGAGTTTAACTGCATCGTCAGTGAATATGTATGAGGGCGTGCTGAAAAGTAATGCTTCTGAATTTTTTTACTCTGTTCCAAACATACACTGAAGAGCCGAAAAAATCAACAAACCTACTTAATATCGTGTATGGCCCCCGCAAGCACGCAGAAGTTTCGCAACACGACGTGGCATGGACTCGACTGAAGTACGTCTGGAGGGAAATGACACCATGAATTCTCCAGGGCTGTCCATAAATCCGTAAGAGTACGAAGGGGTGGAGCCCTCTTCTGAACATCACGTTGAAAGGCACCCAATATATGCTCAATAATGTTCATGTCTTGCGAGTTTGGTGGCCAGCGGAAACGTTTAAACTCAGAAAAGTGTGCCTGGAGCCACTCTGTAGCAATTCTGGACGTGTGGGGTGTTGTATTATCCTGCTAGAATTGCCCAATTTCGTCGGAGTGCACAATGGACATGAATGGATGCAGGTGATCATACAGGATGCTTACGTACGTGTCACCTGTCACAGTCGTACCTAGACGTATCAGGGGTCCCATATCACTCTAACTGCACATGCCTCACACCATTACGGAGCCTCCGCCAGCCTGAACAGTCCCCTGCTGACATTCAGCGCCCATCGATTCATGAGCTTGTCACCATACCCATACACGTCGATCAGCTAGATAGAATTTGAAACGAAACTCGTCCGACCAGGCAACATGTTTCCAGTCGTCAACAGTCCAATGTCTGTGTTTACGTGCCCAGGCGAGGCGTAAAGCTTTGTGTCGTGCAGTCAACAAGAGTACTCGAGTAGGCATTCGGCTCCGAAAGCCTATATCGATGATGTTTCGTTGAATGTTTCGCATGCTCACACTTGTTGATAGTCCAGCATCGAAACATGCAGCAATTTGGGGAAGGGTTGCACTTCTGTCACGCCGAACGATTCTCTTCAGTCGTCGTTCGTCCCGTTGTTGCACGATCTTTTTCCAGCCGCAGCGATGTCGGAGATTTGATGTTTAGCCAGATTCCTGATATTCACGGTACGCTGGTGAAATTATCGTACGGGAAAAACCTCACTTCTTCGCTACCTCGGAAATGCTGTGTCCCATCGTTCGTGCGCCGGCTATAATACCACATTCAAAATCACTTAAATCTTGATAAACTACCATTGTAGCATCAGTAACAGATCTAACAATTGCGCCAAACACTTAACACCTTCGAGAACTTCGCTTTGATAATGATCAAGAGGTGCAAACTGAAATGAGGTTGTGGCTCCATGGACAAAGTCAAAAATTCCACAGTGACGGTATCAACAAACTTTTCTCTCGTTGAGAGAAATGTGTTTATTGCCGGGGTGACTATATTGTGAAATAAATATCTAGGTATGAAGGATAAAGATGTAGAATGGTAATGAAGTTAGTTTTGTTTAACTTCTCAAAAATTCTCATGTGAAAACTCTTAAAGCTTTTTAATTTTCAGCGCGCCCTCGTAGTAAGTCGTAAACTTTTTTCCTTTCATCGATATGTGGGTGATGTCACCGAGAAGATGTTCGTAAAGGTGTGAAATTATTTTTAAAATTTGTCGGAAATCGGTAAGTCCTATTATTCACAAATGCTAGACGGAGGAATTACGGGTGTTTAGGTGCCGTCAGGTACGCTGCCTCAACAAAAACGCATGGTTCCTAACCGTAATACTTTCATTACTGTGGTAATTTTCATCATAAGATTATGCCTGTTAATAGCAAATTATGACAGCATATTAAATTTTTGAATTCGGTCAGTAGTTAGACGAAATACTGAAAATCGGATTTGCCTCTACGCTGTAACTGATACCGGGTTCCGGGTTCTGATAACGTTTTAGTAATATGAATGTGTGAAACCCTCCTTGCCCAAATTAGGTTACTACGACTTTTTGTCTTATAGTAAAAAATGTAGTGTCCATACACTTGTCGACGATGGGGAAACTAAAATTAACAGCGACACCATGAAAAGTGTAATGCTAAATAGCGTTTAAAATTCACGTTCAGAAATGAGAACAAGAAAGACTGCCTCAGTTTGCTTTTTTTAAATAAAAGAAGAATATGATTTAACGTTCCGTGGACGACAAGGTTATTATAGACGGATCACATGGGAAGGATGTCAAACGAATTAGGCCGACTCCTTGTCAAAAGAACCATTCCGACATTTGCCTTAAATGATTTTAGGAAACTACAGGGAATCTAAATCTTTATGTCCGATCGGGGATAAGAACCGCCGTGCTCCCGAATAAGATTGCAGTATCTTGCCACTGCGTCACCTCACTTCGTATAAATTTTATAACAAGCAGGAAGTTCAGCATTAGAGGGATTAGAAGCTGAGTTGCTGAAAATCACGTGAAATCACCTCATTTCATCAGTGGTTCGAAAGTGATGGAGTTCTAATTAAGATCCGAACAGAATTTCCTAATAACGTACCTCTTTTCATACCCATAATTTACCATAGATCACTTGAGAAGTCTCTCAGTCTCAGAAAGACACCTCAGTTTTACACATCTACCGCAAATCAAGAGCAACAGTTCGATATATTTATCGTCCCACATTTCTGAAAGATATCTATTAGAGAATCATTAAAAACATTTTGTGTTCAAAACATAGTTATTACCTTCAACTCGATCGCTTTCTGCAAAACAGTCGGTGTAGATTTACATCACTGTGATCATTCTAACCCCAATTTGTCCTCTTCATAACTGTTCCACAAGTTGTGTGTTTAAAACATAATGATTACCTTGAACCAATGGCCTCCTCCATGATTATGAACGTAGACTGTGGCCACTCTCAACCCAATCTCGGATCGTCACAGATGGTACCACAAAGAAGGAACTTGGAACTAAACATTTTTTCTCTACAATATACACTGATGATGTCGCGAATGGTGTTAATGGTAACTAAAGACTTTCCTAATGGTGAAGGTATTTACGATGATGTTGTCTTAAAGAATAACGCGTCTCTGCTGCTTGAGTGTGCTTTAATTTCTACTTGGTCCAAATATTTTCAGCGTATTGTAAATAGTGAGTCACATAAATCTGGGCGCATCACTAAGCGTAAAAATATGGTGTCATAGGATTAACGAGTTACAACTAGAACAGTAATCTAAAACAAATGTCTAGGAGTAACATTGTGAAATGATATGGAACGGGGCAAACATATAGGTTCCCTTGCAGTTCAGCTTCTGTTCTTTGATAGGATACTGGATGATTGCGTTTGTTTACGAAACTCCTCGCTTACAAAACACTTGTAAGATCTAAGCTTAATGCGGCTGACTTGTGTACAAGCCACATTTTTTTTCGACAAATATAAGACTAAAGATTTGGGAGAGCAAATAGGCGCAGGCTAGCTTGGTTCTCAGATATTTAGTACGTCATCCATCTCCACCAGGTGTACGGATATTAGTTGAAAACAATCAATAACCAGCTACACAAAAGGAATTTTATTAATTGACTAGTTTCAGGCATCTAGTGTCCTTATTCAGACGACTGTACAGAAAAATATACCAAAAATAAGTACAAGATATATAAGAATATTCAAATTTAAGAAAAAAGTATAAAATTAATAGTTCCCACTTGTCTGGATGATGCTGTTGATACCACAACTGTTGTTCAATTAATGAAATGCCGCTCCAGTTGATTTTTTTACTAATTTATTAAGTGCACACGACTGGTTTCGGCCATTATATTAGTGACATTTAATAAAGTTCCAAAGAAAGCAGCTGAAGCGGCGTTTCAGTAATTAAAATTATAAAAATTTAAAGATAAAGAGATGGTACATACTTCTAATTATCCCATTATTAGTGCGTCAGAAATGAACAGGCGTATTCAGCAATGTCTCTAGTGCTAAAGAATGCAAGGACAATACGTAATACAATAATAATGCAAAAAAATAGATCTTAAGCGCTTTCATATGCATATTTATTTTATGGAAATTTCAGTGGCGTAAATTTTTGTTTTATTGCTTTATCTTACTTTTACTCCCACTCTGAGACCAATCTCAAGATATGAGTGTCATTGCCTGTTTAGCTTCAGTTCTTGCATGATGGCTGCACTGGTTTGGTTTCCTTATACCACATTTATACACGCACTTTTAATCATATGTAAACACTTACGAATCCTTTTGCATTAAAGCATGTTATTATTGTATTATATACATTGTACTTGTATGTTTTTGGGATTACAGTAATATTCTGAGTACATCTGTGTATTTTTAACGATCGCTAATAATGCGATAATTCTAAATAAGTACCATCTCTTTATCTACAAATTTTTATACTTTTCTTTCTTAAATTTCAATGTTCTTATCTAGCGTGTACTTATTTGTGGTACATTTTTCTGTAGTCTTTTGAATACGGGTGCCTGGTGCCAGAAACCGGTCAAGAAAAAAAATTCTTTTGTGAAATTAGTTGCTGAGGAAAAATCTGATTCACACGTGGTCGAAGTGATAAATTTCATTGGTGAACAACAAATTAAGGAAATGTCATAAAAATTAAGAATAATCCACGAAGAGATGATACCCGCAATACGAAATCTGAGTATCTTGTTTGCGATGTCCTGTTGCACAAAACAAATGCAATGCTGTCATTTTCAGCTTGTCTGAATGGTGATGGGGCACCGCCAACCTCACCATCTGCAAGTCGGCCAGCTGACAGACCATAAGCTAGTCAGACCCTTTCGGAGCCGAGCAGGTTGCGTATGTCCGCCTGTGGGTTGCTCATGTTTTGTAGCGACCAGTTTAAACCGTAGGATGAGCATTCTAAGGTTAACCCACACCAATTATGATATGCTCTTCCTGAAGCCACCATTAGGGTGATGTCATCGAGTTATGTGCTCAAATGCCTTCATAAACAGGATATGTATAAGAGGCGATTAATTACGTATGCACCACTCGTTGATCGTAAGTGGAGGGTGGGTTTAAGTAAGAAAGTATATAAGACCTTAACATTATGTCAACGAAGAAGCTATTACAAATGGAACACAAGTTCGTAACGGGCAAGGATGGGGGAGGATATCGGCTGTGTTTTAACCGGAGGCTTAAGTGGCATAGGCGAACCGTATAAACGCTGAATGTGGATACCGAAAAGTGATTCCAGCCTCACGCAAGAGTAGTGTCTTCCCCTGTGTGCAGCCTACACTGCTGGCCATTAAAATTGCTACGCCACGAAGATGACGTGCTAAAGACGCGAAATTTAACCGACAGGAAGAAGATGCTGTGATATGCAAAAGATTAGCTTTTCAGAACTTTCACACGAGGCTGGCGCCGGTGGCGACACCTACAACGTGCTGACATGAGGAAAGTTTCCAACCGATTTCTCAGTCACAAATAGCAGTTGACCGGCGTTGCCTAGTGAAACGTTGTTGTGATGCCTCGCGTAAGGAGGAGAAATGCGTACCATCACGTTTCCGACTTTGATAAAGGTCGGGTTGTAGCCTATCGCGATTGCGGTTTATCGTATCGCGACATTGCTGCTCGCGTTGGTCGAGATCCAATGACTGTTAGCAGAATATGGAATCGGTGGGTTCAGGAAGGTAATATGGAATGCCGCGCTGGATCCCAACGGCCTCGTATCACAGGCATCTTACCCGCATGGCTGTAACGGATCGTGCAGCCACGTGTCGATACCTGAGTCAGCAGACGGGGACGTTTGCCAGACAACAACCCTCTGCACGAACAGTTCGACGACGTTTGCAGCAGCATGGACTATCAGCTCGGAGACCATGGCTGCGGTTACCCTTGACGCTGCATCACAGACAGGAGCGCCTGCGATGGTGTACTTATCGACGAACCTGGGTGCACGAATGGCAAAACGTCATCTTTTCGGATGAATCCAAGTTCTGTTTACAGCATCATGATGGTCGGATCCGTGTTTGGCGACATCGCGGCGAAGGCACATTGGAAGCGTGTATTCGTCATCGCTATACTGGCGTATCACCCGGCGTGATGGTATGGTCACCTCTTGTTCGCACTGACGGCACTTTGAACAGTGGACGTTACATTTCAGATGTATTACGACCCGTGGCTCTACCCTTCATTCGATACCTGCGAAACTCTACATTTCAGCAGGATAATGCACGACCGCATGTTGCAGGTCTGCAGGTCCTGTACGGGCCTTTCTGGATACAGAAAATGTTCGACTGCTGCCCTGGCCAGCACATTCTCCAGATCTCTCACCAATTGAAAACATGTGGTCAATGGTGGCCGAGCAACTGGCTCGTCACAATACGCCAGTCACTACTCTTGATGAACTGTGGTATCGTGTTGAAGCTGCATGTGCAGCTGTACCTGTACACGCCATCCAAGCTCTGTTTGACTCAATGGCCAGGCGTATCAAGGCCGTTATTACGGCCAGAGGTGGTTGTTCTGGGTACTGATTTCTCAGGATCTATGCACCCAAATTGCGTGAAAATTTTATTACATGTCAGTTCTAGTATAATATATTTGTCCAATGAATACCCGTTTATCATCTGCATTTCTTCCTGATGTAGCAATTTTAATGGCCAGTAGTGTATTTGGTACACATTTACAGTGACTACACCAACTGTAAATGACCGTTCTCTTCAACCATTATTACTGATTTAGATTTATAAAATAACAAGAGACGCGTACTGATCTAACAAAAGATCATATCTTTTTAGCAACCATCAACCTTCGCTAAAGGAGCCTCTAAGGTCGAGCCAGTGTTCTTGTGTGGTGACGTCGTTAAAGATCTGCGCACAGCATTCCATCTCGTTTCACTTGGAACCGTGACGACATAGGTCTGTAGAGATAACACCTTAGTACCTTTACAGGTACTTATTCCTGAGAGACAGCAGATCATTTCATTTCACACTACCTGGCAAAAAGCGAAGCACCCGGAACGAGAATGGATAACTAGTGATTCGAGTGGGAAGATTTTGGATCGGGTAGCGCTAACGGATGGCCTGGGATCCCCACGTAACTGCTTTAGCGTTCATCTTCTTTAATACATAACTTGCCCTTATTAAGGTCAAGCGAGTTTTAGAAACAATCAACAGCAAAATTGACTGAGCAGACATGAGAAAAACGACTTTTAAACAGCTGCCACTAATGATGAACCGCTGTCACTCAGACAGCAGTGATACAGAATTTTAAAAACAATTAAAAGTCACTGAATAAGGAGCTACAGTTACCCAAAATTCTCTGACCAGATTTTAAGCAAGTGACTTATAAACAACCGCTATTAATTATGAACCCACTGTCACTCAGTAGACAGCAAAATACAGAATTTTAAAAACAATTAACAATCACTCAATAAGCAGCTACTGTTAGCCACAATTCACTGAACCGATTTTAAGCAAGTGACCTTTAAACAACTTCTATTAATTATGAACCGACTGTCATTCAGTAGACAACAAGATATTCAGATATAGACCGCCAACGAGGGGCGAAATACACTCCTGGAAATGGAAAAAAGAACACATTGACACCGGTGTGTCAGACCCACCATACTTGCTCCGGACACTGCGAGAGGGCTGTACAAGCAATGATCACACGCACGGCACAGCGGACACACCAGGAACCGCGGTGTTGGCCGTCGAATGGCGCTAGCTGCGCAGCATTTGTGCACCGCCGCCGTCAGTATCAGCCAGTTTGCCGTGGCATACGGAGCTCCATCGCAGTCTTTAACACTGGTAGCATGCCGCGACAGCGTGGACGTGAACCGTATGTGCAGTTGACGGACTTTGAGCGAGGGCGTATAGTGGGCATGCGGGAGGCCGGGTGGACGTACCGCCGAATTGCTCAACACGTGGGGCGTGAGGTCTCCACAGTACATCGATGTTGTCGCCAGTGGTCGGCGGAAGGTGCACGTGCCCGTCGACCTGGGACCGGACCGCAGCGACGCACGGATGCACGCCAAGACCGTAGGATCCTACGCAGTGCCGTAGGGGACCGCACCGCCACTTCCCAGCAAATTAGGGACACTGTTGCTCCTGGGGTATCGGCGAGGACCATTCGCAACCGTCTCCATGAAGCTGGGCTACGGTCCCGCACACCGTTAGGCCGTCTTCTGCTCACGCCCCAACATCGTGCAGCCCGCCTCCAGTGGTGTCGCGACAGGCGTGAATGGAGGGACGAATGGAGACGTGTCGTCTTCAGCGATGAGAGTCGCTTCTGCCTTGGTGCCAATGATGGTCGTATGCGTGTTTGGCGCCGTGCAGGTGAGCGCCACAATCAGGACTGCATACGACCGAGGCACACAGGGCCAACACCCGGCATCATGGTGTGGGGAGCGATCTCCTACAGTGGCCGTACACCACTGGTGATCGTCGAGGGGACACTGAATAGTGCACGGTACATCCAAACCGTCATCGAACCCATCGTTCTACCATTCCTAGACCGGCAAGGGAACTTGCTGTTCCAACAGGACAATGCACGTCCGCATGTATCCCGTGCCACCCAACGTGCTCTAGAAGGTGTAAGTCAACTACCCTGGCCAGCAAGATCTCCGGATCTGTCCCCCATTGAGCATGTTTGGGACTGGATGAAGCGTCGTCTCACGCGGTCTGCACGTCCAGCACGAACGCTGGTCCAACTGAGGCGCCAGGTGGAAATGGCATGGCAAGCCGTTCCACAGGACTACATCCAGCATCTGTACGATCGTCTCCATGGGAGAATAGCAGCCTGCATTGCTGCGAAAGGTGGATATACACTGTACTAGTGCCGACATTGTGCATGCTCTGTTGCCTGTGTCTATGTGCCTGTGGTTCTGTCAGTGTGATCATGTGATGTATCTGACCCCAGGAATGTGTCAATAAAGTTTCCCCTTCCTGGGACAATGAATTCACGGTGTTCTTATTTCAATTTCCAGGAGTGTATTTAAAAAAATATTAAAGGTTTTCATTTGCCTCTCCCTCGTATATACAATACCATCATCTGCCCAGTAGTACTGAATGGTACGGAAAGTTCAGCGCTTACAAACAAAGAAAAAGAAGAACTGAATGTTTTTGAAAGAAAAGTGAGCCGGCCGGGGTGGCCGTGCGGTTCTAGGCGCTACAGACTCGAACCGAGCGACCACTATGGTCGCAGGTTCGAATCCTGCCTCGGGGATGGATGTGTGTGATGTCCTTAGGTTAGTCAGGTTTAATTAGTTCTAAGTTCTAGGCGACTGATGACCTCAGAAGTTAAGTCCCATAGTGCTCAGAGCCATTTTTTGACGGCTCACCTCCAACTGCGCAACGCTACGCGCTGTTCACATCCAGCTGCCCAACACCACAATAGCAAATAATCCAACAATGCAAATCAGCCACAGACTGCACACAGCACAGTCAGTGATTTTCATACAGAGCGCTACGTGGCGTTACCAACATAAAAACCTAAACAGCCTACTTTCAACTAGCCATTGTACTCGAATCTTTCTTGTTTCTTCCTTAACGACAAAAAAGTCCTCCCAAAAATGGAAATTGAAAATTATTTCACCAATTTGGAAGTAACTTTGTATACTGCAAGCGACACTTCACTTTCAACATGATACACAATAACAATTGTCGACACAAATACATTTTGTACCTTCTATGGTTTTTCATTAGTTGCAACCTATACTCAAAGAAGGTAATGTGTAAGATTACCGTTGCCGTTTTTCTATATGCTTACCCAAACCAGTGCATGATACTTAGAACAGAGGAAATTTGTATTTTTACTCCAATCCTGTCCCTTTTTACCTTACGATTATACCATCACATAGAATGTACAATATTTGGTAAGGGCGTAGAGAGTATGATTTGTGAAAGTATTTTCGCACCGGCTGCCTCAGTTTTGTGATGTAACATTGATTTACAGCGATTTATGTGAAGGATGTCAATACTGGTAACAGATCACGTAATTTTTATCATTTCACCAAGCACAGACCTTCGTACTCATCTGATGTTACTGCATTTATACTGTGAAAAGGCTTAGTTTCTGACGACGACGTGTATACATGTCGGAGAATTTTGAAGTCTCACATGAGCTGAAGCACATTGTAAGTTATGTGTTATTTTCACCATTTTTGCAATGCCTACTGTCTACATGGCATGTTTTTGGAGCTCTGTATTTACAATTTATGCTTTATTTTTTGTGTTCTTTTAGATTTGCTGTGCCACTTGATAATGGCCCAAAGCCAACAATTGCAACTGTGAAATAAATAATTTCTTCTGCAGATGTTTGGAGTAATGTTTTGGAAGAGGTTACTCTGTATTAAGGGAAACCATTCTAGTCTCGGTCAGACCTGCTGCCACACACTGGCTCTTTGGCAGTTAACAGTTCACCATCCTTACGTATACATTTAGAAATTCAAAATAAGCAATCTCAAGTACCCCCCACCCCCGCCCAGAAACTTGAGAAGCCATAATTACTCGTAAATGTAAGTAGTAATACTATATTTATTGACCCTACATTTTATTTCAATAATGATTTTTTAAAGAACATAACTTTAGCAGCTACATTTATGTTTATTACTTAAATTTGTCAAACAGTTACTTAAATTTGCCTTAGATCATTCTATTCGATTAATTACATTCTGTTCCTTTTTTGTTGATAAACCTATAAATATACAAAACTTTCCTTCCGCTTAATATAACTTATGTACGTTCACTGAAATCCTCTTTTCTGCTCCTGTAAAAATTGGTATAATGCTGTAATTTGACGTTATCATTATCTCCTTCGAGGATAATTCTGATGTTCGTATATTTGAGAAAGGTTTCATTGCCTAATCTGGAATGTCCATGGTAAGACATCTTGAAATATATTTAAGTATTATCTTTAAGCGTTTCCAAATTCTGGGAAACACCAGAATTTCATCACAGTTTGTTTCCACAGAGGAAATATTTGACACTAATAGAACTGTCTACTGCATAAATTGTGTTTGTTCAAGGTACGTTTTGAGCGAATTCAAATCGTTTCTTTGTAGCTATAGCGTAGTTTCATTTGATATTTTAAATAAGTCTATTAAACTGAAAGCAGGATATACTAATTTGCTGTCGGGTGCTGGTCTGTATATCCATTTAGGAACCCGAACAGATTCGCTACGGGAAAGTTAGTACACTGTCTATAGTTTATTGGTCATATCTCGCCTCGTTTGTGGATAAGACATTCACTGCATGTGCAAGGATGGTGCAGGATCCCAATTTACTAAAGCAACACACCTAGGCCCTATATTTACTAACTGATCTAACCCAAACGGACAAAAGCGCCAAGATCAACGCAACGGACATGCTAAGATTCGACGCGACCATGGGGCGAGGAAGTGTTTACTTGCATTTACTATGCCTTATCTTTGACAGATTCTGTGATAATTACTAACACTTTCTGAGGGAAAGGAAACGAAACAACCTTAAATAACAGGGTGGCTGTGTCCATAAAACTGGTCACTTATCACAAAGATTGGAGATAGGCAAAGTCATAGACAACCTTCTTTTATTTTAATCCCTTACGTACACAAAAAGGAGGGATGCAGCACGTTAATAGAGATATAGAAATTAACAATAGTGGATAACCCTTCGTCCCATACTACAGTAAATTCCAGGAAGCACCGGACTATTCATTTAATACCGTGATTATGGGATTCGATAGAATTGTGGGATAGAGATCCTTCCAGCTAGGGAGATCACAGTCAAAGCTGGAACGGCCGATGACCAAGTGGCGCCCGACACCATGGCAACAGAAAAGTTAGAGCAAACGGAAACAGTGTTACGGCCAAATAGGTGCATCTGAGAATCGCGAGAGAGAACCAGTGCAAAACGATTCGTCTCATAACCACACGACTTATTACAAGGCCACACAATGACTCGAATTCATGATTCTAAGTTCCACACGAAATAATTAAATTTCAGCGCAAAACTAAACACAAGTAAAATGAAACACTCTCTACAACTGAGGGGCTGATACTACCAGGTTTAAACGCCGCCTAAAATTTCAACTCAACTGAATATCTAACACGACGTTTCATCAGAAATGTGTATATCCACTGCTTGGCCGTATCCAAGTGCCTTTCGCTAAAAATTTTACAACCTCACCCAGACACAGTGCTCAGAATCAGTTTATTACGGA
The DNA here is from genome assembly GCF_021461385.2 of Schistocerca piceifrons. NCBI lineage: Eukaryota > Metazoa > Arthropoda > Insecta > Orthoptera > Acrididae > Schistocerca > Schistocerca piceifrons. The sequence continues at coordinate 776,739,079 of NC_060149.1, read as the reverse complement.
GGGGAGACAACTGAACAGTAACTGGCGCCTATTAAAAAATGTGAGCCTCTAAGCCAACCGGGAGGGCTGAAAAAGCGTGGGTGGCCTTTGCCCCTAGGTTCTTTCTGAACAGATAAAAGTTCCAGAACGTTCTAAAAGGATGTGCGTGGCACTCTACAGAGCCAATCAAAGGATCCGATTTTAAAACTGGTGGAAAGGCTGGCATCAGCCGCTGAGAATTGTTCCCTGCCAGACATGCATAAAGAAAGCCAACGACTTTCCACCGGTTCCCAGAGAAAAAGAAGGAAAGCATTCCTCTGACCTGAAGCTACGTTTCCATGTTCTCATTTCATGTAGGTGAATACACTGCAACTTGATAAATGACGCTGAAGCTGCTCATTCCCAGAGCAAAAACTGAAAAACAAAATTAGATGTCCAGCGACAATCTTTCCCAAACATCTGCATGAGACAGACAAATAATGTGCCTAACAGAAATTCTGAGTAGCGGAAGTAAGGCAGGGAAAGATAAAGTTATGGAAGTGGGTGCGAAAATGACGTATGCCTTTAAAAATAAGCTATAAAATTCCAAAATCTCAGTAAATTCCCTTTCAAGGATTCATCTTTATTTCCAAACAACAGTCGAAAACTGACATATATTCCTTTTTCTACACTGGTATCCTTTGATATCCAACGATTAAACTCATTACTTGTGACCTTGTTACCTGCATGTATTGGATACTGTAGCTATCAATGAAGGCTTCCGATAAGATTGGTTGTAACCAAACATAAAATTACACAATGCATGGCGATTACATTCGGCAGTACTTTCCTAAAATGTGAAACCAAGGAAGAAGAAGGATGGAAGATCGAGTTTAAAGTCCCGTCGACATAGAGGTCATTAGAGACGGAGCACAAGCTCGGATTCTGTCAAGGACAGAGAAGAAAATTGCCGTACCCTTTCAAAAGAAGCATCTCGGCACTTTCCTAGAGCGATTTTGGGAAAACACGGAAAATCTAAACTTAGATGGCCGGACGCGGGTTTAGACCGTCGTCTCAGGACTGAAGACCACGACAACGACAACAACAACAACAGAAACAACAAGTCATCGAGTGAAACGTAAGTGATATCTAACGTTCCCCAAGGCAGTTTTATGAGCCCTCTGCTCTTCCTAATCTATATTAAAGATATAGGAGACAATCTGAGCAGCCCTCTCAGAGTATGTGCCGATGATCCTGGCATTTGCTGTCTAGGGAAGTCATCAGAAGATCAAAACTGTCCAGATGCGACTTCTGAAGCAGTTCTAGTATGTGGTCTGGCGTTATCATGTTCAATGGGAGGGTGCTCCATGCGTTGCCGAACTCTGAGATTTCGAAATTCGTTTACAGCACGCTGTTTCTCACGCACCGACATAGTTACAATTCCGACCCCTCTAGCGGCAGAGGGCTGTGAATATGCAGGCGCGAAGAACAAAGATGTAGAATGCTAATAAAGTTGTTGTTGTTGTTGTTGTGGTCTTCAGTCCTGAGACTGGTTAGATGCAGCTCTCCAAGCTATTCTATCCTATGCAGAATGCTTCATCTCCCAGTACGTACTGCAGCCAACGTCCTTCTGAATCTGCTTAGTGTATTCATCTCTTGGTATCCCTCTACGATTTTTAACCTCCACGCTGGCCTCCAATACTAACTTGGTGATCCCTTGATGCCTCAGAACATGTCCTCCAACCGATCCCTTCTTCTAGTCAAGTTGTGCCACAAACTCCTCTTCTCCCCAACTCAATTCAATACCTGCTCATTAGTTATGTGATCTACCTATCTAATCTTCAGCATTCTTCTGTAGCACCACATTTCGAAATCTTCTATTCTCTTCTCGTCCAAACTATTTATCGTCCATGTTTCGTTAGCATACATGACTACACTCCATAGAAATACTTTGAGAAACGAATTCCTGACACTTAACTCTATACACGATGTTTCTCTTCTTCAGAAACGCTTTCCTTGCCATTGCTAGTCTACATTTTATATCCTCTCTACTTCGACCATCATCAGTTATTTTGCTCCCCAAATAGCAAAACTCCTTTTACTACTTTAAGTGTCTCATTTCCTATTCTAATTCCCTCAGCATCTCCCGAGTTAACTCGACTACATTACATTATCCTCGTTTTGCTTTTGTTGATGTTCATCTTATATCCTCCTTTCAAGACACTGTCCATTCCCTTCAGTTGCTCCTCATCCTTTGCTGTCTCAGAATTACAATGTCAATGGCGAACCTTAAAGTTTTTACTTCTCCTCCATGGATTTTAATACCTACTCCGAATTTGTTTCCTTTACTGCTTGCTCAGTATACAGATTGAATAACATCGGGGAGAGGCTAGAACCACTGCTTCCCTTTTATGTCCCTCGACTCTTGTAACTGCCATCTGGTTTCTGCACAAATTGTAAATTGCCTTTCGCTCCCTGTATTTTACCCCTGCCATCTTCAGAATTTGAAAGAGAGTATTCCAGTCAACATTGTCAAAAGCTTTCTCTAAGTCTACAAATGCTAGAAACGTAGGTTTGCCTTTTCTTAGTCTAGCTTCTAAGATAGCCGTAGGGTCAGTATTCCCTCACGTGTTCCAACATTTCTACGGAATCCAAACTGATCTTCCTCAAGGTCGGCTCCTACCATTTTTTCCATTCGTCTGTAAAGAATTCGCGTTAGTATTTTGCAGCCGTGACTTATTAAACTGATAGTTCGGTAATTTTCACATCTGTCAACACCTGCATTCTTTTGGATTGGAATTATTATATTCTTCTTGAAGTCTGAAGGTATTTCGCCTGTCTCATACATCTTGCTCACCAGATTGTAGAGTTTTGTCATGGCTGGCTCTCCCAAGGCTATCAGTAGTTCTAATGGAATGTTGTCTACTCCCGGGGCCTTGTTTCGACTTACGTCTTTCAGTGCTCTGTCAAACTCTTCACGCAGTATCGTATCTCCCATTTCACTTCACCTACATCCTCTTCCATTTACATTATATTGCCCTCAAGTACATCGCCCTTGTGTAGACCCTCTATATACTCCTCCCACCTTTCTGCTTTCCCTCCTTTGCTTAGTGGTTCTCTTTTCTCCAAAGGTCTCTTTAATTTTCCTGTAGGCAGTATCTATCTTACCCCTAGTGAGATAAGCATCTACATCCTTACATTTGGTCAAAATGGTTCAAATGGCTCTGAGCACTATGGGGCTTAACATCTATGGTCATCAGTCCCCTAGAACTTAGAACTACTTAAACCTAACTAGCCTTAGGACATCACACAACACCCAGTCATCACGAGGCAGAGAGAATCCCTGACCCCGCCGGGAATCGAACCCGGGAACCCGGGCGCGGGAAGCGAGAACGCCACCGCACGACCACGAGCTGCGGACTCCTTACATTTGTCCTCTAGCCATCCCTGCTTAACCTTTTTGCACTTCCTGTCGATCTCATTTTTGAGACGTTTGTATTCCTTTTTGTCTGCTTCATTTACTGCATTTTTTTGATATTTTCTCGTTTTCCTACTATCGAATTCCAGTCACCCATGACTATTAAATTTTCGTCTCCCTTCACTATCTGAATAATTTCTTTTATCTCATCATACATTTCTTCAATTTCTTCGTCATCTGCAGAGCTAGTTGGCATATATACTCGTACTACTGTAGTAGGCGTGGGCTTCGTGTCTATCTTGGCCACAATAATGCGTTCACTATGCTGTTTGTAGTAGCTTACCCGCACTCCTATTTTTTATTCTTTATTAAACCTACTCCTTCATTACCCCTATTTGATTTTGTATTTATAACCCTGTATTCACCAAAAGTCTTGTTCCTCCTGCCACCGAACTTCGTTAATTCCCACTATATCTAACTTTAACCTATCCATTTCCCTTTTTAAATTTTCTAACCTACCTGCCCAATTAAGGGATCTGACATTCCACGCTACGATCCGTAGAACGCCAGTTTTCTTTCTCCTGATAACGACGTCCTCCTGAGTAGTCCGCGTCCGGAGTTCCGAATGGGGGACCATTTTGCCTCCGGAATATTTTACCCAAGAGGACGCCATCCTCATTTAACCATACAGTAAAGCTGCATGCCCTCGGGAAAAATTACGGCTGTAATTTCCCCTTCCTTTACGCCGTTCGCAGTACCAGCACAGCAAAGCCGTTTTGGTTAGTGTTGCAAGGCCAGATCAGTCAATCATCCAGACTGTTGCCCCTGCAACTACTGAAATGGCTGCTGCCTCTCTTCAGGAACCACACGTTTGTCTGGCCTCTCAACAGATACCCCTCCGTTGTGGGGCCACCCCACCAACGGCAAGGTCTATGGTTAAAGGGGGGGGGGAGGCTAATAACGTATGTTTTATTTAAAAGGCTTTCAGTTTTCACATACAAAATTCAGAGTTATTACTTTCCAACACGTCCTCGTATTTACGAATAACAGTTCGTAATAGTTCTTTTCATATTTTGTTAAATCTACGTACTACACGAGAAATTAAGGCTCATTGGTTCAAATGGCTCTGAGCACTATGGGACTTAACATATGTGGTCATCAGTCCCCTAGAACTTAGAACTACTTAAACCTAACTAACCTAAGGACAGCACAAACATCCATGCCCGAGGCAGGATTCGAACCTGCGACCGTAGCAGTCGCGCGGTTCTGGACTGCGCGCCTAGAACCGCTAGACCACCGCGGCCGGCTAAGGCTCATTATTTGGTAAAACAGATTCATCAGGCTTTTAAAAAAGGTCGGCAGTCCTCATAAAATCAGTAAGGGAAATCTTCGAAGCTTCGGACATTTCGTCCATTCCTCTGTGTCTGTAATACTGTTTAACCGGATTTTCTTAATAATATCAGACGGCGACTTGTGCTATGTAATAAGCAAAACCTCACCTCATCTGGTAATGTTAGTGCTTTCTTCTTAGCCAGTAGTGTATGGTTCTCCCAATATATCAGTCAGTAAGCCATCACAGTTGTGATTTCAATCCACATATCAGCTACAGTTGGATGTTTCGAAAGTTGACACTTAGAACCTTTTTTTTGGAAAAGGTTGTTCGTGATCCACATTTCCCCCTTAATTGACCTTGCGCTGAAAAGCTCCCTCATCTCTCTCCAATGCCTAACAGTGATCTGTGTTGCTCCTGTTGGGAACAGTTGTTATAGAACATCAGAAAAATGGACAAAAACAGTAGCCAAACTGAAACTTGTTCGTGAAGGCCTTGTAGAAATACACGAGTTTTTGAATCGGCAGTAAGATAAAATGTGCAACACTTTGTATCCAAACCTAGACAGGTTTATTCACAAGTACCTCTGGGTTTTCAAAAGAGGACTGCGCAATAACTACAGGACACACAGTAAATGACACGTATCAGTGAACAGAGCAGCTCTCCAAGTTTCGGTCTGTAAAATGCGGGATGGCGTGGTTGAAGAGGGCATCACTTGGTGGGAGGTATATCACACTACGTGGACTATCATCCGCTCCGTATAGTCGCGTCAAACTAGTTCGCGCCTGCAGATAGGCAACCCAATGGACAGAATACCCATTCGGACTGCTGTCGCGCCGTACCAGTCAATTCGTGTCAGCGGCTTCAATGAATTTCACCCCTTACTGACGGAGAGACGCTCTGCCCACCGATATGTGAATATTTTCCGTGTGCCTCGTAGTTTTCACGCAGTCATCCTTTGGAACCATGGAGATACTTATGAATAACCCTTTACATCTGCATGCGTAGGTATTCAACTGATATAGCTAAAGTAGTAACCTCACTTCTTCGTAATAGCCATAGAAACGGCCGATATCTGACGCAAGCGGATACTATAAGACGTGCCTCAAGATTAACTCAAAGAGTTTGCAATGCATTGCCTATTAATAATGAACATGCAGAAAGGACTTTGTGACTAAATGTAGCTTAGAAAGATGCGAGATTAATGAAAACCAGCATCCTTGATTTTTTTAAATGACGGGTCTTTCAATTAGAGATGTCTTGTCAATATTAGCGTCTGAATATGTATATTTAGACGCTGGTGTAAGGTGGGCGCAGGCAATGACACCCCTGTAGCAATTGTCCAACGTTGTGTGTATATTCCCCTATAGGTTCAAATGGTTCTGAGCACTATGGGACTTAACTACTGTGGTCATCAGTCCCCTAGAACTTAGAACTACTTAAACCTAACTAACCTAAGGACATCACACACATCCGTACCCGAGGCAGGATTCGAATCTGCGACCGTAGCGGCCACGCGGTTCCAGACTGAAGCGCCTTTAACCGCACGGCCACACCGGCCGGCTCCACTATAGGCAACCACAGTTATGCATATGACCTTTATGGCAGTTTGTAATTACGTAAAATTTCGTGTAGACGGCTGATTTCGTGATCAGTCCGAATTTTAGTTTCAGATATAGTTTGTGACACGCTCAAATACAGTAGCATTACAAATTTACATAATGCCAGACCACCTGCACCAAACTCTTCATTCTCTTAGAAAGCTCGCCAGAATGCATCGAAAATATATTCCAATAACATCATTACGTAAATGCATTTATCACACAGAAAGAGATTAACAGAGGAGAATACTGTTTCCCGTAGCATTGAGATATTCTCGGTTTGTCGAGTAACGTAAGTTGAAGGGATGTGAGGCAGCAACGAATTATGTTACTGGGACGAATTCTGATTTCATCTCGTTATTACAGGGCTATCAGCTAGAAGATGTTTAAATATGCGGAGGTGTTCATGTTTGTGTGTGTGTGTGTGTGTGTGTGTGTGTGTGTGTGTGTGTGTGTGTGAGTGAGACAGAAAGAGAGGGAGAGCAATTAGAAATTCTGGATGGTTCTTTGTTGAATGTATTTACTCATTACGAACCCTAACCTGTTTACAATGTGTTGAACTCACTCGTTTCTCAGTTTCACAGCCATTAATACTTTCTACAAAAATACGAGATGTTAACTGTTTTCCAGTAAAAAAAAGTCCTCAGCCACTGGTTCTTCTGCATATCCTTCGAACTCCAAATTGACTCTACTATGACGCACTATGTTTAACACAACTGGATTGATATGGGTGCGAGTTATTCTTTATCGAAACCTCAAGAACGTTTCTGAGGTAATAGTTCTACTGCGGTGTTTGTATAGCATGAGGAGAAACTATTGACGGGGTAGGCTATACATTACATATGCTTTGATAGTATAGTTGGTAGTATGTCTGTCCGTAAAAGCGAGGTATTTGGGTTCAGTTCCTAGAACACACAATAAAACGTACTACACCGTCTTCATCCTTTTTGGTGTAGCGCCACCGGCATTCACACACTGCTTTAATTTCTATTTGGTGTATGATGTGAAGAAATAGACCCATGTCTCATTCAACGTAACAAATTTGCGTACAAAATCAATAAAGGAGAAAGACTAGTGTTTTGAAGCCCGTCAGCGACGTGATCATGAGAGAAGGAATGCAAACTCGGACTGAAGAAGGATGGAGAAGGAAAGCGGCTGTGTCTGCTTCAAAGAAACAACACCGGCATTGGCTTTTTGCTTAGTTTTGGTCATCATCCATCAAATGCCGCATTCAAACTGCACAAAGATTTTGGATCTTGTTCACGTAGATGACATAGAACAGCCACGTTTGGATTCAGACACCAATTCCTCAATTGTAAAAAGTGAAGGAGTAGAGCTTCTTACGAACTTCCAGGAACTTCGGATGAATTTGCGTTGGCAGTAAAATTTCCGACACAAAGAATTTTATACGGATAACCTATAGTAACAGATGTTAACAACAGCTGCGGAAGTCGGTCACGCAAAAAAAAAAAAAAAAAAAAAAAAAAAAAAAAAAAAAAAAAAAAAAAAAAAAAAAAATTGGACAACTTTGCTGATCTAATTGAGCCTTGATGTTCGTTACTGCGCAAATACGTAGTAACATTAATAAAATTATTTATATCAGTTTCATCTTTGTGTCATGAAGTTAAAAATTCTCATAGCCACAGTAAATGACAAAATATTTTTTGATACTCTCCGACAAATTCCGCGTTCGTGACTAACCCACCGAAATCATCAGAGCAGCAAATAACTTCCTCAAATTGAAATGCCTCGTCGTTCCTACGCCTTACTATCATGAAGCTGTACATACTGCCCAGGCTTACGGTCCAGCTGTTTTGAAAGTAGCCTCTAAGTTTGCCATCTTTTATCCAAACATAACGCCGTCTTCCTCTTTCGCCGGCCGCGGTGGTCTAGTGGTTCTGGCGCTCCAGTCCGGAACCGCGGGACTGCCACGGTCGCAGGTTCGAATCCTGCCTTGGGCATGGGTGTGTGTGATGTCCTTAGGTTAGTTAGGTTTAAGTAGTTCTAAGTTCTAGGGGACTTATGACCTAAGATGTTGAGTCCCATAGTGCTCAGAGCCATTTGAACCATTTCTTCCTCTTTCCGCAAATTATCTCATGCACCTATTTTAGCCATTCACGACCACTACGCTCTGCCTATAAACCACCAGAAACATAGCCAGCATGCACATCACTATCTGGACCATCATCAGTAACAGCATCATGCCCATCATCGCAACATCAGCAATCATTTACAACGTTAGCATCAAAGTCAGCTGCCACAGATAAATTATAGTTGTAAAATTTCATTTAGTTACATAAAGGAGAAGTCTGATGCGTACCTACCACTCTACAGTTGAAGGGCCGGAATCTAGCAACTGCCATCACGCTTATGACAGTAGGAAAGAAATAACCGACAAAGAAAAGAAGGGCAAGGAAATACAGAAAAGCCACTTCCGTCTACACTATGTCATCAAAAGTAGTCGGACATCCGGCTAAAACTGAGTTACAAGTTCGTGGGTTCCTCCATCGGTAATGATGGAATTCAATATGATGTTGGCCCACCCTTAGCCTTGATGACAGATTCCACTCTCGCAGGCATACGTTCAGTCAGGTGCTGGTAGGTTTTTGGGGAATGGCAGCCCATTCTTCACGGAGTGCTGCACTGAGGAAAGCTATCGATGTCAGTCGGTGAGGCTTGGCACGAAGTCGGCGTTCCAAAACATCCCCAAAGTGTTCTATAGGATTTAAGTCATTACTCTGTGCAGGCCACTCCATTACTGGGATGTTATTGTGGTGTAACGACTCCGCCACATGGCGTGCATTATGAACAGGTCCTCGATCGTGTTGAAAGCTGCAATTGCCATCGCCGAATTGCTCTTCAACAGCGGGAAGCGAGAAGGTGCTTAAAACATCAGTGTAGGCCTGAGCTGTGATAGAGCCACGCAAAACAACAAAGGGTGCCAGCCCCTTCCATGAAAAATACGACCACACCATAACACCACCGCCTCCGAATTTTACTGTTGGCACTACGTACTCTGGCAGATGACGTTCACCGGGCATTCGCCATACCCACACCCTGCCATCGGATCGGCACATTTGTACCCTGATTCGTCACACCACACAACGTTTTTCCACAGTTCAGTCGACAAATGTTTACGCTCCTTACACCAAGCGAGGCGTCGTTTGGCATTTACCGGCATGATTTGTGGCTTATGAGCAGCCGTTTCTTACTTCCCGCCGATATGTCATAGTACTTGGAGTAGATCCTGGTGCATTTTGGAATTCCTGTGTGATGGTCTGGGTAGATGTCTGCCTATTACACATTACGACTCTCTCCAACTGTCGGCGGTCTCTGTCAGTCAACAGACGAGGTCCGCCTGTACGCTTTTGTGGTGTACGTGTCCCTTCTACTTCTACATCTACATCTACATTTATACTCCGCAAGCCACCCAACGGTGTGTGGCGGAGGGCACTTTACGTGCCACTGTCATTACCTCCCTTTCCTGTTCCAGTCGCGTATGTTTCGCGGGAAGAACGACTGCCGGAAAGCCTCCGTGTGCACTCGAATCTCTCTAATTTTACATTCGTGATCTCCTCGAGCGGTATAAGTAGGGGGAAGCAATATATTCGATACCTCATCCAGAAACGCAACCTCTCGAAACCTGGACAGCAAGGTACACCGCGATGCAGAGCGCCTCTCTTGCAGAGTCTGCCACTTGAGTTTACGAAATATCTCCGTAACGCTATCACACTTACCAAATAACCCTGTGACGAAACGCGCCGCTCTTCTTTGGATCTTCTCTATCTCCTCCGACAACCCTATCTGCTACGGATCCCACACTGATGAGCAATACTCAAGTATAGGTCGAACGAGTGTTTTGTAAGCCACCTCCTTTGTTGATGGACTACATTTTCTAAGGACTCTCCCAATGAATCTCAACCTGGTACCCGCCTTATCAACAATTAATTTTACATCATCATTCCATTTCAAATAGTTCCGCACGCATACTCCCAGATATTTTACAGAAGTAACTGCTACCATTGTTTGTTCCGCTATCATATAATCATACAATAAAGGATCCTTCTTTCTATGTATTCGCAATACATTACATTTGTCTATGTTAAGGGTCAGTTGCCACTCCCTGCACCAAGTGCCTATCCGCTGCATATCTTCCTGCATTTCGCTACAATTTTCTAATGCTGCAACTTCTCTGTATACTACAGCATCATCCGCGAAAAGCCGCATGGAACTTCCGACACTATCTACTAGGTCATTTACATATATTTCCACTTCACTATCACATTGGAAACAGTGGATGTAGTGATGTTTAGGAGTGTGAACATCTCGTGTACAGACGTATGACACAAGTGTCACCCAATCACCTGACCACATTCGAAGTCCGTGAGTTCCGCAGAGCGTCCCATTCTGCACTCTCATGATGTCTAATGACTACTGAGGTCGCTGATATGGAGTACCTGGCAGTAAGTGGCGGGACAATGCGCCTACTACGAAAAAAATGTATGTTTTTGGAGGTGTCAGGATACTTTTGATCACATAGTATATTCCACTGCCCATTCTGTGTCTGAGAATGTGTAAATGCAGACCTTGAGAAATATCTCCTTACATTCTCTCTCTCTTTCCCTTTTCATAGAGTGCCTGTCAAACTGTCTGAAGTATTTGCTGTTCGCATTGTTACCTCAGCACCTTGCTGACTCAGAGGGCGGGAGAGAGGGTAACGGACACGAACTCTTTCAGACACGGCTGCGTGTGGCATTGAGGTTCCTGCTGCAGCGACCTCGAGTAGTAGAATGACGTAAGTGGAGCCTCTATGAAGCAGCACTGCATTACGTCAGTGGTACAAATTTCAAATTTATTTCAGTGTTGCATGACTGCATGTTTAAATGTATGTAAGCATGCATGGATGCACGCATTGTGTGTCTGTAGATGCGTGCGTGTGTGTGAGCGACAAAAACAGTGAATCTGTGCAAGAGAGAAAAATGAAAATAATACACTCCAAATCATATAAAACAACGCAAAATCGCCAAGATTGGTGAAGTTTTACAGAATTACTTACTTTTTTATCACCCGGTACTTTGTGCAGTACCAAAATAGCACACAGGACATGGAGGTTTATTGAAACCACCGTCATGATGCAGTAAACTCTTGACAGATGAATTTTGCTACCATCTTTGAAAAATAAATCTCAGATAAGAAAATACGAATGATGCCAAAATTCATCTGTACTATTTTCTGCCACCGCAGATTTTTCCGGCTATATTAGGTTTTGACACGGTTCATGTTCCACACATACAGTAATTCTTCCGTGATTCACGTCATAAGCAAGATGTGTGGCTGCTCTGGGCCAAATATGTGCACTAGCTATTCCTCGGACATAAAACACACACACACACACACACACACACACACACCATCATAAAAACTAGTCACCGAATAACAGTGTGCCATTTGTACCACAGCTGGTGCAGGACATAGTAAGCCCTCAAATCAAATATCGCAGTGTTATTTCCATATATTAATTGCTTGTATTATTGTTCTACAACACTACAAAACACATGTGTTGCACTTATTGGCCGCACTGATCTAACAAGTTAAAGAGCATAGTTCAATCTTTGTGCCCCACATGGTACAAGACACAGTGGACCTTCAAATTAAATATTGCAGTGTTAGTCCACATCTAAATTACCTATATTACTGTTCTATAACAGTACAAAACATGCAATTCACTTATTGGAATTACTAGTGTAAATTGCGGGTTAAGGTGCACTTGACGCCTCAAACAAGACTGACCCTCAAATTAAAATTGTCTCTAATATTTAAAAAAATTTTTAAAGATATTTCTGTTTAGATCTTAAGCCTACTTGCATTTGCCGGCCACAGTTCTAGGCTCTTCATTCTGGAATCGCGCTGCTGCTCCGGTCGCAGGTTCGAATCCTGCCTCAGGCATGGATGTGTGTGATGTTGAGAGGTGGCAGAAGCCCCCTCTCATATTTCTATCTCACTCTGAGTAATTCGATTTTCCTCTCTAATTGCATGTGGTGAAAAGTTGCTATTCCTTCACACGAAGACTTCCCACGCAGCGTCTCTCGTCACATGGTCCGGTGACAGGCGGCCCCTGCTGATCTTGAAAGGGTTAAGCCGACGAGTGTGAGGGAGTCGAGTGAATGCTGTCCAGACGCCGACATTGTCATAATAGTGGTGGAGACAAAAAAATGGCTCTGAGCACTATGCGACTTAACGTCTGAGGTCATCAGTCGCCTAGAACTTAGAACTAATTAAACCTAACTAACCTAAGGACATCACACACATCCATGTCTGAGGCAGGATTCGAACCTGCGACTGTAGCGGTCGCTCGGCTCCGGACTGTAGCGCCCAGAACCGCACGGCCACTATGGGTGGAGAAGACACGCCCGCAGGAGCCTGAAGGAGCGGCTGGGCTAGAGGTTCCGTTACTTCGCAGAAACTTAGCGAAAACACTTTCTGGCGGGCTACCAGCGAGGCGTGGGAATGACTTGTGTACCCAGGCAGTCTTGGCAGGCAAATTCCCGCGTTTTCTGCACAATCGTAACTGTGATTGGCTTGCTCAGGGCATAGCTCCGCGACATAGCAAAATCGGCGCAGAAATTGGCGCCAAGAATCTCCATTGGTGGAATGGTTGTGCTTCGGCAATAGAGTGGAATTTTCCGCCGGTTTTCGAGTTACTGATTGGAACGTTTAACCATGACCACTGTCGTGGGGGCGGGAATGTTCTGTGTTCGGTTTGTATGGGTGCTCTTGTGGTAGTCGGCTCTCACTGCTCTGGACAGCCTGCCTTCCGTTGGCTGTCTAATATACTTTTATTTGATTGTAACTGTTTAACGAAGTTGCTGACGTTTCGACTTCAACGTAACTTTTCAAGTACAGTTGGCAATTGAGCGTTCTGCGTACAAGCGGCCTATGTTGTCTGTCTTGGGCAGTTTTGGCTAAAGTTGACTGTATCGGAGTTACTGTGTGACTTCGCTTGTTAAAATCAATCACTGTACCGTCAGTGATTGTGTGGCGAGCCTTCTTCGTCTCCCTCAGAGGCGCATTTGTATTGATAGGAAGTCTTTAGTCTGGAACAACCAGACCAGGACCATTTGTTTCGGGCTATACTCGCGACATTATCGTCACCACGACGGGACGTCGAAGCAACCAGCCATCGCTTCCGGTATGCCAGAACGTGTCCTTGCAGTTAAGAACACAGCTTGGTAATGTATCTCCGCAGCACCGGCAGACTAGGGAATTTGCACTGTGATAATCAGAGCTCAGCAGAGCGCGCCTGTTCGTCTTTTCTAACTTTGTTCTGTCTTGGGTGTTCATTGTCTGAGTTATCACTACTGTAGCAGCAATTAATGTTGAGTTGGCTGGGTGTTTCTCTTAAGATTTGAGTTGCAAGGAATTGGCTCCACATACCACTTCGTCATAAATGTCACAATCTAGTTTATGGACGACTTCACCTTCACGGCATTTATTTGAGTATCCAATTTGATCCAATTTGATGTATTGTAAATGTTTCATGTTTGAGTTTAGTCATAATAAATCAAATTGGTATTTTGGACATAACTTTCATTCTGTTAATCGGTAGAGCAACCCTTTCATTTCTCACTATGTTACTGAAACTTTCCTTTATTTAATTAATGTGTATCAAATTAAATTATTGCAGGTGCCAAACTCTTTTCTACTCCGCTTGCAGGGTCGATTACAGTCAGTTCGCGTTTCTTCTTAATCCATGTGCAACAGCAAAAGTAGGAGTTAGAAAAGGGGGGGGCTTAGAGCATCATTTCCATATGAAGATTCGAGAAGAATTTAGTGTTAAATACACTGCTAGCCCCGGCACCTCGCAATGTCCTTAGGTTAGATAGGTTTAAGTCTAGAGGACTCATGACCTCAGATGTTAAGTCCCATAGTGATTAGAACAATTTGAACCTACTTGCGTTTCTGTTCCACTGAAGACACAAAAATGAACTTATGTCACCTGTACAAGCACCATTTTAAGAGAGAAGATAATGTATCATGTTATATACTAGAAAATTATAATTCATGCTACTTAGTGGCTAATATAATTTTTTTTAATTATTTTAGACGTTAGGGTTACTTTTGGTTACATATAACATGGGTGATACAAAACGAACTCTCGTGGACGCTACATTTACCGATCGGAAAAATGGTGTCAAGGCTCAATAAAGAAAGTCTGCTGACTGTATTTCCTGTCCTTTCCATAATCAACTACTAAACAATACCAAGATCTATAGCATGTTTAGCCTCTAACTTCACATTTTCCGATACCTTCGCACAACAGACTGTAGCAACAATGTGCGCTTTTGAGAGCGCTTTTATACAGTGTATCACTTCAAATACGCAAACACTTATACCAACATAGCGACTATTTCGTTTTCTTCTGTCAAAGACATACCATGTCCTCTTCAGCGTACTACTATGAGTTTCAGGAGTAAAAGTATCAGTGGACTAGGTAGCCATAGAGGAAAATTCGGTGTCTGATCACAAATGAGTACAGTTTGATCTTTGTACCAAACTAAAATAGCAATTTAAAGAAACGAAGAAGTGTCTGTATTGGGTTTCTGTAACAGTACAAAACACACACGGCTCACATACTGACACTATTGATTTAACTTACAGAATAAGTTACACTTGGCAATTACAATAATTTGATTGTTGCAGCAAAGGAAAATTGCACTTAAGAAAACCGAAAACTGTCTACATTATTTATGAAAAATACATTAAGAACTGTTCTACTCCATCTCATGACGATAGTAGTTTCGTCTTCTTACATACTGGGGGCAAAGCTGAATGGACTCTCAAATTTAATGTTCAAATGTGTGTGAATTCCTAGGGGACCAACTGTTGAGGCTATCGGTCCCTAGACTTACACACTACTTAAACTGACTTACGCTAAGAATAACACACACACACACCCATGCCCGGGAGCGGCCGCGCAATCCGTGACATGGCACCTCAAACCTCACGGCCACACCGCGCGGCTCAAATTTAATGTCACATTGTTTTTCCACATCAAAGTTCTTCGTATTATTTGTCAAAAACTCTTCATAGTTAGGCTAAAACCGGTACAACACCCGCCTGATTTCATTGATCACGGCACAGCATATACTGTCCCTTCATACAACAGACATGTCGACAGTCCGATCGCCAGTGCACAGTATATGCAGCGATTGGAGCCTGCCCCCTCGGTAATGGAATTCGGATATTGTCTGATAGTGCACATATGTACAGCGTGTACAACACTTCTTATGGCTGAGAGCATTCGGGAATTTTCACTTTGCCTTTTACTTCTTGCATAGTTAAATTTTTAATACATTTCAGATCCTCTTTGGTATAAGATCGCAATTCTTATACCCCACATACTCTAACGGAAATTGCTTGTAAAACGTATCGTTTACCACTGTACCAACTGAATAGTCATGGAATGTACTTATGCCATTAGCTCTAAACAATCCAAACAGCTTTCCTGTTGCTATATGCATAATGTTGAAACTAATGTATTTAGATTCAGGGGTTGGACAAATACACACATCAAAAAAAGTTTTGCATCACTCCGGTTCCCAGAATTCCTGAAGATAGACGTTGATTGTTGATATTACGTCACAGACGCAGTCCCTTTGACTGTTCAGAGATGTCACTAAACCCGCCCAAAGATGTAAACAACCATGAATGAGAAGCGCCTGTTAGACGGAGGGGGATCGACAGCCGATCAGTTCCAGTCATTCCACCAGGAAGGAGGTACACGGTTCGTGTTCTCTGTAGTTCAACCATGCCTAGACAGTCAATACTGTGGTTCGATCTCGTCCGCATTGTTACTTTGTGCCAGTTAGGGCTCTCAACAAGGGAAGTGTTCAGGCGTCTCGGAGTGAACCAAAGCGATGTTGTTCGGACATGGAGAAGATACAGAGAGACAGGAACTGTCGATTACAAGCCTCGCTCAGGCCGCCCAAGGGCCACTACTGTAGTGGATGACCGATACCTATGGATTATGGCTCGGAGGAACACTGACAGCAACGCCACCATGTTGAATAATGCTTTTCGTGCAGCCACAGGACGTCGTGTTACAACTCAAACTGTGCGCAATAGGCTGCATGATGCGCAACTTCATTCACGACATCCATAGCGTGGTCCATCTTTGCAACCACGACACCATCAGTGCGATACAGATGGGCCCAACAACATGCCAAATGCACCGCTCAGGGTTGGCATCACTTTCTCTTCACAGATGAGTGTCGAATGTGCCTTCAACCAGACAATCGTCGGAGACGTGTTTGGAGGCAACCCAGTCAGGCTGAACGCCTTAGACACACTGTCCAGCGAGTGCAGCAAGTTGGAGGTTCCCTGAATGTATCACTCGGAGATTCAATGATCATATAAGAAGTTCGAGGTTTTCGCACTAGGAGCGCAGTCATCATTCATTCTTTCACGACGTAGCACCCCCCTCTCATGTGACAGTATCGTGGTGGCATTTTTTGACAGGACAGTATTCGTCCACACATGACAAGTGACTCTATGAACTGTCTGTGTGATGTTGAGGTACTCATGCAGCCAGGGACATCCCCAGATCTGCCCTCTATATAACGTGTTTAGGACCATCTCGGACGTGAACTCTGTGCTTCTGCCAGTATCCTGGATACGAGAGTCCGGATGCAACTGTTCTGGGCCAGGTTGTCTCAGGAGAGAATAAGTAATCCTTCCCAAGTGAATCAGCGCATGCATTCAGGCTAGAGGGGTGCAGCGTCATACTGACAAATTAGGGCATACTGCAAGTTCTTTGCAAATTTGACTCGATTTGCAGTCACTGAAATAACATCACATGCCCTCTCATCCTGTGGAGATTAATTTGGTTTCTTCCATCCCTCTCGGGTCCTTCATTTTTTTTACCAGGCAATAAGTATCAGCTGATGAACTTCGTCATAAATAACCCATCACAATTTCAGACGTATAGCGAAGTCCATACCTAAAACACTAGAGGAAAAAATGACGTTTGTTATCCATTAGGAGAGCCGGCAGTGGCTCAGAAAGGATTTCAATACGCTGCAATTAAATTTTTTGGTTATCTGCTGAAAAACATAAAATCTGTGGCTGGTAGCAAATCAAGTTTTAAATTTAACCTAAAATCATTTATGCTGGAAAACTCCTTCCGTTCTATGGATGATATCTACATCTACATCTACATCTATATTTACATGATTACTCTGCAATTCACATTTAAGTGCTTGGCAGAGGGTTAATCGAACCACAATCATACTATCTCCCTACCATTCCACTCCCGAACAGCGCGCGGGAAAAACGAACACCTAAACCTTTCTGTTCGAGCTCTGATTTCTTTTATTTTATTTTGATGATAATTTCTGCCTATGTAGGTTGGGCTTAACAAAATATTTTCTCATTCGGGAGAGAAAGTTGGTGACTGAAATTTCGTAAATAGATCTCGCCGCGACGTTTTTGCTTTAATGACTTCCATCCCAACTCGCGTTTCATATCTGCCACACTCTCTCCCCTATTACCTGATAATACAAAACGAACTGCCCTTTTTTGCACCCTCTCGATGTCCTCCGTCAATCCCACCTGGTAAGGATCCCACACCGCGCAGCAATATTCTAACAGAGGACGAACGAGCGTAATGTAAGCTGTCTCTTTAGTGGACTTGTTGCGTCTTCTAAGTGTCCTGCCAATTAAACGCAACCTTTGGCTCGCCTTCCCCACAATATTATCTATGTGGTCTTTCCAACTGAAGTTGTTCGTAATTTTTACACCCAAGTACTTAGTTGAATTGACAGCCTTGAGAATTGTACTATTTATCGAGTAATCGAATTCCAACGGATTTCTTTTGGAACTCATGTGGATCACCTCACACTTTTCGTTACTTAGCGTCAACTGCCAACTGCCACACCATACAGCAATCTTTTCTAAATCGCTTTGCAACTGATACTGGTCTTCGGATGACCTTACTAGACGGTAAATTACAGCATCATCTGCGAACAACCTAAGAGAACTGCTCAGATTGTCACACAGGTCATTTATATAGATCAGGATTTTATTTAAAAACTGATAGCCCACTAAAAAGTAATTTTTAAGTGTAGTTGTAAGAGCAGGGCTAAAATTTATTATGTTTATTAATGTAAAAGTTAATTATATGAACATATCCTGTTAAAATGACCCGTTCCATATCATTTCGACAAAAGAATCGTTCAAATGATCTATGGAACATACAATAAATAAATAGTCAACTAATAATTCAATAATAATAAATAATTAGCTAACTTAACCTGCAATTTTTGTCTTATCTTTTGCTGAATGATTCTCACTGTTGTGATGGTATTCCCACAGAAATACAGGCAACTGCGGTGACAAACCGAATACATCACAGCTATTTTATGTCTCTGCAACAAGCGAACGGAGATCGCGAACCCCTCGTGCTAAAATACTGTGAACAACTTCAGACAGTTTGTCGGTGGGTTTCATCACGCATAATGGGATAAAAATTTGTAGAATATGTACCGACTACGTGAAATAACTCCGAAATCTGGGGGATGGAATATGATTTGTGTAAATTCGACTGTAGATGCTAGGACGTGTTTAATGTATCACAATTAGTTGCCGGCCGGGGTGGCCGAGCGGTTCTAGGTGCTACAGTCTGGAACCGCGCGACCGCTACGGTCGCAGGTTCGAATCCTGCCTCGGGCATGGATGTGTGTGATGTCCTTAGGTTAGTTAGGGTTAAGTAGTTCTAAGTTCTAGGGGACTGATGACCTTAGAAGTTTTCCCATAGTGCTCAGAGCCATTTGAACCATTTGAACAATTAGTTACGTAATGCTCACTTTTTTCAAGACCTACGAGAGGAGTTAGAGGGACAGTATAGAATTGTCATGAGCAGCTTAACGGTTATATCAGAGAGGCAGGGAGAGTATGTAGAAAGTTTTGTTGATCGGTTTAGAAAATCAAACATCAACACTTGTGAGTTAACAGATAAGGACAACATCAAACAGGGCCATTCTGCAATAAGCAGAACAGAGGGCTTTAGATACATTTTCGAGGGGGTTGTCGGTCGAAATTTCGCGCAGTGTAGGAGTAGAATTCCGAAAGACCTTGAAGGAACCAGTAAAGACTGTGGTAGCATTAGCAGAGACAGATGCAGTTACCAGTACAAGGACTAAGAAGGTGGTCTTTAATGCGGGCATCGTGTGTCATCGTTGTAGGCAACCTTGTGACATTAAGTGAAATTGTAAACATTCTCAATGTGGTAGACACTCAGAATGGGAATGTCCACGGAGGTTTCCACAGCCACAGGGAAGATTGTCGCAGTCTAGAGCTGGCACGCTGAAGTTAAATAAGAAAGGGAAGGATGCGGTCACAATGTAGTGTTCCCAGCAAATGTGAGCACAGGATACCCATGTGGTGAATCAGTGGCACATTGTTGTTTAACCAGCTTTGTACGAGTTAGGGTACATAAATTTTTATTAGGTATAGTCGAACTGGACTGGACATCGCTCCGTTTAGATTTTACTGCCGATAAAATCGCAATGCCAGGTAATACACACTACACATCAGGGAAGCCAACTAAACTGCGTATGTGGTCCTTTGGACTCGACTTTTAGGGTAAAATACCGAAAGGTACAGGGAAGCTAGTCTGATGGATGTTGTAGCAGATTTGCCAGTTAATACGTTATGTATAGCTAAACGTTTTTCAGAAAACGAAGAACTGGAGCTATCATGAGGTGCGCAGATAGTAAATCTGGAGATATTAGAGGAAGAAGAATTAGACAAAGATTTCATTGCGAAGTATTCTAAGCTGGAAAAATCTGCTGATTTAGCTGCATTGTGGGGGAAAGTGTCATATTTGTAGCAAATTATCGGGAGGTGATGGAAAAATCGTTAGTTGAAAACAGACCATTGCCAGTTATGCTAATAATACCATGTAGGACTCCCACTTTGAAGGATCCACTGATGCATAGGAAGCCATACTGAATTCCACGTGAATTCCAATCAGTGAAGCAGCAATTCACAAACCAGAAACTCTTTGATGAAACAATAGAAGGATGTGGCAGCCTCTGGAGCGCTCTGGTATGTATTACAACAGAGAAGAGCTCAGATGACAATAGGTCTTACAGTTTTTGTTGTGATTATCGGTACTTGAGTCAGTATATGATTACACTTGTGTATCCTAAGCCAAACGTCATGGAGACCTTTGATATCCTGCAGAAACGTCACTATTTTACGACTATGAATATGCAAAGTGGATACCATCAGTTGGAGGTATCGCCAGAAGTCAGGCTTCAGACAACATTTATGGCTGGATCCAGTCATTGCCATTACTGTCAAACGCAGTTCAGGTTGAAGAATGTGCCTGCGACCTTCCATGAGGTATCAGCAGGCCTAAAACCGAGAAAGTTTATGGTGTGCTTTGACTATATTATACTACAAGGGGCGTTAACTAAGTAGCACAGCACATATTTTTCTCAGCCAATTTCGGTTTGAAAAAGCCCAGAATATGTTGTGGGGCATCGTGGAATATTTCTGCTTTAGCTGCTACAGTTTCATGAATTTCGAATACGTGGCGGTGATATACGTAGTCTTCGAACTGGTGTCTGTAATGGAGGTACGTTCCAAGCAGAGTGTTATCGTTGAGTTTCTTTTGGCGGAAAACCAGAGCAATGTCTATGGAGACCTGGCGTTGAAAGAAACTATGGCGAGTCGTTGGGCGAGGCGTCTGTTATCATTGCAATAAGGTTGCACAAACCTGTTCGAACTCTTGTGTGTTGGCTGGTCGCATACAACAGTGACTCCTGAAGAGTCGGAAGGTGCAGTCAGTCTCTGGATGTCTCTGTTCGTACAGCTGGCACACTTATCCTCCAATTGAGTTATTCAAAGGTGTGTGCATGCTTGGGTTGCTCACCGCCTAACAGAATACCGTAGAGAGCAACAAAAGGCTATGTAGAATTGATTGCCTGTTACAAGGCTGATCGTGACACGACTGTCATCTGGGACCCTGAGGGGGTTTATTCTGATTGATGTCCTCGCTCATGATGCAGCGCCAACTCTGAAGTGTATTCTGCCACATTCAGGAAACTGAAGAAGTGACTTCAGTAAGTTCATGACCACAGAAGTGCAAACGAACTTCTCCTTCTCCAAACAATGCAAGGTCTTGCACATGTCTGTGCACCTGAGAGAAGCTCATAAAACTTCATTGCACTGTTCTTCCTCAACCACCCTGCAGCCCGGATCTTTCACCTTTTGACTTCCATCTGTTTGGCCCAATGATGGATGTACTCCACATGGAGCAGTTCATGGATGATGGGGAGGTTATTGATGCATCAAGATGTTTAATCTGACGTCGATCAGTAGAGTGGTACCATATGGGCATACAGGCCCTCAAAGTAAGATGGCGTAATCCCATTGCACTGAACGGTGATTATATTGAAAAAGAGGATTTTATAGCAAAAAAAGTGGGGAATAATATGGTGTACTGAAATCCTGAATAAAGCCAACCTGATTTCTCAAAAAAATATTCTATTGCTTATTGAATGTACCTTGTATTTTTTTTTTAAAGTCACTGAACAGTATGTGGTATGTTTGCAGTATATTTTTAGTCGGTTGCAAGTGGCACACGTAACATTATAGAGAAGAGTCACTTTGTATTAGAAGAAGTCGGGCAGGTTGGTGCGCAAACGGATGCTTGGCCTGTACAAGCCATATGCGAATTTTGCAGTCATTTTTCAGAAAAACACCCACAGTCGACTTTAGGCTTGGTTAATTATTATAGAAAAATTGTCCAAAATTTTGCAGAGATGCCAAGGACTCTCATGCATTTTTGAAATAAAGGAGTAATTTTCAGTGGACTCTGGATATCGAGCAAGCCTTTGAGCATTGGAAGGACCTATTGTAGTACTGTTCTAGTTTTCCCAGATTATCCAAAGCAACTTATATAAGGTGTGATCAGAAAGTTTCCACTTATAACCATTAACATATAGGCAAGGGATCAGTGTACCATTCATGTCTGTCCAACATGCATTCTGTAAACGTAGAAAAGTGAAATATTGTGAAGATATTACCAAATGCATCCGAACAGGATCAATGCAGTGTTCTTTGCTTGGCTGCCAAACCACAAACACTGTGAGACATCCACTGGAGAATGAAGAATGGGGCATCATGTCTGTCAAAACCATGGATGCAGAATGATGTGTCCAATTCCATACTGGTTGCGAGTCAACACAACATGCTGGTCGATCTGGGAGGCCAGCCTATCCATTATTCTAGCTCGAGTGGGAGACACTCGAGCACCAGCCCTATAGTCCTGCTGTCCCAATGTGGTTATCACACCTTCAGTCCCTTGTAAAAAGGCCTTGAAGTTCGACAGTTGCTGGCACAAGAGGAAATGCACCAGGCAGTTACAGACTTCTTCATGCAGTGGAACACTATATATAACCAAATGGGTATCTTCAACCTGGTGCATCGGTGGGATTACTGACTCAATGCTCACAGCATTTTTGTCTGATTGTCATACCAATTCTGGACTTTACTTCCTTCGAACGAAAGCTGTTTGATCACCCATTATACTATCTTGATATGTCAGCAGCCACCCATTAGGATGTGTATTACGCCAGAAAAATGAGAGGGAAGAGCTCCTGATAGCCTACGCCTTGAGGCAGCTAGGTAAAATAAAAAAAAACACTATTCAGCTACAGAGAAAGAGATGCCCGACCTAATTTAGGCCTCATGTATTTCTGATGCTATTCATATGCCAGGCATGTGAAGGCCATACCAGATCACACAGCATTAAAATGGCTGCTAGGTCTTAAAGATCCAACTAGCAATTTATCTTGATGGGTCTGTAGAGCTTAGTGAGTTTGGTTTTGAAGTAGTATACCTTTCCAGGAAAACATATGACAGTGATGGCAGATTAAGTCAAAAGTTACACACACTGAATCATTTTAGTATTTCTATAGATTAATGGCATAACGTGCAGAATGCCAACCAAGACTGTCGGCAGTTCACAATACAAGCTCGGTTCTGTAGTGATGATGGAGTATTGTGCAAACAAACAAAGTGCAGAATGAGATTTTCACTCTGCAGCGGAGTGTGCGCTGATATGAAACTTCCTGGCAGATTAAAACTGTGTGCCCGACCGAGACTCGAACTTGGGACCTTTGCCTTGCCCGCGAAAGTCAAAGGTCCTGAGTTCGAGTCTCAGTCGGGCACACAGTTTTAATCTGCCAGGAAGTTTCAAACAAAGTGCAGTTGATGTACTGCCATGCCAGCACGTTTATGTGCTAAATTGTTGATGCATGCTCATGACTCGGTTTTAGCAGGCCATGAAGTTTGTTGAACTACTAAGTGACACATTGCGGAAAATTATTGGTAGAGAACACTCAAACAAGATGCAGAGCAATACGTAAAATATCTGTGCATCCTGTGTGTAAAGAGCTGAGCTAAGTCATCGAGCTGTGCTACAGAGGTTATTAGACCTTTCCAGATGATTGGAATGGATATCCTTGGACCACATCCACAGAAAAATGGAGTATTGGCATGCTTTGACTATAAAATATCACTTTTCACGTTATTCAGCTGTTATTGATGTGCCAAACCACAGGCAGGGACACTAGCTCACGCAATGGGAAACAGTGGGATCTTAAAGTTTGGAACATATGATGGCTTTAACAGGCAAACAGCCTTGTTTTGAGCAACATTTTACTAGTGACATTGTACACTTGGTAACGATGATGTGGCTAGTGTTGTACTTAGATACAGATTCCTTTGAAAACACGATTTTGCATTACTCTTAGTAACAATCTAGCTATGGTCAACAGTGTGCATAGGTACTGTTTCTTTAGCAAGCGTGATCTGACTAAGACTTAGAAACGATGGTGTTGTGGACATCACTCTACATGGAAAGCGATTCTTTAGTCAACATTATTTGAAAATGGTTGTTTATCAAATGAAATTGTTAGTAAGCAAATTATAGTTTTATTTTTTCTGTAACAAAAGACATACCAGTATCTCCTTCATCTGACAATGTCAGATCTTACAACTCGTAGTAGTCATCTGTGTATGCTATGATCACGATCAGTGCTATTTGTAGTACACAATGAGCCTAACTGCACAAGCATGGTCTGATAAATAATCAGTAACATACACTGCCACATCTGTGGGCTTCATTTCCAGCTGCCCAACACCAACACTGGAACTATGTCATTAAACAGCACACAATCTTTAGTATACATATGCAACCTTCTGTTCAAGATTCTGCTGAGAGAAAACCTAACCTGTATGAAACCTACCCTAAACAAAACCCTTCTTGCCTCATCTGACCACATTCTAGCTTTTTAGGATGGTCGAATCTCGATGAAACAAGAGTCTGAACATATATGGCAGCATCATGAAAAAAAACGAAGTCTCATATCATAGGTAACCGCTACATCAGTCACATTCATGGTCTTACTAGAAGTAGACGCTGTCTACTGCTATTTCAGATGTCGAGTCACACAGGCCTGTCCCTGTCAACCTTCCACATGCAGATTTATAGTGATAGTATTGACACTCATGAGGAAGACACTTAGCTGTTGAAGTGTCACAGGTGGACTCTTATAGATGTTGTGAGCGAAAGATGAATTAGATATGTCCATAATGAACTGTTGACAGTTAACTAGTTCCAGTTGCAGCAACAGGGAGAATCTGGTGGGCAGAATTCTTTGAAGAGGGGGAGTGGCTATCAACAGGAGCCTAGACAAATTGGATCGATGCCATATAGTGTACCACTTACAGCAGTAGTCTGACACAGTATTGAGCCACAATCCTCATGAAGCATCACCATCTGTCTCCAAGGCAGTGCCCAGATGGATATTGTAACCATGGACACTTGGTACACAGTGTACGTGACTTCTGCAACTCCAGCACCACAAAAAATAACAGCTTGGCATGAATAAATTCTGGTTGTCTAGCTGTACTGGGGATGTGTCAAAGCAATGAATCATTGAGTCATCAACCATCATAGTGTCATCCTCCAGGGTCGGTCACCACCACTCTGCTGTCATCTGACCAAAACTGCTTGCCAAGGGGGTCTGACCAGCATGTGATCAGGCAAGGGTCGAACTGAACCCTCCCTAGGCACCAAGCCACTGGGGCATTCACCACTGCAGGTCGCCACCAGTGAGCCATCAGTACAGTGTTCAGTCCCTGGACATATGCCGCAGTCACTTGCTACAGCTAGTCAGCACTCAGCATCCTGCACTCATTGGACTGTGTCAGGCTGCTGTGTCAGTCCTGATGTTGCTCCACTACAGCCATGACCGTTGACTAGGCAAGGTCATGCCATGCCTGAGATGTGAAAGCAAAGCAGTGGCTAGAGTTCTACTACCGAAGTTCACTCTTTAGTTTCATAGGTCGATGCGCACTGACCAGCAACACGTGATGTAGGTCTGAGTTTTACTATGAACTATTAAGTATAATGAGGGAATTATACAGTTTTTGGGCAGCTTCTGATTCACTGTGACCCACCACCCTCCACCAGAGCATACCCACACCCTCTACACTCTACTGTGCCATTCTCACGTCCTAGGCGATGTACAGGGTGAACCAGAAGTTTACTAACAAACTTTCAGAGGTGGTGCTATGGACAAAAAGCAAGAAAGAATGTCTAGTAAGCATCGTCTCTAAAGTACCTACCTTAAGAGAAATGGGCATTTGTTCATCTTCTCTACTGTGAAATACATCTCTTCTGCCAAACAAGTGCTCATAGCTCTTCAGGTATGCATTTCAGAGCCAACGTTTACTGGACACTTGTTCTTGTTTTGATCCATACTACCTCCTCCCGTAATACGGAAAGCAAACAGGTTGCAATAGAAGAGGCTTTCACAGTATGTAAGATGAACAAGTTCTCATAGCTCCTAAGGTATATCTTTCGAAGACAGTGATTGCTATACATTGTTTTCTGGTTTTTTTCCAACATACTAACTCTGAAAATTTGTCGGTGGTCTTCTGCTTTCATTCTTTATACGTTGCAGGTATCAGAATTATTGAACACTCGACCTTGAATTACAATTTCCTTAATTTTATCCTCACGGGAACAATTGCAAATTTAGTGCAAGTGTTTTCACGCAAGTCACTGAGCATCTCCATTACACTTCCGTGTGGGCTATACCAATCTGTTGTGGTCCTAAAAGACTCTCCATCTAATACTCCAATAGCTGTTGCTTTGATTGTGAAATAAGAACGGCAAACTGCATCACTATTCCATATTGGATTAATATGTGGTATTCAAAAATGGTTCAAATGGCTCTGAGCACTATGAGACTTAACATCTGAAGTCATCAGTTCCCTAGAACTTAGAACTACTTAAACCTAACCAACCTAAGAACATCACACACATCCATGCCCGAGGCACGATTCGAACCTGCGACCGCAGCGGTTCCAGACTGAAGCGCCTAGAACCGCTCCGTCACTGCGCCGGCAATATGTTGTATTCGTTCGCAAAATCCTCCCAACGAATCTATGCCTCCCACTTTGTGTACTATTTACTACCATTATTTAGAAAACTTCAATATATTTATACTGAGTGACAGGTTCCTGGAGTTTACTGCTAATCATGTAATCGGGTACAATCAGATTTTTCAGTTTTTTTCTGTTCATTATTTTGTATTTGTTGAATTTACAGAGACAGATCCAGTAACAGATCATTCAGTACATAAAAAAAATACAGTCTAGGTGGTTACACATTTCCTTTACAGTTATCCATTGACATGAAGCATCTCCAGTGAATAATCACAACCTGTTGGGGATCGTATCTGATTGGTAATTTACTTATATTGAGAGCATAAGTCGTTACAGTAAGCTTCTTTGGGAACGTATTCTACCTAATATTCAATGTCCATTATTAGGAAATGTTTTGTATTAGTGCCGGCCGCGGTGGTCTAGCGGTTCTAGGCGCTCAGTCCGGAACCGCGCGACTGCTACGGTCGCAGGTTCGAATCCTACCTCGGGCATGGATGTGTGTCATGTCCTTAGGTTAGTTAGGTTTAAGTGGTTCTAAGTTCTAGGGGACTGATGACCTCCGATGTTAAGTCCCATAGTGCTCAGAGCCATTTGAACCATTTTTTTTGTATTAGTCAGAAATTATTTGAGGCAATCACATACTGTAAGACACCATCTAAGATTTCATTTCGATTATCTGTTGACAATGTCATAGTGTCTAGTAAACTGAATCCCCTGTTCATGCGCTTTTACTACTTCCTTGACAAAGTGTGAATGAGATCGCGTCGCCGATACACTGAAGTGACAAAGATCGTGGGATACCTCTTAATATCGTGTCGGACATCCTTTTGCCCGGTGTAGTGCAGCAACTCGACGTGGCATGGCTCAACAAGTCGCTGGAAGTCCCCTACAGATATACTGAGCCATGTTGCCTCCATAGCCGTCCATAACTGCGAAAGTGTTGCACTGCAGGATTTCGTGCACGATCTGACCTCTCGATTATGTCCCATAACCGTCTGATGGGATTCATGTCGGGCGATGTTGAGTGGACAAGTCGTACACTCGAACTGTGCAGAAAGTTCTTCAAATAAATCGCAAACTATTGTGGCCTGGTGACACGGCACATTGGCAGCCATAAAAACTCCATCGTTGTTCGGGAACATGAAGTCCACGAATGGCTGCAAACGATCGACGAGTAGCCGAACACAACCATTTCCAATCAATGATTGGTTCAGTTGGACTACAGGACCCAGCCCATTTCATGTAAACACAGCCCACGGCATTATGGAGCCGCCACCGGGTTGCACAATGCTTTGTTGACAACTTGGTCCTTGGCTTCGTGGGGTCTGCACCATACTCTAATCCTACCATCAGCTGTTAACAGCTGGCCACGGTTTTCCAGCCGACTAGGATCCAACCGATATCGTCACGAGCCCAGGAGAGGCGTTGCAGGCGATGACGTGCTGTGCTAGCAAAGGCACTCGCATCGGTCGTGTACTGCCATAGAACATTAACACCAAATTTAGACGCAGTGTCCTAACGTATACGTTGGTCGTACTTCCCACATTGATTTCTGCAGTTATTTCAGATAGTGTTGCTGGTCTGTTAGCACTGACAACTACACCACTTGGCATTAAAATTGCTACACCACGAAGATGACGTGCTACAGACGCGAAATTTAACCAACAGGAAGGAGATGCTGTGATATGCAAGTGATTAACTTTTCAGAGCATACACACAAGGTTCGCGCCGGTGGCGACACATACAACGTGCTGACATGAGGAAAGTTTCCAACCGATTTCTCATACAGAAACAGCAGTTGACCGGCGTTGCCTGGTGAAACGTTGTTGTGGTGCCTCGTGTGAGGAGGAGAAATGCGTACCATCACGTTCCCGACTTTGATAAAGGTCGGATTGTAGCCTATCGAGATTGCGGTTTATCGTATCGTGACATTGCTGCTCGCGTTGGTCGAGATCCAATGACTGTTAGCAGAATATGGAATCGGTCGGTTCAGGAGGGTTATACGGAACGCCGTGCAGGATCCCAACGGCCTCGTATCACTAGCAGTCGAGATGACAGGCATCTTAACCGCATGACTGTAACGGATCGTGCAGCCACGTCTCGATCCCTGAGTCAACAGATTGGGACGTTTGCAAGACGACAACCATCTGCACGAACAGTTCGACGACGTTTGCAGCAGCATGGACTATCAGCCCGCAGACCATGGCTGCGGTTACCCTTGACGCTCCATCACAGACAGGAGCGCCTGCGATGGTGAAGTCAACGACGAATCTGGGCGCACGAATGGCAAAACGTCATTTTTTCGGATGATTCAGGTTCTGTTTACAGTATCATGATGGTCGCATCCGTGTTTGGGGAGATCGCGGTGAACGCACACTGGAAGCGTGTATTCTTCGTCGCCATACTGGCGTATCACCTGACGTGATGGTATGGGATGCCATTGGTTACACGTTTCGGTCACCTCTTGTTTGCACTGACGTCACTGTGAACACTGGACGTTACATTTCAGATGTGTTACTGCCCGTGGCTCTACCCTTCATTCGATCCCTGCGGAACCCTACATTTCAGCAGGATAATGCAGGACCGCATGTTGCATGTCCTGTACGGGCCTTTCTGGATACAGAAAATGTTCGACTGTTGCACTGGCCAGCACATTCTCCAGATCTCTTACCAATTCAAAACGTCTAGTCAATGGTGGCCGAGCATCTGGCTCGTCACAATACGCCAGTCACTATTCTTGACGAACTGTGGTATCGTGTTGAAGCTGCATGGGCAGCTGTACCTGTACACGCCATCCAAGCAAATGGTTCAAATGGCTCTGATGCACTATGGGACTCAACTGCTGTGGTCATCAGTCCCCTAGAACTTAGAACTAATTAAACCTAACTAACCTAAGGACATCACACACATCCATGCCCAAGGCAGGATTCGAACCTGCGACCGTAGCAGTCGCACGGTTCCGGACCGCGCGCCTAGAACCGCCATCCAAGCCCTGATGACTCAATGCCCAGGCGTATCAAGACCGTTATTACGGCCAGAGGTGGATGTTCTGGGTACTGATTTCTCAGGATCTATGCACCCAAATTGCGTGAAAATGCAATCACATATCAGTTCTAGTACAATATATTTGTCCAATGAATACCCGTTTATCATCTGCATTTCTTCTTGATGTAGCAATTTTAATGGCCAGTAGTGTATATGCAAACGAAGCTGCTTTTGGTCGGTTAGTGATGGCGTCGGCCAGTGCGTTGTCCGTGGTGAGAAGTAATCCCTGGGATTTAGTTTGCTCGGTTCACTCTTGACACTGTGGGTCGCAGAGTACTGAGTTTTCTAGCGATTTCTGAAATGGAATGTCCCATACGTCTAGCTGCAACTACCATTCTGTGTTCAAAGACTGTGACTTTGGTCATGTGGTCTTAATCACGTCGGAAATCTTTTCACGTGTATCACCTGAATACGAATGACATCTCCGCCAATGCGCTGCCTTTTTATCCCTTGTGTACGCAATACTACCACTATCTGTACATATGCATATCGCTATTCTACGACTTGTCGCCTCAGCGTACGATGGCGAGACAGGAATTTAGAGACCAGATTTGAAAGTGTAAAACATGACCAGGGGCAGACGCGGACTCTGACCACAATTTGTTGGTTATGAACTGTAGACTAAAATTGAAAACAGTTTGGGGAAAGCAGGAAATTAAGGAGATGTGAACTGGATAAATTGCAAAAACCAGAGGTTGTCCATAGTTTCAAACGAAAGGAACACGAAAGAAGAGAAATCCTTGGGGAACATTTAACTAACGAAAGAAGAAAATATAATAGCGCAGCAAATAAAACTAGTAATGAGTATTACAGACGTAAAAAAACTAAGATTCACAGAAAATGCAAAATGGCAGCAGAATGAGGTAGAGGAAAACTGCTAAGCTGTAGAATTACGACTTTGAGAAAGATAGATCCCACCAGTAGGGAACTGAAAGAGAATTTTGGAAGAAAAGAGAAGCTGCTGTATGGTTATCAAGACCACAGATGAAGATGAGATGGAAGATATGATACTGCGATTTCCTGTCAGAGAGGTCACAGTTCGTAGTAACTGACGGAAAGTCATCGAGTAAAACAGAAGTGATTTCTGGCGTTCCCCATGGTAGTATTATAGGCCCTTTGCTGTTCCTTATCTATATTAACGATTTTGGAGACAATCTGAGCAGTCGTCTTCGGTTGTTTGCAGATGACGCTGTCGTTTATCGACTAATAAAGTCATCAGAATATCAAAACAAACTGCAAAACGATTTAGAAAAGATATCTGAATGGTGCGAAAAGAGGGAGTTGACCCTAAATAATGAAAAGTGTGAGGTCATCCACAAGAGTGCTAAAGGAAACTCGTTAAACTTCGGTTACACGTTAAAGCAGTCTAATATAAAAGCCGTAAATTAACTAAATATCTAGGTATTACAATTGCGAACAACTTAAATTGGAAGGAACACACAGAAAATGTTGTGGGGAAGGCTAACCAAAGACTGCGTTTTATTGGCAGGACACTTAGAAAATGTAACAAATCTACTAAGGAGACTGCCTACACTACGCTTGTCCGTCCTCTTTTAGAATACTGCTGCGCGGTGTGGGATCCTTACCAGATAGAACTGACGGAGTACATCGAAAAAGTTCAAAGAAAGGCAGCACGTTTTGTATTATCGCGAGAAAGTGTCACAGAAATGATACAGGATTTAGGCTGGACATCATTAAAAGAAAATTGTTTTTCGTTGTGACGGAATCTTCTCACGAAATTCCAGTCACCAACTTTCTACTCAGAATGCGAAAATATTTTGTTGGCACCGACCTACATAAGGAGGAACGATCACCGAGATAAAATGAGGGAAATCAGAGCTCGTACGGAAAGATATAGGTGTTCATTCTTTCCGCGCGCAATACGAGATTGGAATAACAGAGCATTGTGAAGGTGGTTCGATGTACCCTCTGTCAGGCACTTGAATGTGATTTGCAGAGTATCCATGTAGATGTTGCTGTAGATGTAGATGCGAGAAGAATCTGACAGACCATTGTCAGACCTAGCTCGATTCAAGACCCTTGGAAAATAACGATATTCTCTCAGCATTATTGAGATCCGTCCGAGAGCCAGCCATGACAAATCTACACTCCTGGAAATTGAAATAAGAACACCGTGAATTCATTGTCCCAGGATGGGGAAACTTTATTGACACATTCCTGGGGTCAGATACATCACATGATCACACTGACAGAACCACAGGCACATAGACACAGGCAACAGAGCATGCACAATGTCGGCACTAGTACAGTGTATATCCACCTTTCGCAGCAATGCAGGCTGCTATTCTCCCATGGAGACGATCATAGAGATGCTGGATGTAGTCCTGTGGAATGGCTTGCCATGCCATTTCCACCTGGCGCCTCAGTTGGACCAGCGTTCGTGCTGGACGTGCAGACCGCGTGAGACGACGCTTCATCCAGTCCCAAACATGCTCAATGGGGGACAGATCCGGATATCTTGCTGGCCAGGGTAGTTGACTTACACCTTCTAGAGCACGTTGGGTGGCACGGGATACATGCTGACGTGCATTGTCCTGTTGGAACAGCAAGTTCCCTTGCCGGTCTAGGAATGGTAGAACGATGGGTTCGATGACGGTTTGGATGTACCGTGCACTATTCAGTGTCCCCTCGACGATCACCAGTGGTGTACGGCCAGTGTAGGAGATCGCTCCCCACACCATGATGCCGGGTGTTGGCCCTGTGTGCCTCGGTCGTATGCAGTCCTGATTGTGGCGCTCACCTGCACGGCGCCAAACACGCATACGACGATCATTGGCACCAAGGCAGAAGCGACTCTCATCGCTGAAGACGACACGTCTCCATTCGTCCCTCCATTCACGCCTGTCGCGACACCACTGGAGGCGGGCTGCACGATGTTGGGGCGTGAGCGGAAGACGGCCTAACGGTGTGCGGGACCGTAGCCCAGCTTCATGGAGACGGTTGCGAATGGTCCTCGCCGATACCCCAGGAGCAACAGTGTCCCTAATTTGCTGGTAAGTGGCGGTGCGGTCCCCTACGGCACTGCGTAGGATCCTACGGTCTTGGCGTGCATCCGTGCGTCGCTGCGGTCCGGTCCCAGGTCGACGGGCACGTGCACCTTCCGCCGACCATTGGCGACAACATCGATGTACTATGGAGACCTCACGCCCCACGTGTTGAGCAATTCGGCGGTACGTCCACCCGGCCTCCCGCATGCCCACTATACGCCCTCGCTCAAAGTCCGTCAACTGCACATACGGTTCACGTCCACGCTGTCGCGGCATGCTACCAGTGTTAAAGACTGCGATGGAGCTCCGTATGCCACGGCAAACTGGCTGACACTGACGGCGGCGGTGCACAAATGCTGCGCAGCTAGCGCCATTCGACGGCCAACACCGCGGTTCCTGGTGTGTCCGCTGTGCCGTGCGTGTGATCATTGCTTGCACAGCCCTCTCGCAGTGTCCGGAGCAAGTATGGTGGGTCTGACACACCGGTGTCAATGTGTTCTTTTTTCCATTTCCAGGAGTGTATTAGACCTGGTGTGCAAGATATACAAGACAAGCGAAGTATCCTTGTATTTCAAGAAGAACATAATCATTCTAATTCCAAAGAAGGTTGGCGTTGACTGTGGTAAATACTACCGAACTACATTTTAATAAGTCACTGTTGAGAAATACTGAAATGAAGTATACAGAAGAATGGAAGATTCGAGGTTAGAATTGGTAGAGATTGAATTTTGGTTCTTTGCGTAACAAATATGGCATTGTATCATTTCCAGATGTGTGGGACTATGGCTATGCGACAGAGTATGAATCAGAGACTGGCGTCTCGTTCGTCCTGAGTACGTTAAACCCTTTTTAAATAATCAGTCATGCTTGGAATTTGTATGAATGCAGTGCCTTGTCGGCACTTAAGAAAGGACTTAATTTCGCAGCTTCACCGCGGGACGTTCCTGTCTGTGAAATAAAAAGCGGTGTTGAAACAGTGGACGAAATACGGCAAGAAACCAGCCGTATACTGACAAAGGCGAAGTTACCAGCATCCAACATAACCAGGGCTGAGCGCAACGGCCTTCGAGCACTACGTAATGACGAAAGCATTGTGGTACTTCCTGCTGACAAGGGCAATGCCGCCGTAATTCGAGGACTACGATACAAAGATCTGCGCGCAACTGAACGAAGATACTTATCGGAAGCTCCCACGCGACCCAACATCAAGAATAGTAAGAAAAACATCAGAACTTCTTAAGCGATCTTCAGTGGAAGACAGTGTGGTTAAGAATCTTCTCCCACAGGCGCCTAGACCACCTAATGCTTATGGTTTACCAAAGATACACAAGGACGGGACGCCATTTCGCCTTATTGTGTCCACAATAGGTTCTCCAGCATACAAGCTGGCGAAGTACTTGGCCAAGCTCCTCGCTCCTCATATGGGACACTGTGAACATCATATAAAAAACTCAGCAGAATCAACCCTCTACTCGTTAGTGAGGAAGATATTATGGTCAGTTTTGATGTAGTGGCGCTCTTTAGGAATGTGCCTATCGAAGACGCTTTGGACCTAATTTCCCAGTACTTTGTGAGTGACATGGTCGAGCTATTTAGGCACACTCATACGTCCTCATTTTTCGTGTACAACGGCCAGTATTACGATCAGACAGACGGCGTAGCAATGGGTAGCCCGTTGGCGCCAGCTGTTGCAAACCTATTCATGGAGAATTTTGAGGATATTGCCATAGATACTGCGCCATTGAAGCCGAAGTGTTTCTTTCGATACGTTGACGACACGTTCGTCATTTGGCCACAAGGACGCGAGAAACTAGACGAGTTTTTGGAACACCTCAATGGCATCAACTGTAATATCCAGTTCACCATGGAGGTGGAAAAGATAATGCATTGCTCTTCCTCGACGTCCTTGTCCACCGTAAAAGTAATGGGTGCCTTGGTCACCCACACAGACCTGTACCTGCACGCCACCAGCCACCATCATCCAGCACAGAAGCGCACAGTATTACAAACATTGGTGCATCGTGCAAGAGTAATATCAGACGACGATAACCTGCCCCATGAACTGAGCCACCTACGCAAGGTTTTCAGGAATAACGGCTACAGAGCCCATCAAGTGAAAGACGTGATTTCTGGGAAATATCAGAATAAGACCACCGACGAAGAGCAGGAAAAGAAACTTGTTTTGCTGCCATTCTGTGGCTCTGTGTCGGGCAAGATAAGCGGCCTGTTGAAAAGACACAAGATCAAATCAATCTTCATGCCTCCAGGAAAATCCGTCAATTACTGATACCAGTTAAAGACGCAGTAGGTCTCAGAACACCTGGAGTCTACGAAATACCTTGTGAGTGTGTCCAGAAGGACATCGGACAAACAGTGCGCACTGTGAATCAACGTAGGAAAGAACGTGAGAGGTATTATCGCCTACGCTATGCAGAGAAATCTGCGTTAGCTGAGCATGCGTTAGGAAACGGTCACTACATAAAACTTGACGATACCTCTGTCGTGGCTCGCACTAATGGCTTCTGAGACAGTTTAATAAAGAAAGCTATTGAAATAAGAATTACCGCAAACACCCTGAATAGAGACGGTGGGATCCAGCGATCGAGCGGTTGAAGAGAGCACATCGAAAGCTGACTCAAAACATGCTCATATATGGCAATGTCACGGGCACCAGTGACGTCACAGCCGGCAGCTAGCGTATATAACGGCGCACCAACAGCCCACTGGCAGTCATACCACTTGACAATGGCCAAGGAGTGCTTGGCCGAAAGCTCGTGTAGTTTTAAACAATTGACGCGGTTGGAAACCGGAGAACATTTTATTCAATGCTTGGAATTTATTTATCAAAATATTTGTCGGTGAGAGTAAGACAGCAGGAAAGGGAATTTCAGTGGAGAATGATACCAGAGAAAACTGTGAAGTCCGTAATTATAGGCTTAAGAGTGCCTTATCTCTCGATAAACTGAGGTGAATTGTAGTTATAATGATCACCGTTTTGTTTCTGAAATATCGAAAGGACACAGTAATTGGTTACGGCTCCATTACCAACCGTTCTGTGTGATTATAACTGGTCGTTATTAGGGCTGTGACGAAAGTGATAGGTCTAGAGCCTTGAGTTGCGCGTGCTGCCAGATGCGTGGCGCAGCGGAGGCTGGTCTGGAGGCTGCGTAAGGCCGTTCCGGCGCATGGGAAGAGAAGGGAAGGCCGGCTCTCCGTTAGCCGGCTGGGGCTCCCGTTACCGCTGCACGCGACATTCCGGCGCGGATTTAAGAGCGCGCGCCGCGCCACGCCGGGTACAGTTACGCTCGGCCCACGATGCTTCGTTCCGCCAGCATCCGTTACGGCCTCGCTGCGTCTCCACAGGTACACAGGCGGCGCCAGCACTCCACACAATCGGCTACTCCCTGGTGTGGCTTCTGTAAGAAAGGATAGCTGACGGGGACGGTCTGTGGACCCATTTTCTCGGATCGAGATGCAGAATACTTATCGACTTCAAAGCTGCAGACGGACACAAGAGAGGCATCGTTGTGAAAGTCGACGATGTTGTTCATCTTATCTAATACTAGAATCGAGCTACAGCGAAGAGCTCGTGATGCACTGGAACACACACTGCGCTGGTCAGTTGCCATTAGCTCACTGAGAGGGCAAGGTGGGAACATTTTCATTTCACACAGAGATGGAGCTAATAGAATTAAATTTTGTTTTTATTACGATCATACATGTTGTACCATTCAGTAACTGAAGTGCAAAATCAATCTGCGAAATGGTTTAGTTTTTTTTGGCTTTTTTATGTAACGCTTTTTGTGTGTTGTATTCAGTACGTAAAATGGAGCATCAGGCATCCGTAAAAATTTTCTGTCGCCAACGAAAATTCACCCAAAGCTGGTTTACGTTTATAAAAAGCTGTTGCTTCAGTTTCGATGTTAACAAAAAAATATTTGAATTCAATGTGCCAGATCTTCTCTTGACGTTGATCAGTGTGCAGGATGTTCTAAAACTGCAACCAGACACGTAAATGTAGAGTAAGGTCTGGACGATCACACGATTTACTGATGATATAGATGTGTTCTGGGAACTGTGAGACTTGAGTAAATATAGTATATTCTGAATGACTTTTACAAAATATATGTGGGGTGCTGTTCTCAAATTTTGATAATACATGATACTATCCCTAAATAGGAGGAAACACTAAATGACTTGAAAATGCTTTCCTGACCTACCACTGTCCTCTGTCGCAACGATTAATTATTCTAGTATCAGAAAACTATACGAAGTGGAACGAATACATTAATACAGTAGCAGAGAGGGTGAATGGACGAATAAGGTTTACTCTCACTTGGTACATCATGGACAGAGGATAACAAGTTCAGTAATTGTCAGTGTCAATGAAATTCACCAACAGCGATGTAACTTAAGATGTTACTTACGATGCTACCAGTTTCTGCATTTCACTATGCCATCCTCAGGCCCCATATGCATTTTTCAAAATGAACGAGAATGTCATATGGAGCCACATATCTCTGGATGTCGTGAATTCAATCATTTCATTAGTGCTTCTTTCGAAGACTTGATAGCAACTGAGCACTCCTGCAGTCCAAGAAGATTTGATCATGTTCTTGGACTGCAGCTGTGCTCAGTTGCTATAAAGTCTTCGGAAGAAGCACTAATGTAACGACTGAATTCACGACATTCAGAGATAGTGGCTCTATATGACATTCTCGTTTATCTGGAGAGATGCATATGATGCCTGAAGATAGTATAGTGAAATGCTGAAACTGGTAACCTTCAAAATAAAAATAAATAACATCTTAAGTTACACGGTTGTTGCTGAATTTCATTGACACTGACAATTACTAAGGTTTACTCTGGGAGCTCTTGGGAACTGTAGGGAGGCTGTAAAGGAAATCGAGTAAAATTATATTGAGCGAATACGAGGAGAAGGTTGTGCAGTCGTATTTGGTACCGCTCTGCCCTGTCTCAGTACGAGAATGTTACATGTATGCTCCAGGATATTAAATGGGAGTGTTCAGAAAAAAGATGAAGTAATTTCCGGGAAATATTATATGTGAAGTCTGACGAGCCAATAGGCGAGACAGATTTTTATATGATACTCCTACCCCTTCACATGTCTCACGGAGAAACCACATAAAGAAATAAAAGAGAATAAGAAGTGTACGGAGAGATGCAGTCAATCTCTTCTGACGCGTCCTACTCACAAATTCATCAGGAAAGTGAGCGACAGCTGCCTGTACAAACTACCCATCGCCTTGCACTCGACAGCGGCCTTCAGAATATTGTTGTAGATGTAAAAGTCACACACGCAATATCTACGAATTTGAGGCTTGCACAAGATGGAAAGGACTAACAGTTCAACTAAGACTATCTGCAACAACAGGAGGTTGTAGAGAGTTTCAGGGAGAGCATTAGGGAACAATTGACAGGAATGGGGGAAAGAAATATAGTAGAAGAAGAATGGGTAGCCTTGAGGGATGAAATAGTGAAGGCAGCAGAGGACCAAGTAGGTAAAAAGACGAGGGCTAGTAGAAATCCTTGGGTAACAGAAGATGTACTGAATTTAATTGATGAAAGGAGAAAATATAAAAATGCAGTAAATGAAGCAGTCAAAAAGGTATACAAACGTCTCAAAAATGAGATCGACGGAAAGTGCAAAATGGCTAAGAAGGGATGGCTAAAGGAAAAATGTAAGGCTGTAGAGGCATATCTCACTAAGGGTAGGCCGGCCGTTGTGGCCGAGCGGCTCAGGGCGCTTCAGTCTGGAGCCGCGCGACCGCTCCGGTCGCAGGTTCGAATCCTGCCTCGGGCATGGATGTGTGTGATGTCCTTAGGTCAGTTAGGTTTAAGTAGTTCTAAGTTCTAGGGGACAGATGACCTCAGAAGTTTAGTCCCATACTGCCCAGAGCCACTAGGGGTAAGATAGATAGCGCCTACAGGAAAATTAAAGAGACTTTTGGAGAAAAGAGAACCACTTGCATGACTCAAGAGCTCACATGGAAACCCAGTTCTAAGCAAAGAAGGGAAAGCAAAAAGGTGGAAGGAGTATATAGAGGGTCTGTACAAGGGTGATGTACTTGAGGACAACATTATGGATATGGAAGAGGATGTAGATGAAGATGAAATGAGAGATATGATACTGCGTGAAGAGTTTGACAGGGCACTGATCGACCTAAGCCGAAACAAGGCCCCGGGAGTAGACAATATTCCATTAGAAGTACTGATAGCCTTTGGAGAGCCAGCCCTGACAAAACTCTACCATCTGGTGAGCAAGATTTATGAGACAGGCGAAATACCCTCAGACTTCAAGAAGAATATAATAATTCGAATCCCAGGGAAAGCAGGTGTTGACAGATGTGAAAATTACCGAACTATCAGTTTAATAAGCCACGGCTGCAAAATACTAACACGAATTCTTTACAGACGAACGGAAAAACTGGTAGAAGCCGACCTAGGGGAAGATCAGTTTGTATTCCGTGGAAATGTTTAAACACGTGAGGCAATACTGGCCCTACGACTTATCATAGAAAATAGGTTAATGAAAGAGAAACCTACATTTCTAGCATTTGTAGACTTAGAGAAAGCTTTTAACAGTGTTGACTGGAATACTCTCTTTCCAATTCTGAAGGTGGCGGGGGTAAAACACAGGGAGCGAAAGGCTTTTTACAATTTGTACAGAAACCAAATGGCAGTTTTAAGAGTCGAGGGGCATGAAAGGGAAGTAGTGGTTGGGAAGGGAGTGAGATAGTGTTGTAGCCTATCCCCGATGTTATTCAATCTGTATATTGAGCAAGCAGTAAAGGAAACAAAGAAAAATTCGGAGTAGGAATTAAAATCGATGGAGAAGAAATAAAAACTTTGATGTTCGCCGACGACATTGTAATTCTGTCAGCGACAGCAAAGGACCTGGAAGAGCAGTTGAACGGAATGGATAGTGTCTTGAAGGGAGAAGGAAGGATATAAGACGAACATCAACAAAAGCAAAACGAGGATAATGGAATGTAGTCGAATTAAGTCGGGTAATGCTGAGGGTATTAGATTAGGAAATGAGATGCTTTAAGTGGTAAATGTGTTTTGCTATTTGGGGAGCAAAATAGCTGATGACGGTCGAAGTAGAGAGGATATGAAATGTAGACTGGCAATGGCAAAGAAAGCGTTTCTTAAGAAGAGAAATTTGTTAACATCGAGTATGCATCTTAGCGTCAGGAAGTCGTTTCTGAAAGTATTTTTATGGAGTGTGGCCATGTATGAAAGTGAAACGTGAACGATAAATAGTTTGTACAAGAAGAGAATAGAAGCTTTTGAAATGTGGTGCTACAGAAGAATGCTGAAGATTAGATGGTTAGATCACATAACTAATGAGGAAGTATTGAATAGAATTGGAGAGAAGAGAAATTTGTGGCACAACTTGACTAGAAGAAGGGATCGCATGATAGGACATATTCTGAGGAATCAAGGGATCACCAATTTAGTTTTGGAGGGCAGCGTGGAGAGTAAAAATCGTAGAGGGAGACCAAGAGATGAGCCGGCCGTGGTGGCCGTGCGGTTCTAGGCGCTGCAGTCCGGAACCGCGGGACTGCTACGGTCGCAGGTTTGAATCCTGCTTCGGGCATGGATGTGTGTGATGTCCTTAGGTTAGTTAGGTTTAAGTAGTTCTAAGTTCTAGGGGACTGATGACCTAAAATGTTAAGTCCCATAGTGCTCAGAGCCATTTGAACCATTTTTTGAACCAAGAGATGAATACACTAAGCAGATTCAGAAGGATGTAGGTTGCAGTAGGTAATGGGAGATGAAGAAGCTTGCACAGGACGGAGTATCATGGAGAGCTGCATCAAACCAATCTCTGGATTGAAGACCACAACAGATACAGAGGTGTGGTCGCCGCTGGAGGAGAGGCCGTCGACCCCGGAATGACGTTGTGAGTGGCAGTGCTCAGCGAGCCGTCGTCTGCAGGTGCGCCTAGGCAGCAGTGTCATCCACAGAAGTCAGAGGGACGGTCGTAGCTGGCAGAGACTGTGCTCCTGGGCCGATTTATATCACAGCCCCGTCCAGTCTGCTCCTCCACCTAAAGGCTGCAGAACACAGCACAGTATAGGACAGTACTCAAACTGTAGCCCACAGAATGATCGACTTCGAAGGCTTGTGCCGGCCCTGGGTGATGATCAGCACTGATCGAAGCCTGCAAGAACCAGTGCATAGTCACATAGGGACGAGTCGGAGTCCGTCCTCAGCCCGCGCTGAAACAGGCGTCCCATATAGAGGTGGCCACCAGTATTAGGTAGTCATCCAGAGGGACACCCAGCAGCGTGAAGGCGCGAAGTCATCTGCATATGATCCTCAGAATAGGCCTACCTCTCCTGGAGCTGAAGTCCTCGGTAGATGACTGCAAACTTCTGCCGGCTCTGCAGTAGTCTTCACCTCGAAGCCTTCATCTACTGGAAACATCGGTGGTTTGCAACATCAACACACTCCCATATGGTCGTGTACAGAAAGCGTCAGCGAGTATGTGAGAACATCTGAGTAAGAGCCTGATTTATGAGAGTTTGCTAGCTACTACTTCTCCAACAACAGTACTCCCACCGTGGAAGAGTCAACAGGCCGTAGCAGATGGATGTCGCCATTGGGTGGCGATGTCTTCTTTCGTTCTGTTCTTTTTATTTCATCACATCCAGAATGAGCCTAGCAGGAGCTGTAGTACTGCCCAACTTCACCCTTCAGAGGTGCTGGCTAGCTTCCGCTTCATCAGTTTCTTGAATAAGTGCTCTCACACATCGGTAACGTCTTCTTTCGTTATAGCGCGTGGTATATACAATGTTGGCACCTATCTCCCTATGATGTCGTTTTTGCTGCATTGGGACCAGGCAGTTCAATGCTCCAGACTAGGGCGTGGCGCAATAGTGTTAAAATTACGTCAAATTCTATGACTCCCAGGCATAGTATTAATATACACTTACTGCTCTATTCTATAACTTCATTTACAGCTTCTAAGTCGTCCAGTGTGCTATACCCACATATAAAGCCACCTTTTTACTATACTTCATTAACATCGAACGTTGTTTCTATGAGACTGGATGTAGGAATACTTTCAGTGAACAGCCTGTATATTATGGAGAAGAGGATGATAGCTCTATAGTTATGTATGTCTTGTCTGTCCCCTTTCTTTCGAAGCAGCATTGCTCCAGATTTAGGGAACTGTATTCCTCCACAGGAATTCAGTAAATGAGTCTTCATATTTCACTTGTATTGCTTTTCCTCCTTGAAGCGTCTACATACATATTTTCTGTC
This sequence comes from Schistocerca piceifrons, assembly GCF_021461385.2. NCBI lineage: Eukaryota > Metazoa > Arthropoda > Insecta > Orthoptera > Acrididae > Schistocerca > Schistocerca piceifrons. The sequence continues at coordinate 776,696,893 of NC_060149.1, read as the reverse complement.
TACATAGCTCGAATGGTTTCATATATATCATTTGCCATTGCTTCCAGAAGCTCATTATTTTCATTAATAAATATCTCCATTTTTGATTCATCTCATCAACCATATAAATATGTTAACAAATCTCCGAACACTTGTACAAATGTGTTTCTGTTATTAGTGTCATCCACCTTTCTAAATGATGAAATGTGCAATAATCAACTAAGATTTTTTATTGTTCATACCCACATCGTGTTTTCTATCAAATCTACTCTATATGTTCTCATATTCCTTCGATGACATTTCCAAATACATTACTTTAATTCGACATATTCTATAATGTTTCTGTTGCTGTTTAACTGAAACTTTCGTCGTCCGTTTAGTACTTCAATTTGAGATTTTATTTTTTTCCGTCTTCTTACCTATAACGTCTTTGCTGCTTACGTGAGAACCTTCGTTAAATTTTCCCTTTCGTCTACGTCCTTATGATCTTCATTTTCTGAAAACACGTACTTTCTAGCTGAATTTAATTAAGTAGTTCCTTATGCACAAGTTCATAAATCACTTTTCTGATTACCTGCCCGACTTCTCAGCTTTCTGTTTAGTTCTACTCTCCGTCTTACTGCCCTGTTATCGTTTAGTTCCTCAGGATGGTCACACTCCGTAAGGTTTTTTTATAGATAAAATAAAGCTGAATTCATTTGTAATTCAAAATACAGGGTTACTCAAAATAATCTCGACACTTTCAAGTGATTGTCAAAAATGTTTGTATTAAAGTAAGTTGCTATATGAGTGTAAGTACAAGATTTTTTTTTTTTTCAGTAGTCTCCAGCAACATGGCTGCCAGACCAACGGAGAAGTCGTTTTACCCAGTTCACGCCGCAATTGCAAGAGGACAGTGATAGTTTCATTTCTTCAATAGGATGGTTCTCCACTGCATTTCCACAATGACGTTCGTCGGCTCTTTGACGCTGAGCTACAACGACGATGGATCGGTCGTGCGTCACCTGGCAATCTACAGTTAATGGCATGGCCCCACGCTTTCTGGTCCTTAAACCGGGTGTTTTGTACCTGTGGGGTTACATCAAAGACACTGTTTTCACATCTCTACTTCGCCTGAGTTGTAAGGAACTACGACAACAGCTGTGACTGACACTGATGCGTACACTTTATGCCGATTGTGACCCTAAAGGACTACAGACAGGATGTGTGCTGTGTGACTGTTGGTTCACTCATTGAACATTTGTGAACATACACAAAAAATTTTTTGAGTTTCCTGTTTCATATGTATAATCATACAGTGTCTAACCTCAATACAAACAGTTTTCATAATCACTTGAAAGTGTCTAGATCATTTTGAATAACCCTGTACTAAATCATTTTTGAAATTTATTTTAGTCTGGAAGAAGAAGCCGTGTACATACATGTTTTTCTCGGCAAGTTTTAGTTACGTATGGCCTCTGCAATTCCTAGTACCATACCCAAAACTTCCCACCGAAAAATATTACTTTATTTTCTCCTGATTATCCACTAAAAATCTCTCGTCATTATGAGGTTATGAGATTTACTGTCGTTTGTCATTTTCAGTAACTTGGAGGTCTTCTACTTCCGAGGTCATACAATTATTCCTACTAGATAATGGATAATGTAGCAGTAGGAGCAGGAAGAACAAGTCGGTGAAGATGGAAATAAAAATGAAGGGAAAATTTCGTCTCACCACGCTAAATCACAGGGGAGGAAAAGTAATTGAATTCTGCCCTGGACACAACTTAAACGTTGCGAATACACTTTTGGAGGCCACTTTGAGAAGGGAGCATGCGGTATACGGAAGAGGCCATGAGATTATGGAAACTATAAGAAGGATTCTGACATGAACTTAAGGACTGCAAGCGTGATCCTAGTGCTGACATTAGCTGTATCTTCGAGAACGTGTTGAAAAGTAATGCCTCCGAATTTTTTGTGAAAACTATTAAACCTTTTTAAATAAAAGTAACTTTATTAAAATTCTACTTTTTTTTCTTCATGTCTACATATTTATTTCTCAACATAGTCACCTTGACGACGAACACATTTCTCCAACTAGAGACCAGTTTCTTGGCACCGTCAGTGTAGAATATTTAATTTCGCTGACGGAGCCACAACCACACCTCTAGTTGCACCGCTTCATCACTGTGAAAGTCAAGTCCTCGAAGTGAAGTCCTTTAAGTTTTGGAAACATATTAAATCGGATGGGGCTAAATCGCGACTGTATGTAGGTGGCTGATGATAATGAACCCAAGGGATCGGATCGCTGCAGATGTAGAAGCACACGTGTGTGTTCCGTCATTGTCATGCTAAAGGAAACGGAGGTCCATGTATGGACGAGTTCGAAACTCGAGTAAAGCAGCTGTTCCTCACGCACTGAAATAGTTACTTTACACTCCGCCACGTTACACGCCACATGTCAGAGTCTTTATAGCGGCAGAGGGCTGCAAATATGTGAACACGAAGAAAAAAGAAACAGAATGCTAATAACGTTTGTTTTATCTAAAAAGCTTTAAGAGTTTTCGCATAAAAATTCTAAGGTGTTACTTTTCAGCACCCTTTCGTATGACCTGTTACTAATGAGATGCAACTGAAATTAAAGAAGTTAAAGAGTGAAGACCTGAAATATTGGGATTTAGACAAGTTAAAGGAGCTAAATTCTCAAAACTACTTTCAGCGAACATTCGACAAAAAAAGAAAAAAAATTACACTTCAGTGAGTTAATAGTGTGAAAAATCGGGTCCGCAGCTCGTGGTCGTGCGGTAGCGTTCTCGCTTCCCACGCCCGGGTTCCCGGGTTCGATTCCCGGCGGGGTCATGGATTTTCTCTGCCTCGTGATGACTGGGTGTTGTGTGCTGTCCTTAGGTTAGTTACGTTTAAGTAGTTCTAAGTTCTAGGGGACTGATGACCATAGATGTTAAGTCCCATAGTGCTCAGAGCCATTTGAACCATTTTTTTTTTTTTTTTTTTTTTTTGAAAACTCGGTGGAATGGTCTTAAAAGCGATGGAGTAAATTTAGAATTGTAGGACTGAAAAAGGCAAAAAAGAGGGAGCGACAGATAGCAAATAAGATACGGAATCAATCAAGAAACGTTGAAAATGTAAAAATATTGTAAGTGAACATCACCAACAACGGCCACTGAAATACTGAATTATCGGAAGATTACAATAGATAAAGAAGAATGGATAGAGAAAATATATAATGAGATAGATACAAGAATAAAACAGGGCGGTACTGATGCTACATACAGACTAAAAAGCAATCTCTTTAAGGAGCACAGGGAAAAGAGTACAAAGAGAAGCGATGACGAAGATAATAGATAATCCAAGCAGAAAATAAGACAATAAGACGGAAACAATAAATTTTATACTTGTCCAGAAGAAATTATGTGAACTGAAAATGAGGGTACCACGCAACAAAATGATAGCGGGGACTGAATACTTATTTCCGAATTTCATGTACGAACTCGAAAGAAACAGATGCCCCCGAAATGATGAAATGCGGATGGGTAAATAAAAGTGAAAATTACCACACTATAAGTGTACTATCACTTGCATCAAAAATACTCAGGCGAGCAATTTAGGCAATAACTGGATGCATATCAGGAGTGGAGCAATGCGCTTTTAAGAGAAGCAGGAAACACATGAGAAACAATTTTGACACTGTCGTTAATATAAAGTTGAGACTTAGGAAAAGATTCATTTCATTCATAGGTCTTGAGGAGATTTTGATAATGCGGAGTGGAATATTTCTTCAAAATTATTAGACAGTGCGGTATCAGCTCGGGGGATAGAAGGATTAACTGTTCTCCTATGAAGCAGACCCGATGGTATGATACAAGAGGCCCAACTCATTAAATTTGTAAGGCAGAACTCGTTATCGGAACAGATGTATAATTTTGGTATTGAAGAGACAACAGGGGAGATACCGGGCTACCTTTGTTTGCAGTGGTTTGTCACAGATAGAGAATCACATGATATACGAGGGTAATCCCAAAAGTAAAATCTCGTAGTTTTTTATAAGTACATAGACCTGTTTATTTCTTCAACGGCTTACATCAGTTTACAGCTTGAACATTCAGCTATTTTTCGACATAACCACCATTTCTGTCGATGCATTTTTGTAGACGCTGTGGCAGTTTTTGTATGCCCATGTCATACCAGCTCGCCGCCATGCTGTTGAGAAAGTTATGTACTACTTCTTTCACCTCGTCGTCGGAGCTGAATCTCTTTCCGGCCAAATGTTTTCGTCACCCGTAACAATTGAGTCCAGAAAGTTGTCCTGTTCAGCTGCAAGGCGGTGAAGAAATGCGCGGGAAGCATCAACTCGTTGCCGTATGTGGTCTTCAGTCAGCATGCGTGGCATCCATCTTGCGCACACCTTCTGGTAGTTCAAGGTTTCAGTTAAAATTCTGTGAGCGGTGCTTCGGGAAATATCAGGAACCAACGTGCAGAGATCATCCAGGGTGATCCGCCGATCTTCATGTATGTTTCGCTCAACCTTCAACACTGTCTCCTCAGAAATTGACGGTCTCCCGCTCCTTTGTTCGTCGTGAATTTCGGTCCGACCAGCTGCAAATTCTGTACACCACATTTTTGACATCCATGCACGACTCACCACACACTTCCATCAATTGGCGATGGATTTCAATCGGCGCAGTGCCCTTTGCGTTCGAAAACCGAATAACTGCGCGCAATTCGCATCTGGCGGTAACATCCAACGGGAGCTCCATTCTCAACGGCTGCCAAGCCAAGACTGAGCGCCTCAGCGCGGCGTGCGCATGTTTACACACGACGCGTGAAGCACTCTTCATAACAGTGTGACCAACTGCCACACAAACAGAGTACTGTACATATAAAAAAAAAAGGGAGACCTTACCCTCGTAGTTCGCTGATGCCGTAACAGTATCCACAAGAAATGAATAGGAACTGAGCTGGGAAACGGTGCGAGTAATAGCTGGAGGCTATAACATGAGCACGAATAAAAGTAGAACTAAGTGCAAGTAGTGTAGATGCTGGATAGTCAAATGTTAAACTCTGAAAGGAGACCCCTACAGACGTGCAACAATTTGCTGTCTATTAAGTATCAGGTTCGTTTACTAAATAATAACCCCCCCCCCGCTTTTTACTCGGAATATATTTATTCTTAAGAGTCAGAATTTATTGATGGTGTCAGTCAACATTTCTTTTAAATGTACTATTTTTCTAAACAGCCCCAACAAATTATATGGTCTTTACGCTGGCACTGAGTAAGAATATGTATTCAGTGTCTGTAAAATCTCATGTGCCATGCTCGTAACCATGTTTTTACTGCATCAGTTTCGCTCTGGTCATCTTCAAAGTGTGTCCCGTGTAGAGAATCCTTAAGTGACCCAAACAGATGGAATTACGAGGGCATCACGTCCACTCTATGAAGCGATGATGCCCAACGAAATTTGTCACTGTGTTCCTGGTTCTGAGACTTATGTGTGAACGTGTAATGTCGTGTTCGAGCAAGATTTCTTTTAGCTTCTAGTTAGACAGCACCAGTCTGAAACAGTTCTTGAGTTTGTCCGGAGTATACACATATGCCTCTGAATTAATGGTTGACCATTTTGGCAACCCATGATACCATCGCTACCTCAAAAGACTATCATCATGACTTTACGAGCAGAGTTAGGTGCCTTGAGTTTCTTCTTTCATGGTGATTGACGGTGAAGCCACTGCAGTGACTGCCTTTTTGTTTACAGCTCGACGTGATGCACCCAATTTTCGCCAGCTCTAACAATCTGTGACAGAAAGGCCTCTCCAATGGCCTCAAACTGCTACAACCGTTCAGATATAATGACCTTTCTTTGGATTTTATAGTCACTTGTAAATGACGTTAACTAGAGAAACACTAATAACGTAAATTCCTAAATCAAAAATGGTTCAAATGGCTCTGAGCACTGTGGGACTTAACATCTATGGTCATCAGTCCCCTAGAACTTAGAACTACTTAAACCTAACTAACCTACGGACAGCACACAACACCCAGCCATCACGAGGCCGAGAAAATCCCTGACGCCGCCGGGAATCGAACCCGGGAACCCAGCCGTGGGAAGCGAGAACGCTACCGCACGACCACGAGATGCGGGCATTCCTAAATCCAAAAATCCCGTAGATATAATTACCTTGCAGCCCTTTCTTGGCCTCAACGGTTGCATGTCCACAGCTTCTTAGTACGTTTAGAGTGACCTTTCGTCTTTATAAGCGACAAATAAAAACCTCGAATAATCTTCGTTTATTATTTCTCTGTACATAAACAAAAAGGTGAAATGGATGCTTCAAAAACAATGCAGAGCTCATCTTGAAAACATACACACCTCAGCACACATGTACTACTGCCAAAAGCAGAAACCGTCGCTTTTACTCCAACGCCTAGTCATGTCATTCCCATGGCGCCAGACAAGCCCTATTTCAGAATTACGACGTATCTGATAATTCAAATTAAGTACCATGTTACTTTAAGTTATAATAAGAGATGACATGTATTACCTTTAAGATTGCAGCAATCTAATGTTTAAGAATTCGTAGAATAACTGAATTAAGAGAAGATATTTGCGAACAAAGACTGTTTAGTTTTTACGAATTTAAATTACGTTGATGGGATTGTATACATATAATTCAGTGTTGAGAGTCTCTCACAAAATGCTACTTCTAAACGCATATATATCGTGTTAGTAATACCAGCATACTGACCGACCCTGGTTGAATAGGGTTGGAGGGGCTAAAACATACAAAACCAAAAACCACTAGAAAAATGCCATAATAAAAATTAAACATAACGTTATCATGATGTATATCAAACGATTCCGTTTTATCGAAGGATTACAAAGCTTTAATTCGATTTCGTCTACGCAAAGTATTACGAAAGTTACCAAATGTTTTTATCGAAATTTCAGTGAATTAATAGTAATTAAAACATCGTCTTTTACGTGGAACTAATTGTCAGAAATGAGGTATTTTTGACATCCTGTTCCGACTGAAATGCTTCAATTGCGTCAAAAGGCTTTCATAAAAGATGTGTCAAAATTAAGATTAGCAGTGCTCTCGTATCAGACATTGCAAGATTAGTTTATAGAAGACATCCCACACAAAATCTATTGCGTCATTGTGAATAAGAGTGGTTCTGACTTGCAATCAGATTAGTAAAGCTGTGGCAACTTATCACATATAAACCAAATACAAAAACATTGCCAAACGAAGAAACCAGATATGAGTAAAAAGATTCACGCGGGAAGGGACGGATAATTTCAAGCAGTTTTGTATAGTGGTCGAAAGTGGCTGTTACCTTACATGGAAAACAACTTTTATTATGTAGAATTTAGGTTATGATGAACACAGTTTTTATCTAAAAGTATCACCTTAGAAGAAATCATCGACTGGTCGATGATGATCTCGTATTTATGAAAAGCGCGGCGTGTGGAATACAATTATATCACCTTAGTATTGAGCAAACCTTTGAATACGTAGAATTTCAGACATTACACACACATTTACAATGCGCACCGACAGCTTTAGAGCTTATTCTCGAGTTTTGATGAGCCAGTCTGCACTACTAATTTCACATTCACAATTCACCACTTCGGAAGGATTATCTGTGAAAGAATGTCCTGGACAAGGCCGATCGTGAAGATCAGTTTCCCACTGCCTGATGCTTTAATTGTATTTCCCCATCGCCCAAGCGTACTCCTATCAACTGCATCATTACCATGCACTGCTCACTAATGGTTATGTAGGTACACCAGGGTTTCTTTTTCACACAACCAATAATGCTGTAACAGCGCCTTGCTTAAAGCGACTGTCTTGCGTAGACGACAGTTTCATGCTTCGCTAAATCTCTACCATCTGTCGAGACAGTTCGAATCTTCACACATGTGCCAAAGAAGCAACATACTTGATGCATCTAAAAGGAAGTTTTCCTGTATAAGTTAATGACTGTACATTTTTTGGGGGTGTCTTTCTATTGAACCATACGTTTACAACAGACAAAGGAAAAAAAAACAGTATTACGCCATTTGCATCGAACATGCGAGGACTTAAGCTCAAGGGGAGCAGGAAATGAAAGAACAGGTATCAGACTTCTTTTTTCTCAACCCTTAGACTGGATGGCAGCAGTTCTGGTTCTTCACTTTCCTCTGTCTTCCTCAAGTCTCTTCAGATCACATTATGTTGCCAGTTTCAGATGCTTTTACGTCTGGCCTTGTACTGAAGTCTTGACCTTCATCGTGCATTCTTCCCAGGCATTCTCCCACCGGAGGTTCGAGTCCTCTCTCGGGCATGGGTGTATGTGTTGTTCTTAGCATAGGTTAGTTTAAGTAGTGCGTAAGTCTAGGGACCGATGGCCTCAGCAGTTTGGTCCCTTAGGAATCCACACACATTTGAACATTTTTTTCCCAGGCATTCTTCCTTCTATTAATTTCAGAATGTAAATGCAATGTCTGTGTTGGTGTCCAAAGCATCAGTCCCTCCGCTCCACAACGATGTTTCTCTCCTTTGTTGCCGGCCGCTGTGGCCGAGCGGTTCTAGGCGCTTCAGTCCGGAACCGCGCTGCTGCTACGGTCGCAGGTTTGAATCCTGCCTCGGGCGTGGATGTGTGTGATGTCCTTAGGTTAGTTAGGTTTAAGTAGTTCTAAGTTATAGGGGACTGATGACCTCAGAAGTTAAGTCCCACAGTGCTCAGAGCCATTTGAACCATTTTGAACCATTTCTATCTAGCAGCTACCTCCATCTTAACTACTGCGGATTGTGGCATTCAATCGGGATCAATGAGTAACAAACAACATTGCGAGACGTTCCACCTATGGTCCTTCAGTGTACAAAGTGACATTTGCTTCCGTAGAGATCGTCTAGTGACAGCCACCGGTACCCATAAATTCGGCGCTCTGTACAGTCGTTGGATTACATTTCTGGACACGTGTTCCCATCCTCGATTTGTTCCTCAAGACACCCCAACAACCCTTCGAAGTTTCTCGCAGCTTTTCTAGGGTGCCCTTTATTTACCATACCACGCTGGCAAGGAATTTTGTAAACTGCAGCCTTCCATAATAACAAATTTTCCTTTTTAATATTCACAATAGTTGATCAATTATGAATTTTTTTCACATACTGTTCTTCAACTGAGAAGTTGCAACAAAACAATAACCAAAAAGAGTCATTCTGCTCGCAAGTGAACATTATTTGCATATATGTTAAATTCTGGCTCTCGGTAACACTACATACCGTGTCGCTTTACCTGTGCACTGTGACATGTTTGGCTCTTCCTTGGCACACTGTGCAAGGGGTAGTCGAGACGTTGCTGTACATACTTGTTCCATTCTTCGACAGTGGACTTCCTCAGTTCATCCAGAGTGTGCAGAGGATTTCAGCGACGATGCACTGAACGTTTAAACTGGTTCCAAGCACGCTCAGTCAGTTTCATGCCATCAGATAGTTATGTTCAAATGATCAAATGTGTGTGAATTCCTAAGGGACCAAACTGCTAAGGTCATCGGTCCCTAGACTTATTCACTACTTAAACTACCTTATGTTAAGAACAACACACACGCCCATGCCCTAGACTTATTCACTACTTAAACTACATTACGTTAAGAACAACACATACGCCCATGCCCGAGGGAGGACTAGAACCTCCGGCGGGAGGGGCGCACGATTCGTGACATGGGACCCTAAACCACGCGGCCACTCCGCGTGGCTCAGATAACTACGGCTATTCAAATCCTTTGATTCCAGCCTCCTGGAGCAAGTTGTTCACGAGGAGCGCAAGCTGTTGCTCGTCCTCTACGGTCATCGAAGACGAATCCACCGTCGAAATGATGTAGGGCTAGGTAATAGTTTACAGGATCTTGCACCAATACTGCACAGTCTTCAGATTACACTCTACAGCGGCGAGAGGCATCCAACATGTGTAAATGATAGTACCAAAAGCACGACAGACCAACGTCCCTGCTGAAGGCGTGGGACTCCATGCCTGTGATGTGCGCAGATACCTGTGTCTCCACACTTTCAACAACGATTATCAAGTGTCAGACAAATAAACTACTGGCTATTAAAATTGCTACACCATGAAGATGACATGCTACAGACGTGTAATGTAACCGACAGGTAGAAGATGCGCTGATATGCAAATGATCAGCTTTTCAGAGCATTCACACAAGGTTGGCGCCGGTGGCGACACCTACAACGTGCTGAAATGAGGAAAGTTTCCAACCGATTTCTCATACCCAAACAGCAGTTGACCACCGTTGCCTGGTGAAACGTTGTTGTGATGCCTCGTGTAAGGAGGAGAAATGCCTACCATCACGTTTCCGACTTTGATAAAGGTCGGATTGTAGGCTATCTCGATTGCGGTTTAACGTATCGCGACATTGCTGCTCGCGTTGGTAGAGATCCAATGACTGTTAGCAGAATATGGAATCTGAGGGTTCAGAAGGGTAATATGGAACGCCGTGCTGGATCCCAACGGCCTCGTATCACTAGCAATTGATATGACAGGCATCTTATCCGCATGGCTGTAACTGATCGTGCAGCCACGTCTCGATCCCTGAGTCAGCAGATGGGGACGTTTACAAAACAACAACAATCTGCACGAACAGGTCGACGAAGTTTACAGCAGCATGGACTGTCAGCTCGGAGACTGTGGCTGCAGTTACCCTTGACGCTGCATCGCAGACAGGAGCGCCTGCGATGGTGTACTCTACGACAAACCTGGGCAAACGTCATTTTTTCGGATGAATCCAGGTTCTGTTTACAGCATCACGATGGTCGCATCCGCGTTTGGCGACATCGCGGTGAACGCACATTGGAAGCGTGTATGCGTCATCGGATTACCTGGCGTGATGGTATGGGGTGCCATTGGTTACACGTCTCGGTAACCTCTTGTTCGCACTGACGGCACTTTGAACAGTGGACGGGGGCTCTACACTTAATTCGATCCCTGCGAAATCCTACATATCAGCAGGATAATGCACGACCGCATGTTGCAGGTCCTGTACGGGCCTTTCTGGATACAGAAAATGTTCGACTGCTGCCCTGGCCAGCACATTCTCCAGATCTCTCACCAACCGAAAGCGTCTGGTCAACGGTGGCCGAACAACTGTCTCGTCACAATACTCCAGTCCCTACTCTTGATGAACTGTGGTATCGTGTTGAAACTGCACGGGCAGCTGTACCTGTACACGCCATCCATGCTCTGTTTGACTCAATGCCCAGGCGTATCAAGGCCGTTATTACGGCCGGAGTTGGTTGTTCTGGGTACTGATTTCTCAGGAACTATGCACCCAAACTGCGTGAAAATGTAATCACATGCCAGTTCTAGTATAATAGTGCTCCAAGTTCCATTCCAGATGTTCCCTGGCCCACCTTATTCGTGCATCGCAGAGCTGGGAGCTGGGTCCTGTCGCCTAGAAGCCGAACTCGTCATGTGGTGAAGGCTGTGTAGTCTGGGTGAACGTAGGCCTCACTATTAGCATCTAAAAGCAGTGGACATGACTGTTGCATTCTTCTATGGGTCATTAAGAGACATCACGGTCCAGCCACATTAAAGCGACCACCGCCTATGTTCGACGCCAACGTGCGGTAACCACTCACAGAAGGCAGGGTACACAAAGCGTGTTGCGGAGGATAGGGAAAAACAGCGCAATCGTTGTCGTAATGCGCAAACGGAGCGATTTATCCGACCTCCGAACATACATGATCATTGGCTTTCGGAAAAGGATGGAAACATTTCCGAAACTATTAAGTTCGTAAACTGTTCGAGTGCCACCGTGGTTAAGCTACACCGTGCATAGAAAAACGGCGCTGTTCAAAACCTGCGCCAGGGCAACTGTGTTGCACCATGGTTCACAGATGACAAGGATGGACTACGGCTCCGGAGATGAGCACGCGCAGATGCAGCAGTTGCGCAACTGACCGCCCACGTGAACCAACGGACTCCCAACAGTGATTCCTCAACTGCCGTTGTGGACTGTATTGGAGCGTTATGGTCTGGGGGATGTTTTCGTGACAGTCTCTGGTTAATCTCGCCATTCTAGAAGGTAGAATGGATCAACACAAACATACATCTATTCTTAGGAACCATATCCGCCCATACACACAGTTCGTTTTTTCTGGGCACGCTGACATCTACCAGCAGGTCAATGAAATGTGTCACACGGCACGCAGTGTATGTGAGTTGTTCGATGAACACCAGGATAAGTTTATCATACTTTCCTGGCCACCAAACATCCGGGATTAAAATCCAATCGAGCATCTGATAGACCACCTCGATCGGACTGTTCGCGTCATGCATCCTCAACCGAGAAACCTACCGCAGCTGGCCACAGCACTGGAGTCGAAATGGCTCCACATCCCTGTCAATACCTTCCAGAACTTCAATGACTCTCTTCCTGTACGTCTTGCAGAGGACCGCACTGCAAAAGGTGGTTATTCAGGGTTCTGATGGGAGCTCATATTAATGTGACAGGACAGTGTATTCTGCAGGCAGCCGTCATCAGCTGACGCACTCTAATTCCGCGGCCAACTCCCCCAGATGGGAAACTTTACCGTGAAGTGGAAATTCGCATACGACCTAAGCTTGAAATGAACCTTCGAGATACGCTGAAGCACCAAAGCAACATGCGCATTCAAATACAGAGATGTGTGAACAGGCAGAATACGGCGCTACCGTCGGCGAAGCCTGTATAAGACAACCAGTGTCTGGCGCAGTTGTTAGATCGGCTAGTACTGCTACAATGGGAGGGTTATCAAGATTTAAGTGAGTTTGAACGTGGTCTTATAGCCGGCGCACGAGCGATGGGACACAGCATCTCCGAGGTAGCGACGAAGTGCAGATTTTCCAGTATGGCCATTTCACGACTATACCGTGAATATCAGGAACCTGGTAAAACGTCAAATCTCTGACATCGCTGCGACTGGAAAAAGATCGTGCAAGAACGGGACCAACGACGACTGAAGATAATCGTTCAACGTGACAGAAGTGCAACCCTTCCACAAATTGCTGCAGATTTCAGTGCTGGGCCATCAACAAGTGTTCAACCATTCAAAGAAACATCATCGATATGGGCTTTCGGAGCAGGAGGCCCACTCTTCTACCCTAGATGACTGCACGACCCAAAGCTTTACTCCTCGCCTGGGCCTGTCAACACCGACGTTAGACTGTTGATCAATGTAAACTTGTTGCCTGGTCGGACGAGTCTCGTTTCAAATTGTATCGAGCGGATGGGCGTGTACGGGTGTGGGGACAGCCTCATGACTCCATGGACCCTGCATGTCAGCAGGGGACTGTTTAAGATTGTGGAGGCTCTGTAATGGCGTGGAGCGTGTGCACTTGGAGTGATATGGGACCCCTGATACATCTAGATACGACTCTCACAGGTGACCCATACGTAAGCATCCTGTCTGATCACCTGCATCCATTTATGTCCAGTGTGCATCCCAGCGGACTTGGGCAATTCCAGCAGGGCAATGCGACACCCCACACGCCCAGAATTGTTACAGAGTGGCTCCAGCATCACTCTTCTGAGTTTAAATACTTTCGCTGTCCACCAAACTCCTCAGATATGAACATTATTGAGCATATTTGGGATGCCTTACAACGTGCTGTTCAGAAGAACTTTCCACACCCTTGTATTCTTACGGATTTATGGACAGCCCTGCAGGATACATGGTGTCGGTTCCCTCAGCACTACTTCCGACATAATTCGAGTCCGTGCGACGTCGTGTTGCAGAACTTCTGCTTGCCCGCTAGGGCCTTACACGGTATTAGGCAGGTGTACCAGTTTGTTTGGCTCTCCAGTGTATGAAGAAGGACTGAACAGTGTACACAAGCCGCTTTACTAAACTCCAGCGAGAACACAAATTTACTTTTACCTTGATATACATGTGGCTGCATACAGCGATTTCCCGCAGAAATAGAATACGTAAAAAATCTTTGAACAGCTTAGTAGCAACGAGTGCACAAAACAAATGGAATACTCATAAAAGCATGCTAACATCTAGAAATATACACTGCCTGACCAAATGTATCCGGACACCCCTTGTAATGCGGAACTGATCGTTAGCTCTAACGAGAGGCGGACCCGTCGGTATAAAAGGAAGTGGAGATAATTGTGTTGTCAGTAGGAAACACAAACAGCAGAATGTGTTGTTCAGGAGATTTCAATGACTTCGAACGTGGCGTAGTCGTTGAATGTCACCTGAATAACGAATTCGTCAGCTACATTTCAATTCTGCTGAAGCTGCCCGAGTCGACTGCTAGTACGTGATTGTAGTGACCGACGAGCATTGAGGAAGATGGTAGTAAAAAATCGCATGAAATCGACGGAAGGAGTCATTCCTAATTTCGAAAGTGTTATCAGCAATCCAGCTCGGACAGTCACTGTGCGTAAGGGATTAAGAAGAAAGGGGTACAATGGTCAAGCAGATCGTCATGAGCCACAAATTTCTCTACTCAGTGCTAAGCTACACTTGAGATGGTGTAAAGAGCGACGATAGCAGACACTGGAATGCTGGAAACGTGTGATTTGGAGGGATGAGCCTCGCTGTACTCTGCGGATATGCGATCGAGGACTTTGGTTTTGGCGGATTCCTGGAGAACGGTACCTTCCATCACGCGTGGTGGCAGTAGTGAAGTAGAGAGGAGGGGGTGTTACGGTATGGGGGTGTCCTTCGTAGTTAGGGTGATCCCCTTATGGTGCTTAATAAAGTACTACATAGGGAAGGATATGAACACATTTACAGCAATGTTTATGGCACATAGTACAGGAACAGTGCTGAGACGGTTATTGTTTCTATCGCCATGACAATGCACACTGTCATAAAGCGGCATTTGTGAACCAATGATTTGTTTAGAATAACATTCCTGAAATGGACTGACTGCCAAGAGCACCGATCTCTTATGAAACACGCTTGGAATGAGTTAAAATGTCGACTTCGCTCCAGACCTTCTCTTGGGAAAAATGTGCTGTAATTTCTTCATAGATATCAGGCACGTCATTTGAAGTGTCTCCAGCAGAGCATCGAGTGACGTGGCCCAGGGGTTAGCACACTGGACTCGCTTTTGGGAGGACGACGGTTCAATCCCGCGTCCCGCCATCCTGATTTAGAGTTTCCGCGATTTCCCTAAATCGCTCCAGGCAAATGCCGGGATGATTCCTTTGAAAGGGTACGACCAATTTCCCTCCCCATCTTACCTTAATCCGATGAGACCAATGACCTCACTCCTCGCTGTTTGGCCGGCCGAAGTGGCCGTGCGGTTACAGGCGCTGCAGTCTGGAACCGCAAGACCGCTACGGTCGCAGGTTCGAATCCTGCCTCGGGCATGGATGTTCGTGATGTCCTTAGGTTAGTTAGGTTTAACTAGTTCTAAGTCCTAGGGGACTAATGACCTCAGTAGTTGAGTCCTATAGTGCTCAGAGCCATTTGAACCTCGCTGTTTGGTCTCTTACCCCAAACAACCAACACCCCCCCCCCCTCCCCCAACCCGCCAGTAGAGCTCTAGCCTACATACAGGTGTAGGATGGACAAACCTCATACTGATGTCCACTTACAGGTGTCTGGGTGCTTTTGACCAGATAGTGTAAACCTTGAGACCAGAGAAACATTTAGAGACAATTTTGCGTGGGTGCGAAACGCGGACAATGAGGAAGGCTCGAATAAATGTTTTAAAAGCCTTAGACATCTGTTGCTGCAGGAGACGATTGGATATCTCATCATTTCCTCAAATAAGGAATGAAGACGTGCTGCCACGAGTCACCAAATAAAAGTGTGTAATGAAGAACATTATCAAACGTAGAAATAGAATGACTAGGCAGATATTACCACACTAATCTTTGCTGAAAACTGTAACTGGAAAGATTGTCAAAAGAAAGTATCGGGAGGAGAGGCCTAGGTATGAGCGTAAAAGAGCGATCGTTGATGGTGGGGGATGTTGCACTTATACTGGAATTGGAAGGACAGCTGGTCAACGACAAAGTGGAGAACTGCATTAAAATAGCTTTAGGGAGAATATTCCCGAAACCCTCTCAGCTTCGCTGTTATTAACACAGACGAAACCTAGTAGGTATTGGTATTCACGTAAGTGTGAAGAGCTGACATCGTATTTTTGATATGGAGACTGCGATCACCCATTGCCTGTACAGGGCACAGCAATAGTTTCACACGATCAGCTGAAAGGCTATCAGACTCGCTTTTCGTGGTCGTACTGCTGTCACTTATAGTCCTAATGACACTGACTGTCACAGTTGATCAGATGGGATTCAATGTGGGTATGTGGATACAGTTCTATCGAGCGGTATTTACCTGAGAGTGCCGTGGAGATAGCAAAATTCTTTGGAGGTTTTTCTCACGGTTTCGTCTCCATCCATTAGTATTTTATTTTACACAGCAGTATACTTTCTACATTGTAGGAACAGGTGCACCCTTTTTCTGCATCAGATTGATAATATTTCATGTCGACGAAATCATTACAGCATGAATTCAAGAAAATTAGATGCCATATGTATCTTCTGTTGTCCTGTCGTCCTCAGTTTCATGTAATATCATGTTGATAACTTTCAAGTTATGCGCGTCTGCGTCTAGCTGAATGAACCCACTTTTTTCACGCCAAAAGCTTTTCGTCTTAATTTCTTTAAAGGCATCATCAGTGACCTGAAATATAATGTTGGAATGATGGATCACGTCATGGTGTACTACAAACAGATTTGACAATTATAGAACTGTATGGAAAAAACGTAAATTAGTTACAAACTAAGGCGTGCACACACTTTATTCAACACGTAGACGTCACTACAGATATTCAGATTTAGGTACGACATGTTCGATACGCCTGCCATCACTAGCCATGATGTGGCGCAGACTAATAAGGAAATTCTGCATGACCCGCTTAAGTGTCGGAACGTCGATGCTGTCGATGACCTCCTGAATGGCTGTTTTCAGCTCTGCGATGGTTTACGGGTTATTGCTGTACACCTTGTCTTTAATACAGCACCACAAAAAGGAGTCGTATGTGTTCAGATCCGGAGAATATGGCTGCCGATCGACGCCCATGCCAGAAGCCTCTGGGTACCCCTGAGCCAGAATGCGGTCCCAAAAGTGCTGCACCAGGACATCAAACACTCTTCTGCTTCGATGGGTTCGAGCTCCGTTTGCACGAACCACATCTTGTCGAAATCAGCCTTACTTTGGATTATGGGGATGAAATCATCTTCCAAAACCTTCACGTACCGTTCGGTAGGCACCGTGCCATCAAGGAATATCGCACAGATCATTCCGTGACTGGGCGTTGCAGACCACACAGTCACGCGTTGAGGGTGAAGAGACTTGTCGATCGCGAAGTGATGATTCTCAGTCCCCCAAATGCGCCAATTTGCTTACTGATGAACCCGTCCAAATGAAAGTGGGCTTCGTCGCTAACCATACAGCGCATACTAATTCTCATCATGCTCCGCGGTCAACTGAGCAGTTTGAACGTCCTAACGTAAACCGTTCTGAAGTTATGACGATTTTATTTCATGTAGTTCAACAATTGTCTTCGTATATGTTAGAGACAAAATGTTCGCTGATACTTTCCGACTCCGTTAGGTGTGTTTTGTATTACTTAAGCCGCTGAAAGGTGGCATGGTGTAGACACTTCAAAGAAAGGAAAGCAAGGAACATTAATGTTTAACGCCCCGTCGACAATGAGGTCATTAGAGATGGAGCACAAGCTCGGATTGAGGAAGAATGGGATAGGAAGTCGGCCGTGCCCTTTCAAAGGATCCATTCCGGCATTTGCCTTAAACGATATATGGAAATCACGGTAACACTAAAATAGGATAGTTGGGCGGGGCTTCCAACCACCTCCCTCCCGAATCTAGTGTGCTAACAACTGCGTCACCTTTCTCGGCGAAGCCAGTTAGTTAATTCGTTGGTTGCGTAGTCCATTGATCAGTTGCACTCTACAGCTTGCGTATGACTAGTGTGTTGCCTGTAATCCAGTCATTTGCTCCATATGAAGGTGATAGGTCCGGCATATTTAGAGTTCTCGATTGCCTTCTAAAATATCCTTCCCCGCTTAGAGACACACAATCTTAAGTTGGTCCTGTTGAAAATGACTCTATCAATTTACTTGTGTAGGTAGTACGCAGCGCACCAGATTAGTTGACCCTCATAGTTTGGTGAAATCTCGTCGTTCCTGGGCGATAAATACTAAGGTATCCCTGGCGTCGCTGAGAAAAGTCAGCGAATTTGTTGCCTCATTACGTGATTCGTTACCCCTAGACATCTGTGGAAAAAGACTTTAAAACACCCTCTGTATAGATATAGACGTGTACATCATTTTTCTTTACGAACCAGACACTACGTATTCAGGTTAGAAAGAGTTGTGGTACTTGCAGAATAATGGTTCAAATTTTTACTTACAAAATTTTTAAATGCTTTTCTCACGATGCCACTCTTTTGAGATTTCACAAGCACAGTACTGAAAATGTCAACACACGTTTTCTTCATACTGTGTTTTGAAATGCTAATGTCGAGTACTAAAAGAATAGTGTGTGTGTGTGTGTGTGTGTGTGTGTGTGTGTGTGAACTTTAATATGCTTACACCCATGTAGGTGTATGTATGAATATCTGTACTTTTTAAACAATTTTTTCATTTCTCTTATCAGATTTATCCGAGAGTTGCTGCTTATATGTGTACGAATGTTATCACCTGTCCGTTCTCTACACTATCTTTCTGAAAGTGATAGTTTTCATGCATTCGGTTGGGCATTTGTTATGGTTATTTACTCATACGATTTTTTTCTCTTCTTGGATGTTGGTCGGACGATGATTATGGTGTCTTAAGTATGCTGAAAAGGTAGAGTGGTTTTTTTTTCATTTTTCCAGTTTCTTGTGTGTTCTTTGCCTACATGCCATTCTTACGTATACTGAGTCAAACATTTAGCGTTGAAGTTTTTATATTCCTGCTCTGCACTCGGTAGTGGGTTGGCTTAAGTTTGGAGAGTTTGCACGGTTTATATGCATATGCTATATGGAGACACTGTTTAGTTATCATATTTTATGTAAATTGGAATTACTCAGCTTGTAAGTCCACTGATGTGTGTTAGCTGAACAAACTGATGGACTGACTATTGACTCAGTAGGCACTAGTCTTTTTCTACTCAGTCTAATAGATATTACTCACTACTTCTTGATTTTCATGACGTAGTTCCCTGGCGATTGAGACAACTGCATGCTGTGTCCCACAGACTCCTTACCTTTTGACGTCCACGTGTTCTCCAAGCTGGAAAGGCCCTTTAGGATAAGTGGTTCTACGAACCCTCTGCGAGGTACTTAAATGTGATTTGCAGAGTAGTACTGTAGTTTTATTCGTGAATGGATCATACTATAGTTCACAATAATTCAAAAATTAATTCGATGCCCAATAAACAGTCACATTATCACCTTTGGACGATCCACCATGGATACACACAACAACACTGATTGAACTAGCCGTCGGAGCGAAACGCGAGAGTTTTTCAACGAGTCCCTTCGCTAGATTGTGGTAACGAGTATTCGTTCCAAGTGCGGAAACAATATGACTGCTGCGAATGTTTCATTCGGTATGTGAACTCGGAATTGGGTTTGGAAAGTTCGCACAATCGCACATGCATACTCACGCTCGAATCGCAGCATGGATAACGTGTTTCATGATGAGCAACCTTCGATCAGTTGACCCACTGCATCCACCGTCCACTAAAGCTCCCCCATTTCTAGTGTTCCTTTTGGCCATCTTCTCGCTGCTTTGCTACGACGTGGCCCTGCGATTGTCTATTCTGTTTACTATCCCTGACTGGCTTCCCCATTGTTTCTCCGTTTACTATTGTTCTAAGCAGTTGTGTCCCATCTTAGGTACAGATGATGTCCCTCTGCATACCTTATCTTTCAGTTTACTTATTTTTGTTCCATTTTAAAATCCAAGAAATTTTTGTTTAAACATTCAAATCGGTCTCCTCACTGACTCCACCACCCAGTGAACTCTCCTAAACATCTCCTTATTTGGCCATCCTAAAGGCATCAGGCAACTGCTTGGCTTATGCACCACAACATTGTGCAACACTTCGCCACTGAAAATAAATTAAAAAAATTTTCGGTAAGTAACTGAAGGTACTTGTTACAAAACGTGGTAGCTCAGTCACCATTATTAAAGAAAAGTCCAATAAATATAAATAAAAGATGAACAACGTAGACGCGTTCCACGGGATACTTGCCAACCCTGGGTTCCATTACAACCTGGCCAACTGCACTCTTTAACAGACTGCTGGCCCCACGTGGGTCTGATTTTCTCTTAGATAACCACGCACCATGCAACACAGTGGCTTCAGGTACGTCAAAGCGTTTTTACCAACCAAAATTGGTAGTCGTGTAATGGCCCTGATAATGCCGGTGTTGAGCGCCCCTAAACCACAAACACAGGTAGTCGTGTCACTCGATATGTCTGACAGTGGAGCGGGAGAGAGGGCGAGGGGGGGAGAGAGAGAGAGACAGAGATTGACAGAGAGACAGAGAAGGAACAATCTCACTAATTTAATTGCAGGTGATTGAAGAAATGAAACAGTCTCATTTGATGACTTTCGCATTATTGTCACAAAAATATCTTTGAGTAACCTGAATTTGCTCTATTGTGAAATAAAAGTAGAAGGTAATTCATGTCACACTAGTTAACCGCAATATATTCCACAAAATCTGCAAAAGTTGAATGTTACTGCTTATTTCTTGTACAAAAAAGTATGAAGATAGTCGAAAGGAAGAGGTCCACTGTATGTAGCCGTAGCACAGGACGACTACCATTTGTCACCGTGTCTGCAACAAACCGTTCAGCTCCGTCCGTTTTCTCTACGCAGTAACACTATAATTGGTATTGACTTATTTGCGTCAACAGATCGACGCCGCCTAGTATGGGGTAGACTTGTGGCACACATGCCACCATTGTTCAAAAAGCATGCACCTTTATGATTGCTGTGGGCACGAAACACCTAAGGGCATGCTAAAGAATAGCTTTGGACGAGTCCTATTCTATGCCATACGTGGTGGATCCTCTGAGGCAACCACAAACTGGCGGCCTCTACTATTGGGTGACATTATGACTACCTCCAAGTATATGGGTTGCCAGTGGATATAACACGTAAATTAGAATCCTACGAATTAAGAATGGTGTTGTAGATTTCAGCACCCTAAATACTACCTCTTCTTCAGGTGACTCCACAAGCCGTATTTCGGTAGAGAATACCCACTCTCATGTGGAGGACAATGTTCTGGTCTTCTTCGAGGAATGACAGGTACCACTTATTCCCTGGTCTGTACGATCGACTGACACTTCGTCCACCGAAAATATGGTTCTGCTGTAGCTTGCTCGTCACTGCCCTCCAGCGATCTAATTGCTGCACGTACTCGAAGGGAGATTGTTCAGAAATGTAAGTGAGTATGTTGGTGATTCTGTGGTACAGTCTTCAGGGGCTTTGATAGCAGATCTTGGGGATATTATACAATAATAAATTGTGACTCTCAGGCACTGTTTACAGGCCTGAAACCCTAAAGTGTGTGTGTTATAACACACCTAGTTCGTCGCATATACTTCATTTCAGTCACATTCATCCTTTGTGAAGTTACAGTTTACATAGACGTTACAGTGCAACATGATTTTTATAACAATTATAAAATTTATTCATCGTTTGATGGTCTTTTACAATGATATGCGCAAATCACTCATAAAAGGATTACGGGATGTGTATAGTCTGACAGGCAAACAAATTTTTGTCTTGAAACTTCCTGGCAGATTAAAACTGTGTGCCGGACCGAGACTCGAACTCGGGACCTTTGCCTTTCGCGGGCAAGTGCTCTACCAACTGAGCTACCCAAGCATGACTCACGGCCCGTCCTCACAGCTTTACTTTCGCCAGTACCTCGTCTCCTACCTTCTAAGCTTTACAGAAGCTCTCCTGCGGACCTTGCAGAACTAGCACTCTTGAAAGAAAGGATATTGCGGAGACATGGCTTAGCCACAGCCTGGGGGATGTTTCCAGAATGAGATTTTCACTCTGCAGAGCACTTAGTAGAGCACTTGCCAGCGAAAGGCAAAGGTCCCGAGTTCGAGTCTCGGTCTGGCACACAGTTTTAATCTGCCAGAAAGTTTCATATCAGCGCACACTCCGCTGCAGAGTGAAAATCTCATTCTGGAAATTTTTGTCTTAATAACATAGAAATATTATGAATTCTTATGTTCTAAATTATAATGTTATTTCTCTTTGTCAGTTTCATTTCAACAGCTTTCAGGGTGCCCAGCTGCCAGAAACAAGCAAACGAGAGAAGTGGCAGCTGAAACACTCTTTATGTCATAGACATACCACACGTACTCTTGAACAATTTAGCAGACCTGTGTTAATGTATACAGGGTGGTCCATTGATCACCCGGCGTGATCGTATGGGGTGCCGTTGGTTACACGTCTCTGTCACCTCTTGTTCGCAGTGACGGCACTTTGAACAGTGGACGTTACATTTCAGATGTTTTACGACCCGTGGCCCTACCCTTCATTCGATCCCTGCGAAACCCTACATTTCAGCAGGATAATGCACGACCGCATGTTGCAGGTCCTGTACAGGTCTTTCTGGATACAGAAATTGTTCAACTGCTGCCCTGGCCAGCACATTCTCTAGATCTCTCACCAACTGAAAACGTCTAGTCAATGGTGGCCGAGCAACTGGCTCGTCACAATACGCCAGTCACTACTCTTGATGAACTGTGATATCGTGTTGAGGCTGCATGGGCAGCTGTACCTGTACACGCCATCCAAGCTCTGTTTGACTCAATGCCCAGGCGTATCAAGGCCGTCATTACGGCCAGAGGTGGTTGTTCTGGGTACTGATTTCTCGGGATCTATGCACCCAAATGGCGTGAAAATATGATCACATGTCAGTTCTAGTATAATATATTTGTCCAATGAATACCCATTTATCATCTGCATTTTTTCTTGGTGTAGCATTTTTAATGGTTAGTAGTGTACTTCTGGAAACAAATACGATGGGAGTAAGAAGCAGCAACTTCCTACTGGGTCCGCAGCTCGTGATCGTGCGGTAGCGTTCTCGCTTCCCGGCGGGGTCAGGGATTTTCTCTGCCTCGTGATGACTGGGTGTTGTGTGATGTCCTTAGGTTAGTTAGGTTTAAGTAGTTCTAAGTTGTAGGGGGCTGATGACCATAGATGGTAAGTCCCATAGTGCTCAAAGCCATTTTTGAACTTCCTACTGGAGTGGGGGTAATCACGTGAAGAGAGAATGTGGGGAGGAAGAAATAGACAGAGATGGAGAGTGAGATGGACAGAGACATGGAGGTAGAGAAGGTGAATAGGGAGATTGGGAGGGGGAAAGCGACAGAGAAAGGGAAGGGGAGGAGATGGACAGAGAGAGAGGTCATTCTGAGAAAGTAGTCAGTGAGAAAATGTTTCGTAAAGGTTTAACATTATGTGTAAAGTGCTCTCATTCTCAAATGCTGTATAAATAAAGTCGGGGTATTCGCGAGTCTTTTTCACACACCCCTCCCATCTCTCACATACGTAGGTGGTTCTTACCTCCCCAGCGATTCTTTCCAGACAGTGGGTGATATATGTACCAAGTTTGGTTGAAATTAGTCCTGTGAGTTAGAAGGAGATGTGGAACATACATAAATAATTTTTATAATATGTATATGTTTCTGCAGATGAAAATCATTCCAACTTCTAGTTTCATAACTGTATTTGGTTGTTTAATGCTAAAAATTACCTAATATTATTTAAGGTGACACATGCTTTCAGACAAAATGTTGTCTGCTCATATTGCAATATAATCAATGTGGCATGCAATAAACACCAAATTAGCATCAAGTAAACCACATGATTGGACCTGCAAATGCTCATCATTGCAGAGCAACTTCACAGTTTATGGTGAGAGAAGGGTGAATGAAATTCTACATATTAGAAAATATTACGCAGTAGGCTTCCCTGTAGCCCAGGGTGACTAGTGCCCGGGAGGACGCAGATTACGTGACCCGTGCCCCCAAAAAAAAAAATGGCTCTGAGCACTATGGGACTCAACATCTTAGGTCATAAGTCCCCTAGAACTTAGAACTACTTAAACCTAACTAACCTAAGGATATCACACACACCCATGCCCGAGGCAGGATTCGAACCTGCGACCGTAGCAGTCCCGCGGTGCCGGACTGCAGCGCCAGAACCGCTAGACCACCGCGGCCGGCCCCGTGCCCCAGCATCTGTTCTCACACCTCTAAGGAGTTTTCGAATCCGTGCTATGCAGAATCGCTGCTGAATTGCATTCCTAAGGTGGACCAAGACGCTAATGAGCAGATCCTAATAGCATTTTGGATCACCAGTGTCGTGTACCTAAATATACAACTGCAAATACCAGAATGGTTCCTTCGAATAAAACACGACTGATTTCCTTCTGAATCCTTCCCACAGTCCGAGCGTGTACACTGTCTTTAATGACTCCGTCTTCGAGACGACGTTAAACAGTACTTTTCCTTCCGTTCTTTCTCCTACGTGATTTATGCAATTGGAGCAGTGCGATTGTTGCCAGGCCTACATCGAATATTGATTCACTAAATTTATTCAACGTGGTTTTCCGAGAGGAGTATAGTCTTTCTCCTAAGGATTCCTATTTAAGTCGCCTAAGTGGATTTGAAGCTGTAACGATGGTGGCAACGCGTTCTTGAATTCATTCCATGTCTGGTGTCATACCTATCTGAAAAACAGGATACATACACAAATACTTTACAGGTACGCTTCGAAATCCGCCGCAAAATTCTAGTTCTTCTGTTTGTCTCTCCCTTTACTGAATTTACGATTTTACATGTTGCTTATCGTTTTGTAGAATCTCTCATTGTCACAATCATCAGCCATTTGAGATCCGCATCATGATAAAGATCTTCTCTACACTCTTCCATGTCTGCATAGAAAAGCATCCAATTTGCTTCTTCATAACTTTCTAAATGCCCTCTACGCGTTTTAGTACGTAGTCGCTTGTTATCGTTTGGAATTCCGGAATGAGCTTCTTTGGTACACTTAGCACCCATTCGCTTAGCTTTATGTCCTGCCCATTGCCATTTCGTTTCCATTACAGTGATGATTTCTCCAGTCCATAGTTTGTTCCCTGTTCCATGTACATGTACATCTACATGGATACTCTGCAAATTATACTTAAGTGCCTGGCAGAGTGTTCATCTAACCACCTTCACAATAATTCTCTATTATTCCACTCTCGAACAAAGCACGGGAAACACGAACACCTATTTCTTTTCGAGCCAGCTCTAATTTACCTTATTTGATTATGATGAAAGTTTCTCCGAACGAAGGTTGGCGTCAAGAAAATATTTTCGCATTCGAAGGAGAAAGTTGGTGATTTAAATTTCGTGAGAAGATCCCACCGTAACGAGAAACGCCTTTGTTTTAATAAAGTCGACCCAAATCCTGTGTTATGTTCGTGACACTCTCTCCCCTATTTCTCGATAATACAAAACGTGGTGCCCTTCTTTGATAGTGTTACGGAGATGTTTAGCAAACTCAAGTGGCAGACTCTGCAAGAGAGGCGTTCTGCATCTCGGTGTAGCTTCCTGTCCAGGTTTCGAGAGGGTGCGTTTATGGATGAGGTATCGAATATATTGCTTCCCCCTACTTATACTTCCCGAGGAGATCACGAATGTAAAATTAGAGAGATTCGAGCGCGCACGGAGGCTTTCCGGCAGTCGTTCTTCCTGCGAACCATACGCAACTGGAACAGGAAAGGGAGGTAATGACAGTGGCACGTAAAGTGCCCTCCGCCACATACCGTTGGGTGGCCTGCGGAGTATAAATGTAGATGTAGATGTTTTCAAAAACATCTACATAAGCAATGTATAGGAGAGTAGTACCACGTGTTAGAACACATCATATGAAGTCAGACTCTCTGTCTGGTTTGAGAAATGGAGTATTCACAGAAAACGTTATTTGTTCTTTTGTGTTTCAGGCAGTAGTGCAGTAGTGGGGTTAAGCAACAGACTGAGGACAGTAGGTATTTTCTTTAATTTAAAAAACAGAATTTGACTGTATGAATCACACAGTACTTTTGTCATAAGTTGGAAAATTATGTGATTAGTGAAAATACTCAACAGTTGTCCATTTCATACCCGGAAATTAGTAAGCAGAAGGTTGGCCTAAAGTATCAACAAACAGGGAAGAAGTTTGAATATGACTGGGGTCAGGAATGCCACAGGGTTCTGTTCGGGATCCGTTGTTTTCCTCGAGATACCTAATGATCTCCATTAAAGAGGACAGATGGCACAAAAGTTTCTATGGAAGGTGAAGGGGACACAAACACAAGAAAAAGGATTACTTATGTCAGATGCATTGGGACATTACGTGGAATCAGCGGCGACGAGTGAAAATGTGTATCGGATAGGGATTCAAATCCCGCTCCGGTACATATTTTCACTCGTCGCCTCTGATTCCGCGTAATGTCCCGTTCAACTGACATCAGTAATCCGTTCCCTTTCGTTTAGACCCCCTCCACCTTCAACTTACACATAGTGAATCAAAGCTGCGGATTCCATGTGATGTCTGTTCTTTCGGACATGTCCGAAAGAACAGACACCACACATTCATATAATAAATTATGTATCTAATAAGGTAGCCAGTAACAGCTGCGTGTGGCTTTCAGAGAACAGATCGACACGTATTTATGACAAAACGTAATGCACTCAGTTTCAAAAATGTTACTGTCCCGAGGAGGTCAAACAGTCCTTATAGTCGACCATTTTAAGTTCTTGTGACAGAGTAGACGAAATGCTTTCTGGGAAGCATCACGTTCAAGATGTTGGGCAGAAACGGAATGCACCTGTCTTCACTACAAGAATAATCTCCACTGTTTCTGACAGTGAAACGCGGAGGTTTGTCTACTTTGCTTACGTTACAGTTTATAATAGCGTATGGTATTATATTACAGGGCAACTCTGTGCACTTGCCAAAAGCATTCTTAGCCCATAAACAGGCGTTCAGACTGATCTCATGTGTCAGCTCGTGTACATTGTGTATGCAATTGTTCAGGTGTCTCCAAATTCTACCTCCACTGTCCCTGTACATACATTACAGAAGGAGATTTGTTGTTGACACTATTTACTTCTTATCTAATTTTTCAAATAGCAGTATTTTCCGTTTCTTTGGGTTTGGATGTTACAGTATTCAACCTTGAGGTCATTGATCCCCGTATCTGCCATGATGCTCCTTATTTGGTCAGGATTATTTGTTGCTAAGAGGTGAAGTATGTATTCGCAACCATTTACAAGTCGAGTGGGCTCCACAACTAGATGTTCAAAATAATTTTCTGAGAAGGAATTCAGTACGGTTTCGGATGACGTTATATGCCTGCCGCCGACTTTAAATATGTGTTTTTGCCAACATATTGAGGATAGATTGAAGTCACCACCAACTATAATTATATGAGTGAGGTACCTATTTGGAATAACATTCAAATTTTCTTTGAGCCATACAGTAACTTCATCATCTGAGTCGGATAATCGGTAAAAGAAATCAATTATTAATTTATCATCACATTAGATGCCCGATATGCCGGTGCAACTCTCACTCCTCACAAAAATGGCTACATGGAAAAAGGAAAGTAAAATTATGAGAAAGATCGTCACACCAAAGAGAGTGGAAGGCTGCTACACACTACAGTCTCTGAAAACAACAGAAAAGTTAACCAACATCGGCAAGGCAACCGAGAAAGAAGATTAAAATGCTACGGACACATCCACAGACTCCCAGCAACAAGACTTACCCACAAAAGCTATATACTTCAATTTTCCTTGTTCCCGAAGAGCTCTCATTTTTTGTTCACAAATTCTGTCTTCTTCTTCATCTACATCCACATCTATGTGATTACTCTGCAATTCACAATAAAGTGCCTGGCAGAGGGATCAATGAACCACCTTCAAGCTCTCTCTACCGTTCCACTCTCGAACGGTGCGCGGGTAAACAAGCACTAAAATTTTCCTATGGAAGCCCTGGTTCCTCTTATTTTATTGTGATGATCATTTCTCCCTATGTAGGTGGGTGACAACAGAATGTTTTCGCAATCGGAGGAGAAAACGGTTGACTGAAATTTCATGAGAAGATCCCGTCGCAACGAAAAACGCCTTTGTTTTAATGATTGCGATTCCAGTTCACGTATCATGTCTGTGGCACTATCTCCCCTATTTCGCGATAATACAAAACGAGCTGCCTTTCTTTGTACTTTTTCGATGTCATCCGTCAGTCCCACCTGATGCGGGTTCCACACCGCACAGTAATACTCCAGAATAGGGCGGACAAGCATGGTGTAAGCAGTCTCTTTAGTAGACCTGTTGCACCGTTGAAGTGTTCTACCAATGAATCGCAGTCTTTGGTTTGCTCTACCCACATCATCATCTATGTGATCGTTTCAATTTAGGTTACTTGTAATTGTAATCACTAAGTATTTAGTTTAATTTACAGCCTTCAGATTCGTGTGACTTATCGCGTAATCGAAATTTAGCGGATTTCTTTTACTACTCATGTGAATAACTTCACACTTCTCTTTATTCAGGGTCAATTTCCACTTTTCACAAAATCAGATATCTTATCTAAATCGTTTTGCAAATTCTTTTTGGTCGCCTTTACAAGACGATAAATGACAGCATCATCTGCAAATAATCTATGACGGCTACTAAGATAGTCTCCTACGTCGTTAAAATAGATCAGGAACAATAGAGGGCCTGTATCACTTCCTTGGGGAACGCCGGATAACGCTTCCGTTTTACTCGATGACTTTCCGTCTATTACTACGAACTGTGGCCTTTCTGACAGGAAATCACGAATCCAGTCGCACAGCTGAGGTGATAGTCCAATGGCACGCAGTTTGGTTAGAAGACGCTTGTGAGGAACGGTGTCCAAAGCCTTCTGGAAATCTAAAAATATGGAATCAATTTGACAGCCCCTGTCGATAGCACTTATTACTTCATGAGTGTAAAGAACTAGTTGTGTTTCGTAAGAACGATATTTTCTGAATCTGTGCTGGCTATGTGTCAATAAATCGTTTTCTTCGCGGTACTTCATAATGTTCGAATGCAGTATATGTTCCAAAACCCTACTGCAAATCGGTGTTAGTGATAAGGGCCTGTAATTCAGCGGATTAGTCGTACTTCCCGTTTTGGGTATTGGTGTGACTTTAGGAATTTTCCAGTCTTTAGGTACGGATCTTTCTGTGAGCAAGAGGTTGTATATAATTGGTAAATATGGAGCAGTTTCGTTGTTCAACAGCACTCTTAAATAACCATTTTTAATTTACACGACATTGTGTCTAAAGTCGTGAGGAATGTATCTGGACTCTTTCGTGATCTTTTTCCTTGTTGAATCCAGGATATAGTTTTTACTTTTATGTTGAGATTTTGCAAGAAAATGTTTCTCATCGGTGTCTGTGTACACTGAGGTTACGAAAGTGATGGAATGCCTCCTAATATGGTGTCGGACCTCTTTTTGCACGGTATAGTGCAGGGACTCGACGTGGCATGAACTCAACAAGTCGCTGGAAGGCCCCCGCAGAAATACTGAGCCACGTTGCCTCTATAGCAGCCCATAACTGCGAAAGTGTTGCCGGAGCTGGATTTTGTGTTCGAACTCACCTCTCGCTTACGTCCCATAAATGTTCGATGGGATTCATGTAAGGCCCTCTATGTTGTTGTTTATTGTTGTGGTCTTCAGTCCAAAGACCGATTTGATGCAGCTCTCCATGCTACTCTATCTTGTGCAAGGTTCTTCATCTCCCAGTACCTACTGCAACCTACATCCTTCTGAATCTGTTTAGTGTATTCATCTCTTGGTCTCCCTCTACGATTTTTACCCTCCACGCTGCACTACAATACTAAATTGGTGATCCCTTGATACCTCAGAATGTGCCCTACCAACCGATCCCTTCTTCTAGTCAAGTTGTGCCACAAACTCCTCCGCAGTTCTGTTCAATACCTCCACATTAGTTATGTGATCTACCCATCTAATCTTCAGCATTCTTCTGTAGCACCACATTTTGAAAGCTTCTATTCTCTTCTTGTCTAAACTATTTATCGTCCACGTTTCACTTCCATATATCGCTACACTCCATACAAATACTTTCAGAAAAGACTTCCTGACGCCTAAATCTATACTTGGTGTTAAATTTCTCTTCTTCAGAAACGCTTTCCTTGCCATTGCCAGTCTACATTTTATATCCTACTTCGACCATCATCAGTTATTTTTCTCCCCAAATAGCAAAACTCTTGTACTACTTTAAGCGTCTCATTTCCTAATCTAATTCCTGCAGCATCACCCGATTTAATTCGACTACATTCCATTATACTCGTTTTGCTTTTGTTGATGTTCATCTTATATCCTCCTTTCAAGACACGGTCCATTGCGTTCAGCTGCTCTTGCAGGTCCTTTGCTGTCTCTGACAGAATTACAATGTCACCGGCGAACCTCATAGTTTTTATTTCTTCTCCATGGATTTGAATTCCTACTCCAAATTTTTCTGGTGGCCCAATTACTCGCTCGAATTGTCCAGAATGTTGTTCAAACCAATCGCGAAAAACTGTTGCCTCTGACAGTAGCGCATTGTCATCCAAGGAAATTCTATCGTTGCTGGGAACACGAAGTCCGTGAATGGCTATGAATGGTCTCAAGTAGCCGAACACACCCAGGATCCAGTCCATTCCATGTAAACACAGCTCAAACCATTATCGAGGGACCACAAGCTGGCACAGTGCCTTGTTGACAACTTGGATCCATGGCTTCGTGTGGTCTGCACCAAACTCGAACCCTGCCATCAGATCGTATCAAATGAAATCGGGACTCATCTGTCCAGACCACGCTTTTCCACTCATCTAGGGCCCAACCGATATGGTCAGGAGCCCGGGAGAGGCCCTGCAGGCGATGTGCTGTTGGCAAAGGCATTCTCGTCGGTCGCCTGCTTCCATAGCCTATTAACGCCAAATTTCCCCACATTGTCCTATCGGACACACTCGACACACTCCTGCAACTGTGGATTTCGTAATGATGGATCCATTAAGTACACTACTGGCCATTACATTTGCTACACCACGAAGATGACGTGGTACAGACGCGAAATTTAACCGACAGGAAGAAGATGCTGTGATATGCAAATGATTAACTTTTCAGAGCATTCACACAAGGTTGGCGCCGGTGGCGACACTTACAACGTGCTGACATGAGGAAAGTTTCGAACCGATTTCTCATACACAAACAGCAGTTGACCGCCGTTGCCTGGTGAAACGTTGTTGTGATGCCTCGTGTAAGGAGGAGAAATGCGTGCAGCCACGTCTTGATCCCTGAGTCAACAGATGGGGACGTTTGCAAGACAACAACCATCCGCACGACGACGTTTGCAGCAGCATGGACCATCAGCTCGGAGACCATCGCTGCGGTTACCCTTGACGCTGCATCACAGACAGGAGTGCCTGCGATGGTGTACTCAACGATGAACCTGGGTGCACGAATGGCAAAACGTCTTTTTTTCGGATGAATCCAAGTTCTGTTTACAGCATCATGATGGTCGCATCCGTGTTTGACGACATCGCGGTGAACGCACACTGGATGCGTGTATTCGTCATCGCCATATTGGCGTATAACCCAGCGTGATGGTATGGGGTGCCATTGGTTACACGCCTCGGTCACCTCTTGTTCGCATTGACGGCACTTTGAACAGTGGACGTTACATTTCAGATGTGTTACGATCCGTGGCTCTATCCT
This sequence comes from Schistocerca piceifrons, assembly GCF_021461385.2. Classification (NCBI taxonomy): domain Eukaryota; kingdom Metazoa; phylum Arthropoda; class Insecta; order Orthoptera; family Acrididae; genus Schistocerca; species Schistocerca piceifrons. The sequence goes on along the minus strand of NC_060149.1, from coordinate 776,665,076 downwards.
TCATTCGATCCCTGCAAAACGCTACATTTCAGCAGGATAATGCGCGACCGCATGTTCCAGGTCCTGTACGGGTCTTTCTGGATACAGAAAATGTTCGACTGCTGGCCTGGAGAGCACATTCTCCAGATCTCTCCCCAATTGAAAACGTCTGGTTAATGGTGGCCGAGCAACTGGCTCGTCACAATATGCCAGTCACTACTCTTGATGAACTGTGGTATCGTGTTGAAGCTGCCATCCAAGCTCTGTTTGACTCAATGCCTAGGCGTATCAAGGCCGTTATTACGGCCAGAGGTGGTTGTTCTGGGTACTGATTTCTCAGGATCTATGCACCAAAATTGAGTGAAAATGTAATCACATGTCAGTTCTAGTATAATACATTTGTCCAATGAATACCCGTTTATCATCTGCGTTTCTTCTTGGTGTAGCAATTTTAATGGCCAGTAGTATATTTCCGAAATGGAATGTCCCATAGGTCTAGCTCCAACTACCATTCCGCTTTCAATGTCCGTTAAATCTCGTTGTGTGGCCTCAATCACGTCGGAAATCGTTTCACATGAATCATGTGAGTGCAAAGGACAGCAGCGCCAATGCACTGCCCTTTCATACCTTGTGTACACGATACTGCCGCTCTCTGCGTACGTACATATCGCTATCCCATGACTTTCGCCACCTCAGTGTATGTATCCATAAAATTTGAATCTTTTTTTTCGAAATTCTCTATTAAGTTTGAATAGTTTTTCGATTGTTTTCTGAGACTGTAGTCATCTTCCACTCTACGGTGAGAGACTTACTCATAATTTTGCGTTTCTCTTTCAGGATTTTTTCATGGTGCCTTTTATATGAAGTGTATATGTTTCACTGGCATGCAGGGTGATTCCGTGACGAAGTTATAAATTTCTAGGGCTGATGGAAAAGGCTTAATCTATCAATCTGACCTGAGGGACCCTGGTCCGGAAACACGAGAGTCGCAAATTCTAAGCCAAAATCTTTCTGATACTTCTAACAGCGGAATACATGTACCGGTTTTCTTATTGCTAAGTTTGTGGGACAGGAATCTTTCAGAAGTGGTAGTCTCGACCAACACAGAAAATATTCCAGTAAACATGGGCCCCAAAACGCAATATCTTCAGTAGAAGAGACTTGTTTAACAGTAGAGAAGATGAATGAGTGTTCTTAGCTCTTAAGGTATGCATTTTAAGGCCCAAGCTTACGAGCCTTTTTTCTTGTTTTGGTCCACAGTACATACTCTGTAATTTCCCTATCCTGCACTCTTATCAGCAACAGTACCGGTACACGTATTCCAATGTCAGAGATACCAGAACTATTTTCACTTATAAATTTCGACTCGGTCGTTCCTGCACCATGGTTCAAAAATGGTTCAAATGGCTCTGAGCACTATGGGCCTTAACTTCTGAGGTCATCAGTCCCCTAGAACTTAGAACTACGTAAACCTAACTAAACTAAGGACATCACATACATCCAAGCCCGAGGCAGGATTCGAACCTGCGACCGTAGCGGTCGCGCGGTTCCATACTGTAACGCCTAGAACCGCTCGGCCACCTCGGCCGGCTGCACCATGGTCTATGACCACAAACTTATACATTTATCCTTCTCCACCATCCATGGTAATTAGTAACATCATCACAGAATCACCCCGTATGGGATTTCTGGTTTTATAACTGTACTGTGCCTGTTTATATGCGCGTGGAAAAACATTTTTTTTGTTTTGTTTTAAATGTCCTGAGTTTTTCCATATGTCCTTTTGAGTTTCTATACACGAACTGTCAACCGAACTGAGTAAAAGCCCTAAGTTAATTTGGTCGTATGTAAAATGAGTAAGTGGGTCAAAATCATCTATTCATTCTCTCAGCGACCACACCTGCACCGAAACGGAAGGTAACAGAAAGAATGCCGAAATACTGTATTCAGTCTTCCGAAGTTGTTTCACGGGGGAAGATCGACAATGCTGTCCCTCCTTTCAATCGTCGGACGAACGTCGAAATGGCAGATATTGAGATAATCACTCGCGGAATTGCGAAGCAGATACAATCGCTCAGTAGTGAAAAGGTGTCAGGACCAGATGAGATGCCTATAAGATTCTATAAAGATTATGCGAAAGAACTTGCTCCCCTTCCAGCAGAAATTTATCGTAGACCGCGTGAGCAACGAAAGATACCTAACGACTGGAAAACAGCGCAGGTCATTCCCGTTTTTAAGAAAGGCCGTAAGACAGATCCACACAATTATAGACCTATATCGTTGACGTCAATCTGTTATAGAATTATGGAACATGTTATATGCTCAAGAATTATAACGCTTTAGGAAAATGAATATCTCCTCTATAACAATCAACATGGATTTCGCAAACGGAGATCCTGCGAAACTCAGCTCGCTCTGTTCCTCCATGAGATCCACAGCGCAGTGGAGCTTGTTTTCAGTAAGGCATTTGACACCGTCCCGCATTGCCGTTTAATACAAAAAGTACGAGCTCACGGATATCGGAGTAGACTTTCGATTGGATTCAAGTCTTTCTTGCAAGTAGAATTCAACACGTCGCTCTTAACGGAACAAAATCTACAGATGTTAATGTAACATCCGGAGTACCACAGGGAAATATGATAGGACCGTTGCTTTTTACAATATACAGGGTGAGTTACTGACTACTGCCACCTAGAATAACTCCGAAACTATGATAGTAGCTCATAAGTTGGTGGCACAAATGTTGTATGGGACAACGGGGGCCATAATATGACATTGATTTTTTGTTGCTAGGTGGGGTCGCGTCAGGGATATGGAGGTGAACTTTGATTTTTTAAATGAGATGCTATAGTTTGGTATATATTTTCTGACAGCGGCTACCGAAACGAATTCAATGATGTGTAACAGTAAGGTCTTTGAAGTTCAACGAAGGCATGAACGTCCATTTACAGAAGGTGCTCGAAGTGATGACCATTGGTATCAATGCAGTGCTACGATCTTATCATGGATTGAGTGGTATTCCTTATCACTTCCACACTTATCGAAGCACATGCTCTGAAAATTCTCTATCGTATACCGTGCAATTGTAAATATTTGTCGAATACGGCGTATTCATCTAACGTGTCATTGACATGTAGCCATCATTCGACGGTTTCGCAATGCAACACTAATAGGAGCAGTAAGGCTAGTATCGTCGAATCAAGCGAATGTGAATGATGTATTCCTTCCAAGAAAAAGTCGATATGCTTCTCATTTACGGAGAATGCCAACGAAATTCAGTGAGGGCTAGAGACTTATACGCTGAAAGAAATCCTCAACGTACACACCCTACACGTCGTACATTTAAATGCAGGGATGGCTAGAGGACAAATGTAGGGATATAGAGGCTTATCTCACTAGGGGTAAGATAGATACTGCCTACAGGAAAATTAAAGAGACCTTTGGAGAAAAGAGAGCCACTTCTATGAATATCAAGAGCTCAGATGGAAACCCAGTTCTAAGCAAAGAAGAGAAAGCAGAAAGGTGGAAGCAGTATATAGAGGGTCTATACAAGGGCGATGCACTTGAGGACAATATTATGGAAATGGAAGAGGATGTAGATGAAGATGAAATGGGAGATACGATACTGCGTGAAGAGTTTGACAGAGCACTGAAAGACCTGAGTCGAAACAAGGCCTCCGGAGTAGACAACATTCCATTGGAACTACTGACGGCCTTGGGAGAGCCAGTCCTGACAAAACTCTACCATCTGGTGAGCAAGATGTATGAAACAGGCGAAATACCATCAGACTTCAAGAAGAATATAATAATTCCAATCCCAAAGAAAGCACGTGTTGACAGATGTGAAAATTACCGAACTATCAGTTTAATAAGTCACAGCTGCAAAATACTAACGCGAATTCTTTACAGACGAATGGAAAAACTGGTAGAAGCCGACCTTGGGGAAGATCAGTTTGGATTCCGTAGAAATGTTGGAACACGTGAGGCAATACTGACCCTACGGCTATCTTAGAAGCTAGACTAAGAAAAGGCAAACCTACCTTTCTAGCATTTGTAGACTTAGAGAAAGCTTTTGACAATGTTGACTGGAATACTCTCTTTCAAATTCTGAAGATGGCAGGGGTAAAATACAGGGAGCGAAAGGCCATTTACAACTTGTACAGAAACCAGATGGCAGTTATAAGAGTCGAGGGACATGAAAGGGAAGCAGTGGTTGGGAAGGGAGTAAGACAGGGTTGTAGCCTCTCCCCGAAGTTATTCAATCTGTATATTGAGCAAGCAGTAAAAGAAACAAAAGAAAAATTCGGAGTAGGTATTAAAATCCATGGAGAAAAAATAAAAACGTTGAGATTCGCCGATGACATTGTAATTCTGTCAGAGACAGCAAAGGACTTGGAAGAGCAGATGAACGGAATGGATGGTGTCTTGAAGGGAGGATATAAGATGGACATCAACAAAAGCAAAACGAGTTTAATGGAATGTAGTCGAATTAAGTCAGGTGATGCTGAGGGAATTAGGTTAGGAAATGAGACACTTAAAGTAGTATAGGAGTTTTGCTATTTGGGGAGCAAAATAACTGATGATGGTCAAAGTAGAGAGGATATAAAATGTAGACTGGCAATGGCAAGGAAAGCGTTTATGAAGAAGAGAAATTTGTTAACATCGAGTATAGATTTAAGTGTCAGGAAGTCGTTTCTGAAAGTATTTGTATGGAGTGTAGCCATGTATGGAAGTGAAACATGGACGATAAATAGTTTGGACAAGAAGAGAATAGAAGCTTTCGAAATGTGGTGCTACAGAAGAATGCTGAAGATTAGATGGGTAGATCACATAACTAATGAGGAAGTATTGAATAGGATTGGGGAGAAAAGAAGTTTGTGGCACAACTTGACCAGAAGAAGGGATCGGTTGGTAGGACATGTTCTGAGGCATCAAGGGATCACCAATTTAATATTGGAGGGCAGCGTGGAGGGTAAAAATCGTAGGGCGAGACCAAGAGATGAATACACTAAGCAGATTCAGAAGGATGTAGGTTGCAGTAGGTACTGGGAGATGAAGAAGCTTGCACAGGATAGAGTAGCATGGAGAGCTGCATCAAACCAGTCTCAGGACTGAAGACCACAACAACATGATAAACTCGGAACAACTGGAAATTTAACGCATCGGAAACAAATCCGGCAAAGGAAAGTTACTAACGACGGAACGGAAATTGGTGCTCTTGCCAGTGTGGTTCGAGATCCTTGTGTTAGTTCGCGTCAAATCGCAAGGAAATCTGACATGAGCCAGAGTAGTGTTGTTCGTGTTCTGCATCGCCATAAATATCATCCTTATCATATCAGTCTCCACGAAGAATTAACTGGTACGGATTGTACGGGTCGCACTGAATTCTGTCGATGAGCTCAACTCCAGATTCAGAGGGACTATTAATTTGATTTTATTTACTGAAGAGGCTACATTCACGAACCATGGAAATGTCAGTTTGCAAAACATGCATTATTGGGCAACTGAAAATCCATGTTGGCTGCGGAAAGTTGCGCACCAAAAACCGTGGTCGGTGAATGTATGGTTCAGGATTCTGGAGGACAGCATTATAGGCCCCTATTTCATTGAAGGAAATTTTAATGGTAGGAAGTACACTACATACCTGCAAGAAACATTATGTATCTTATTGGAAGAAGTACATTTAGGAACAAGGGCAGAATGTGGTGTCAATACGATGGGTGTCCGGCACATTTTTCGCTGATGGCTAGAAATGAGTTGCAGAAACAATCCCCAAATCGTTGGATTGGACGCGGAGGAGATGTGTCGTGGCCGGCTCGTTCGCCAGACCTGACGCCTCTGGATTTTTTTTTTTTTTTTTGTGGGGATTCGTAAGGGACATTGTTTATAAAGACGTTCCAACTACACCTGAAGCTATGCGAGAGAGGATTGTCAGAGCACGTGCTTCAATAAGTGCCGATGTGATAAGGAATACCACTAAATCCATGATAAGGAAATTGTAGCATTATATTGATACCGGTGGTCATCACCTTGAACACCTTCTGCAAATGGACGTGCATGCCACCTTTGTGACGTTCGTTGACCTTCAAAGACCTTACTGTTACATATCATTGGATTCGTCTCGATAGCCGCTAACAGAGAATAGGTACCAAACTATAGCATCCCATTCAAAAAAACAAAGTTGATCTTCATATCTCTGAAGTGACCCCACCTAGCAACAAAATACTAACGTCATATTGTAGTCCCCGTTGTACCATGCAATATTTGTCCCACAAACTTTTCAGCTCCTAACATACTTTCGGAATTACTCTTGGTGGCAGTAGTTAGTGACTCACCCTGTATACAAATGATCTAGTAGAAAGCGTCGTATGTTCTTTAAGGCTACTGCAAATGATGCAGCTGCCTATACCAAAGTAGCAACGCCATAAGATAGTAAGAATTTGCAGAACGACCTGCAGAGAATTCATGAATGGTTCAGGCTCTGGCAGTTGACCCTGAACGTAAATAAATGTAACATATTGCGCATACATAGAGAAAGAAATCCACTACTGTACAGCTACACTACTGATGAAATACATCTGGAGATAGCGTCTGCCGTAAAATATATAGGCGTAACTATCCAGAGCGACCTTAAGTGGAATGACCACATAAAGCAGATAGTGGGAAAAGCAGATACCAGGCACAGATTCAGCGGAAGAATCTTCAGGAAATGTAACTCATCCACAAAGCAAGTGGCTTACAAGGCAGTTGTTCGCCCAATTCTTGAGTATTGTTCATATATCTGTGATTCGTATCAGGTAGGACTGATAGGGGAGATAGAGAAGACCCAACGAAGAGCGATGCGTTTCGTTACAGGATCGTTTAGCTGGCGAGAGGGCATTACGGGTATACTAAACAAACTCCACTGGCAGACGTTACAAGAGAGGCGTTGTGCGTGACGGAGAGACTTACGATTGAAATTTGGGGACATCACTTTTCAGGAGGAGTTGCACAAGATATTACTTCCCCCCACATACATCTCGCGTATTGACCATGAGGAGAAAAAGCGAGAAATTAGAGCCAATATAGAGGCTTACCGACAATCATTCTTCCGAATCACTATTCTCAAGTGGAACAGGGTTGGAGGGATAAGATAGTGGTACCGAAAGTATCCTCCGCCACACACCATTAGGTGGCTTGCGGAGTATGTTGTAGATGTACATGTATATCTATACTTTTTCAGTAGGAATTAAGATATCGCCTAGTTACTTGGAGTATGAGACTGTTTCGGACAATGTTTGGACTTCGAGATTTTAGCACGGTTTTTTTTGGAACGAAATTTGAGTGCCACCTTTATCAGCGCATTTCTTGAGCATTTCTGTTTGTCTGGTTGCAGTTTTCACGTCTTTTTAACATGAATAAGTCGTCAGCAAAGGCTATGCATACAATTTGGATGTCATCTATATTTCAACCTAATTGTGCAGAGTTTCCAAGTTTTGATTTCAGTTCTTTTATCTGCCCGAGGCAGGATTCGAACCTGCGACCGTAGCAGCAGCGCGGTTCCCCACTGAAACGCCGAGAGTCGCTCGCCCACAGCGGCCGGCTGCCTAGAGGGAATCCTTGAATTTCACAGGAGATGTCGAACTCAACTGATGAAAGGAGAAAATACAAAAATGCAGAAAACAAGGAACAGAAATTGAAATACACACATCTAGAAGATAAGACTCGCACAAATGCTAATCAGGGATGATTTATACAAGATATACATAGAAAGAGTCAGGTTTGACATCCTATCTATGATGAGGTCACTGTCACAACCCCTCGATCTGAACAAGAATGAGGACGGAAATCGTCCATGTCCTTACCAGAGGAAGTATTCCGACATTCGCTTTGAGCGATTTAAGGAATTTCAACTCTCATAATCCGGAATACAAGTTCAGTTCGGTAACCACTTTGCCACTTCTTTTTGGTTGGTTTGGGGGAAGGGACCAAACAGCGAGATCGTCGATCCCATCGGATTACGGAAGGATGGGGAAGGAAGTCGGCCGTGCCCTTTCAAAGGAACCATCCCCGCATTTGCCGGAAGCGATTTAGGAAAATCACGGAGAACGTAAATCATGAAGGCTGGATGCGAGTTTGAACCGTCGTCCTTCAGAATGCGAGTCCAGTGTGCTAACAACTGCGCCACCTCACTCCGTTTCATCTACATCTACATCCATAATCCGCAAGCCACCTGACGATGTGTGGCGGAGGGTACCTTGAGTACTTCTATCGGTTCTCCCTTCTATTCCCGTCTCGTATAGTTCGTGGAATGAAGGATTGTCGGTATGCTTCTGTGTGGGCTCTAATCTCTCTGATTTTATCCTCATGGTCTCTTCGCGAGATATACGTAGGAGGGAGCAATATACTGCTTGACTCCTCGGTGAAGGTCTGTTCTCGAAACTACAACAAAAGCCCGTACCGAGCTACTGAGCGTCTCTCCTGCAGAGTCTTCCAGTGGAGTTTATCTATCATCTCCGTAACGCTTTCGCGATTACTAAATGATCCTGTAACGAAGCGCGCTGCTCTCCGTTGGATCTTCTCTATCTCTTCTATCAACCCTATCTGGTATGGATCCCACACCGGTGAGCAGTATTCAAGCAGTGGGCGAACAAGTGTACTGTAACCACTTCCTTTGTTTTCTTACTGCATTTCCTTAGGATTCTTCCAATGAATCTCAGTCTGGCATCTGCTTTACCGACGATTAATTTTATATGGTCATTCCATTTCAAATCACTCCTAACGCATATTCCTAGATAATTTATGGAATTAACTCCTTCCAGTTGCTGACGTGCTATATTGTAGCTAAATGATAAACTTTCTTTCTTTCTATGTATTCGCAGCACATTACACTTGTCTACTCTGAGATTCAATTGCCATTTCCTGCACCATGCGTCAATTCGTTGCAGATCCTCCTGCATTTCAGTACAATTTTCCATTCTTACAACCTCTCGATATACTACAGCATCATCCGCAAAAAGCCTCAGTGAACTTCCGATGTTATCCAAAAGGTCCTTTACGTATATCGTGAATAGCAATGGTCCTACGACACTCCCCTGCGGCAGACCTGAAATCACTCTTCCTTCGGAAGACTTCTCTCCATTGAGAATGACATGCTGCGTTCTGTTATCTAGGAACTCTTCAATCCAATCACACAATTGGTCTGATAGTCCATATGCTCTTACTTTGTTCATTAAACGACTGTGGGGAATTGTATCGAACGCCTTGCGGAAGTCACACGGCATCTACCTGAGAACCCGTGTCTATGGCCCTCTGAGTCTCGTGGACGAATAGCGCGAGCTCTTGGTACGTAACACTAGATACAGTATAGTACTTTGTGTTACAAAGCCGCGAAACGTCAGCTGAATAGACTCTCATCTGTCGAGTACAGAGAGGACACGGTGACGACGCGGCGGCTGCAGATCGGAGTAAAGTACAGAAAGCGAGGAGGTGCGCCTGTAGAAAGCGTGGCGCTGCACCTGCCGGCGAAACCGCTGCCCTTTCACATACTCCTCCGGCGCTCATTCCGGCCATTTTTCTAGCACTGGCCGCTTGTCACGTTATAGCGCGGCCTAATCTCCGTTCTAAATCACCGCGAGGCCTTGTATGAGCGAGATGTCGGCGTGTGCTTTAATCTCGCTTTCCTCTGAAATTCCGCGCGCTTGCGTCACAACGCATTCCATCACGGCCCGTGTTCCTGCCGCAGCCGGCAGCGCAACACCCACCTGCTCCTAATAGGCCTCCCCACCTCTTCCACTCACTGCCCAGAGGGGATCTGCTGCCCAGTAAACAACTGTATCTGTGAAAACATGAAGCAGACGTTATGGATTCGACTACGAGTCACAGCAGTCATGTGGATTTTAAATGTGTCGTTAAAGTGTGTTCCCAATTAAATCACAAAAATGAGCAAGCACACTTATTAGTAAAACACTTACGAGAGCAAATTTGAAAGGAACTCCCGTGCGATTATTAAAAAAGGGTAACGTATATATCGATTCCTTCTTATCGTGGTCTATGCCTGCCAGCTGCGTAGCTAGGTGGTTTGGTACCCGATGCGGAGCTTCAGTTTGTCACTTCCCCCAGCCCCCGCCCCTTCAACCCAATATCAACATCAAATTATTTATGAGGAAGCAAATTTTAGATACCAATGGTTAAGCACCCACAGTTAAATATTTTGTAAGCAGTGCTTAAGAATGGAAACAAGTAAAACCTATTTTCATTAATACACTATTGGCCACTAAAATCGCTACAAAACGAAGAAATGCAGATGATAAACGGGTATTCATTGTAAAAATGTATTATACGAGAACTGACATGCGATTACATTTTCACGCAAATTGGGTGCATAGATCCTGAGAAATCAGTACCCAGACCAACCACCTCTGTCCGTGATAACGGCCTTCATACGCCTGGGCATTGAGTCAAACAGAGCTCGGATGGCGTGTTCAGGTACAGCTGCCCATGCAGCCTCAACACGATATCACAGTTCATCAAGAGTAGTAACTGGCGTATTGTGACGAACCAGTTACTCGGTCACCATTGACTAGATGTTTTCAATTGGTGAGAGATCTGGAGAATGTGCTGGCCAGTGCATCAGTCGAATATTTTCTGTATCCAGAAAGGCCCGTACAGGACCTGCAACATGCGGTCTTGCATTAACCTGCCGAAGTGTAGGGTTTCGCAGGGATCGAATGAAGGGTAGAGCCACGGGTCGTAATACATTTGAAATGTAACGACCACTGTTCAAAGTGCCGTCAATGCGAACAAGAGGTGACCGAGACGTGTAACCAGTGGCACCCCATACCTTCACGCCGGGTGATACGCCAGTATGGCGATGACGAATACACACTTCCAACGTGCGTTCACCGCGATGTCGTCAAACACGGATGCGACCATCATGAAGCTGTAAACAGAACCTGGATTCATCAGAAAAAATGACGTTTTGCCATTCGTGCACCCAGGTTCGTCGTTGAGTACACCATCGCAGGCGCTCCTGTCTGTGATGCAACGTCAAGGGTAACCGCAGCCACGGTCTCCGAGCTGATAGTCCATGCTGCTGCAAACGTCGTCGAACTGTTCGTGCAGACGGTTGTCGTCTTGCAAACGTCCCCATCTGTTGACTCAGGGATCGAGACGTGGCTGCACGATCCGTTACAGCCATGCGGATAAGATGCCTGTCATCTCGACTGCTAGTGATACGAGGCCGTTGGGATCCAGTACGGCGTTCCGTACCGATTCCATATTCTGCTAACAGTCATTGGATCTCGACCAACGCCAGCAGCAATGTCGCGATACGATAAACCGCAATCGCGATAGGCTACTATCCGACCTTCATCAAAGCCGGAAACGTGATGGTACGTATTTCTCCTTCTTACACGAGGCATCACAACAACGTTTCACCAGGCAACGCCGGTCAACTGCTGTTTGTGTATGAGAAATCGGTTGGAAACTTTCGTCATGTTAACACATTTTAGGTGTCGCCACCGGCGCCAAGCGTATGTGGATGCTCTGAAAAGCTAATCACTTGCATATCACAGCATCTTCTTCCTGTCGGTTAAATTTCGTGTCTGTAGCACGTCATCTTCATGGTGTAGCAATTTTAATGGCCAGTAGTGTAAAACAATGTAGCTGATTATTAATGAAATAGTACAAAGACCATTGGTCTTCGTAGTGATGGGTGATTTTAACATGTAGTTTAGAATCTCTTTCTTCTAATTTTTTCTGCCGCAAATTTTGAAATTGCTTCATCAAGATCGATATCTTCAGCTACACTATTTTTGAGTGACAAAACTGCCAAAGTAGAGTCGTGCTTGACTCACTGTGGACCTAAGACAGGTCTCAATTTGTTTGAGTTTTGAAAAACTCCTCCCACATTACACTGCTGAAACACAAAAGCTAAGAAAAATCTAAACGATAAAATGTGGTCGGGAACAGATTCAGGACATACATATTCAACCACGAAGATTAACAATCTTAAAAATATCCAACTTCGGCAACTTGCAGGAATCATATTATGAGTAGAGTTTCTGCAAGGATTCCATCTTCAGAATACGTAACTGCCAACTACGCTTTTTGCAGTCGGGGGAAGCTGATATACGTTCCAAAGTTTTGCAGTTCGAATCGATCTCTTGTAGAAACCTGTCGTTGAAATCTTACCATTTACCTTCTCAGTTCTTAGTGCAATCAGCGCCTCTAAGTTAACTGATACCTCTGTGTCAAGTACTGAGTGAGAACACTGCTTGGTTACACGCTATTTTAGCGGTAAAATGCGCCTATGGAAGTAAAAGTATCAGTTCAGTCTCTAGTTGCCCGTCCACTCCCATAAGGATCAGGAATGAAACGTCGAAAACAAAGTTTTTATACAACTCGTGCCACCGAAACCAATAAGTTTTGTCACCCCCCACAGAGCTGGTACCCGCAACCCCCCCCCTCCCCCTCCCCCATCACTGCTTTTTGTATTTCGAAGATGTGTATTCCACTCAATGTTGTCAAAAGGTTTCACGGAGTCTACAAATGTTATAACTGTAGGTTTGACTTTCTTAACCTGTCTTCTGAGATAAGCTGTTGGGTCGGACTTGCCTCGTGTGTTCCAACATTTCCCCAGAAACTCAAAATGGTCTTCCAAGGGGTCGGTTCTCAGAGGTCGGCATTTCTTTATTCTTTTGCAAATAATTCGTGTCAACTGTCAGCACCTGATTACTTTGGAATTGGAGCTATTACATTCTTATGGAAGTGTGAGGCTATTTCGGCCATACATCTTACGCACTAGGTGGAATAGTTATTCATGGCTGGCTCTTCTAAGGAACTCAATAATTCTGAGAAAATACCATTTTCTCCAAGGGGTTTATTTAGCCTTAGTTCTTTCAGAGCTCTGCCAAATTCTCCTCGCAGTATATATCCCTCATCCCATATTCAGTTACTTCTCTTCTCTTTCAATAATACTATCTTCCATTTCATTTCCTTTATATAGCCCTTCTATATGTTTCTTCCATCTACAAGCTTGCTCTTTTTTGCTTAGTACTTGCTTGCCATCAGAGCTCTTGGTAGTCATACAGCTACTTCTCTTTTCTCCATAGGTCTCTTCAGTTTTCAAGCAAGAGGCATCTATTTTTCCTCTAGTCATGCATGCTCCTACTGAATTGCATTTGTCCTCCAATCATCGCTGCTTAGCATTTGTGCGAGTCTCATTTTCTGGACGTCTGTATTTCAATTCCTGTGCCTTGTTTTCTGCATTTTTATATTTTCTCCTTTCATCAGTTGAGTTCGATATCTCCTGTGAAATTCAAGGATTTTCTCTAGTCAGCCGGCCGCTGTGGCTGAGCGACTCTATGCGCTTCAGTCCGGAACCGCGCTGCTGCTACTGTCGCAGGTTCGAATCCTGCCTCGGGCATGGATGTGTGTGATGTCCCTAGGTTAGTTAGGTTTAAGTAGTTCTAAGTCTAGGGGACTGATGACCTCAGATGTTAAGTCCCATAGTGCTTAGAGCCATTTCAACCATTCCCTCTAGGCCTTGTCTTTTTACCTACTTAATCCTCTACTGTCCTCACTATTTTATATCTCAAATCTTCCCATTTCTCTTCTACTGTATTTCTTTTCACTGTTTCGGGCAGTCGTTGCTTAATACTCTATCTGAAACTCTCATCAACCTTTGGTTCCGGTTAAAGGCGCTGCAAGACCGCTACGGTCGCAGGATCGAATCCTGCCTCGGGCATGGATGTTTGTGATGTCCCTAGGTTAGTTAGGTTTAACTAGTTCTAAGTTCTAGGGGACTAATGACCTCAGCAGTTGAGTCCCATAGTGCTCAGAGCCATTTGAACAATTTTTTTGAACCTTTGGTTCCTTCAACTTATTCAGAACCCACATCCTAAATTTCCTAACTCTTTGCAATGTCTTCAGTTCTAATCTACAGTTCATAACCAGTAAATTACGATTGGAGTCCACATCTGCCGTGAAAGTATCTTATAGTTTAAAATCAGGTTCTGAAATCTCTGCTTTAACATTATATAACAAATCTGAAACTTTCCAGTATCTCCAGATCTCTTCCAGGTATACAGTCTTCCTTCATGATTCTTAAACCAAGTATTTTAAAACATGCTCTGTGCAAAATTCTACTAAGTGGCTTCCTCTTTCATTCATTTCCCCAATCAATATTCTTCTACAGGGTTTCTTATTTTCCTTTTCTTACTACCGAATTACAATCCCTCATAACAATTAAATTTTCCTCTGACTTAACTTTTTGATTAATTTCTTTTTTCTAATCTCACATTCTTTCAATTCATCAATTATTCAATGTTAATTCACTGGGTACATAGATCGAACTACTAGAGCAATATGGCGGCTGTGGGGTACGTAGAACAAACTAAAAGACTAAAAATAGCGGAGAAGATGTCAGGGTTCGAACTAAAACAGCAAGATTGTGGCTCTGGGGTACAGAACTCGTATTAGCGGAGCAATATAACAGCTGGAGGGTACATAGAACAAACTACGAGGACAAAGAAACCAGGGCAGCTAGCTGTAGTAGATGGCGGCTCTAGAATAAAGAGATCGATGTACAAGAGCATAGATAGCAGAACGGAGGTCGGAGATCGATCCAGAAGAGCAAGGTGGCGGCTCTGGAACACAGAGATCGAACTACAAGAACAAGATGTCGACTTTGTTGTACATACTGGTTGGCTCTTCAATGGTAACTCAGGCTTTACTTTTATCGATCCCAAGCGTGGGTAACACCACAAACGAAATCTCTGAATGTTTAAAACGTTACAGAATTGATATACTCCCCCTCCACGTAGCTATCGTGATTTAGATTTTCAGATGAAAATTCGAGCATTTTCATTCTATTCCCTATGAAAAATTAACTCATGTTTGATATTTCCGACACCGATGGGTCTTCAAACTATTGACCCTCTCTCTTCCGTCGTTCGTTACTTCCTTTCAAATTTAGAACTTATGTTAGGGTTCACCCAGTGTTTCAAATAACACATTTATTCAACTATTTTGATTTTAGACTGAAATCACTAGCTTATACCGTTTAGTAGGGGAGAGTGTCGTATCTGGAGGATAGTGTATCAACTAACACATGATACCTCCTGGTTGTTGTCTCAATCCAGAATCACATGAAGGATTTCGCACTAAAAACCGCCATAAGCAAGTTGCCACCTATTCTACTTTTTTGTTGTTGTGGGACATGAGGTTGTGTGAAGTGGCCGTGCGGTTAAACGCGCTGCAGTCTGGAACCGCAATACCGCTACGGTCGCAGGTTCGAATCCTGCCTCGGGCATGGATGTTTGTGATGTCCTTAGGTTAGTTAGGTTTAACTAGTTCTAAGTTCTAGGGGACGAATGACCTCAGCAGTTGAGTCCCATAGTGCTCAGAGACATTTGAACCATTTGAACATGAGGTTGTGTTTTTTCCAGCGTTTGCAAATATTACCAATTCTACATATCTATGTGCTGCAAAATATATTAAAGCTATTTTGAGGGCTTTTTAATTCTTCAGTTAAAGAGTTTTATGCTAGATAAAATTCAGTTTATTTTTGAAATTAGTTACATAACGTGTGAGGGTTAAGATATTCTTCGTCGCTCGTGTACCACCCTGTACTTTGAGATGGAAGAGGGTTTTATACCACGAAACAAGTGATACTAGCAAATGAACCGAGTTTCTTTAAAGTCTTAACAATTTTTCCAGTCTTGAAAGTGGAAATTTGTGTAAGTTTCCAACTTGTTTTAAACTTATAACTGGTTTTAGTTAATACTTTTTAATTTTATTTCACATATTGATTATTGGTGTCTAATATATTAAGAATGTAACGCGTTCGTTATTAATTCAGTACTGAACAGATTTCCTCGATTGCAACACTTTTAAATTAGAGTAAAATATCTTTTTCCCTAGATATATGGCCATGTTGTTTCTCGGAATAGTTTTTTCATATGTAGAAAAATCTTAATTTACAGGAGTAATTTTTATGTTTTCAGAGAAAAGACTGCAGCACACATAAATTCAATGCTATCTTTTAAAAATGGAATAAGAAAATACAAAAACCTCTAAATTTCAAATTCGTTCTTCAACTTAAGACAGAAATTTTAATAACTCAAATAGGTGTGTGACCAATATTTTAAAAGACTTTGCGACAGACAGAAGTGCTAATTAATTAATTTCATCTGAATTTCTTTCAGAAATTATACCCACGCCCGGGTTCCCGGGTTCGATTCCCGGCGGGGTCAGGGATTTTCTCTGCCTCGTGATGGCTGGGTGTTGTGTGCTGTCCTTAGGTTAGTTAGGTTTAAGTAGTTCTAAGTTCTAGGGGACTGATGACCGTAGATGTTAAGTCCCATAGTGCTCAGAGCCATTTGAACCATTTTTTTCAGAAATTATAGAGTTTTTTATCTAAGAAGTGAGGTTTTCTTTGCAGTTTATTTTGTACCTAAATTTGACATGATTATACTGTCAGGAATACACCTAACAATGCCCGTCGAATGTGCACAGTGAACACTCGAAAATCCTTTCTGATGGTGGGGCGAGAGTAGCGATGCTAGAATTCTGATTTAAGTCCAGACACATGGCTATCTGTCACCTCAAACGAATGCTGAGATGTTTACTTCCACAGGTTGCGGTCCATTTCCTATCCAATTATTCATCAAGTAGATCTTGTGCTCCATCTCCAATGACCTCAACGCCTACAGGACATACGAAGGTGTGCTGAAAAGTAATGTCTCCGAATTTTTTATGTGAGAACTGTTAAAGAGACCAGTTTGTTGATACTGCCACTGTACAACATCTGGTTTCGTTGACTGAGCCAAAACCTAACCTCTGCCTACACTGCTTCATCACGGTCAAAGTCAAGTCCTCAAAGATGTTCTTTAAGTTTTGGAAACAGATGAAAATCGGAAGGGGCCAAGTTTGGACTGCATGGATGATGACCGATGACAGTGAGTCGAAGGCGTGGGATTGTTGCGAATGTCGCAGCGCCAGTGTGTGGTCTCGCATTGTCATACTGAAGGAGAGGATACTCCATGTGTAGACGTACTCTTCGAATCCAAAACTCGATTAAAGCACGCTGTTTCCCACGCACCGATATATACTCATGTTCATAAATTAAGGATAATGCTGATACATGATGAAACAACGCTCTAGGTGGGCAGTTTGCGAGTTTAAATCAACTCGAGGTGTGACCATGCGGTGCATCTGACCTGCGGTTGTCGCACGGCGGCGCTGGCAGCAGTCCACATAAGCAGAAGTGTGTTGGTGCGTGTCAGAGTACGGTGCAGCCAGTAAGTGTGCAGACCTTTTCCAGACGTGCTAATGGTGACTGTGTGTTGAAAATGGCTCAGAGAACACCTACTGATGACATTATGAGGGGTAGAATACTAGGGCGACTGGAGGTTGGTCAAACACAGCAGGTCGTAGAACGGGCCCTCCGTGTGCCACAAAGTGTGATCTCAAGATTATGGCAACGATTCCAGCAGGCAGGAAACGTGTCCAGGCGCTACAGTACGGTACTGTGTACAACACCACAACAAGACTGATATCTCACCATCGGTGAGACGCCCACAGAGTACTGCAGGTAGCCTTACTCGGGACCTTACTGCAGCCACTGGAACAGTTGTCTCCGGACACCCAGTCTACAGACGACTGAACAGACATGCTTTATTCGCCAGGACACCTGCTAGGTGCATTCCACTGACCTCTGGTCACATGAGAGCCCGTAAAGCCTGGTGTAAATAACACAGTACATGGTCACTGGAACAGTGGTCCCAGGCTACGTTCACGGACGAGTCCAGGTATAGTGTGAACAGTGATTCTCGCCGGGTTTTCATCTGGTGTGCACCAGGAAACTGATACCAACCGCTGTATGGAGGTCGTGCTTTGATGGTGTGGGGTGGGATTATGATTGGTGCACGTACACTCCTGCATGTCTTTGACAGAGGAACTGTAACAATGGCTCTGAGCACTATGGGACTTAACTTCTAAGGTCATCAGTCCCCTAGAACATAGAACTACTTAAACCTAACTAACCTAAGGACATCACACACATCCATGCCCGAGGCAGGATTCGAACCTGCGACCGTAGCGGTCGAGCGGTTCCAGACTGTAGCGCCTTTAACCGCTTGGCCACACCGGCCGGCAACTGTAACAGGTCAGGTGTATCGGGACGTCATTTTGCACCAGTATATCCGCCTTATCAGGGGTGCAGTGGGTCCCACCTTACTCCTGACGGATGATAACGCACGGCCCCACCGAGGTGCCATCGTGGAGGAGTACCCTGAAACAGAAAATATCAGGCGAATGGAGTGGCCTGCCTGTTCTCCAGACCAAAAGCCGACCGAGCACGTCTGGGATGCTCTCGGTCGACGTATCGCTGCACGTCTTCAAACCCCTAGGACACTTCAGGAGCTCCGACAGGCACTGGTGCAAGAATGGGAGGTTATACCCCAGCAGCTGCTAGACCACTTGATCCACAGTATGCCAACCCGTTGTGTGGCCTGTGTACGTGTGCATGGTGATCATATCCCATATTGATGTCGGGGTACATGCACAGAAACAGTGGCGTTTTGTAGCACATGTGTTTCGGGGCGGTTTTCTCAACTTATCACCAATACCGTGGAGTTACAGATCTGTGCCGTGTATGTTCCCTATGTGCCTATGCTATTAGCGCCAGCTGTGTGTGGTGCCACATTGTGTGGCACCACATTCTGCAATTATCCTTAATTTATGAGCATGAGTGTAGTTTTGTAACACACCACCAGGTTACACGCTACGATTCGGAACCCTCTAGCAGCAGAGGGCTGCAAATATGTAGACATGAAGAATAAAAGTTTTAGAATGTTAATAACGTTTGTTTTAGTTAAATATCTTTCAGTATTTTCATGAAAAGGAAGGTTGGTACTGCCGACCGGGTAGCCGTGTGGTTCTAGGCGCTACAGTCTGGAACCGCGTGACCACTACGGTCGCAGGTTCGAATCCTGCCTAGGGGATGGATGTGTGTGATGTCCTTAGGTTAGTGAGGTTTAAGTGGTTCTAAGTTCTGGGGGACTGATGACCTTAGAAGTTAAGTTCCATAGTGCTCAGAGCCATTTGAACCATTTGAAGGTTGGTACTCACCATATAGGGGAGATGCTGAGTCACAGATAGGCGCAACAAAGAGACTCTTACAGTTAAAGCTTTCGGCCGTTAAGGCCTTCGTCAACAATAGATGACATACACACATACACACACTCACGCAAACGCAGCTTGCACACACAACTGCAGTCTCAGGCACCACACTGTGGTTTCAGTTGCCTGAGACTGCAGTTGTGTGTGCAAGTTGCTTTTGCGCGCGGGCGCGGGGGGTGTGTGTGTGTGTGTGTGTGTGTGTGTGTGTGTGTGTGTGTGTGTCGTCTATTGTTGACGAAGGCCTTAACGGCCGTAAGCTTTAATTGTAAGAGTCTTTTTGTTGTGCCTATCTGCTACTCAGCATCTGCGCAATATGGTGAGTAGCAACTTTCCTTTTCATAATATTGTTACATTTCATCCTGGATTTTCCAATGTTTCATTTCAGTATTTTCACATAGAAATTTCGGAGAATTCTCAGCACGCCCTCGTAACATTCCAACATTCCTTCGAATATCCGTGCCTATAAATAGAATGTTCGAAGAGAATTAAAAATCCTGTCGTGACGTAGTGGAAAAGGTTCAACACTGAGAAAGTTTACACGCTCGTAACATTTACTTTGAATTATTTTAAACGTCTGGTAGCAGCTCAGAGGTCAGGAGGTGTGTGCAAATTAAGGGTCAGGCCGAATCCGGTTTCTTAGGAGGTCAGTCGGTAGCTGGTTTAACACATTCCCAGCAGATAACCGCACCTGACATTTACGTCCCAAATAAACTACTCAAACAAATCTTCGGCTATTAATTTCCTTACACATAGACTGCGTGCTGAGGAGACGTTGAAGCACGGAACTTTACGGCCTACCTCTGACGATTCCAAGTACGTACCTCGGATTTCACTTCGATGGAAGGCTAATAACAGACCTAAGTCAGAAACGTTTCTAGAATGCGTAAAATTTGCAGATATACTGCACACTGTCATGGAAGTCATGTGAACTGACGTTAGATTGCTTTGTAAATGCCTTACAGCGCACCAGAACATTTTGTTCTCATTTTACTACAGTCAGTGTTATGCCTACTTCGACTCTCGGTGTTAGGCCAGGCCAGCAAGATTAGTTTCAAATTTATGTGTTCCTCCATAGCTCTACTGCATGAGTGTTAGTGATCACCACCTTCGTCTTGTTGTACCTTCTTCAACATTTTTTGTCTGATGCTTCGTGACGCTTGTCGT
The DNA here is from genome assembly GCF_021461385.2 of Schistocerca piceifrons. NCBI lineage: Eukaryota > Metazoa > Arthropoda > Insecta > Orthoptera > Acrididae > Schistocerca > Schistocerca piceifrons. The sequence continues at coordinate 776,644,766 of NC_060149.1, read as the reverse complement.
GGCATCGCTCAATGGATACATCTATATAATAATTTGTAACATACTTTGGCAATTACCTGTTGGTACACTCGCCGCGTGCAACATTCCCGTATTCGTGGTATTCTTGTCGGGCATTCCTTTAAAGGGATTTGGCGATATCATTAAGTGCTGCAAGCCCTCTGGTTCGCTATTCTTCATGGAAACGGCTTTTACAGACTGATGGATGACGGCCACCCCAGCCCAAGCAGCCGGTGTTTTGTGGCACTTAACACAGAAGTAACAGCTCCTTAATGCGACTGTATAAAATGTTTTCATGACAAAGGTTTGGCGCCGGCCGGAGTGGCCGAGCGATTCTAGGAGCTTCAGTCTGGAACCGAGCGACCGCTACGGTCGCAGGTTCGAATCCTGCCTCGGGCATGGATGTGTGTGATATCCTTAGGTTAGTTAGGTTTAAGTAGTTCTAAGCTCTAGGGGACTGATGAACTCAGATGTGAAGTCCCATAGTGCTCAGAGCCATTTGAACCATTTTGAAAGGTTTGGCCGACAATAAGAGTAAATGTCGTGACGAACAAAAATCCTGATCAACAGACAATATGCCAATCTGTGATCCGTGCCTTGAGCTCAGAGACCTCTTAGTGTCATTCGAGGGCTGCCGAGGTTCACCCAGTCCATTCAGTTTCATATTGTAATCAACTACGTACACACTTCACACACATTTCACTGTCATATTCACTTAAAAAATTACACTTAAGTAATAGAATTCACACTTTGTCATGGTAGGCTACCTAGTTCCTGCTAATTGAGGATATGTGTTGGAATTAGATGACAGATCCCTAGGGAACATCTTGACCAACGTATCTTACTTTTCATATTACAGGAAAACATTTAATTGTAGAGGCTGCCGGCCGAAGTGGCCGTGCGGTTAAAGGCGCTGCAGTCTGGAACCGCAAGACCGCTACGGTCGCAGGTTCGAATCCTGCCTCGGGCATGGATGTTTGTGATGTCCTTAGGTTAGTTAGGTTTAACTAGTTCTAAGTTCTGGGGGACTGATGACCTCAGCAGTTGAGTCCCATAGTGCTCAGAGCCATTTTTTTTTTTTTGTAGAGGCTGTTCTTTTATTTTGACATAAATACTTTCTTTTACTATTTAGCAGTTCGTCAGTTTCACCTCCTTGGGTATTATGAAACAAAATCACAATAAAAGCTGTTAGGTCTACAGCGTGTTATACTCCACACCAATCGGTGTAGCGTGAAAGCATCATACGATGGCCTCCGTGATACGTTTCTCAGATAACAGTGGTAGGTACAGACACAACTGTCACAGATGTGATCGAAGGCCAAATGGAAAAAGAGCAACCCTCATGCGGATTTTGTCAGTGTGCTAGTATTCATAACACATTACCGCACAGTAGCGTAACTGTTGAAGTGGATGCACTCGTAATGTAGACATGATCTTAAAACCAAATAGGATCAATGGCCACGAACTTAGTCAGGGTCATAAATTGAAATAAGATTCGTACCAACAAACTTCGAAGCACACTATGTTATGTGTGCTTCCACTTCAATCGTTACGCTAAAGTATTTTAACGTGTTACGTACATTGGCACACTGACGAAATCCGCATAACGACTGCACATTTTTCTTTTTACATATGGACTTCGCATCTACCACAGGATTGTGAAACGTTTATTAAAGTTGCCGTTATACACTGAATCGCCAAAGAAACCAATATAGGCATGCATATTCAAATACAGAGATATGTAAACAGGCAGAATACGGCGCTGCGGTCGACAACGCCTATATAAGACAATAAGTGTCTGGCGCAGTTGTGAGATCGGTAACTGATGCTACAATGGCAGGTTATCAAGATTTAATTGAGTTTCGACGTGACGTTACAGTTGGCGCACGAGCGATGGAACACAGCATGCCCGAGGTAGCGATGAAGTGGGGATTTTCCTGTACGATCATTTCACGAGTGTACCGTGAATATGAGATATCCCGTGAAACATCAGATCTCCGACATAGCTGGGCCGGAAAAAGATCCTCCAAGAACGGGACCAACAACGACTGAAGAGAATCGTTCAGTGTGACAGAAGTGTAACTCTTCCGCAAATTGCTGCAGATTTCAATATCAGGCCAATAAGAAGTGTCAGCTTGCGAACCATTCAACGAAACATCATAGATATAGACTTTCGGAGCCGAAGGCCCACTCCTGTACTCTTGATGACTGTACAGCATAAAGCTGTACACCTCGCCTGGATCCATCAACACCGACATTGGACTGTTGATGACTGGAAATATGTTGCCTCGTCAGACAAGTCTCGTTCCAAATTATATCGAACGGATGGACGTGTATGGGTATGGAGACAACTTCATGAAGCGGTGGACCCTGCATGTCAGGAAGGGACCGTTCAAGCTGGTGGAGGCTCTGTAATGGTATGGGACCTGTGCAGTTGGAGTAACATGGGGCCTCTGATAGGTCTAGATACGACTCTGATGGGTGTCACGTACGTAAGCATCCTGTCTGATCAGTTGCATCCATTCATGTGCATTGTGCATTCCGATGGACTTGGGCAAGTCCAGCAGGACAATGCGACACCCCACACGTCCAGAATTGCTACAGAGCGGCTGTAGGAACACTCTTCTGAGTTTAAACACTTCGCTGTCACCAAACCCCCCAGACATGAACGTTATTGAGTTACTGAGCACAAGAGATCTCCACCCCATAGTATTATTACGGATTTATGGATAGCCTTGCAGCACTCATGGTCTCATTTCCTCCAGCACTATTTCAGACATTAGTCGAGTACATGCCACGTCGTGATGTGGCACTTCTACGAGTTCGCGGGGCCCTACACGATATTAGGCAGGTGTACCAGTTTCTTTGGCTCCTCAGTGTATGTTACTGTCTCCCTGCAATGACGCGTGAGATAGAACGCGCTGGAAGCATAACAATTTTTGTTGTGACGGAGCTTGATAATGCCTTATGGAATGCAATTACCTAGTTGGTAAATAATTGAAAAATTTGTTTATGTTCTAATATAAGAGCGCACTACGCCGGAAAATGCCTTCCAATAAGAAATTTGAAGCGTCTGTGGACCTATGAACAAAAAGATTTAATTGTTTTAATTGATTCACCTGTGGGTTATCTACGACAATTGGATACTGTATTAACTAAAGGAAACACCCTCTTGTTTCACAAAACTTTATTATTTTGTATGACTTAAGTTTCGGGTCATTAGTCCATTTTCCCGTATACAACTGATTTCAAAGGTTTCAACCAAGCAAAGAAACACATGTCAACTTCTTATAAATTATAGAGCGCTGCAATCAGTCGTCCTTTTTATTGCAGGTTTTGTTACGCAAATCCAGATTTCTATTAGTGCCTAGCGATTATCAATGCACTATTTTCTAATCTCGATGCATGTTAGTTCCCTGTTGTTCGGGCGTCAGTCACAGTTCTTTTATTCCTGCCCGAGGCAGGATTCGAACCTGCGACCGTAGCGGTCGCGCGGTTCCAAACTGTAGCGCTTAGAACCGCTCGGCCACCGCGGCCGGCCTGCCCTTCCCCTATTCGCGGTTCACCCTTGACGTGGTGCCAAGAGAAAATCACTACGCCTACACTATCACAGAGCTGAGGAGTCCCATGTGTCGGGTACCCCGGATCAAGTCGCAATCGAGTGCACTGGTAACACACGTATCGCCAAACCTGTGCTTCACTGTCACGTTGGCGGCGATAATGTGGCCAACGAGATATACGTGTCTTACAACGAACTTGTGACATTACACGGGTCGCCTTGTGCGTCACACTTCTCGAACGATCGGCTCCATGCAGGTCCCACGGGAAATCAATATTTAATTGAAAGGGTATTCACTAAAGGTTATAATTTTGTCGCGTACTATCGATAACTTTCATGCATTTGAACACGCAGTCAAGAATTTTTAAACTCGTCTGAAATAGTTACTCGCTCCCCGTCAGAGACCGATTCTGGCACTCGTAAGACCTACAGTGTCACATGCTGTGACTTACGCACCACGTCGTGTCTTTCTCGTGGGCCTCGTAAAGATGATCTGATGACGTCACAGTCACGTGACACGCCGAGTTGCTACATTGGTCGTGACGATAGGATCTCGTTCACCCCCGAAGCAGAAGGTCTTTATATCAGTTGATCTTTAGTGTATAAAAGGAACCAGAATTTGCACACAGCTCACGGCTAAGTGTAATAGCTGCGTGTTCCCAGTGTGGCGACTTTGTTCCACCAAAATATGTCCCCGAGATTTCAAAATGTGTCCGGAATGAAATTCGAAATTTCCCGGAATCAGTTTTCGTAGTGTTTTACTTTAGTCGTTTTCGTGACTAAAGTTTGTATCTTGCCACGTCACATGTTAGGGATTCTTCCACGTTCAAAAATGATTAACTGTTATGTAAATTAAAATTTCTTACCGCCACTGGAAACTCGTTCGTTAAGGTCATCCGTCACCTATCCGTACCATGCCGTGTCACTGTAGGTGATAGGATCTCACAGGAACACTATTCGAACTACTGCAACTGCAATGTTAATGTTAATAAGCTTTGGTAGCAATGACGAATTATGTTCAAGCCGGACGTTGTACATACTGGTCAGTGTTAACTTTAAGATGGCACTGCGAGAAAGTCGGAAACGGATGCTTTGCATTGAAATTAGCGATAAAGGACCGAAATCGGAATGTTCAGATCTGATATACTGCTACGGAAGCAAAGGGACCTTCACAGCAAACATTAACATAGCCAAAGCCTTGCAGACAAACAAAAATTACACGAAGCGAAATTTAGTGTGAGGAGGGCTATGCTAGAGGCGTTCAATGAATTCGAAAGTAAAGTTCTATGTACTGACTTGGCAGAAAATCCTAATAAATTTTGGCCTTATGTCAAAGCGGTAGGTGGATCAAAACAAAATGTCTAAACACTCTTTGACCAAAAAGGTACTGAAACAGAGGATGACAGGCTAAAGGCCGAAATACTAAATGTCTTTTTCCAAAGCTCTTTCTCAGAGGAATACTGCACTGTAGTTCCTTCTCTAGACTGTCGTACAGATGACAAATTGGTAGATATCGGAGTAGATGACAGAGGGATAGAAAAACAATTAAAATCGCAGCGCGCTTCGTTACAGGATCATTTAGTAATCTCGAAAGCGTTACGGAGATGATAGATAAACTCCAGTGGAAGACTCTGCAAGATAGACGCTCAGTATCTCGGTACGGGCTTTGTTGAAGTTTCGAGAACATACCTCAGTCAGGCAGTATATTGCTCCCTCCTACGTATATCTCGCGAAGAAACCATGAGGATAAAATCAGAGAGATTAGAGCCCACACAGAGGCATACCGACAATCTTTCTTTCCACGAACAATACGAGACTGGAATAGAAAGGAGAACCGATAGAGGTACTCAAGGTACCCTCCGCCACAGACCGTCAGGTGGCTTGCGGAGTATGTTTGTAGATGAAGAATATGCGTGTACAAATATGGATCCGTATTTGTGGTTTTTATAGTTTACAAATAAAAAAAATCATCGTTGCTTTTGTGCGAATGACGAATGCACAGCAAAGTGAAAATTTTTCTCGCCCATGTTCCCTTCGTCGCACTCAAAATGAAGCAGTGGGAAACTGCATTGTAGCCTGAGAGCCCAAGGACAGCAGCGAAGATTCCAGAGGTTGGCGAGCTTGCCGAACGCAGCTGGAATCGAGCAACAAATATTAAAACAATTCAATGATCTTCTTCACCTTTCCTTACGCCATTCCACACAACCGATTTTTTCCGAAACAAAATCTCTGTGATTTGTTTGTGGTAAGTTCCTATGGGACGAAACTGCTGAGGTCATCGGTCCCGCAGGCCAGAGTGGCCGAGCGGTTCTAGGCGCTACAGTCTGGAATCGCGCGACCGCTACGGCCGCAGGTTCGAATCGTGCCTCGGGCATGGATGTGTGTGATGTCCTTAGGTTAGTTAAGTTTTTGTAGTTCTAAATTCTAGGGAACTGATGACCACAGCAGTTAAGTCCCATAGTGCTCAGAGCCATTTGAGCCATTTCATCGGTCCCTAGGCCTACACACTACTTGAACTAACTTACGCTAAGGACAACACACACACACATTCATGCCCGAGGGAGGACTCGAACCTCCGCCTGGGGTAGCCGCGCGAACTGTGGCAATGTGATTTGTAACCAAATGACTAAGAATATTTGTTTCCGTCAACGAACAGTTCAACTCTCCCCTTATTCCCTCGTAATTCCCTGAGGTTTTCCTGGCTTTTCTAGTTAATTCAATTTCTCTGAGGATTCCCGATTTCCTAGGGTTTCCAGACAAGACAGACAAGACAACAAATTTTGCGTCATACATGAGCAAAATAAAAGCCAATTTCTTCTGCAATTCACAAACAACAATTTGTCGTCGGTTAACCTATCGTATTATGGAAATACTGATGAGACTTCTTTTTTTCAAATAAACGCTCCGCTCAGCAGAAGAATTCATTTCTAGGACGCGTTTAAATGATGTATGTAATATTGCTTCGCAGTAATTTCTTAGAACTTCTTAACATTCGTGGCTGCGGTTTCCTCGAGCAGGAAAGCTTCGGAGCTTACTATCTGTCCTTGTGGTTGTTCTAGGTAGCGCTGCCGCCTGAGCGGAAGGTTAAGACACAACAAGCGGAATTGTGAGCTTTCTTCGCTCACTGTACGTGGATGACGAGCGTGCGCACACATTCACACACACACACACACACACACACACACACAGACACACACACACACGGACGGACGGACGGACGTACGTACACATAGAGTCAGAATCGCGCGCTCCTGAGAGAGAGAGTGAGTGAGTGAGAGAGAGAGAGAGAGAGAGAGAGAGAGAGAGAGAGAGAGAGAGAGAGAAAGAAAGAGGGAAAGCAGATTGCACACGGCTATGTGCTCGTGGTCTGACATTTAATTTAGTTTCGCCAACATTACATGTTCATCTAAAGATATCAGGCATTCAGGATACTTTAAGTGCTTTGCTTCAACTAGTAGCTTCTATCCACACTACTGTTCACGCATAAAATTTCGATTCAAATATAGTCCTATCTGCAGCATCCCCTTCCCTATCCGTATCGGGGTCAAATTGGCCTCCACATTTCGTATTACCCTTGAAACCTTCCCGTCTCCTCTATATCTCTTTTGTTATGCAACCTTCCCTTCTACAATAACCTATGAATACTTCCCTTAGGATTCCTATCTCTTGCTTAATAATAACAAATGAAATCTTCCCTTTGAAATTAATTCTCTTTCTCAATCTTCGCATACAACTTTAAATGCTGCTTATTAAAAGTGATTTTCTGATTATTTCGACGAAACACCGAGTGTGTCGTCGTTGTGGTCTCCAGTCGTTACCTGCAATAACCCCAAACTGTTCCTTACCTTTTTTACTGTTACTGGATCGCCATCTGACTGCTACATCGAACTGCGACATGAATATACTTACTCTGTTTTACTATACTCTATTAGCTGCTGGTGGGTTGTCATAATAAGTGGCTGTATTGATTACCAAAGCTGAAGTTATTCTTTAATAGCAAAGCTGACGTTATTCTTTAATTAATTTGACTGAAGTTACGTAATTCATAGTTAAACTTTTTCTTGACAACAATAAAATTTTGCAAAGTTTTACGTTGAATGTTTTTGGGATGGATTATAATCAGTAATGCAATACTGCTGGCAAAAATTAGTTATATTCTGAATGAAATGATTTTACAAACGTTCAAATGGGACTTACTTTTTACAATAATCTTACAACTAGCATTGCGCAAACATACCTTCAGTAGTCTTGAGTTTCTCAAAAAAATAATTCAATAATATTAGTTCCTCTTATGGTAGTAGTTAGCTGATGTCTCTGTACATCGGTTTATAATCTCTTGTAAATCATAGCTGGTGGATGGCAGGCACACCGCTCCTCTCAACCTCTCGCTGCAGACCTGCTACCGACTCGCTTCACATCTCGCTTACTACTGACTTCCTACGAACCCTAAAGTGCAGTCTCTCCCGCCAGCAATGCTTTCAGGTGCAGACAATCCCTGCTACCATTACAAAATGTATCAATGCGCGGTCTTTCCCGCTCTTTTCTTAAAACATATCCATACGCGGTCTCTCCCGCCCTTTTTAAAATTATATCAACGTGCGGTCACTCCTGCCAACAATACTTTGGTGCAGACATTCCCTGCTACCACAATTATTTCCAACATGACAAATATTAATTATTCCTACATAATCCTATTAATAAAATATAAACATATTTCATAAATTGTGGTTTGACAGTAGACTATAAAAATATACACGTCTTACACCCTTTTATGCAGCGAACTTTGGCATAATCTGTAGCGATCAACAGTTCTTGCCTCCTTTTGCATCATCTTAATGCATACACGATGGAGCAAATAAAAGTGGGCCGGAGAACAGAGTTCCGTGGCACATGATCGACGTGATATGCCGGTCTCTTGCGGCAGGCGGCAGGTTGATTCTGGAGGCCTCTGAAGCATTTCTCGTGAACTGCAGCCACATTTTTTGTTATGCGGGATGTTTCGGAATGTTTTTGACTTGTTCAGAACAGATCCAGTCTGATGCCATTTTTGGACTAATAATTGTATGGCACTCTTTGCCGGCACTTTGACACCACCGAACTCCTCACCAAACAACTAGCCACACCGTTCGCACCACTTTTTTGTCACATTACTTTCCACAAGGAACAACAGCTGGTCCATTGTGAGTACCATCGTCCCCTCCGTAGTGCTCCACTCACACTGACACAGCCCGCACTATGCTCTGAACCGGTGTGGATCACGTAGCGGGCGCACATGTGGTGTGCGCGTCATTGGGTGTGGTTATATGCGTACATTCACGCCCACTCGTATACACTCGTCCGAGCCAATTTTATTTGCCCCGCCTTGCATTACGTCATCCAGGTTAGAAACTAATCATCGTATTACAAGAAACCAAATTTGTACGACGGCCGCTTTAGACGAGCGGTTCTAGGCGCTTCAGTCTGGAACCACGCGGCTGCTACGGTCGTAGGTTGGAATCCTGCCTTGGGCATGGACGTGTAGGGAACTGATGACATCATATGTTAAGTCCAATCGTGCTTAGAGTCATTTGAACCATCTGAACCAAATTTGTACTTGTTACGCTTGTTTTAGCCAAGATGTCAGTATCGTCGTGACGGTTGAAGCCCAAAGTCTCTCGTATCCTCAGGGTATTGGAAAAAATATTCGAATAGAGTGGGAGAGTCTCTCCTGAATTATGAGATTTTACTATAGCTTGGTTGTATGGTTGTATGTAGCTTCTTCTGTCTACTAATACACTACTGGCCATTAAAATTGCTACACCAAGAAGAAATGCAGATGATAAACGGGTATTCATTGGACAAATACATTATACTTAAACCTGACATGTGATTACATTTTCACGCAATTTGGGTACATAGATCTTGAGAAATAAGTACCCAGAACAACCACCTCTGGCCGTAATAACGGCCTTCATACGCCTGGGCATTGAGTCAAACAGAGCTTGGATGGCACGTAAAGGTACAGTTGCCCATGCAGCTTCAACACGATACCACAGTTTATCAAGAGTAGTGCCTGGCGTATTGTGACGAGCCAGTTGCTCGGCCACCATTGACCAGACGTCTTCAATTGGAGAGAGATCTGGAGAATGTGCTGGCCAGAGCAGCAGTCGAACATTTTCTGTATCCAGATAGGCCCGTGCAGGACCTGCAACATGCGGTCGTGCATTATCCTTCTGAAATGTAGGGTTTCGCAGGGATAAAATGAAGGGCAGAGCCACGGGTAGTAACACATCTGAAATGTAACGTCCACTGTTCAAAGTGCCGTCAATGCGGACAAGAGGTGACGGAGACGTGTAACCAATGGCACCTCATACCATCACGCCGAGTGATACGCCAGTATGGCGATAACGAGTACACGCTTCCAATGTGCGTTCACCGCGATGTCGCTAAACACGGATGCGACCATTATGATGCTGGATTCATCCGAAAAAATGACGTTTTGCCATTCGTGCTGCTGCAGTCTGGAGCCGCGAGGCCGCTAAGGTCGCAGGTTCGAATCCTGCCTCGGGCATGGATGTTTGTGCTGTCCTTAGGTTAGTTAGGTTTAACTAGTTCTAAGTTCTAGGGGACTAATGACCTCAGCAGTTGAGTCCCATAGTGCTCAGAGCCATTTGAACCATTTTTTTTAACCATTCGTGCACCCAGGTCCGTCGTTGAGTACACCATCGCAGGCGCTCCTGTCTGTGATGCAGCACCAAGGGTAACTGCAGCCATGGTCTGCGAGCTGATAGTCCATGCTGCTGCAAACGTCGTCGAACTGTTCGTGCAGATGGTTGTTGTTTTGCAAACGTCCCCATCTGTTGACTCAGGGATCGAGGCGTGGCTGCACGATCCGTTACAGCCATGCGGATAAGATGCCTGTCATCTCGACTGCTAGTGATACGAGGCCGTTGGGATCCTCCTGAACCCACCGATTCCATATTCTGCTAACAGTCATTGGATCTCGACCAACGCGAACAGCAATGTCGCGATACGATAAACCACAATCGCGATAGGCTACAATCCGACCTTTATCAAAGTCGAAAACGTGATGGTACGCATTTCTCCTCCTTACACGAGGCATCACAACAACGTTTCACCAGGCAATGCCGGTCAACTGCTGTTTGTGTATGAGAAATCGGTTGGAAACTTTCTTCATGTCAGCACGTTGTAGGTGTCGCCACCGGCGCCAACTTGTGTGAATGCTCTGAAAAGCTAATCATTTGCATATCACAGCATCTTCTTCCTGTCGGTTAAATTTCGTGTCTGTAGCACGTCATCTTCGCGGTGTAGCAAATTTAATGGCCAGGAGGTACTTGCCAATCTGTTTTTGCTTACTAGCCGTATAAGGTTTTTCAGATTCAAATACGATTGTCGAAAATCAAGAATGAACTCTCTGAGTAACGATTCCAGGCCGATGAAGCATTATTCTCATATCGTTCAGGTTCTTCACTATATAGTTGTTCTCACGCCTATTACTATACAGAATTACGCAAAAATTCCAGTATTTCGTATAAGCTCTTTTAGCTATAACGTAGTGCTACAAACGGGCACGAATACAAATGCAGGTGTGGCGTTAGTCATCTTGCCTGATACTGCTCCAAGAAAATTCGACCTGTTGTCACAGCTGGTTACGGAACCATACAGGTAACGCTATCCAGATCAGACTACACCGCATTGTGTTCCACCCATGCTCATTGTGAGACAGATCTGTTGATCCTGGTAGCCACGGGACACTGGATAGCACGAGAAGTTTGCACACTATTTCTTTTTCTTCTTTTTATTGTGCCTTTCTGTCACATCGGCGTAGTTTCGGCATGCTTATTATCGGATTGTCCGCCCCGGTAGCTGAGTGGTCAGCGTGACAGACTGTCAATCCTAAGGGCCCGGGTTCGATTCCCGGCTGGGTCGGAAATTTTCTCCGCTCAGGGACTGGGTGTTGTGTTGTCCTAATCATCATCATTTCATTCTCATCGACGCGCAGGTCGCCGAAGTGGCGTCAAATCGAAAGACCTGCACCAGGTGAACGGTCTACCCGACGGGAGGCCCTAGCCACACGACATTTCCATTTCATTATCGGATTTAGCATGGTCTCCATCCTCCGAGATGGAATATTCATCTGCGTGTAGTGTTATTCATGTGAAAGTGGGCGAAAGTATTCTAAAGCTTTGTGAATGGTGTAAATGAGACGGGACTTCAGAGTCAACCCAGTATTCACCTAATAGTATGTGGGAAACCACCTAAAATCCACGTCCTGCTGGCTGGCACATTGACCCTCGTCTTTAATTCCCCGACCCGGAAGCGCGCTTTAACACTCACTTCAGACGGGTAAGTGTGTACTCTCACTGACTTGCACCAAAAGAACTTTTCGTTGAGGTAATAGGTACGGGCTGGATGTGCCCTACTCTAATTGTATTGTTCCTTGAATAAGAATAAACAGTGCAGGTGCACCGTCATTGTAGGCTATGGCTCCGTACCATGATACTTGGAATTAGTCCAGTATGTCACTGACTGTGTCTCTCGTAGTTCCCGTTCTCCTGATCGACCCTGTACTGCTAACCGACCATCATTTACGTTAAAATACACGGAGCGTGGCACGAAGCCAGCGTTCCAAAATATCTCAAAGGTGTTCTACGGGATTCAGGTAAAGAGTTTGTACAGACCACTCCATTACAGGAATGTTATTGTCGTGTAAACACTCCACCACACGCCGTGCATTATGAACAGGTGCTCGATCGTGTTGACAGATGCAATTGCCATCCCCAAATTGCTTATCAACTATAGGAAGCAAAATGGTGCCTGAAACATCAATGTAGGCCTGTGCTGTGATAGTGCCACGCAAAACAACAAGGGGTGCAAGCCCCCTCCATGAAAAACACGGGCACAACATAACACCTCCGCCTCCAAATTTTACTGTTGGCACTACACACACTGGCAGATGACATGCACCGGGCATTCGCCATACCCACACCCTGCCATCGGTTTGCCATATTGTGTACCGTGATTCGTTTCTCCACACAACGTTTTTCCACTGTTCAGTCGTCCAATACTTACGCTCCTTACACCAAGCGTGGCGTCGTGTGGCACTTACCGGCGTGATGTGTGGCTTATGAGCAACCGCTCGACCATGAAATCCAAGTTTTCTCACCTCCTGCTTAACTGTCATAGTACTAGCAGTTGATCCTGATGCAGTTTGGAATTCCTGTGTGATGGTCTGGTTAGATGTTTGCCTATTACACATTACGACCATCCTCAACTGTCGGCGGTCCCTATCAGTCAACAGACGAGGTCGGCCTGTACGCTTTTGTGCTTACGTGCCCCTTCAGGTTTTGACTTCACTATCACATCGGGAACAGTTGACCTAACGATGTTTAGGAGTATGGAAATCTCGCGTACAGACGTATGACACAAGTGACACCCTATCACCTGACCACGTTCGAAGTCCTTGAGTTCCGTGGAGCGTTCCATTCTGCTGTCTCACGATGTCTAACGACTACTGAGGTCGTTGATATGGAGTATCTGGCAGTAGGTGGCAGCACAATGCACCTAATATGAAAAAGTATGTTTTTAGGGGTGTCCGGATACATTTGATCACATAGTGTATGTCGTCGTCCTTGTTTGACAAACTTCACTCGTACTTTACGTATATTCCAGTCAAGGATGGACATATTTTACGAGAGTCAAGGGCTTGTTATTGGCGAATAAATAAGGAATAGCGGTGTCTGTGTTATTAAGAAGTACGATTCAGTGTTCCTTCCGACATGCATGCATGTCCATAAACATGATTCCAGGAGCTATAGATGTATGGGTCTCACGAATCGCTGCCTCCTACTGCCTTTCACTAGACTGCCTACGGACACATTCGCGTCGATCCTAACGCCAGAAGCAGAAGTGACACTCATCGCTAAATACCACAGAATGCCACTCAGTGCCCCAGCTGATTCTGGCTCTACCCCACGGAAGACCCTATTGTCTGTGGTGTAGTGTCGGCGGTAAACGACTCATAGCAACTCGAGATCTCAACCCAGCTTCCAGACATCTGTTCAACTGTTGTCATCCCTATATTCGTCAGGCATAGTCGAATAATCGGACGATCTTCTCGGGGTATTGTTCTTCTGTAAGGACTCGTGCCTACTGTTTTCGCTACCTTCTCCACCATGAAGGTCGCGAGTCTATTTTGTCACCACTCGCTCTGCAGTTATTATACTACAGCCAATTGTCTGTGTGATCTTTCGACACAAAACTCCGACATGATTGATGCCAATGGTTCGACCTTGGTCAGTGACCGAAACATGGTGATAAACTCAACATGCACGTCCGCTAGGCATCCTCTGTTGCGATGTCCATTTGGTAAGTTGCAACAATGTTAGACGCACCTAGCCACCATGTACTCACATAAATCTTCACATGTAATTCGGCGTTTTTCTGTAAGAAAATGCTGTATATAAACTCGAATAATGACGACATTTTAATCAACGTTTCCTACAGGCAGCGAACTACTGGAGTACCGTTATGGTAGCGTTTGGTGACTGGTGTAACACTTTCCGTTTCCATCAATGTAGAAAGTACTTTCGTCACTGAACCAAATTTTGAGCAAGTCGTATCTCCAGTTGCTAGTTTCTCTACACCACCACCACCGGAGACACTGTAGCACCCCTGCTGGTAACATCTTTCAGCAAACACTTTGCACAGTCTTTACTGACACGCAGGGCGCAACATTCGTCCAGATTTGCTTTGTGGTCATCGTACGATCATTAGCTGCTGCTTGCCTGACGTGGCGGTGACATTTGAAACTTTATGCAGAAGCTCTGTGGAGGTAACACGAAGAGAGCGTTTACCTAACTTGAACCGCCGCCGTCTACACCTATATACACTGACGGAAAAAAATCGGAATACCAAGAAGGAGTTGGTAGGCGTGTTTCTACATCTTACGGCAAGAAAGGAAGAATGAATTGATTGTTGGTGTTAATAACTACCATCCTCATTTACCCCCTCTGCATTACTGTAGATGACGTATCACTGAGCACATTTGTTCTCTGCATGCAGTACACGTGAGGCGCCTAGTTGTTTCCACTGCGCTGTGTGGAATACGAAGGTTCTGTTATAGTTCACTAACCTGCTGTCTTCAACTTGATGTCCCCAGCGTAGAAAACAGCACGCAGGTCGTAGGCTCTGTATCTTTAGGCTGGAACTGACTTTTAGCGAAGTTCTGTTCTGAAATAATGTATCACTTCTTTGGTATGCCACTCGCGTATTTTAATATGGCCACACGAGAAGACTACATGATCTTAATACAACACCTTCAGATACAGCAAAGTACATGATCAAACACAATGTTTACGAAAATATATCTTTACACTATTTGTGGCAAGTGTCTGTGCCTCATGACTACCGGAGTGAATCTTTTAATACTGAATACTGGCAAACACATCCTGCTACAGACAACCTGACTGTACATCTCGACTGCCTAATCCAGAGTGACGAACAGGAACTTAAATAAAATTTTGAAACATATCCTACGACAGACAACATGTCTGTTCTTCTCGACTGCCTAATTCAGAGTGGCGAACAGCACGAAACACTTCGTGCGCCATACCAGAAAAGGCGTGACCCGAACGCTTCCGAAGTGCTTCGTCTGCAATTTCGTCAGTCTTTTGTTTTTGATTTAAATTGTTTTTAATAATTCTAAAATGACTGATTGACATTCAGCTGCTGAGAGATACTTATATTAAAAAGTGAAGTCATTCCAATGAGTAGTTCAACTAATAATAATAAATATACTTTAACGTTTTGGCGCCCTTGCTCCGAACACAGCAGCCAATCACAGAGCAGTAGCATTATGCAGGCGGTCTTTCTCACGGGAATGGTACCGAATCTAACATCTGTCACAGGTACCTCACACCACATTTCGTCAACTATATACTTCTTGCATCTCCACTGCTCTGGGAACAGCTTCTTGGAGCCTAATATGATGGCTGACCAAGCCAGAAATATTACAATCTGAACGATGATCTCTATTCAAATTTCGCTCCAGTCGCATACGAATGGCGCCAGTAGCACGGTTATGCGGATCCAAACCAGGTTTGTTTCAAATACGAGCTGTAACGGTCGCTAACGTTTGTAACCTTTGAAATTGGAAGTGGTGAGTTGATGTTAGTCAAGAATGTCGTTAAGGCGACAAAGATGCTATTATAAACACCTCACTGAGTTTGAACGAGATCGTGTAATAGGACTGCGAGAAACTTGGCAGGAATGTAGCCACCGTACATGATTGCTGGCAGCGGTGGTCAAGAGAATGTACGGTCTTAAGAAGACCGGGCGACCGGGCTCGAGACGGCCACATGGCACTACCGAGAGGGAAGGTCCTCGTGTTCGGCGTATGGCTCGGGCGGATTGTACTGCATCTGCAGCAGCAATTTGAGCACCAGTTGGCAGCACAATGACACAACGGTCTGTTTCAAATCGGTTACTTCAAGGACAGCTTCGAACCAGACGCCCTGTGCCGTGCATTCCACACCTACATCTACATCTCCATGGATACTCTGAAAATCACATTTGAGTGTCTGGCAGAGTGTTCATCGACCCACCTTCCCAATTCTCTGTTATTCCAATCTCGTATATCGCGCGGAAAGAATGAACACCTACATCTTTCCGTACGAGCTCTGATTTCCCTCATTTTATCGTGGTGATCGTTCCTCCCTATGTAGGTCAGTGCCAACAAAATATTTTCGCATTCGGAGGAGGAAGTTGGTGATTGGAATTCAATGAGAAGATTCCGTCGCAATGAAAAACTCCTTTCTTTTATTGATTTCCAGCCCAAATCCTGTATCATTTCTGTGACACTCTCTCCCATATTTCGCGGTAATACAAAACGTGCTGCCATTCTTTGAACTTTTTTGATGTACTCCGTCAGTCCTATCTGGTAAGGATACCACACCGCGCAGCAGTATTCTGAAAGACGACGGACAAGCGTAGTGTAGTCAGTCTCCTTAGTAGGTCTGTTGCATTTTCTAAGTGTCCTGCCAATAAAACGCAGCCTTTGGTTAGCCTTTCCCACAACATTTTCTGTGTGTTCCTTCCAATTTAAGTTGTTCGTAATTGTAATACCTAGGTATTTAGTTGAATTTACGGCCTTTAGATTAGACTGATTTATCGTGTAACCAAAGTTTAAAGAGTTCCTTTTAGCACTCATGTGGATGACCTCACACTTTTCGTTATTTAAGGACAACTGCCACTTTTCGCACCCTTCAGATATTTTTACTAAATCGTTTTGCAGTTTGTTTTGATCTTCCGATGACTTTATTAGCCGATAAACGACAGCGTCATCTGCAAACAACCGAAGACGGCTGCTCAGATTGTCTCCAAAATCGTTTATATAGATAAGGAACAGCAAAGGGCCTATAACACTACCTTAGGGAACGCCTGAAATCACTTTTGTTATACTCTATGACTTTCCGTCAATTACTACGAACTGTGACCTCTCTGACAGGAAATCGCAAATCCAGTCATATAACTGAGACGATATTCCATAAGCGCGCAATTTCACTACGAGCCGCTTATGTGGTACAGTGTCAAAAGCCTTCCGGAAATCCAGGAATACGGAATCGATCTGAAATCCCTTCTCAATAGCACTCAACACTTCATGTGAATAAAGAGCTATTTGTGTTTCACAGGAACGATGTTTTCTATACCCATGTTGAGTGTGTGTCAATAGACCGTTTCGTTCGAGGTAATTTATAATGTTCGAACACAACATATGTTCTAAAATCCTGCTGCATATCGACCTTAACGATATGGGTCAGTGATTTAGTGGATTACTCCTACTACCTTTCTTGAACATTGGTGTGACCTGTGCAACTTTCCAATCTTTGGGTACGGATCTTTCGTCGAGCGAACGGTTGTATATGATTGTTTTGTATGGAGCTAATGCATCAGCATAGTCCGAAAGGAACCTAATTGGTATACAGTCTGGACCAGAAGACTTGCTTTTATTAAGTGATGTGAGTTGCTTCCCTACTCCGAGGACATTTACTTCTACGTTACTTATCTTCGCAGATGTTCTCGATTCGAATTCTGGAATATGTACTTCTCTACTTTTGTCAAGGCATTACGGAAGGCTGTGTTTGGTAAATCTGCTTTGGCAGCACTGTCTTCGATAGTATCTCCATTGCTATCGCCCAGAGAAGGCATTGATTGTTTCTTGCCACTAACATACTTCACATACGACCAGAATCCCTTTGGATTTTCTGCCAGGTTTCGAGACAAAGTTTCGTTGTGGAAACTGTTACAGGCGCCTAGCATTGAACTCCGCGCTAAATTTCGAGTTTCTGTAAAGGATCGCCAATCTTGGGGATTTTTCGTCTGTTTAAATTTGGCATGTTTGTTTCGTTGTTTCTGCAACAGTATTCTAACCTGTTTTGTGTACCAAGGAGGATCAACTCCGTCGTTTGTTAGTTTATTTGATATAAACCTCTCAGTTGAAGCCGATACTATTTCTTTTAATTTAAACCACATCTGGTCTAAACTTACATTATTAATTTGGAATTTCTCTCAGGAAGGCGACAAGTGAATCTTTATCCGCTATTTTGAACAGGTTATTTTTAGCTTATTTTTCGAGGATTTGGGGATTACAATATTCAATCTCGCTACGACAACCCTGTGTTCACTAA
Source organism: Schistocerca piceifrons (assembly GCF_021461385.2). NCBI lineage: Eukaryota > Metazoa > Arthropoda > Insecta > Orthoptera > Acrididae > Schistocerca > Schistocerca piceifrons. The sequence goes on along the minus strand of NC_060149.1, from coordinate 776,626,523 downwards.
TCCCTATATCGGTTTTGATGCTCGTTATTAACTCAGAATTATTTCTACATTTACATCCATACTCCGCAATCCACCATACGGTGCGTGGCGGAGGGTACCTCGTACCACAACTAGCACCTTCTCTCCCTGTTCCACAACAGAACGAGGAAAAAATGACTGCCTATATGCCTCTGAACGAGCCCTAATCTCTCTTATCTTTGTGGTCTTTCCGTGAAATGTAGGTTGGCGGCAATAAAATTGTACTGCAGTCAGCCTCAAATGCTGGTTCTCTAAATTTCCTCAGTAGCGATTCACGAAAAGAACGCCTCCTTTCCTCTAGAGACTCCCACCCGGGTTCCTGAAGCATTTCCGCAACACTCGCGTGATGATCAAACCTACCAGTAACACATCTAGCAGCCCGTCTCTGAATTGCATCTATGTCTTCCCTCAATCCGACCTGATAGGGATCCCAAACGCTCGAACAGATTTCAAGAATAGGTCGTATTAGTGTTTTATAAGCGGTCTCCTTTACAGATGAACCACATCTTTCCAAAATTCAACCAATGAACCGAAGACGACTATCCGCCTTTTCCACAACTGCCATTACATGCTTGTCCCACCTCATATCGCTCTGCGATGTTACGCCCAAATATTTAATCGACGTGACTGTGTTAAACGCTACACCACTAATGGAGTATTCAAACATTACGGGATTCTTTTTCCTAATCATCTGCATTAATTTACATTTATCTATATTTAGAGTTAGCTGCCATTCTTTACACCAATCACAAATCCTGTCCAAGTCATCTTGTATCCTCCTACAGTCACTCAACGACGACACCTTCCTGTACACCACAGCATCATCAGCAAACAGCCGCACATTGCTATCCACCCTATCCAAAAGATCATTTATGTAGATAGAAAACAACAGCGGACCTACCAGACTTCCCTGGGGCACTCCAGATGATACCCTCACCTCCGATGAACACTCACCATCGAGGACAACGTACTGAGTTCTATTACTTAAGAAGAGTTGCTAAGAGGTCAAGTGTGATACCAAACCACCGTCATTTACGACTTCAGTGGTGGCAAGCGAGAGCTCACTGCAGGACAAGGTGGAAGCCTTTTCTGTTTTCTGATGAAAGATAGTTCTGCCGCGGTGCCAGTGATGGCGTGTGTTCCTTAGGCGGAGGCTAGTTGAGGGCCTGCATTTTACACACATTGTATCTACACCTGGAGCTGGTCTGGGGTGCGACAGCAGGACTACTCTCATGGCTATCATACGCACCATGACTGCAAAATTGTACATCAAGAGTATTCGAGCTGCTGTGCTGCAATTCACGAACAGCATTCCAGGGGAGCTTCCTGTTATATCCTAGCCAGTACTGCCACCCGAGCCCGCTGCCAAAAGGTTGGCAGCATCAAAGTCCGGACGCCGTCCGCATAAGGAGCGCCAGCGAGACAGGAAATCGCCGCAAGTCTGCGCGCGCCACCGCTGGCTTCTGGCTTCTTAAGCGCTGGAGTCGCGAGCGCTAGGACAGTTCTGTATTCGCCGCTCAGTTGTATACTCGCCACCGAATTGTGTATTTGCTAGTCAGTCGTGTGTTCATCGCAGCAGAGTTGTTGTTTGTCGTCAGCCGACGCTGACCTAGCCGCTCCGACTCGAGCTAGACAGATTTCTGTAGACACAGAGTTCACTACTGTGTTGCTGTATCTTCGTTAATAAAGATAAGTACCGCCTTTTACTTAATCAGAGTGTTTGGGCTTTCATCTTTCTGTTCACTGTTCCAGCGGACCGGTCGGCCCGCTATTAAAAGTGTGGTGGTGACTTCGTAAGCCGTTTCTACAGCGAATTGCTTGTCGCTACGAACACCGCCACAAAACTGGCGACTAGGACTTCCGAACTCGTGTGCAGGGCTGGTTCTACTAATTATAGTGATAAAATTTTGGGGGCTGGTTTAATTTGTGTTCACTATTTCTGCCGAATTACAACAGTTGATCTTGTTACAGATGCAGCAAATACAAAGTCTGGTGGAAGCAATCGCCAAACAAGCGGCTAATCCTCCAACACAAAAGGAACAAGCACAGGCAGCACCACCTTTCCGTGCTTTTGATGCATCACGAGAAGAATGGCGAGAATATTTCGCGCAGTTGCAGGCGCACATGACAGTCTACAAAATCACAGGTACTGAGCGGCAGCTTTATTTAATTTCCACTGCAGGCGTGGAAGTCTATCGACTACTTTGTAAGTTGTTCCCGGAATCCCAGCCAGAAGCTTTAGACTGTGACGTTGTTGTTAACAAGCTTGCTGAGTATTTCGAGTCGCGAGTTCATGTAGCAGCAGCCAGATTCAAGTTCTTCAGATTAAAGAAACTGCCACATCAATGTAATAAACAGTGGTTAACAGATTTACGGGGCCTCACCCGTCAGTGCCGATTTAATTGTGTGTGTGGAGCTTCCTACAGTGATGTGATGTTACGAGACGCTATTACTCAACACATTGCAGATTCTCGTATTCGTGCTGCTATCTTAAAGTTGCCTGACCCGTCATTAGAGACTGTGATGAACATCATTGAAGCCCAAGATACTTTTGACTATGCTGAGTGAGAGTTAGATCAGCCATGTATTTCTCAAATTGCCTGTGCTAAGCAAGTTAGGTCACGCCCGCGGCCCCACCGGCAGAGTCAGACTGTAAACACTAGCCGGCCGCGTCATGTTCAACACATTTATCAGCCGCGTGTGCAAAATGCAAGAGTTAAGTCTTGCCCTAAGTGTGTTCTTGCTCATCCTCGTGAACGTTGCCCGTTAAGAAACGCGGTTTGTCACTTTTGTCAAAGGAAAGGACACATCCAGACTGTTTGTTTGCGTAAACGCAAGAACAATTCTAGTGCTGCCCAGCCCATGGATATTCATGTTCTTCAAAGCCAGCCCGCCCAGAAGGTCGCGTTTAAAGACTCTTCTACGGTTCGTGTGGGTAATAAACTTGTTCGCAATAAGCCACCCACCCAGCCCTCTGCTATGCGACCCAAGCGTAATTCAAACGCTGTGAAAAGTAATGTACAGACTGCAAGTGAAGCGGGAGTTGTTGTTCCACCCGCCCAACCCACGAGTTGTCGTAAGCAGCGAACACGCGCTAAACGCGCTGATTTTGTGTCTTCCGCCTCCACTGCACCGATACAGAGACAGTGTAATAAACTATTTGTGAAGCTACGCATACAGGATAAGACATTCAATTTTCAATTAGACACTGGTGCGTCTGTGACTCTCATAAATAGTGCTACGTATGCGGCTATCGGCCGCCCTAAACTTTCAGCGGCAAAACATTCTTTGGCTACTTATAGTGGAGAACAAATTCCTGTGTTAGGTGTATGTAGCGTGCCAGCCACATTCCGTGGCAATACAAAAACAGTTTCATTCACAGTGCTCCGCGCTACAGACAGTGTCAACATTTTCGGATTAGACTGTTTTGACTTGTTTGGCCTGTCTATCCAAGACAATGTGTTGCAAATTAATTCTGTTGTTGTTCCTCAAGACAGCATAACCGATTTGTGTAAACGATACAGTGACATATTTAAAGACGAACTAGGTTGTGCTGCGAACTTTGCCGCTCATATTACGTTAAAAGATAATGCTCAGCCTCGATTTTTTCGTGCTCGTCCAGTGCCTCACGCCCTCCGGGCACCTGTAGAAGATGAACTTCGTCGTTGGCAAAACAACGGTGTTATTCAACCCGTTTCAGCGAGCCAGTGGGCTTCTCCCTTAGTTATTATAAAGAAACCGTCTGGCAAGTTACGTTTGTGTGCTGATTTTAAGTCGACAGTTAATCCTCAGACTGTCATTGATTCTTTTCCTTTGCCCAGACCGGACGAGCTGATGGATAAGTTAGGGGAAGCTCGTTTCTTTTCCAAAATTGTTCTCCGTGAAGCAAATTTGCAATTGCCCCTCGACGAGCAATCACAACAGTATTTTCTCATAAACACGTCGTTGGGGTTGTTCCGTTTTCTGCGTTTGCCTTTTGGTTGTGCGTCAGCTCCAGCTATTTTTCAGCGTTTTTTGTCACAACTTCTGGCTAATGTGCCATCGTGTTGCAACTATTTAGACGATATTGTTGTGTCCGGTCGGACGCCTGCTGAACATTTCCGTAATTTGGAGTGTTTGTTTACAGTGTTGTCTCAGGCAGGCCTACGTTGCAACATCGATAAATGTTCATTTTTCCTTACGGAGATGGAGTATCTGGGACATGTTATTAATGCTCAAGGCATTCATCCCTCCCAGTCACATTTAGCAGCTATTCGTGATTTGCCCGCCCCCTCGCAATCTGAATGAATTGCAAGCAGTTCTTGGCAAATTGACGTATTATATTAGGTTTATACCTAATGCATCACAGATTGCTGCACCGTTGCATCGTCTCCGCCATAAGAATGTTCCGTTTGTGTGGTCAGCTGATTGCCAATCAGCCTTTCAGCAGCTTAAAGAGGCTTTATTGAATGATCGTTGTCTGGTCCATTACGACCCTAACAAGCCTCTGGTGTTAGCTTGTGATGCCTCTTCTTTCGGCCTCGGTGCTGTGTTGTCTCCCCGAGTCGGTGACACCGAACGTCCTATTGCGTTCGCATCTAAATTGCTAAACAAAGCTCAGTGTAATTATAGCCAATTGGACAAGGAAGCGTTGGCTATTGTGTTCGGTGTCACAAAATTCCATCACTACCTCTATGGTAGACCATTCTATTTAGTCACAGATCACAAGCCCCTGACGTCACTGTTTCATCCGTCTAAACCAGTTCCTCAGCGGACAGCTCAGAGACTACAACGTTGGGCTCTTTTGTTATCACAATACCGGTATGAGATACTGTATCGCCCTACATCTCAGCATGCAAACGCTGACGCGCTTTCTAGATTGCCGATTGCTGCGGATGATGTCTTCGATTCCTCTGACGACTCTTGCCATCAGATTGACGCCGATGAGCATCAATTCCTCCGGGATTTTCCGATTGATTATCGTCAGGTGGCACGTGAGACAGCTACGGATCCTCATCTGAGTTTACTATTACGTTTTGTTCAACGTGGTTGGCCGTCCAAGGCAAAGGACATCTCGGATCCTGTGGTTCGTCGCTATTATCCGCAACGTCATCTGTTGTCTGTTTCGCACGGAGTTTTGCTGTTACGCACCGAGAATGACCAGCTTCGTGTAGTGATTCCCCTAGTGCTCCAATCCACGGTCCTCGACTTGTTGCATCAAGGTCATTGGGGAGTGGTCCGCACCAAGCAGCTTGCCCGCCGTCATTGTACATGGATCGGCATTGATAAGCAGCTTACGCAGATGTCTACAGATTGTTCGACGTGTGCCGAACACCAAGCTGCTCCGCCTCAACGCTATTTTGAGTGGGCACGCCCTGCCGGTCCCTGGCAGCGAGTACATATTGATTTCGCTGGTCCATATTGGAATTCTCGTTGGCTCATCGTGATAGATGCATTTAGTAATTTTCCGTTTGTTGTGCCCATGCAGTCTACAACGTCTGCACAAACTATACAGGCGTTGACTTCAATTTTTTGTATTGAGGGTCTTCCAGAAGTTTTAGTGTCTGACAATGGTCCACAATTTACCTCTGCTGAATTTGAAAGTTTTTGTTCTGCCAATGGCATTCGCCATGTTCTTACTCCGCCGTTCCACCCTCAATCGAATGGTACAGCGGAACGTTTTGTACGCACATTCAAGGATCATATGGACCGCCTTCGTGCTACGCACTCTCGTCAGCAGGCCCTCATCACGTTCCTGTCGTCGTACCGGACCACGCCACGCGACGGCCCTTCGCCTGCGGAGCTTCTCCACGGTCGTCGTCATCGCACCCTACTACGGTTGTTGCACCCCCCGAATCGACCCGCCGCTTCTGAGCATCGCATGCGTTTTCAGCGCAACGACGCCGTTTTTTTCAGAGTTTATCACGGTCGCCGTCGTTGGGAACGTGGTACCGTGATAAGTGTCCAGGGTCGCGGTTTTTATACTGTTCTAGGTGCTACTGGGGTGCACAGGAGGCATCAGAACCAGTTGCGCCGCGCTGGCCGCCCGGATTCTGGCGCTCGTTCTTTGTCCACAGATTTGGTCCGCGGCGGTTTCCAGCCGCGCCTTCCGACTTCGTTGCCGCCCCCAGGGCAGCAGCAGCAGCCGTCGCCGCTACCACGCCGACAGCCCGTCCCGTTGATGCCTCCCGCGCAGCTTCATCCGGGAGCGCCCCAGGTGGTCGCTCCGGCGCCTGCGGTCCCTCTTCAGTCGCCACCGCCTTCGGAGCTGATGGACATCGACCCCTCAGCCGGGCCGCGTTCCCAAGCGGTGGCTGTGCAGCCTGTCCTGCAGCCGCTTTCCTTGGGCACCCCCAAGGAGTATGACACCGTAGCGCCTTGTCCGGCGCCCACTCAGCAGCCGTCGACGCAGCGTCAGGAGACGCTGCCTCTTTTCGTGGGTCCCGACGCCCCGTCGCGTCCAGTACCAGAAGCTGCGCCCGTGGTCACAGGCGTGCACCCTGACCTCGGTTTTCAGTCGGTGTTTCCCGAGGCCCCGCGCAGCCAATGCTGGGGTGCGGACCGGGGACTGCCACCGACAACAGTCTCCGCCCCGGTCTCTTCTGCTACGCCTGCGGCCCGACCCCTCCCCCGCCGTCGACGCTCGCCACGTCATTATTCAACGACGGTGCGGCGATTTGGGGGGAGGAGTGTTATATCCTAGCCAGTACTGCCACCCGAGTCCGCTGCCAAAAGGTTGGCAGCATCAAAGTCCGGACGCCGTCCGCATAAGCAGCGCCAGCGAGACAGGAAATCGCCTCAAGTCTGCGCGCGCCACCGCTGGCTTCTGGCTTCTTAAGCGCTGGAGTCGCGAGCGCTAGGACAGTTCTGTATTCGCCGCTCAGTTGTATACTCGCCACCGAATTGTGTATTTGCTAGTCAGTCGTGTGTTCATCGCAGCAGAGTTGTTGTTTGTCGTCAGCCGACGCTGACCTAGCCGCTCCGACTCGAGCTAGACAGATTTCTGTAGACACAGAGTTCACTACTGTGTTGCTGTATCTTCGTTAATAAAGATAAGTACCGACTTTTATTTAATCAGAGTGTTTGGGCTTTCATCTTTCTGTTCACTGTTCCAGCGGACCGGTCGGCCCGCTATTAAAAGTGTGGCGGTGACTTCGTAAGCCGTTTCTACAGCGAATTGCTTGTCGCTACGAACACCGCCACAAAACTTCCAAACAAGATAACGCTGTTCCACTGATGTAACCCAATATGCTCTACAGAGAATCGATATGTTGTCTTGGCCTGCTCGATCACCTGCCTGATCTGTCTCCATTCGAGCACCAACAGACAGCAACTCCAGCGTCATCCACAAACTACATTAAACATCCCTGTATTGACCGATCAAGTGCAAGGGGCATGGAACTCCATCCCACAAACTGATATCCGGCACCTGCACAACAAAATTAATGCAAGTTTGCATAGTTGCAATCTACACTACTGGCCATTAAAATTGCTACACCAAGAAGAAATGCAGATGATAAACGGGTATTCATTGGACAAATATATTATACTAGAACTGACATGTGATTACATCTTCACGCAATTTGGGTGCATAGATCCTGAGAAATCAGTACGCAGAACAACCACCTCTGGCAGTAATAACGGCCTGGATACGCCTGCGCGTGGAGTCAAACAGAGCTTGGATGGCGGGTAAAGGTACAGCTGCCCACGCATCTTCGACACGACACCACAGTTCATCAACAGCAGTGACTGGCGCATTGTGACGAGCTAGTTGCTCGGCCCCCATTGACCAGACGTTTTCAATTGGTGAGAGGTCTGGAGAATGTGCTGGCCAGGGCAGCAGTCGAACTTTTTCTGTATACAGAAAGGCCCGTACAGGACCAGCAACATGCGGTCGTGCATTATCCTGCTGAAATGTAGGGTTTCGCATGGATCGAATGAAGGATAGAGCCACGGGTCGTAACACATCAGAAATGTAACGTCCACTGTTCACAGTGCCGTCAATGAATACAAGAGGTGACCGAGACGTGTAACCAATTGCACCCCATACCGTCACGCTGGGTGATACGCCAGTATGGTGATGACGAATACACGCTTCCAATGTGCGTTCACTGCGATGTCGCCAAACACGGATGCGACCATCATCATGCTGTAAACAGAATCTGGATTCATCCGAAAAAATGACGTTTTGCCATTCGTGCGCCCAGGATCGTCGTCGAGTACACCATCGCAGGCGCTCCTGTCTGTGACGCAGCGTCAAGGGTAACCACAGCCATGGTCTCCGAGCTGATAGTCCATGCTGCTGCAAACGTCGTCGAAGTGTTCGTGCAGATGGTTGTTGTCTTGCAAACGTCCCCATCCGTTGACTCAGGCATCGAGACGTGGCTGCACAATCCGTTACAGCCGTGCGGGTAAGATGCCTGTCATCTCGACTGCTAGTGATACGAGGCCGTTGGGATCCAGCACGGCGTTTCGTATTACCCTCCTGAACCCACCGATTCCATATTCTGCTAACCGTCATTGGATCTTGACTAACGCGAGCAACAATGTCGCGATACGATAAGCCGCAATCGCGATAGGCTACGTGATGGTACACATTTCTCTTCCTTACACGAGGCGTCACAACAACGTTTCATCCGGCAACGCCGGTCAACTGCTGTTTGTGTATGAGAAATCGGTTGGAAACTTTCCTCATGTCAGCAAGTTGTAGGTGTCACCACCGGCGCCAACTTTGAGTGAATACTCTGAAAAGCTAATCATTTGCATATCACAGCATCTTCTTCCTGTCGGTTAAATTTCGCGCCTGTAGCACGTCATCTTCGTAGTGTAGCAATTTTAACGGCCAGTAGTGTACATTCTGGCCTTTACACCTGTTATTAATGTATGTTACCCAGATAAATGTAATCCCGAAATATCATTACTCTATATTAATAATTTTTTGGTGTTGTGATTTTCTTCCGTCGGTGTACATCTGACGCTATGCGTCAACCACGTTGTATAACTTTACAGCATGACAATACAGCATTTTCTTGCTCAGCAGATAGTCTCCACTACGAACGCAGCACGACACTTTAAATCGTTGCATTTAGTGTCGTTTATCAACCTCTCATAAAAGAGTAATATTGCTCCGTCATCCACTTGGCACCACTCCTTTTTCGTTTTCGATTAGTGCAACACGCGTCAGAGATGTGCAGAACCCTCTGGCACTGTTGTTTTTTGGCAAGCTTCTGATTTCATCAGACTACAATAGTCGATGGCTGGCTGTTATGCGTGATGAACAGTATCCTTACTTTTTAGATCCGTCTGTGGATAAGGGTTTAGGGACCCCTTTGGGAATTCTATATGTTATTCCACATTTTTGCGTGAGCAACCGTAAATGATTTTCAATACTCAACATAATAAATCTTTTCCTACATTTTTACACACGCAAATCAGCAAAATGCGAGATAAGCTACTAAACGATGACCTACAGCACAGTTTTGTTATTCGAGGAGCATAAATATTATGATGATGAACAAAACGCAGACTTCTGTTTCAGTCACTATTAACTATTTTAGCTAGTTGGAAGTGTGTCTGCAGCGTGTAGTTGTCCCAGGCGCTTTATGCAGCCTTTCTTGACTTACTTTAATACCTCACAATGAAAAATACAGAGTCGCAGTTATGTAAATGGTCAGCATTTACGCAAGTTTTCACAGGTAAAGTGGATTTCGGTTGTAAATGTTGTGTCACGTTCCATAACTTAATGAGTTGTCACAGTGTCGTGCATGAAACATGCAAAACACTAAGCTAAGCTAAACAATGTACAAAATTTCATGTGAAATTTGGTTTAGGTGGAGGAGCCTTGGTACTTTTGGTCTGTAAGAGATGAAAATATTGCAACTTAGTCCTACTACCGCTGCAGGTAACAACGTAATATATGTACATATATGTGGAACTTCTACGTATGACTTGTATAAAGGCACACAAAGAAGAGCAAGATAAGACCGCATCATTCAAATTTTTGCGCACAACGCATAAATACTTATAACGTCGCCTGAGATTACTTATAATCATATCAACTTTGCAAAAATGGCCGGCCGGAGTGGCCGAGCGGTTCTGGCGCTACAGTCTGGAACCGCGCGATCGCTGCGGTCGCAGGTTCGAATCCTACTTCGAGCATGGATGTGTGTGATGTCCTTAGGTTAGTTAGGTTTAAGTAGTTCTAAGTTCTAGGGGACTGATGACCTCAGAAGTTAAGTCCCATAGTGCTCAGAGCCATTTGAACCATTTTTTGCAAAAATAAATTTATAACCTTGTTTACTGAATGTATCGTGACATTGCGTCCAAATTACTAAATACAGAAATGAGTCTTTAGTCCACAAGACGGTTTTGTAGGATTTTATTTGGCTCTCTTTATTTAGCATCACATTCTTTCGTTTTGCCATACTCGTGAAAATTTCAGATTTCTGCAATGAACCTATTGTAATGGCATTAATAAGTGTGTAAGTTGTAATTATATCGTTAATGCTGAATGGATGACCTGATCTATTATATGTGTTGCAACACCTGACTTTTCACAGTTGCAAACGCAGTTTGTATTGACGTTTTCTCCAGGCTCAGTTTGGAAGTTTCTATCTGCTTTGCCGTAGTACTAAATTTTTCAGATATTGCATTCAGTTTTATAGATACACGAATGCATGCACTTTTCGGTACTTACGTCTGTGTTGAGTCTCAGCTCAAGTTGTTTATTGTTGTATGTAAAGAATATTACGTTGTTGTTTTTCGGTTCGTCGATGTTACCTATTTTCTGAGGGAGCTTTCCAACATAAGATATGCAGGTTGTTGGCATTTTCCCTGTATTTGCTTCTAAGTTCCGTTTACTAAATGCTTTCATTTTCTCAGCTAGATCTTCAGGGTACCTGTGGGGAACTTTTATTTTTGTTACAGTTCTGAAGTCGCTTTGAAGATCGTTTTTTTCTAATTTTGAGTACTCTGTTGATCATTACTTTCTTTTCAGCGTATTTATGAGGCTTATGGTTTGTAGTTTTGTTCGTCGTTACTGGGCTGTTTGATGTTGGTGTATTTATGTGGCTTATGGTTTGTAGTTTGGTTCGTCGTTACTGGGCTGTTTGATGTTGGTGTATTTATGTGGCTTATGGTTTGTAGTTTTGTTCGTCGTTACTGGGCTGTTTGATGTTGGTGTATTTATGTGGCTTATGGTTTGTAGTTTTGTTCGTCGTTACTGGGCTGTTTGATGTTGGTGTATTTTTGCCACTGCGCTGATGAACCAAACCATGAGATTGAATGCCCCCTGGTGCAGGCGCTTGATATGGTAAGGAAAAGGCCGGTTGGTTATAATTAATATGCAGCTACTAACAGACGTCCAGCTTGGACTGTACCGAGCGAGGTGGCGCAGTGGATAGACACTGGACTCGCATTCGGGAGGACGACGGTTCAATCCCGCGTCCGGCCATCCTGATTTAGGTTTTCCGTGATTTCCCTAAATCATTCCAGGCAAATCCCGGGATGGTTCCTCTGAAAGGGCACGGCCGACTTCCTTCCTTAATCCGATGAGACCGATGATCACGCTGTCTGGTCTCCTTCCCCAAGCAACCAACCAACCAACCAGCTTGGATTGTATTTATCGTATGGCAGCGAACCTCGTTAAATATTCTATTGCGTTAATGCAGAACCGATTTATGTTGTATAAAATTAATTTAAATTTGGCTGTCAGGTGCAAATCTGGAGCTGCGAATGCAAGCAAAACGTACGGAAATGTTTCCATATTTTATGGTTTACAAAAAGAATTACAAATAGAACTTGGCCAAAAAAGGCCAAAAAGTGAGAACGGCATAATTTGATTTTATTACACACATGGTAAAAAGTTTTGCATCACCTCGGTTCCGAGATCTCCGGAACCTGTACAGAAAATTCGAATAGAGGTCAACATAAGCATCATTTCCGCCCTTTTTATTGCTCATGAAAACCACACATTGCATGTTGTAGCACCATAAACCGGTACCTTTAATACCCAATAGCACGTTCTCGTGCATTGGTGCATGCCTGTGTTCGTCGTGGCATACCATCTACGAGTTCGTGAAGGCACTGTTGGTCCAGATTGTCCCACTTCTCAACGGCGATTCGGCGTAGATCCCTCAAGTGGTTTGTGGGTGACGTCGTCCATAAACAGCCCTTTTCAGTCCATCCCAGGTATGTTCGATAGGATTCATGTCTGAAGAACATGCTATCCACTCTTGTCGAGCGATGTCCTTGTCCTGAAGGAACTCATTCACAAGATGTGCACGATGAGGGCGCGAATTGTCGTCCATGAGGACGAATACCTCGCCAATATGCTGCCGATATGGTTGCAGTATCGGTCGAAGGATGGCATTCACGTATCGTACAGCCGTTACGGCGCCTTCCATGACCACCAGCGGCGTACGTCGGCCCCACAAAATGGCACCCCAAAACAGCAGGGAAACTCCAGCTTGCTGCACTCGCTGGACAATGTGTCTAAGGTGATCAGCCTGACCGGGTTGCCTCCAAACACGTCTCCAACGATTGTCTAGTTGAAGGCGCATGCATCTCTTATCGGTGAAGAGAACGTGATGCCAGTCCGGAGCGGTCCATTGGTATGTTTTTGGGCCCATCTGTACCGCGCTGCACGGTGTCGTGGTTGCAAAGATGGACCTCGCCATGGACATCGGGAGTGAAGTTGCAGGTCATGCAGCCTATTGCACACAGTTTGAGTCGTAACACGACGTCCTGTGGCTGCACAAAAAGCATTATTCAACATGGTGGCGTTGCTGTCAGGGTTCCTCCGAGCCATAATCCGTAGGTATAAGTCATCCACTGTAGTAGTAGCCTTTGGGCGGCCTGAGCGAGGCATGTCATCGACAGTTCCTGTCTCTCTGTATCTCCTCCATGTCCGAACAACATCGCTTAGGTTCACTCCGAGACACCTGGACGCTTCCCTTGTTGAGAGTCCTTCCTGGCACAAAGGAACAACGCGGCCGTGCTCGAACCGCGGTATTGACGGTCCAGACATGGTTGAACTACCGATAACACGAGCCGTGTACCTCCTTCCTGGTGGAATGACTGGAAATGATCGGCTGTTGGATCCCCTTCGTCTAATAGGTGCTGCTCATGTATGGTTGTTCACATCTTTGGGCGGGTTTAGTGACATCTCTGAACAGTCTAAGGGACTGTGTCTGTGATACAATATCCACAGTCAACGTCTATCTTCAGGACTTCTGGGAACTGGGATGATGCAAACCTTTTTTTCCTGTGTGTATTAACCTTCGCTTACGCAATTGGTTCAATATGAGCACTAGAAACGTCAACGAGGTGCTGTAAAGTTATGTGAATAGGCGAACATGTCCGAAAGAACAGACACCACGAATTCATATAATTTGATTAGCTAAGATGGGCAATGGATCCACTTTCTCCAAGGTGGATGCATAAATACGTTCGCCTCCTGTGGGAATCTCCGAGAGCGAACATGGAGGACACGGACAGGACTGCGGATTGATGGCACTCGATGGGAATGTTATTCGGCGGCGAGGTGTGCCGAGTTAGTCCGTGCAGTTGTGTCCCAGACGGCGCAGTGGTTAGCACACCTGCCTAGAAAGCAGGATATCCCGGGTACGAATCCCGGTGCGGTACACATTTTCACTCGTGGTCTCCGATACCACGTAACGTCCCGATGCAGGTGACAGTAGTGATCCCCTTCTTCCCCTCTGCACCTTCAATTTACATATAATGCTGCAAAGAGCCTGGTTGGCAGCTGGGTCCAAAATTCGTAGTAACTTTTTCCCAGTATAAATCGATACCGCATAAACCCATCAGCATATCCATTACTATTCTCTGTCATGCGATTACAGCCCACACTGGACTTCCATGATTAGGTGCACTTTAATTATAAAAACCCCGTGTACAAGGTGGTCCTTTGATAGTGACTGGGCCAAATATCTTACGAAATAAGCAACAAACGAAAAAACTACAAAGAACGAAACTCGTCTAGCTTGAAGGAGTAACCAGATGGCGCTATGGTTGGCCCGCTAGATAGCGCTGCCATAGGTCAAATGGATATCAACTGCGTTTTTTAAAAATAGGAATTCCCATTTTTTATATATATTCGTGTAGTACGTAAAGAAATATGAATGTTTCAGTTGGGCCACTTTTTTCGCTTTGTGATAGATGGCGCTGTAATAGTCACAAACGTATAAGTACGCCAGTGCGAACGGTATTTGATTCGTGATACATTACCTGTATGAAAATGGATCGTTTACCAATTGCGGAAAAGGTCGATATCGCGTTGATGTATGGCTATTGTGATCAAAATGCCCAACAGGCGTGTGCTATGCATGCTGCTCGGTATCCTGGACGACAACATCCAAGTGTCCGGACCGTTCGCCGGATAGTTACGTTATTTAAGGAAACAGGAAGTGTTCAGCCACATGTGAAACGTCAACAACGACCTGCAACAAATCATGATGCCCAAGTAGGTGTTTTAGTTGCTGTCGCGGCTAATCCGCACATCAGTAGCAGACAAATTGCGCGAGAATCGGGAATCTCAAAAACGTCGGTGTTAAGAATGCTACATCAGCATCGATTGCACCCGTACCATATTTCTATGCACCAGCAGGAATTACATGGGGACGACAGTGAACGTCGTGTACAGTTCTGCCACTGGGCATTAGAGAATGACAGATTTTTTGGACGCGTTCTATTTAGCGACGAAGCGTCATTCATCAACAGCGGTAACGTAAACCGGCATAATATGCACTATTGGGCAACGGAAAATCCACGATGGCTGCGACAAGTGGAACATCAGCGACCTTGGCGGATTAATGTATGGTGTGGCATTATCGGAGGAAGGATAATTGGCCCCTATTTTATCAATGGCAATCTAAATGGTGCAATGTATGCTGATTTTGCTACGTAATATTCTACCGATGTTACTACAGGATGTTTCACTGCATGACAGACTGGAGATTTACTTCCAACATGATGGATATCCGGCACATAGCTCGCGTTTGGTTGAAGCGGTACTGAATAGCATATTTCATGACAGGTGGATTGGTCATCGAAGCATCATACTATGGCCCGCACGTTCACGGGATCTGACGTTCCCGGATTTCTTTCTGTGGGGAAAGTTGAAGGATATTTGCTATCGTGATCCACCGACAACGCCTGACAATATGCGTCAGTGCATTGTAAATGCATGTGGCCGGCCGGACTGGCCGTGCGGTTCTAGGCGCTACCGTCTGGAGCCGAGTGACCGCTCCGGTCGCAGGTTCGAATCCTGCCTCGGGCATGAATGTGTGATTATTGCATTAATGTGATATTTACAGGTAATCACGCTGTAACAGCATGCGTTCTCAGAAATGATAAGTTCACAAAGGTACATGTATCACATTGGAACAACCGAAATAAAATGTTCAAAAGTACCTACGTTCTGTAATTTAATTTTAAAAACCTACCTGTTTCCAACTGTTCGTCTAAAATTGTGAGCCATATGTTTGTCACTATTATAGCGCCATCTATCACAAAGCGAAAAAGTGGTTCAACTAAAACATTCATATTTCTTTGCGTACTACACGATTATGTTATAAAAAATGGGGTTCCTATTTTAAAAAAACGCAGTTGATATCCGTTTGACCTATGGCAGCGCCATCTAGCGGGCCAACCATAGAGCCATCTGGTTTCTCCCTTCAAGCTAGACAAGTTTCGTCCTTTGTAGGTTTTTCGTTTGACGCTTATTTCGCGAGATATTTGGCCCGGTCACGATCAATGGACCACCCTGTATAAGCGAACAGCGGCCAATGGGGATTCATTCAAGCAGCGATAAGGGCCACAAATGGTGAAATCCACTGACATGGGCAGAATGTTACGGCCCAGCGCCTGGGGACGAATATCTACGAAACGGCGATGCTAGTCGGCTGTTCGCATGGTACTGTCTTGAGCACCTGTGGTAAGTGGTCGAACGACGGTTAAACAACAAGAAGGCGACAAGCTGCTAGACGTCCACACCGATTACAGTGGGCACACTGTCACGGGTATTGAACCGTAGATCAGCAGAAACGTGTCGCAAGGTCCGATGAATCACGTTTCTTACTACACCAGGTCGATAGTCGTGTCCGGATACACTGTCAGCCAGGCGAACGCTTCTATGAAACATTCTCCGCGCCACGGACACAGGTCAGTACGGGCAGTATTACGCTATGGGGGACATTCACGTGGGATTCCTATCCACCTAGGCAGCACGACCACTGTGTAGTAACTATGGACTTGTTACATGCATGGCACGAGGAGTCACTGCCGTATTGCGTTCCAGAGGTGGTCAAAACATCTTTAAGCAGTGGTCGTAATGTTTGGGACATCAGTATATACAGGGTGATTCACAACTATTGCCACCAAGAAAAACTCCGTAAGTATGATAGGAGCTGTAAAGTTCGTGGGACAAAAGTTGCAAGTGACAACGGGGGCCATAGTATGACGTTGGTTTTTTGTTGCTAGGTGGGGTCGCGTCAAAGACATGAAGGTCAGCTTTGTATTTTTAAATGGGATGCTATAGTTTGGTACTTATTTTCTGATAGCGGCTATCGAGACGAATCCAATGATGTGTAACAGTAAGGTCTTTGAAGGTCAACGAAGGTCACAAAGGTGGTATGAACGTCCATTCACAGAAGGTGTTCGAAGTGATGACCATTGGTATCAGTGCTTTGCTGCAGTCTTCTTATCATGGATTGAGTGGCATTCCTTATTAATCGGCACTTATCGAATTCGCTCTCGCGTATCTTAAGATGAAGTTGGAATGTCTTTATAAACCATGTCGTTTACGAATCCCCACAAGAAAAATCCAGAGGCATCAAGTCTGGCGAAGGAGCCTGCCACGAAGCATCTCCTCCGCGTCCAATCCAACGATTTGGGAATTGTCTCTGCAACTCATTTCTAGCCACCAGCGAAAAATTTGCCGGCCACCCATCGTATTGATACCACATTCTGTCCCTTGTTCCTAAACGTACTTCTTCCAATAAGAGACATAATGTTTCTTGCAGGAATGTAGTGTACTTCCCACCATTAAAATTTCCTTCGATGAAATAGGGTCCTATAATGATGTCCTCCAGAATCCCAAACCATACATTCACCGACCACGATCTTTGGTGTGCAACTTGCCGCAGCCAACATGGATTTTCAGTTGCCCAATAACGCATGTTATGCAAATTGACATTTCCATGAATGTGGCCGCTTCAGTAAATAAAATCAAATTAATAGATGTGTCATCCCTCTGAATCTGAAGTTGAGCCCATCGACAGAATTCAATGCGACAAATACAATCCGTACCATTAATTCTTCGTGGAGACTGATATGGTAAGGATGATATTTATGGCGATGCAGAACACGAACAAAACTACTCTGGCTCATGTCAGATTCCCTTGCGATTTGACGCGAACCAACACAAGGATTTCGAACAACAGTGGCAAGAAAATGGTTCAAGTCGCTCTGAGCACCATGCGACTTAACTTCTGAGGTCATCAGTCGCCTAGAACTTAGAACTAATTAAACATAACTAACCTAAGGACATCACACACATCCATGCCCGAGGCAGGATTCGAACCTGCGACCGTAGCGGTCGCTCGGTTCCAGACTGTAGCGCCTAGAACCGCACGGCCACTCCGGCCGGCAACAGTAGCAAGAGTACGAATTTCCGTTTCCTCGTTCGTAACTTTCCTTTCCCGGATATGTTTCTGATGCGTTAAATATCCAGTTGTTCTGAATTTACCATACACATATTTAAATGTACGACGAGTAGGGTCAGTACGTTGAGGATATCTATCAGCGTATAAGTCTCTAGCTCTCACTGAATTTCGTTGGCATTCTCCGTAAATGAGAAGCGAATCGACTTGTTCTTCGAAGGAATACATCATTCACATTCGCTTGATTCGACGATACTAGTCTTACCGTTCCTATTAGTGTTGTATAGCGAAACCGTCGAATGGTGTTGACATGTCACTGACACGTTACATGGATACGCAGTATTCGTTGAATATTTACTATTTGCACGATATTGGAGAGAGAATTGTCAGAGGACGTGGTTCGATAATTGCGGAAGTGATAAGGAATACCACTCAATCCATGATAAGAAGATTCCAGCACTGCACTGATAACAATGGTCATCACTTCGAACACCTTCTGTGAATGGACGTTCATACCACCTTTTTGATCATCGTTGACTTTCAAAGACCTTACTGTTACACATCATTGGATTCGTCTCGATAGCCGCTATCAGAAAATAAGTACCAAACTATAGCATCCCATTTAAAAATACAAAGCTGACCCTCATGTCTTTGACGCGACCCCACCTAGCAACAAAAAACCAACGTCATACTATGGCCCCCATTCTCCCATGCAACATTTGTCCCACAAACCTTTCAGCTCCTATCATACTTTCGGAGTTATTCTAGGTGGCAATAGTTAGTGACTCACCCTTTACAGTGCAGCCGGCCGGTGTGGCCGTGCGGTTCTAGGCGCTTCAGTCCGGAACCGCGTGACCGCTACGGTCGCAGGTTCGAATCCTGCCTCGGGCATGGATGCGTGTGATGTCCCTAGGTTAGTTAGGTTTAAGTAGTTCTAAGTTCTAGGGGACATGACCACAGATATTAAGTCCCATAGTGCTCAGAGCCATTTGTACAGTGCAGTGTGTGATTTCATCTAACTCATTGACTCAATGACAATAAAACGTTATTCAAAATGATATATACACTTTCAATGGTTAGAGTTAAAGTGGCTATTCACGAAGGTCCAGTGTGAGCTGTAACCATCGCGTGGCAGCGATACTTGATAGATATGCTAATGCGTTAATGGGGAACCGATTTATGCACGAAAAAAATAAGTTCCAATTTTGACCGCTAACTGAAAATCTGGCTCTGTACAGCATCTCATGGTGTCTCTGGTGCTGATATTGAACAAATTCTGTAAGTGGCGATTAATAATAAAATAAAATTATGACTTTCTCACTTTTTAGATCTTTTCTGGCCCCGTCCCGTTCCTAATCCAGTATATAGGGAAATATTTCCGTGTGTCTTTCATATAGTCACAGCGCCAAATTTGCGCCTGGTATTCATAATTGGAACTAATTTTTTCAGCGTAAATTGGTTTGCCTTAATGCATAATGATACCTACCGAGTTTCGCAGCCAGCCCACACTGGATCTCTGTGAGTAGCTGTACTTCAATGACATCTACCCAGTTTGTTTGGAACCAGCAACTCAAGAAGTTTTTGTGCTATATTCACGAATGTCCGAAGTATGAACCTTTAGTCACAGGTAAAAATCACACGGTGTGAGGTTCGGAGGATATGAGGGCCATATCAGCAACTGGAGATCGCTAACTGTTGCACGACCGATCCATCATGGTAGTTGTTCAGTATACAAAAACTCACTAACATCATTGTCGAAGTGTAGTGGAGCATCGTTCTCTTGAAAAATGAAACTATCATAGTTCTTTTGTGGTTGCGCCGCGAACTGCGCGGCAGCCATGTTTCTGTAGATCAGTATAACAAAAGAAACATCTCGAGCTACTGTTTCCACACATGTAATACCTTACCTCAAGATAAACATTTTTACAATGACTTACAAGTGTCTAGATCATTTTGAATAAGCCTGTGCTGTTACTGTTTCTACTGTTTTCATCATCACGTTGCTTATTCTGTACAGAGTGAACTAGAACGCCACCGACAAATTTTACGAGGTTGTTGAGGGACATCTGACTATTTTGGTACGAAGCACCCACGTTCCCCGGCGGTTAGTTGTAGAATAATTGCTTTGCGTTTCGTTTCTTATCCGAATTAGCTTTGCTCCACAAATTTGGGTGTATAGAAACGAAACTTCCAAAAAAATTCTACACTGTCTTGTCGGAAGACTGATCAAAATATCATTCAAAGATTTGTTTGTTTAGGATGGTAGTGAACCAATCTAAAATGAAAATTATGATTTCAGAGATATACGATACTGTCAGTAGAGCTTTTGTTCAGTCTATGGCAAACATTGGATGTGGTGGTCAATTTGTTTACTTCGAATCTAATTTGTATGTACCAATCTAAATTGTGTTGTTGTAATGTAAGTTCGTGGTAAGCAAATTTGCAATCCCGTATCATTAACCAAAAGCTCAATCTGAAAGCTTACATTAATTTGACTTGTTTTTCATCTAATTCAAAAATTGTTTTCGGAATTTTTTTGGGTGAACAGAAACAGCAATCACCAGTGTTTCTTCAGCAGAGGACCAAGAATTCATTGAACCACTTACAGACTATTTCCCTACCGTACCACTCTCGATCAGTCCGCTGGGAAAATGAATGCATAAATATTTCTGTGCTGGCTCTGGTTCTCTTATTTTATTATGATGATCGTTTCTCCCTTTGTAGGTGGATATCAACAAAATATTTTCGCATTTGAAAGTGAAAGTTGTTGACTGAAATTTCGTGAAAACATCTCGTCGCAACGAGAAACGGCTTTGTTTTAATGACTGCCACCCCAACTCGCGTATCATATCAATGATACTCTCTTCCCAATTTCGCGATAATACAAAAGGAGCTGCCCTTCTTGGTACTTGTGCAATAGTCTCTGTCAGTCCTATCTGGTAAGAATCTCATACCGCTCAGCAGTACTCCTGAAGAGGACGAACAATCGTAGTGTAGGAAGTCGGACATCTTTATATTTTCTAAGATCTAAGTGTTATGCCACTACAGCGCAATCCTTGGTTCTCCTTCGCCAAAACATTACCTATGTTATTTTTCCACTTTAAGTCGTTCGTAATCGTAATATCATCGTACGTAGTTGAATTGTCAGCCCTTAGATTTGTAGGATTTGTCGTGTACCCGAAATTTAACGCATACCTTTTGGTAGTCATGTGGATGACCTCACACTTTTCATTATTTAGAGTCAACTGCCACTTATGGCATCATACTGATATCTTGTCTGAATTATTTTGCAGTTCGTTTTGGTCTTCTTATCTGTGTGATTGTTCCAGTTTTAACTGTTCGTAATTGTAAACCCTAGGTATATAGTTGAACTGACAGCCTTTAGATTTGTGTGATTTACCGTGTAACCGTAATTTAAGAGATTCCTTTTAGTACTTATGTGGATGACTTGACACTTCTCATTATTTAGAACTTATTTACCACTTTTCTCGCCTCACAGATATCTTGTCTGAATCATTTCATTATTGGTTTTGATCTTCTGATGACTTCCCTAGATGGTAAATGGCAGCATCATCTGCAGACACTCTAAGAGGGCTGATCAGATTGTCTCCTATATCTTTAATATAGATTAGGAAGAGCAAAGGGCTCATAAAACTGCCTTGGCGCGTCCGGCCATCCTGATTTGTGTTTTCTGTGGTTTCCCTAAATTGCTTCAGGCTAATACTGGGATGGTTCCTTTGAAAGGGCACGGCCGACTTCCTGCCCCATCCTTACTTAATCCGGTGGGATCGATGACCAAGCTGTTCGGTCTCCTTTCCCCAAATCAATCAACCAACCAATTATTAAGAATTGTGACCTTTCTGACAGGAAATCACGAATCCAACTGCACAGCTTAGATGATACCTCCGAGACACCCAATTAATAGAAGCAGATTTTGAGGAATGGCATCAGAAGCATTCTGGAAATATAGAAATATAGAATCAACTGGAGAACCACTGTCGATAGCACTTTCTTTCTTTTATTCGTAGCTGCATTTTAGAGTATTCACGTAACATATACATCATCTAAAATTTTTATAGGTAAAGCTGGCAAAGACTATTCCTACAAGAATTCTGGGGATTCAAGGTAGATAGAAAGATATTAGTCAGATTAGAATAAAACAATGTGTTGGTCGGAGAAAATTAAATTTTGGTCTAAGACATGGAGCTTTACTTAGCCTCTTATTCTGTACAATTTGTGTACTATATAAGAAAAATTATTCAGCCATCTATGATAATACTACAGTAGAATATACAGATGGACCAACAACCACACCTTAGGAGAGGATCCTGATACGGCACAAACGATTGGCACTTCCACAGTGGTCCAAAACCGTCATCTGTTACACGTACAGTAGTAGTCTCCAGAAGGCGACATAGCATATGGGGCAGCATCTATTGTATTGGATTCTCTTCCTCTTGCGGTAAAGCCACAAACGAAACTCGTAGAACTTTCGTTTGGTTCCCGACTAACACAGGTTCCTAACAATTATATATCGTAACCTATCCAAACAGTTGTAAATGCAACTCAATCGCTAAGTAAGGTCTTGTGATGAGCCTACTCTGGGGTATTACGTATCACCTATAGAGTATTTTAAGAACCAGTATAGCCTAGGATCTTTGATATATCAAAATGTGAGTTTGTCAAATTTAAACAAGTGTAATGAATTACAATATAGGTGCAACGGTGCAAACTTATGACCGATGCTGTTACCTACAAGCCACTCTCTTTTAATACAGTCATGCAGGATATCGATTTATCTGGAAAGAAACTTACTGAGAGATGAATGTCATTTAGTTAAAATGTCGACTGCCGGTGATCGTGAGAAGATTTTCACTCTCTTCTGACATAAAAAAAAACTGTAGCGACGATAGACAACGACTATAGTGGAACTAGCACAATCACAGAACTGACTTTATTTGTAACAACATTGTAATGAAATATCGTGTTACATATTTGTCTACAGTTTATGTATACACACTTACCTACGAGTCTGCCGGCTTTGAGAAGAAGGGACGTAGGAGAGAGGTATCATAAATAGTGGGATAATCACTTCATATGCATTTACGGCTGTTAGTGAACCTTAAATGATTAAGTAGGGTCTCTATTTTACTGTACCCCAGTCAGGAGAGTCCGTAAAACATCAATTACCCAAATAGATCTCAATTTTTGCGGTTCAAATTCCCATCCGGCCATCCAGATTTAAGTTTTTCATAATTCCTCTAAATCGCTTAAGGCAAATGCCGATATGGTTCCTTTTAAAGGACATGGTAGAGTTTCTCTCCCAACGTGAGCTTGTGTTCTGTCGCTGATAACTCCGTTGTTGACAGAATGTTGAACTCTAATACTCCTTCCTTAAAATTTTACCCCAGAAAGTATTATCTACACCTGAAGCACTGAGGTATGCTATGGAAATAGCCCTGAAAATTCATTTTATTGATTCTGCGTCAGTATTAAAGTAAATGGCAGATAAAAAATCTGAGAATATGTCTGAATAATTCTACCGTCATAAGAACACGCCAAATGAGTCACTGTAATGGAAAGAAAGAACACGTGTAACTGACTTTACTGAAACCATAATGTTGATTTCTAAACACAGAAATAAAATGGTTCAAATGGCTCTGAGCACTATGCGACTTAACTTCTAAGGTCATCAGTCGCCTAGAACTTAGAACTAATTAAACCTAACTAACCTAAGGACATCACACACATCCATGCCCGAGGCAGGATTCGAACCTGCGACCGTTGCGGTCGCTCGGCTCCAGACTGTAGCGCCCAGAACCGCACGGCCACAACGGCCGGCAAACACAGAAATAGCAGACTTACTTGCGAAAGAAGCGGTATCGACAGGAACATCTCTAAAACACCTGGGTAGCCAGCACACAGTTTTTAATGCCCATTAAATGCTACATTACAAGGCTTTCCCAGGAACAATGGAACACATCAAGACAGTTAAATGGCAGTTAGCACCAAGCAGCTCAACACAATATCCTATCAAAATCGTAATTTCGCAAAATCAGTTACAGCATAAAAAGTAGTTCAAGTTTAATAATGATGCTCCTATGCCACGGTAACTTTTAATGTGATTATCATCGACACGGAGTTCACGACACACCATAATCTGAGAGCCGAAATGAAGCAGTTGCCGGTTTCAATCACTTACTCTTTGCTTACATCCCGTTAGAAATTCAGCAATAATAAAGGAAGTATTCGCCTCCGGTAGCCTACCAGTCATGTTTTCAGATAAAGAAAAGGTTCTTGGTAGTGACAAAATATCTGAACAAAAGTAATTTATGTATTTAGAACAAGTACCAAAGCGGTTAATGCAGATACAAAAATACAATCTACGAGACTACTTTGTAATAATTCTGGTTTTAGTATTTCTGGCCGGACGGAGTGGCCGTGCGGTTCTAGGCTCTACAGTCTGTACCGAGCGACCGCTACGATCGCAGGTTCGAATCCTGCCTCGGGCATGGATGTGTGTGATATCCTTAGGTTAGTTAGGTTTAATTAGTTCTAAGTTCTAGGCGACTGATGACCACAGAAGTTAAGTCGCATAGTGTTCAGAGCCATTTTTTTAGTGTTTCTGTTATGGATAGGCCGGCCGGAGTGGCCGCGCGGTTAAAGGCGCTTCAGTCTGGAACCGCACGACCGCTACGTCGCAGGTTCGAATCCTGCCTCGGGCATGGATGTGTGTGATGTCCTTAGGTTAGTTAGGTTTAAGTAGTTCTAAGTTCTAGGGGACTTATGACCACAGCAGTTGAATCCCATAGTGCTCAGAGTCATTTGAACCATTTTTTTGTTATGGATATGTATTCCTTTATCTTCTTCAGAGCTTAATTTAAACGCTCAATGATACTACCTGCCCTTTCCTTTCAGGTTGTTTATGACTCTTGGAACAGAATTGCAAGCTTTACAAAATGTTTAATACCAGATGACACTTGCGGAACTTATTTTATACTTGTAATTTTTTAATCATACAACTGGAATGATCTGTGATTTTCATTGTACATTTAAACAGAAGATTCCTGTTGGTTCTTCAGTTTTTGTTTCAAGAAATGACTAATTTCAATTAGTGACGTATACAGACAAACGGTTGCAAAAAGTTTATTGTAATAAGCCTTGAAAAAGCTTCAGTACCACTAAGGGTATATTCTTCAGATGGAATAAAGTCACGTGACTTACATTATATTAAAATTATGAGCATTACTTACGAGCTGTACACTCAAGTTAAGTAGTAGAAATCATAGATTAAGACCTCCATCATAAACAGCGAGAATAGTGGAGGACTGAATCTATGACTTCTCCCATTTCACATGAGCGTTTTAACTCATAATATATGCTCATAATTTTAACGTAATGTAAGTTACGTGACTTTATTCCTTCTGAAGGAGACAGCCTTAGTGGTTCTGAAGCCTGGTCAAGGCTTACTGCGATAAACGTTTGCACCGATTTGCTGTATACATTATTTATTTAAAGTTTACGTACGGTAGCTGCTGACAGCTATGTTTAAAATTGTGCGAATGACTAACTTGTTTACTCGAATAACTTTTTATCGTCAGTGTATATGTACACTAGAGGAGGCTGTGTGTCAGATGACCAGATGTCAGAAAATGTTAGCCTATCCTCTCAGACAGTGGGTGTGAGGAACAAACATTATTGCCCAGAGCAAGGTAAAAGTGGAGTCGGATTTTCATTGCCTTGATACGATGTTACGAAGTGTCACGTGGAAATGTGTCTCGAGTGATGCATTTTTTGGCAGATAATTGTTGTATTTCTATTTTGATGTATGAGTACGGAGCGAACTAAAGAGAGAGCCTTGGCGGGCTATACTACAGAATATCGCTAAGGAAGCCGTCACTTTAAGGGGGAACGATAGGGCGACGGTCGAAAAACTTTAAAATTCTTATTACGGAATTCGAATGCATATACATTAACGAATTTTACCCCAAAATATTATGCGCGAACTCCAAAAAGTAACGATTCTGTGAGCGTTTGAACCCGAGCGTGAAAGGTACGCCTCGGCGTTAGAGAACCGGTTCCGCGCTATTTATACCGATTTGAGCAAAGCTGAATTGCTGGAGCGTTGTTTGGGCGGTGTTATTCAAAATGTGAACGAAAATTTCAATAGTCTTATTTGGAGACACGCTGCAGAAATAACATACAGCCGAAGCGAAATTGTCAACATTGCTTCAAATTTGGCCGTATGTCTATTCAATATAGGCCATATTGTATAAATGCACGTGGACTTTAAGGATGAGAATGAGGGCTTATCAGGTCAAAGTAGCAGCAAGCGGCCATCCACTATCCGGGGCGACACTTAACATGGACCAGGCATCGATGATATCCCGTATGTTTCATCAAGCCTTACCCCTTTTTATGTGATAGGTACATGCCAAATTTTAAACGCGTTTTTCTCGAAACCGTGTTCTTCAGCATTGATTTCGTCGCTCACGCTACAATTTTCGTCCTATTTTAATTATTTTTTGTCTCCACAGAAGCAAATTGAATTCTCTTTAGCTCATCGCAGCCGATTTTTTGTATGTTGATATTTAGTATTTTTTCGGTCAGAAAAGATGGATCCAAAAATGCCCATGTTTTTCAAACATCTATAATTTCGACAAAATTAGTTTTTTTAAACCCTGTCATGAACTAAAATTACATCTGTAAGAATCAAGGTTATATTATAATTTCATTTTTCGGATAACCACAACCGGGGTTACAGCGAAAATCGTCGATCTACCTCCTTTCAGAGCTTCCTCCTGAAAACAGCAACTAAACAGTTAAGATATTAATATTTTTCAATAAGATACCAATAAAAACTTCAATTTATTCTTTATTCATTGCAGCAAACCCCATTTGTCTATTAGAGTCCAGTACGGAGAAAGAAAATCATGAATTTGAGCAATATTTTCGTCCGTCACGCTGTAGTTCCCTTTTAAAGTCCCCATCCGACTGTCGGATCACCACCAAGTCCGCTATAATGACACTCGGTAAGGTATTCTGGCGTTGTAAGTGATTTGATCGAGAGCAGTGTTGCAAGGTCTGGTGATCAGGAACTTCACAACACGATATCTACTCCCCTTGACGACCAAGTACTGGTGAGAAGTACTTCTACACTGAAGTGCCAAAGAAACTCATATAGGCATGAGTATTCAAATACAGAGGTATGTAAACAGGCAGAATACGGCGCTGCGGTCGGCAACGCCTATATAAAACAAAACTTGTCTGGCCCAGTTGTTAGATCGGTTACTGTTGCTACAATGGCAGGTTACCAAGATTTAAGTGTCTTTGAACGTGGTGGTATAGTCCGCGAACGAGCAATGGGATACAGCATTTCCGAGGTAGCAATGAGGTGGGCATTTTCCTTACGACCGTTTCACGAGTGTACCGTGGATATCAGGAATCCGTCAAAACATCAAATCTCCGACATCTCTGCGGTCGGAAACAGATCCTGCAAAAACGTGACCAGCGACCACTGAACAGAATCGTTTACATTTACAGCTACATTTATACTCCACAAGCCACCCAGCGGTGTATGGCGGAGGGCACTTTACGTGCCACTGTCATTTCCTCCCTTTCCTGTTCCAGTCGCGTATGGTTCGCGGGAAGAACGACTGCCGGAAAGCCTCCGTGCGCGCTCGAATCTCTCTAATATTACATTCGTAATATCCTCGGGAGGTATAAGTAGGGGGAAGCAATATATTCGATACCTCATCCAGAAACGCACCCTCTCGAAACCTGGACAGCAAGCTACACCGCGATGCAGAGCGCCTCTCTTTCAGAGTCTGCCACTTGAGTTTGCTAAGCATCTCCGTAACGCTATCACGCTTACCAAATAACCCTGTGACGAAACGCGCCGCTCTTCTTTGGATCTTCTCTATCTCCTCCGTCAACCCGATCTGGTACGGATCCCACACTGATGAGCAATACTCAAGTATAGGTCGAACGAGTGTTTTGTAAGCCACCTCCTTTGTTGATGGACTACATTTTCTAAGGACTCTCCCAATGAATCTCAACCTGGCACCCGCCTTACCAACAATTTTATACGATCATTCCACTTCAAATCATTCCGTACGCATACTCCCAGATATTTTACAGAAGTAACTGCTACCAGTGTTTGTTCCGCTATCATATAATCATACAATAAAGGATCCTTCTTTCTATGTATTCGCAATACATTACATTTGTCTATGTTAAGGGTCAGTTGCTACTCCCTGCACCAAGTGCCTATCCGCTGCAGATCTTCCTGCATTTCGCTGCAATTTTCTAATGCTGCTACTTCTCTGTATACTACAGCATCATCCGCGAAAATCCGCATGGAACTTACGACACTATCTACTAGGTCAACGTGACAGAAGTGCAGTCCTTCCGCAAACTGCAGCAAATTTCAATTCTGGGCCATCAACAACTATCAGCGTGTGAACTATTAAACGAATCATCATCGATATGGGCTTTCGGAGCCGAAGGCCCACTCGTGTACGCTTGATGACTGCACGCCACAAAGCTTTACGCCTCGCCTGGGCCCCTTCAACACCTACATTGGACTGTTGATGAGTGGAAACATGTTGCTTGGTCGGAAGAGTCTCATTTCAAATTGTATCGAGCGGATGGACGTGTACAGGTATGGAGACAATCTCATGAATCCATAGACCCTGCATGGGACTGTTCAAGCTGGTGGAGGCTCTGTAATGGCGTGGGGCGTGTGCAGTTGGAGTGATATGGGACCCCTGATACGTCTAGATACGACTCTGACAGATGACACATACGTAAGCATTCCTGTCTGATCACCTACATCCATTCATGTCCATTGCGCATTCCGACGAACTTGGACAATTCCAGCAGGACAATGCGACACTGCACACGTCCAGAATTGCTACAGAGTGGCTCCAGGAACACTCTTCTGAATTTAAACACTTCCGCTGGCCACCAGACTCCACACACCTGAACATTATTGAGCATATCTGATATGCCTTGGAACGTGCTGTTCAGAAGAGATCTCCACCCCTTCGTACTCCTACGGATTTATGGACAGCCCTGTAGGATTAATGGTGTCAACTCCCTCCAGCGCTACTTCACACAAACACGAAATCGGGCAGGTGTACCAGTTTCTTTGGTTCTTTAGTGTAGTACAGGATTCGATCGGCCTAGCATGTCAGTGACCCTGGGGCTGAAAGTGTGTAAATATTTAGACCGCAGGTCCCGTATAAATATGTGTAAAGCACGTGGATTGTGAGAGCGGTGTTCGTGAAGGTCAGTGGCAGCGGCCGTCCTGCGCTCGGCGCGCCACGTTGCCCGGGAACAGCCTTCTGTTGTTGGCGCACGACCTTTCTTATCGACAAGCGTGGCCTTGGTAAATCTCTTGAACGTCCTGTCGGACGCAGAACGTTGACCCTGCCTCCGGCCTCCGATCCGGGATGCGGCTCTCTGGCTCTCTCTCTGTTTCTCTCTCTATCTGTCTGTCTTTGTGAGAGACGCGCGCTGTGACCCAAGCGTCCTCTCTCATGCATTAGGGTAATATTTACCGATCACCGTTCACCACAGTAGGACGTTTTAACAAAAACAGACCATTTTCGATCACTTACAATGAGTCACTGAACCTATTTAGAAATTATGTAATGGTACTGGTACATAATTAGGGCAGGGTCAAAATTTGCGCTCGTCAGTTATTACATACTGGTAGGTGCTATAGCCTGGGGGAAACAATCCAAAACGGCGCTTCATGCTACATCAGTTGCTTTGTAAAACTGCCACGTCACTCCATTGTCGCATTATAATCAACAGGCCGGCCGGCGTGGCCGAGCTGTTCTAGGGGCTCCAGTCCGGAACCGCGCTACCGCTACGGTCGCAGGTTCGAATCCTGTCTCGGGCATGGATGTGTGTGATGTCCTTAGGTTAGTTAGGTTCAAGTAGTTCTAAGTTCCAGGGGACTGATGACCTCAGAAGTTAAGTTCCATAGTGCTCAGAGCCATTTTTTTGAATAACCATCCGCCTTTCCAGGTGAATAACCATCCGCCAAACGGAGATATGAGCGAACACACGGCTCCACTCAGTATGTTAAAAGTTAGTTCGACATTATCTGCACCATGCCTCAAGACAGCGTCAGTAATTTCACAGCCGCCGACAAGAAAAGCCTGACAGGAATTCTGCTAGTTATATTAATCGTCGTTCACTAGATTCAGGAATAGACATGAGTTATATGTAGGTCAGTGCCAGTGATGTTTAGAACGTTGGCACGCGTCAGCTTCAAACTGAAGTTGTTATCTGTTTTGCCGCAATTTTTGTCGTGTAAGTTCCACAGCGCTCAGTTTTTGTGAAACTGCAGCGGAAGGAGCCGTAGCTATTACAATGTCTGAGAAGGATGCAACCGAAGAATAAATACATTTATGTCAAAAGTCCATCCGAATATTTACTCATTAGAGAAAAGTCTTCGAGAAGAAGCATGTACCACAGCCACCAGTTTGACCGACTAATTTTAAATTTTGATGGGAAAAGGAAAAAAAAAGCAAGTGTCGACAATGAAGACTGACGAAACGGTTGCAAAGGCTTTAAAGAAACTCCAAACTGATGGAAACTTAAAATCATTTCTGACTTGGCCTATGTACGAAAGCTACAATGACGAAGGAAACGTCAGATTCATTGAAAAATTTGTATATTTTGAAAAGTAGCGTAATGTAATCCTTGGCAATCTTGTCGATATTGTAAATACATTTAATGGGGGACTGAAAGGGACTACCTCCTCGTGCTGTTCCCTGGAAACAACACGAAGTCGGTTAAATGTCCCCTGAAATTTGTAAAAGATTCCCTTATGAAGACTGACAAGACTATGTCACAGGCCAAGCCTGTTCTAGGAAATAATTGCAGCATTCACCTTGCGAGATTCTCAGAATCGAAATTTGTATGGGCGAGCATCGAATACAAGATCTTTGGGGTGGAAACGCAGGCAAATGACACGCAATTAAATCCATACTTTTTCCCTCCATTAGCCGCGCTGTCTAGGGCGTACTGTCACGGTCCGCGTGGCTGCCCCGTCGGAGGTTCGAGTCCTCCCTACGGCATGGGGGTGTGTGTGTGTGTGTGTGTGTGTGTGTGTGTGTGTGTGTGTGTGTGTGTGTGTGTGGTCTTTAGCGTAAGTTATATTAAGTAGTGTGTAAGCTCAGGGACCGATGACATCAGTAGTTCGGTCCCATAAGACCTTACCATTATTTTCCAAATGTCTCCCTCCGTTAGAAGATAAGCGAACAAAATGAAGCTGGTAAAGTCAAAATAAATTATTATAGAAAAGTGACTGGTTCGCAGTTTTGCAAACTTTCAACGGATGTTAAAACTAATTTCTAGTAACGTGTCGTAGATTAAAGCAGGACTGTTGAGGATGCGGCATTGCTAGCAAGAGGGCTCACACTCGGTCATCGCCTGAGTTGTGAGCGCTCGCGGAAAAATGGGACGGTCAGACGTCGTTACATACTCCTGACTGTTAGCGCAGGACAAGTGCAAACAATGTGCTGCCTTCAGAAGAATGACTATAAATAGCTTCGGCGTAGCCTTAGATACGAACATACAGTATACAGGGTGGTCCTTTGATCGTGACCGGGCCAAATGTCTCACGAAATAAGCATCAAACGAAAAAACTACAAAGAACGAAACTCGTCTAACTTGAAGGGGGAAACCAGATGGCGCTATGGTTGGCTCGCTAGATGGCGCTGCCATAGGTCAAACGGATATCAGCTGCGTTTTCTTAAATAGGAACCCCATTTTTATTACATATTCGTGTAGTACGTAAAGAAATATGAATGTTTTAGTTGGCCACTTTTTTCGCTTTGTGATAGATGGCGATGTAATAGTCACAAACATATGGCTCTCAATTTTAGACGAACAGTTGGTAACAGGTAGGTTTTTAAAATTAAATTACAGAACTAGGTACTTTTGAACATTTTATTTCGGTTGTTCCAATGTGATACATGTACCTTTGTGAACTTATCATTTCTGAGAACGCATGCTGTTACAGCGTGATTACCTGTAAATATCACATTAATGCAATAAATGCTCAAAATGATGACCACCAACCTCAATGCATTTGGCAATACGTGTAACGACATTCCTCTTAACAGCGAGTAGTTCGCCTTCCGTAATGTTCAAACATGCATTGACAATGCGCTGACCCATGTTGTCAGGTGTTGTCGGTAGATCACGATAGCAAATATCCAACTTTCCCCGCAGAAAGAAATCCGGGGACGTCAGATCCGGTGAACGTGCTTCGACGACCAATCCACCTGTCATGAAATATGCTATTCAATACCGCTTCAACCGCACGCGAGCTATGTGCCGGACATCCATCATGTTGGAAGTACATCGCCATTCTGTCGTGCAGTGAAACATCTTGTAGTAACATCGGTAGAACATTACGTAGGAAATCAGCATACATTGCACCATGTAGATTGCCATCGATAAAATGGGGGCCAATTATCCTTCCTCCCATAATGCCGTACCATACATTAGCCCGCCAAGGTCGCTGATGTTCCACTTGTCGCAGCCATCGTGGATTTTCCGTTGCCCAATAGTGCATATTATGCCGGTTTACATTACCGCAGTTGGTGAATGACGCCTCGTCGCTAAATAGAAGGCGTGCAAAAAATCTGTCATCGTCCCGTAATTTCTCTTGTGCCCAGTGGCAGAACTGTACACGACGTTCAAAGTCGTCGCCATGCAATTCCTGGTGCATAGAAATATGGTACGGGTGCAATGTATGTTGATGTAGCATTCTCAACAACGACGTTTTTGAGATTCCCGATTCTCCCGCAATTTGTCTGCTACTGATGTGCGGATTAGCCGCGACAGCAGCTAAAACACCTACTTGGGCATCATCATTTGTTGCAGGTCGTTGTTGACGTTTCACATGTGGATGAACATTTCCTGTTTCCCTAAATAACTTGACTATCCGGCGAATGGTCCGGACACTTGGATGATGTCATCCAGGATACTGAGCAGCATACATAGCACATGTCCGTTGGGCATTTTGATCAGAATAGCCATACATCAACACGATATCGACCTTTTCCGTAATTGGTAAACGGTCCATTTTAACATGGGTAATATATCACGAAATAAATACCGTCCGCACTGGCGGAATGTTACGTGATATAACGTACTTATAAGTTTGTGACTATTACAGCGCCATCTATCAAAAGCGAAAAAAGTGATCCAACTAAAGTATTCATATTTCTTTACGTACTACACGAATATGTAATAAAAATGGGGATTCCTATTTTAAAAAACGCAGTTGATATCCATTTGGCCTATGGCACCGCCGTCTAGCGAGCCAAGCATAGCGCCATCTGGTTTGCCCCATCAAGCTAGACGAGTTTCGTTCTTTGTAGTTTTTTCGTTTGATGCTTATTTCGTGAGATATTTGGCCCAGTCGCTATCAATGGACCACCTTGTATATGATGCAGTGCTTAAGGGGAGACTTCACCCAAAAATTTAATTTCTCTTCCACGTTGCTGATAGGGATTAAATTTTACAGTCGTGCCTATTATGCATAGATGTAGCAATACCCAACTTTTAAAGTCCATAACTTCATTGGTTTTCGAGTTTTGAATTTTTATTATGATTTTGATGGTATTCTTGAAAAATCAGCTTTTGATGCTCACACCAAAAGTTTTACGGGACAGATTTTTTTGGTACATTCACAACATATACTTCAACGGTTCTTTGTTTCCATTTTACGGGAAATATTAATAATTTGTTTCCAGCATTTATTTTAAATTTTCTTTAATTATCGGTACACAAATGTGATGATAAAATAAACAAATTTTATTTTAGATAATATTAATGCATAGAAGTATGTAAACATATCAAGACTATTTCCTGAAAAAGTGTCATTCGGACGGGTTAATATTTATGATAAAATAGTTGACACTGAGCTTAGAAAAACAAACTTATGGTAAAATGGATTGTAAGATTTCATCAGTTCGTCTTATAATTTCAAGATCAGGGTAGCCTTTTTCTTGAATTTTCTGAATAAAAATCTATTCTTAGTCTTCTTGAGAAGATGCAGTGGTAGGTTATCTGATTGTAAGCCAATGCCTGTTTCCTTGGAACTTGTTGATTGTACTGAACAGGACTTCAGTTTATTCACTAAATTTATATTTACGCATTCAACAGGCAACGTATTGATTTCCAACTACTGGTTGCCAATTTTTTCGCCTCAGTTTTCCTGGAAATCATGCAAATTGCTTTCCCAGTTTGAGTTATTCCAAGTTCGGAGCAAAGATGATTCTGTTTGGTGGTGTTAGAAACCAAAAATTATCTTTGGCATCTTTCGGTGTGCCACCGTCCCTTATTCAATCTGTATTTCGAACATTTCTTAGACATATTTGTAATTCGAATACAGCCAAATCGTTTTGGGATCTAAGAGTAAACACTCTAAAGATGTGTACTAGCCATTTTTCGGAAAAAATCAAGTTTTAGTGTGGAGTCTCCCCTTAAAATGGAAACTATCTGTTTTGCAAGCGAGAAAAGTAGCATAATGGTCGAGTTAGGAACTTCGAAGCGGTCAAACACTTCAATGTCAGCGTATCTATACGTTTATTGTATGTGCTTCAAAATTTTGAACACGACGAAAAAATTCTCTTTACAACATTACAGTAGATTCCATGCAAAAGATTATGGTCACTGAATATGAACAGAGAAAAGCCGATGCGGAATTTAAAACTCTTTTAAGCGATAAAACTGAAGAAAGTATTCATCGTAAACGGGCAGAGAAATAAACATGTCAATAATTTTCCCAAAATTTTCACTATCAGAATAGATTTTTTTTTCACGGGAACACTCAGCGAGTGAATCTGCAGTTTGTTCAAGTTACCATACTGCTTTTCAGCTTGCGAAGTGTTGCAGAGTTTCACTGATTTCCAGGTTACGTTGGCAGTGTAGAAACTCAGCTACAGTTAGAACTTGCGGCCTAGTGTGTGACGTTTGCGTGATTAGTTCAAATGGTTAAAATGGCTCTGAGCACTATGGGACATAACTTCTGAGGTCATCAGTCCCCTAGAACTTAGAACTATTTAAACCTAACTAACCTAAGGACATCACGCACATCCATGCCCGAGGCAGGATTCGAACCTGCGACCGTTGCGGTCGCACGGTTCCAGACTGTAACACCTAGAACCGCTCGCCAGCCCCGGCCGGCTCGTGATTTGTTTCATAGCAAAATTAGTGTTGTAGACTTCTGTTTCTTCAATGTAAATTTTCACGACTTTACAAGCCTGCAGATACGGTTATTTCGATGTTTAGACTTACGTGTACATGATGCATTGCTTTCGCAATGAAGAGAACCAAATCCACCCGCAGAAGCTGAGTGGCAGAGCTCAACTTCAGAGCTTGTTTTCGGATTACCATTAATCGAGAAGTGGTGGCAGACACTGATCCTATTGTGAAAAACGTAAGTCACTGACATCTTTTGTTATGTTTAACACTTAAATAAAATGGTAACAAAATATAAATTTGTAAATTTAAATTTCGACCTAAAATGGCAGTCATCATAAGGCTGCAACAGTTGTAATAAACACCACGTTTCTTACTCAGCTGCCTCCCGTTCCTTGCAACATCAAAATATTAAAAGATATATTGAATTCATTGCCAGTTCTCATTATGTTGAATTTCGTTGTCATTTCTCATTAATATAACAGTGTTAAAAATAAATTTGCCACAAAACACGTTAATGGGCCACTCTGAAGCGATACGTTATTGCTCACTACTGCGGTGACATGTATGAAAATTACATCATGTTTATAATGAATCCGAATTCGAAGGACATGTAAAACAGGATATTACAGAGAGATACACTCACGCCCAGTATTGCTCTATCTTGTATAAGCAGAAAGATCAGTGTTGCGCGGAACTCACTTAGCAAAGAGCCGTCAGACTAACAAGGGGAGGCCGCCAATTGTGAAATTCAGATCCGATTCATATTGCGCATAATAAAAGCTCATGGCCAGAGGTGTAATGTGGCAAAGCACCAAGATGCACTTCTCAGCCGTTCTCGAGAAAATCGACAGTTAAAAGAAACCGTTGCGGTGAAATACTCTCTACGATGAGTAATTTTCTACAGCGTGGTGGTGCAGCGGTAAGCGCTCGGGTTCGTAATCCGAAGGTCGCCGGATCGAATCTCGCTCCATGCAACTTTTTTTTAGTATTTGTTTTTTGTAATTCATATATATATATATATATATATGAATTACAAAATATATATATATATATATATATATATATATATATATATATATGATTCCCGGCAATCAGTTGCAACAATTATGCATATAATAAGTTGTTGAAAGTCGTTTGTCGTGGAAAAACTGGCGACTTCGAACATCATTATGTTTTCCGCAAACAAAGCTGTATTTCACAAATGTTATTAATTGTCTTCATAATGTTAACCACGTATAGTTAACGGAAGACGTAGAAACGAATACGTATAGCGTAAGTCAAACGTTCGAATTAGAATAGAGACCCCACGAACACAAACTTGCTGTGGCAGGTATGAAATATAAACTCCGTTACTCGCTCGTTACACTTTAAGGACAGATGGTGAATGGGCCGAAACGAGCCGCCCCATAACAGCGTAGTTGCCTGCTAACTTCGAAAGAAGGTAGATGCGGTCCCTAGCGCAACTTATAACATCGTCGAAAATCAGTGCGGACGGGACAGCTTTGGTACACCCTGTTAAACAAACGGAAAAATGGAGGCGGTACAATTGGAGAGCGATCCGCCTTCACCAACATGCATAAGCAATTCATTAATAGTTTATGTATATATATTTGAATTGCAAAAAACTAATAATAAAAAACATTGCATGGCGCGAGATTCGATCCGGCGACCTTCGGATTACGAACCCGAACGTTTACCGCTGCGCCACGACGCTGTATAAAATAATTAATCGTAGATAGTATTTCACCGCGAGAAGTGCATCTTGCTGCTTTGCCACATTACACCTCTGGCCATGAGCTTTTATTATGCGCAGTATGAATCGAATCTGAATTTCACAATTGGCGGCCTCCCCTTGTAAGTGGAAACGTGAAATCTAGTGCCCTGTATATTGTCGACGTTAGCGTGTGATTGATTTTAGTTCACGGAAAATAGTTCTAGCATACCACAACATTTCAGCTTGATGCACGAGTGTGTGTATTGTGCATCAAACCGGGGACCTAGAAACGACGGGGAGGCTTCATCCCGCTTTAGCCCTCAGTAGTTCACAACCCCACAACAGCAGTCCACCCACCCCACCGCCGCCCCACACTGAACTCAGCGTTATTGTGCGGTTCGACTCCCAGGGAACGTCTCGTACCAGACGAGTGTAATCCCAAATGTTTGGGTGGTAGAGTAATTATGGTGTACGCGTACGTGGAGACAATGTTTGCGCAGCAATCGTTGACATAGTGCAACTGAGGCGGAGTAAGGGGAATCAGCTCGCATTCGCCGAAGAAGATGGAAAAGCGCCTTAAAAACCATCTACAGGCTGGCCGGCACACCGGACCTCGACACTAATCCACCGGGCGCATTCGTGCCAGGGAGCAGTACGCCTTCCCGCTCGGAAAGCAACGCGTTAGACCGCGGGGCTAACCGGACGGGCTTGATGCAGGTGTACTGAAATGGATGTGAAACAGTATACGTGGACTTTCGACGCTTACAAGCCAGGCTTTGGCACTCCTTCATTGTCCCAGAAACAAAAACTCTTCAGACTGTTACAGGCAAGTAGGCGCCGTTGACGTGCACAGCTGTAAAATGACGGCTTTCGGACAAGTCTAGCTTCAACTTGTCCTACTACAATAGTCATCTATGCTGCCGTGCTGACTGAATTTGCATTATACGAGGGCTATCCAGAAAGTAAGTTCCAATCGTCCACGAAATGGGCACTACTGTAAAAATCAAAAATGGTTTATTTGCAACAGCTAGCCACAACTCCCAGCTAATTATCTAAATAATCGCCGCTCCGACTTAGACATTTGTCGTGGCGTTGTACCAATTTTCAATACCTTTGTCATAAAAGGCAGCTGCCAGTGCTTTCCGCTAGTTCTCTACGCAGGTATACAGCTCGTTGTCTGTGCCAAAATGCTGTCTTCATAGTCAGTGGTTCGTGCGAGCAGAGATGAAAGTCAGGGGGTCAATTGCGATCTGTATTGTGGGTGATCAAACATTTCCTATTTTAAACGCTGTAAGAGGATCTTCACTGCCCCTGCAGAGTGCAGATCAGAATTGTCATGAAGAAGGAACGGCGTAACAGTTGTGTTATGTGGGCTGCATAGCTTCAGGCGAAATTTCTCATCAGGCCTTCGTACTTGGCGGGAGACTATTTTCTAGTTACATTTACGTGCTCACTGTGGGCTCAGAACTGAAATGAGCGGTGTGACGCTATCGACGGGCGTTCTACAGACACTGCCCAACACATCTGTGCAAAGCTTCATCGGATTTTTCCTATGGTTTCCATTTCGCGACCGATTGGAACTTACTTTCTGGATAGCCCTCGTAGAGAACATATTGAACAAACAAGTGAGTTACCTAAAGAAATACATCAACTAGTCATATTTCACACTATTTAATTCGTGAAAGACACGTTACGAGTTTTCACTAATCTTTAATTTGCATAACGAAGCTATATTTTAATCATTACTATCAGTGTATGAGTAAGAGAATCGGCATAATTCAACATCACCCCCTAATTACCTGTAATTAATCATCTCCCCTCCCCATCCTCTCCTCTTCCACGTCTTCTGCTTAGCAGAGAGCTCTAGAGCCAAAGGGCTGTGGATTCGATTCCCAGCATGTTTAGCACGTTGACTGTCATGAGGCCACCCACAGAGTCTCAGCCACGCTGTAAGGCCACGCCAGGTCACTTAACGTTAATAAAAAATTTTGAAATCACATGTAGCAAATTTAATTTACTTCATCCTTATTTACACGTTCATGTCGTTTATAGGACAACATTTTGAAACCAAATCTAGGATGGCTGCAGATACGTCACGTCTCAGCGCAACATGTGAACTCAGCGCACTGTGAGGATGCCGACTGCTGCATGTTACTTATCTAACAATGAGAAATTACAAACCAAATCTGATTGTAAGCAATGGGTATACTATAAACGAAAATAAAGGAAACTATAACTTATACAACACACAATTTATTGCGTAGGCAAGTAGAATTGAGGATGCAAGCACAGCCGTGGACGGAATTTGCTACACCCCTCGCCTTTCCGTTATGCTGATCTACAAGCCTTACTGCCTGTTGCACAACATAACAAGCGAGGAGACACAATACCACCAAATTACTGTCAGCTCACATTCTTTCCAAGTTTACAGGAAGGATAACAGGGTATCACAACGGGATCAACGTTACGAATTAAGAAAAAAGGAATTTTAAGCAAAAATAATTTAACAGGAAGGTCAGATTTCTTCTATCACAGCACGTGCAAGTAAAATAGTCATCTGCGAATATTAGAGCCAGTAGTAACAAATTTATTCCCTATGCGCGCTGTTTTTAATGTCACATTGCGAACGTTGCAAAAGGATTTTTAACCGCTTTACAATTTAATATTCCCACAGCATTTTAAGCTCTTCACACTGATGCATTCTTTTTCTACTACCCAATCCTCAGTTTTGTTTTACCACAGCACATACCAGTAGAATAATCATCTACAGATATTAGAGCCAGTAACAACAAATTTCTTCGCTATGCGTGCTTTTTTTAATGTAACAATGTGAACCTTGAAAACGGGTTTTCAACCGATTTACAATTTAATATTAGCAGTTCAGACACACTACTCAGACATTTCTGACATATGGGCATGAAATCGTGCTTACATCACATGGAATTCCATGCATTAGATGACTGGAAGCAAACTATCGGCAGTTGTTAGTGATGGAAGTTTCTGTTGATCGCTAAGCTAGTAACGACGCTATATGACACGAAATCAACGAGAATACTCGACTTGTGGTTTAAGATGATATTTATGTCTAGATGGGAACCAATTTATGTCTAACAGTCGTTCTCATAGTTGTACTAATATCCAGATAAATTTTTCCTGTTGTTCCTCACAATTATCAAGAGTATAACTACAACTAAAGTCGCTAACCGACCGAAAGTTTGCCTGGATGAAGATTAGAATACGTCTAAGGCTCGCACTCGGCTTGGCTGGTGTAATGGAATACGACGACCAGGGTTCTATCGACACCCCCGGGATAACAAGGCCGTCCAGCAGTGTTAGTGACGTCACACTAAGCGGCCCATAGCCGACGCAGCAGTCCACGGACACCTCCGTACAGACGTGCCTGATGCTAACGATCTTCTGTCCGTCATACAGAAAGGAGCGAACTATAATTCCAACCAAAGACCAAATTATATACACTCCTGGAAATGGAAAAAAGAACACATTGACACCGGTGTGTCAGACCCACCATACTTGCTCCGGACACTGCGAGAGGGCTGTACAAGCAATGATCACACGTACGGCACAGCGGACACACCAGGAACCGCGGTGTTGGCCGTCGAATGGCGCTAGCTGCGCAGCATTTGTGCACCGCCGCCGTCAGTGTCAGCCAGTTTGCCGTGGCATACGGAGCTCCATCGCAGTCTTTAACACTGGTAGCATGCCGCGACAGCGTGGACGTGAACCGTATGTGCAGTTGACGGACTTTGAGCGAGGGCGTATAGTGGGCATGCGGGAGGCCGGGTGGACGTACCGCCGAATTGCTCAACACGTGGGGCGTGAGGTCTCCACAGTACATCGATGTTGTCGCCAGTGGTCGGCGGAAGGTGCACGTGCCCGTCGACCTGGGACCGGACCGCAGCGACGCACGGATGCACGCCAAGACCGTAGGATCCTACGCAGTGCCGTAGGGGACCGCACCGCCACTTCCCAGCAAATTAGGGACTCTGTTGCTCCTGGGGTATCGGCGAGGACCATTCGCAACCGTCTCCATGAAGCTGGGCTACGGTCCCGCACACCGTTAGGCCGTCTTCCGCTCACGCCCCAACATCGTGCAGCCCGCCTCCAGTGGTGTCGCGACAGGCGTGAATGGAGGGACGAATGGAGACGTGTCGTCTTCAGCGATGAGAGTCGCTTCTGCCTTGGTGCCAATGATGGTCGTATGCGTGTTTGGCGCCGTGCAGGTGAGCGCCACAATCAGGACTGCATACGACCGAGGCACACAGGGCCAACACCCGGCATCATGGTGTGGGGAGCGATCTCCTACACTGGCCGTACACCACTGGTGATCGTCGAGGGGACACTGAATAGTGCACGGTACATCCAAACCGTCATCGAACCCATCGTTCTACCATTCCTAGACCGGCAAGGGAACTTGCTGTTCCAACAGGACAATGCACGTCCGCATGTATCCCGTGCCACCCAACGTGCTCTAGAAGGTGTAAGTCAACTACCCTGGCCAGCAAGATCTCCGGATCTGTCCCCCATTGAGTATGTTTGGGACTGGATGAAGCGTCGTCTCACGCGGTCTGCACGTCCAGCACGAACGCTGGTCCAACTGAGGCGCCAGGTGGAAATGGCATGGCAAGCCGTTCCACAGGACTACATCCAGCATCTCTACGATCGTCTCCATGGGAGAATAGCAGCCTGCATTGCTGCGA
The DNA here is from genome assembly GCF_021461385.2 of Schistocerca piceifrons. Classification (NCBI taxonomy): domain Eukaryota; kingdom Metazoa; phylum Arthropoda; class Insecta; order Orthoptera; family Acrididae; genus Schistocerca; species Schistocerca piceifrons. Next base: position 776,585,172 of record NC_060149.1, on the reverse strand, counting down.
AAGGTGGATATACACTGTACTAGTGCCGACATTGTGCATGCTCTGTTGCCTGTGTCTATGTGCCTGTGGTTCTGTCAGTGTGATCATGTGATGTATCTGACCCCAGGAATGTGTAAATAAAGTTTCCCCTTCCTGGGACAATGAATTCACGGTGTTCTTATTTCAATTTCCAGGAGTGTATATTCTTGTAAACAGCATAAAGGTTCATAACTAAATACCGATTACATATACGGGCAGGAATAGGTTCAAGAACTCCTCTGAAAAGTGTTTATCTTCAGTACCACAATGAACATCAAATTGTCAGGTTTTCTAAATAGAAAAGCACTTTATTAGTAACAGACAGCAATAATGAGACTTGCAGTTGGTGATTTCTACGTGGAAAAGCTGTAGAGAGATTGAAAATGGTAAGTAAAGAGAGCCTCAGCCTTTTGCTCACATTCTTACAAGTAATGCATTTGGTTGTTTCTCATTTCCTTACCTTTCATAACATTTTTAATATTGTTTCAAGAAGTGTATCTTCAATAGCAGAGTGAACTTGAAACTGTCAGGCTTTTCTTAAAGGAAAGAGCAGTGCCTTAGTATCACAGTGCAAGACAGAATCTTGTGTTCAGTGATGTCTATGTTAAAAGGAGAATATTTGATATCTATCTTTTGTTTCCATTCTTTATTACTGGGGATACACTTGTAAAAACTCTTGAAAAGAGCTGTCACCATGAACATATGAGTAAATTCACAATAGTCATGTGTTTTATGAGATAAAGCGAACTCTTTTTACCTTATTGTAAACGAAAGTTGTGAGGGTTTTGCTATGTATGACAGTGTTTAAGATAATTTACTTTCAGTGTAATAGCTTGAAAATGTTAAGTCCTGCTGTCAGTTGGCATTTGTCACCACCTGTATGCGAGTTTTAAAGCTAAATAGTGTTCTGACAATTATAAAATAGTGGCAAAGTTCCTCAATCGATTAAACTTATTCCTGCCCGTATATGTAATCGGTATTTCGTTATCAACCTTTATGCTGTTTACAAGAATATATATAATTTGGTCTTTGGTTCGAACTATAGTTCACTCCTTTCTGTATGACGGACAGAAGATCGTTAGCATCAGGCGCGTCTGTACGGAGGTGTCCGTGGACTGCTGCGTCGGCTATGGGCCGCTTAGTGTGACGTCACTAACACTGCTGGACGGCCTTCTTATCCCGGGGGTGTCGGTTCTATCCGGGACAGCTTTTGTCCGTCTACTCTGATAGACAAGCGCGTTAAATCATTGCGTCCTCCCCAACGCATGTGCGTAGCTGTGGATTTCAATTTTCAAGGTGTTGCATTACATACTGTATCCCAGTGAGAATTTATGTATCGATTCCACTTTCCACAAAAGAGCCAATTAAATAGTACGTACTACATTAATACGCTTGCTAGACCGACATTAAAAGCACTTATTTCTTAGAGGAACAAACAAGGGGGTTTCTGTTTTACACCCTCTGTTAGGAATCGCTAGAGGGCGCTATGCCCCAATTTCGGACTGCCCACTAATTTTGTCAAGCGCCGCGACAGCAGCAAATGTTTGGCCTGGCGGCTCGTTGGTGGTTTCCTGGAAACTGAATACTCCATTCTAATTGTTGACCCTACTAGATTTAACACTTACGGTTTACGTAGCAACTAAAAAATTAATTTAAATTTAAGACAAATATAAATTAGCTGTGATGAATCTGATGACAAATTTTTATAAATGCATAATTAATGTAATAACCTATCAGGCGTCATGGTTTACTATTGAAACAATAGTTCTATCTGTACCCAAACAAAAACAAACCTTTTAGTCCCACTGTGAAATGGTTTTTAGTCTAATTAATAGTGAATCTTGTGTGCATACGCACAGGGTTCAAATGATTCATACGGCTCTGAGCTCTATGGGACTCAACTGCTAATGTCATTAGTCCCCTAGAACTTAGAACTAGTTAAACCTAACTAAACTAAGGACATCACACACATCCATGCCCGAGGCAGGATTCGAACCTGCGACCGTAGCGGTCTCGCGGTTCCAGACTGCAGCGCCAGAACCGCGCTTCCACTTCAGCCAGCCATACGCACAGGGAAATGAATTTTGCATTTTATGATAAAAGATCGGTAAACTTTTAGAATATTATTCCCTTATGTCAGTACCAACAATTACAAATGTTCACAATCGATTTCACCTTTTACATCTATATCTAACCGGTGCAAAATCTGTATTTTATTAAAATAGTTAACGTGAATCACACGATAGCATTTTAGTGATTAATGCTAACACATACCATTGTGTGAAATGAATATTCAGATTACCCAGTTTTGCTAAAAACGAAAGATTATTTATGAAGTAAGACCAGCTGTTGTACAACTGGTCAACAAATGAAAAAAAAATGGTTCAAATGGCTCTGTGCGCTATGGGACTTAACAGCTGTGGTCATCAGTCCCCTAGAACTTAGAAATACTTAAACCTAACTAACCTAAAGACATCAAACACTTCCATGCCCGAGGCAGGATTCGAACCTGCGACCGTAGCAGTCGCACGGTTCCGGACTGCGCGCCTAGAACCGCGAGACCACCGCGGCCGGCAACAAATGAAAACATCGGACGTTCGTGGCCTACACATTTCTTACATATTTATATGCTTCTTACTATTGCATTTTTAATAATACTGAAGGATGCTCATATATTGACGAAATTAATGTGGGCATTCACAGATTTACTAGGTAAACTCGAAACAATCTGATTAATAAGAAAAGGAATGTGTACAACAGCGAGCTGTGTAGAACTAAACGAAATTCGCTATCACGTATTATTTATTGTAATTTGTTTTTCAATAAAGCCACAAAAAAATAAATTTTGTGATCGAACATGATAGAAAGCTTCCTTTTGCTGCGACATCTGCAACTTTCATTGTCTAACATTAAACTATTTCACATTAGTCGATAGTGAAGAGACATCGTCCCTTTTATTTGGTTTCCTATCTGAATAACTGTGGAGACAGGCGTTCTTCACCTGGCATTGCGAGAGTTGAAGAAGGTCTTTTCATGTTAGTTAAAATACCGAGTGATCAAAAAGTCAGTATAAATTTGAAAACTGAATAAATCTCGGAATAATGTAGATAGAGAGGTATAAATTGACACACATGCTTGGAATGACATGGGGTTTTATTACAACGAAAAAAATACAGAAGTTCAAAAAATGTAGGACAGATGGTGCTTCATCTGATCAGAATAGCAATAATTAGCATAACGAAGTAAGACAAAGCAAAGATGATGTTCTTTACAGGAAATGCTCAATACGTCCACCATCATTCCTCAACAACGGCTGTAGTCGAGGAATAATGTTGTGAACAGCACTGTAAAGTACGTCCGGAGTTATGGTGAGGCATTGGCGTCGGATGTTGTCTTTCAGCATCCCTAGAGATGTCGGTCGATCACGATACACTTGCGACTTCAGGTAACCCCAAAGCCAAGAATGGCACGGAGTGAGGTCTGGGGACCTGGGAGGCCAAGCATGACGAAAGTGGCGGCTGAGCACACGATCATCGCCAAACGACGCGCGCAAGAGGTCTGTCGGACATTTTGTGAACTTTGTTTTTTTTCTTGGTTATAATAAAACCCCATGTCATTCAAAGCATGTGTGTCAAATTTTACCTCTCTATCTACATTATTCCGTGGTTTATTCAGTTTTCAAATTTAACCTGACTTTTTGATCACCCGGTACACTGAGGTGACAAAGGTCATGGGATACCTCCTCTTATCGTGTCGGACCTTCTTTTCCCGGCATAGTGAACCACCTCTATGTGTCATGGACTCAACGAATAGTTGCAAGTCCCCTGCAGAAATATTGAGCCACGCTGCCTCTATAGCCGTCCATAATTGCGAAACTATTGCCAGTGCACGATTTTGTGCACGAGCTGACCTCTCGATTATGTCCCATAAATATTCGATGAGATTCGTGTCGGGCGATTTAGGTGGCCAAATCACTCGCTCGAATTGTGCAGAATGGCGCATTGTCATCGGTTAAAATTCCATTGTTGTTCGGGAACATGAAGTCCATGAACGGCTGCAAGTGGTCTCCAAGTAGCCGAGAATAGCCATTTCCAGTGTATGACCGGTTCAGTCGGACCCAGTCCGTTCCATGTAAACACAGCCCTCACCATTACGGAGCCACCACGATCTTGCACAGTGTCTTATTGCGCCATGCCTTCGCGGGGTCTGCGCCACACTCGAACCCTACCATCAGCTCTTACCAATTGAAATGAGGATTCATCTGACCAAGCCACATTCCTCCACTCGTCTAGGGTCCAACTGATATGGTCACGAGGCCAGGAGAGGCGTTGCAGGCCATGTCGTGGTGTCTACAAAGGCACTCGCGCCGGTCGTCTGGTGCCACAGCCCATTAACGCTAAATTTCGCCGCACTGTCCTAATGGATACGTTCGTCGTACGTCCCAGACTGATTTCTACGGTTATTTCACGCAGTGTTGTTTGTCTCTTACCACTGATAACTCTACGCAAACGCCGCTGCTCTAGATCGTTAAATGAATGCCGTCGATCACTGCGTTGCCCGTAGTGAGAGCTAATGCGTGAAATGTGGTGTTCTCGGCACATTCTTGACGCTGTGGGTCTCGCAATATTGACTCCCCTATCGATTTCCGATATGGAACGTTCCATACGTGTAGATCCTACTACCTCCCCGCGTTCAAAGTGTGGTGTCACCGCCAGACACCACACTTGCTAGGTGGTAGCCTTTAAATCGGCTACGGTCCGTTAGTATACGTCGGACCCGCGTGTCGCCACTATCAGTGATTGCAGACCGAGCGCCGCCACACGGCAGGTCCAGTCTAGAGAGACTCCCTAGCACTCGCCCCAGTTGTACAGCCGTCTTTGCTAGCGATGGTTCACTGTCTACATACACTCTCATTTGCAGAGACGACAGTTTAGCATAGCATTCAGCTACGTCATTTGCTACGACCTAGCAAGGTGCCATATTCAGTTACTATGAATGTATTCTGAACAGATAATATTGTGAATCATGTACCGTCAAGAGCGACGTTCATCATTAATGGATTAAAGTTAAGTATCAAACTAATTACGTCCGCTTTCTGAAGTCTAATTCCTTGTCATGTTCCAGACCTCACGTCACTATAGTTCCTCCCTCCTCACGCCAGCCTGCCTGAGATGAAACGCGTGCATTTCGGCCTCCACTAGAAACACGGTGTTGGCTCTTCTGCCAACACAACACAAAGTCTGTTAATTGTGGTGTCACCGCCAGACACCACACTTGCTAGGTGGTAGCCTTTAAATCGGCCGCGGTCCGTTAGTATACGCCGGACCCGCGTGTTGCAACTGTCAGTGATTGCAGACCGAGCACCGCCACACGGCAGGTATAGAGAGACGTCCTAGCACTCGCTCCAGTTGTACAGCAGACTTAGCTAGGAATGGTTCACTGACAAATACGCTCTCATTTGCCAAGACGATAGTTAGTATAGCCTTCAGCTACGTCATTTGCTACGACCTAGCAAGGCGCCATTACCAGTTTATATTGAGATTATAAATTATGTATCATCAAGAGCGATGTTCTCCAATTATGGACTAAAGTTAAGTATTCCAAAATCTTCGTACTTTATTTGCAATTCTCAAGACATTGTCCTGTTCCAGACCTCACGCCAGTCTGCGTGAGCTTAAACGCGTGCCTTTCGGCTACCTCCCAGTGTCTTGGCTGTCTTGCCAAGTCACTACATTAATTTTCGTCGTGCGGCCATAGTTAGGTCGTAAACTTTTTCACAGGAATCACCTGAGTACAAATGACATTTCTGCCAATGCACTGCTCTTTCATATACCTTGTGTACGCGATATTATCGCTATTTGTATATATGCATATCGCTGTCTGATGACTTTTGTCAGTATAGATGTTTGCAGTTAGTAGCGAGCATGAGACCGTTAGTGCAGTAAAACAGAATCACTCTACCATACCAATCAAAAGTGGCTCTGAGCGCTATGGGACTTAACATCTGTGGTCATAAGTTCCCTAGAGCTTAGAACTACTTAAACCTAACTAACGTAAGGACATCACACACATCCATGCCCGAGGCAGGTTTCGAACCTGCGACCGTAGCGGTCACGCGGTTCCAGACTGAAGCGCCTAGAACCGCAAGGCCACACCGGCCGGTTACCAATCATAAATCGCCTAAATATATGTAGCCCCATTAGAAAAAGCTGAATCAAATCGCCACAGCGGAATTTGAAACAACATACACCCGAACAGGTGTTGCGTTAATGCATGTATGCGCTTTTGGTTGACTGTCTCGTGGAGCATAACGTGTAGACTAACTCTACTGGTGACTGTACACAGTGTCTTTATGTCAACTTCACAAAAAGAAATCGATTGTTGAATACGAACAAAAATACATCACAATCAAAGGTAGCTGTGACGGGAAAGGTCCAGAGCTCCGAGCGCTAATAGAAAGCACTGAATCTCAAATTGTTGTAGGTACGGACAGCTGGCTAAAGCCCAAAGTAATTTCAGCCGAAATTTCTACAAAGGACCTAATCGTATTCAGAAGGGATAGATTAAATACAGTTGGTGGTGGACTGTTTATTGCTGTTAGTAGTTTGCCTTGTAGTGAAACTAAAGTACACTACTGGCCATTAAAATTGCTACACCAAGAAGAAATGCAAATGATAAACGGGTATTCATTGGACAAATATATTATACTAGAACTGACATGTGACTACATTTTCACGCAATATGGGTGCATAGATCCTGAGAAATCAGTACCCAGAACAACCACCTCTGGCCGTAATAACGGCCTTGGTACGCTTGGGCATTGTGTCTAACATAGCTTGGATGGCGTGTACAGGTGCAGCTGCCCATGCAGCTTCAACACAATACCACAGTTCATCAAGAGTAGTGACTGGTGTATTGTGACGAGCCAGTTGCTCGGCCACCATTGACCAGACGTTTTGAATTGGTGATAGATCTGGAGAATGTGCTGGCCAGGGCAGCAGTCGAACATTTTCTGTATCCAGAAAGGCCCGTACATGACTTGTAACATGCGGTCGTGCATTATCCTGCTGAAATGTAGGGTTTGGCAGGAATCGAATGAAGGGTAGGGCCACAGGTCGTAACACATCATAAATGTAACGTCCACTGCTCAAAGTGCCGTCAATGCGAACAAGAGGTGACCGAGACGTGTAACCAATGACACCCCATACCATCACGCCGGGTGATACGCCAGTATGGCGACGACGAATACACACTTCCAATGTGCGTTCACTGCGATGTCGCCAAACACGGATGCGACCATCATGATGCTGTAAACAGAACCTGGATTTATACCAAAAAGTGACGTTTTGCCATTCGTGCACCGAGGTTCGTCGTTGAGTACACCATCGCATGCGCTCCTATCTCTGATGCAGCGCCAAGGGTAACCGTAGCCATGGTCTACGAGCTGATAGTCCATGCTACTACAGACGTCGTCTAACTGTTCATGGAGATGGTTGTTGTCCTGCAAACGTCCCCATGTGTTGACTCAGGGATCGAGACGTGGCTGCACGATCCGTTACATTCATGCGGATAAGATGCCTGTCATCTCGATTGCTAGTGATACGAGGTCGTTGGGATCCAGCACGGCATTCAGTATTACCCTCCTGAACCCACCGATTCCATATTCTGCTAACAGTCATTGGATCTCGACCAACGCGAGCACCAATGTCGCGATACGATAAACCGCAATCGCGATAGGCTACAATCCGGCCTTTATCAAAGTCGGAAATGTGATATTACGCATTTCTCCTCCTTACACGAGGCATCACAACAACGTTTCACCAGGCAACGCCGGTCTACTGCTGTTTGTGTATGAGAAATCGGTTGGAAACTTTCCTCATGTCAGCACTTTGTAGGTGTCGCCACCGGCGCCAACCTTGTGTGAATGCTCTGCAAAGCTAATCATTTGCGTATCACAGCATCTTCTTCCTGTCGTTTAAATTTCGCGTCTGTAGCACGTCATCTTCGTGGTGTAGCAATTTTAATGGCCAGTAGTGTAGATAGTTCCTGTGAGAGACTGTGGACAAGATTAAGCGCGACAACCGGAATAAATTAATAATTTGTTCCTATTACTGACACCAGGACTCTGATGATACAGTTGATGAACAGTTCAAAGGAAACTTCGCTGTCAGTTTGAATATGTATCACAGTCATACAATTATAGCTGGTGGTGACCTCAATCTGTCTTCGATTATGTTGGCGAAAATACTTGTTTAAAGTCGGTGGTAGGCATAAAATGTCGTCAGAAACCATACTGAATGCCTTCTCAGAATATTATAATGCACAAGCAGTAGCAGCGCGCTCGAAGTGTAAATGCTAGTGAAAACATTCCTGGCCTCTTAGGAACAAATAAACCTGACTAAATAACGAGCATCATTACCGATATAGGGATTAATGATCACAAGGATGATGTAGCTAGAGTGAATAAAGTAACGTCCAAACCACTAAAATTAATCAAAAATGCATCTGTTTAAAAAAGCAGATAAAAATTCGCTTGACACATTCCTAAGAGTCTCCACTCCTTCCAATCTGAGTTTTTAGGGGTAGATCAAATGTGGCTTACATTCAAAGAAATTGTATCGACGGCTATTGAGAGATATACAGGAAATAAATTAATAAGAGATAGTACTGATGCGCCATTGTACACAAAAGAGGTCAGAACGGTATTGCAGAAGCAACAAAAAAAGCACGCCAAATTTTTAAAAGAGAGGAGAGTCCAAGAGATCGGCGAGGATTTACAGAAGCTCGAAATTTAGCGCGAACTTCAGAGCGAGATATTTTTATTGGTTGCCACAACGAAACTCTTTCTCGAAATAGTGATGTTATTGATGACAGCGGCACTTAAGCGGAGTTACTAAACATGATTTTCCAAAATTCCTACAGAAAAGAAGACGAAGTAAATATTCCAGAATTCGAATCAAGAACGACTGCCAATGTGAGCAATCTTGAAGTAGCTATCCTTGTGTAGTGAAGCAGCTTAAAACGCTTAAAAAGGCAAGGCTTCCGGTCCAGATTGTATACCAGTCAGTTTCCTTTCACAGTATGCTCACACAATAACTCCATACTCAGAAATCATATACAACCGATCGTTAGTGCAAGGATACGTACCCGGAGACTGGAAAGTTGCAGAAGTCACACCAGTACCCAAGAAAGGAAACAGGAGTAATCCGTACAATTACAGACCCACATCACTAACGTCGATTTGCTCTACGATTTTCAAACACATACTATGCTCGAACATCACGAATCACCTCGAAGAAAACGATTTATTGACAACCAGCCAACACAGATTCAAAAATATTGTTCTTGCGAAACACAACTAGCACTTTATTCTCACGAAGTAATGAGTGCTATCGACAGGAGACGTCAAATTGATTCCCTAATTTTATATTTCCAGAAGGCTTTTCACACTGTTCCTCACAAGCTATTTCTAATTAAATTGCGTGCCTACGGAGCGTCGTCTCAGTTGCGTGAGCGGATTCGTGATTTTCTATCAGAAAGGTCACAATTCGTAGTAACTGACGGAAAGTCATCGAGTAAAACAGAAGTAATATCTAGCGTTCTCCAAGGACGTGCTACAGGCACTGTGTTGTTCCTGATCTACATACGCTGTTTAGGAGACAAAAACTTGTTCAAAAGGCTCTGAGCACTATGGGACTTAACTTCTGAGGTCATCAGATCAGTCCCCTAGAACTTGTAACTACTCAAACCTGACTAACCTAAGGACATCACACACATCCATGCCCGAGGCAGGATTCGAACCTGCGACCGTAGCGGTCACGCGGTTCCAGAGTGAAGCGCCTCGAACCATTCGGCCACACCGGCCGGCACGAAAAATAAAGATGTAGAACATTAATCAAATCAGTTTTATTTAAAAAGCTTTAAGAGTTTTCACATAAAAAATTCAGAGGCATTATTTTTCATCTCACTCTCGTAGCTTCACATTCAATTTTTCTACCACACGGGTGTCAACTAAAAATATATCAAATAAAATCATGTAGTTACCGCTAATGCCGGCCGGAGTGGCCGAGCGGTTAAAGGCGCTACGGTCTGGAACCGCACGACCGCTACGGTCGCAGGTTCGAATCCTGCCTCGGGCATGGATGTGTGTGATGTCCTTAGGTTTAAGTAGTTCTAAGTTCTAGGGGACTTATGACCACAGCAGTTGAGTCCCATAGTGCTCAGAGCCATTTGAACCATTTTTTTAGTTATCGCTAATAATTCAATTGGCAACGCACAGCAGTTGCTGCGACCAGATTTTTCTTCTCCTTTTCTTTTTTTATGTGACTGATACGTTCACTTATAACCAATTTTATTTTATTAACTTTACTGATCATTATCGGGGAGCGTGTTGCACCTCACAAAACTTCCCAGACTTTCTCCACTAGCCAGCCCTGTAATACACGTTTAATGTATTTTCTTATTTCATTTTTAAATGATGACATTCACTTTTGTATGTGCTGTAGTGTTTTTCTGACATAGCAAAACGTACTCCGGAAAGTTAAGGTTTCTCCAAATGTGAAAAAATATTTCAAGGTACAACATGGCCATGCATCTTGGAACAACTATTCTATTGAAAATTAAAAGCCTTGCAATGGTTAAAATCTTGTATGTACTGTACTTAGCCGTCCTTCTGTTAGATCATTACTTTACTACAAACCAATAATCAGTGAGTGAAATCAAATTAAGCAGCAGTATTTTCAAAACCGAGTTACACGTTAAATACTTTTGAAACTGGAACTACTGTACCGGCCGTAAGAAGTCAATGTGGGGAAATGGCGCCGGTACGGTATCTCGATCAGAGGATTAGCTGCTCTCTGTAATAAAAAAACTGAGTGAATGGATCGACGAACAATAACGATAAAAATGAGGTCAACAAAAAAGTGGTTACGTTCGCACTTTGCAAGAGAGTCGTTGGAGAGGAGAGGTTTCGAATCGTCGTGATATTCATTATCTGCAGTAGTCGAAGATCAGGGAATCACCTTCATTTCTGTGGTACAAGTGTAAATTCTGTGATATTCAAAAAATTTGCACCTACACTATTTGTTCTCGCTACATTAGCAACGTCTCACCACTACGCAGGTTATCTGCCAAATGGGGCCTGCCTCTATGTCTGCAGCCCGAAGGGTCGAGGTGCAAAGTAGCTCTAGGTACCTTACCAGTTTGCATGTATAAGGGATTCCGTAAATCACGACAGGCGTACGTTTTCAGGAAAACTCTATGCGTTTCTCCGTTTTCTTGTCGATGTTTATAAATACTTTTTTTCTAATAAATAAATTTAATTAAAGTAGTAAATAGTCAAATAACATGAAATTCACTAAAACTTCGTGCAAATACATGTGTTTTTTGGTTCTATTATCCCTCAAATGTCATATATATTAAATAATATAACCATTGATGAAAAAAAAATTATGTTTGAGCGGTAGTCGAACCGCCGCCTCATGCACGTTCGTCTTATATACCTCGAACGCTAACCCCCTTTTTTTTGGTGATCTCATTTTGTTCTATATTTTTTGTTGAAATCATTCGGAGCGGACGTTCGATGACACCCTTTCAGGCTCTTTGTTGATCCGTTTACTCGGTTTTTTCTTTTTTCATTACAGAGGGCAGCTAACTCTCTGACCGAACACGCTGAGCTACCGTGCCATCAACCACTTGACCACCATGAAATCGAACGTCCGGCACCTACTCACAGATACTTAAGACGTAACAGACGCGTAAAACATCTCTTGCGATTTTCTCGGAATTGCCAGAGTAATGCACCTTACTATTTGTGCCTTGTGTTGTTTTAATGGCCTGCTAAAGGTGTACAAACTTTGAAGAAAATCTGTGATCCCAACGTCGTGAGCCGGCCGCGGTGGTCTAGCGGTTCTAGGCGCTCAGTCCGGAACCGCGCGACTGCTACGGTCGCAGGTTCGAATCCTGCCTCGGGCATGGATGTGTGTAATGTCCTTCGGTTAGTTAGGTTTAAGTAGTTCTAAGTTCTAGGGGACTGATGACCACAGATGTTAAGTCCCATAGTGCTCAGAGCCATTTGAACCACCGTCGTGGCCTCCCCTTGTTCGTTAATTTGCAGATGGCAAAAGACCTTCTGTTTCAAGACACAATATGGTGCAAAACTGAGGATGTGGGGCTTAGCCGACCATGCATTATATAACTAGTTTTAAAAATATATTGAGTTTTACTTGCTATAAAATTCTATAACTGAAAAACGAACCGTATGTTCCAAATAGCTTTAATATGTTATACAGTACTTAACTGTGTAGAACTCGAAATATTTACAAATTCTGCACGAAACACAACCTCGGGTCTAGCAATAACCAACACTGTAGAACGTCATGGAAACTGCTAATTGGGGCCTCTAGTATGCATACCTTTATGTGATTCTATGATCAGTCACTTGACTGGAGTAACGATCAAACAATCATCATGTGTTCCTGTGTACACTATCCTCTAAGTACAACTCTCTCCCCTATTTATTATATGTAGCACGTAGTTAATATTAAATCTTTGACAATAAAGTGTACGAGGTGCATTCAAGTTCTAAGGCCTCCGATTTTTTTTTTCTCCGGAGTGGAAAGAGATAGAAACATGCGCATTGTTTTAAAATGAGGCCGCGTTCATTGTCAATACGTCCCAGAGATGGCAGCACCTTACGGCAGATGGAATTTTACCGCCAGCGGCGAGAATGAGAACTGTTTTAAATACTTAAAATGGCGACGTTTTCCTTACTTGAACAGCGTGCAATCATTCGTTTTCTGAATTTGCGTGGTGTGAAACCAATTGAAATTCATCGACAATTGAAGGAGACATGTGGTAATGGAGTTATGGATGTGTCGAAAGTGCGTTCGTGGGTGCGACAGTTTAATGAAGGCAGATCATCGTGTGACAACAAACCGAAACAACCTCGGGCTCGCACAAGCCGGTCTGACGACATGATCGAAAAGTGGAGAGAATTGTTTTGGGGGATCGCCGAATGATTGTTGAACAGAACGCCCCCAGATTTAGCATTTCTGTGGGTTCTGTGCACACAATCCTGTATGACGACCGGAAAATGCGAAAAGTGTCATCCAGGTGGGTGCCACGAATGCTGACAGACGACCACACGGCTGCCCGTGTGGCTGTTGCCAAGCAATGTTGACGCGCAATGACAACATGAATGGAACTTTCTTTTCGTCTCAGTTGTGACAATGGATGAGACGTGGATGCCATTTTTCAATCCAGAAACAAAGCGCCAGTCAGCTCAATGGAAGCACACAGATTCACCGCCACCAAAAAAATTTCGGGTAACCGCCAGTGCTGAAAAAAATGATGGTGTCCATGTTCTGGGACAGCGAGCGCGTAATCCTTACCCATTGCGTTCCAAAGGGCACTACGGTAACAGGTGCATCCCACGAAAATGTTTTGAAGAACAAATTCCTTCCTGCACTGCAACAAAAACGTCCGGGAAGGGCTGCGCGTGTGCTGTTTCACCAAGACAACGCACCTGCACATCGAGCTAACGTTACGCAACAGTTTGTTCGTGATAACAACTTTGAAGTGATTCCTCATGCTCCCTACTCACCTGACCTGGCTCCTAGTGACTTTTGGCTTTTTCCAACAATGAAAGACACTCCCCGTGGCCGCACATTCACCAGCCGTGCTGCTATTGCCTCAGCGATTTTCCAGTGGTCGAAACAGACTCCTAAAGAAGCCTTCACCGCTGCCATGGAATCATGGCGTCAGCGTTGTGAAAAATGTGTACGTCTGCAGGGCGATTACGTCGAGAAGTAACGCCAGTTTCATCGATTTCGGGTGAGTAGTTAATTAGAAAAAAAATCGGAGGCCTTAGAACTTGAATGCACCTCGTATATCTGAAGATGGTATATACCGGTTGAAAAAGGTCATAAATACCACTTTGATCCAAACTGCGTCATTGAAAAAGTTATGTTTATTTTTTATCATTATTCTGTGAATTATGTAGTGACACGTCCAATGACCGAAAGCCTATAGCTCAGGCGACACTTCGAATCCTGAGGAGAAGAAGAGTAAGCTGTTGTGTCGGCAGGCCAATGTCCTATAGGACGACAGCATCAGGGAGTTTAGTCTAGTGTAGATACAGTCCGTAAACGCTGCAGTTATAGCTCTGCTGCCCTATTGTGTTCGAGATGGATCTCGTGAGCTGTTGCCCAACGCGACGCATCTTCATAATGAAGTTGTCACTGCGGCAGCGTTATTGTGTTAGGAATACCTCTCCCATTATCCGCCACATTCTTGAAGGATAGCGAAGTGCAGTGACCCCTTCCGTAAACCGAGTTGCATTTTCCCTTTTAGCAAGTTTATTATCAGCGCAGCAGTTTCTTTATGTAAAGTGAGTTACTGTCTTCCAAGCTCGTTAAAAGCCCAGATAACCAGTTTTGTATACAGAGGGACACAATGGGCCAGCAGACACGTTAAACAGGCGGTTGTATTACGAATAGTTTTGAGTGCTATAAAGGTTAAAGTAAGAACGTAGAGGATTTTATTCTGGTGATATGTAACGAGATGTGCGAGCGCAGGAAATTCCTCGGTAATCCACAACTTTGAGCTCCGCGCCATTACAGCATGTTATCCGAGAAACTCAGAAATAGCATGGTACCTATATTTTTAGTCTTAACAAACCCGTGACCGCTAAGTCAACAAAGACGGATCATTATTATTATTTTAAAAAGTACTGCCAAAAAGTTTTCCTTGACTTTACTTAAGAAACAATGATGGTGTTTGTGTGGGTCTAGAGGAAAGTGTTTACAAGAGACGTTGCAACAGTTACGCGCCAGACAAAGTAAACACAACATTTACGAGATAAAGTTGTTAAGTCTTCGACAGCGTCATCTTAAGAATCAATACATTGGTCCCTCTAAATTTTTCAGCTTCTGACTAAAATATGATTTTCCCAGCTGTCCAAAGTAATAGTCTGTCTAAGAATCATTATTTGATATGAGTCTTCTTCCACTGCGTCATTTCTTAAGGTTTGGAGATGAAGTTTAAATTCTGGGAGCCAAAGGCCGAACCAGACGAATACGGTAGATGTTAAAGCAGTTCGTCGTGAAGAACACGCCGTATTGCAGCGACTATCCGGGATATATCTGAGGACGCGCCACCATGATGGAACAGAATTTTCTTCTTCTGTAGATGCGAATGTTAACCTAAAAGTGCATCCCTCAGTTAATGTAGTACTGAGGTTAATGCTTCCTGGTGGTGATTCTACATGTGAGCATCTCAGCAAGAAGACGGTCGTCATGACGCTTCCTGTATTGGGACAAATCTTGCTTTCTTTTCTGCCTTTTCAGGTTTTGTCATACTTTGACTGCTTCTTCATATCTGGAGTGTGATGATGTAGTTGCGTTTCAAACTCTGTAACGACTTGCTAGAATTACTTTTAAAAACCATGAACTCTTGTGGGAAAACCGAAGCAGTGTTCATACGAATGCGTTCTTGGTCGACAGCTAACATATACGCCGCCCGTCGGACGGAATGCTTCGTCATAGCCAGAACATCGTGAATATTGTGAGGGACTCGGCCTACCGACATGTAATGTTGATGAGCTCGCATTCATTAGGCGGCTACTGAGCATGGCACTGCGAATTTTCATCGTAGTCATAACGGTCGTACAGGATTTTGAACGTCTTGAGTACCCATCGTCCTTAGCAGATACACGGCAATATTTAGAACCAACAGCTCATTTCTTGATGGTCGTCAGCGAAGGGGAAGAATGCTTTAATGTCAGTTGTAATAGTGGTGTTTATTCTTTTGGGGCAAACATTTTAAAGCCAATACATTTGTAACATGTTGTAAATCATTCTCATATATTTCTGTCTTGACTGTTTAAGGTATCGCTAGAAACAAGCGTCTTAATGCACACCTTTGAGATCTCACACTGCGTAATCTAAGGGACGGTTCTTCATAAAAGTCATAGATTTTTGTCACATACATGGGACTCTATGTTAGATAGTGAAAATTTAGAAACTACCTCGCAGAACTCTCTTCAGTATGTCTAGTACCTTTAAACGTAACGTCAGACGAAGTATGTAACGGACTCCATGACAGAAAATACCGCTCAGCCGTTACTATCAGCCATACATGTCCACATGACACGGTACTGACCAGCTGGCCTGATGACACCTTACACAAATACGTGGCACGTAGGTAGACGACCCCTGGTCTTCGCTTTTGTGCTCCGTGCAACAAAGAGTCAACTTCGGAATCTTCCGAGTTAGTCTCATAGCCTGGTATTGAGTACTGAGGGCAATGAGGGAATCCGGCTGAAGTTAACCGTGTTAGTTGTTTACCGCTACATTCATACATCGCTTTATGATGCGGGAAATGTGCAGCGGCTGGACGTAAGTACTGAAACACCAAAAACGCAACACATAACCATGCGTAATAATCCGTTGGCATTTAAAGCAGCCTCCAGTCGTCTCGGAATCCATAAATACATCCTGTATGGTTTTCAAAGGAATCATATACCGTTCTTCCTGCAAAACAGCAGCAAGGTCAGGTAACGGTGACGGAGGCAGATAATGATCATGCACACTTCTCTCCAAAGTAGACCATAAACGCTCAATAATATTGAGATCTGGTGACTGGGAAGGCTAGGGGAGATGCAACAATCCATCCTCGGAGTGCCAAAACCGGTCCTGGACAATTCAAGCTGTGCGAACAGGGGCTCTGTCCTCTAAACACAGCATCATCATTGGTGAACAAACTTTATACCTCCCGACGGACCTGACCAGCCAAAAAGTCACATGATCCTGGGCAATAAAAATGGCTCTGAGCACTATGGGACTCAACTGCTGTGGTCATAAGTCCCCTAGAACTTAGAACTACTTAAACCTAACTAACCTAAGGACAACACACACATCCATGCCCGAGGCAGGATTCGAACCTGCGGTCGTGCGGTTCCAGACTGTAGCGCCTTTAACCGCTCGGCCACTCCGGCCGGCTGATCCTGGGCAATAATACAAACTTGCGGACTAACTATAGGGTCTATGGAATACCACGATATGGCTGCCCAAACTGTCATCGAACCCCAGCCATGTTACACTCTTGGGACGTAAACTTGGCCAGTAGTTGGAAAAAGTGTGGAATGAGACACATTCGACCAAATGACTTCCTTCCATTGCTCCATAATCCAGGTCTTATGACTTCGGCACCACGTTTTCCTGTTACGAGCATTCGCGTGACATAATTTTGCGCGACATTCAGTTCTGAGTGACTTTTGCAACTGTCGTTCTCTTCTTTTTGGTCACAATCCTCGTCAATGACCGTCCGTCACGATCACTAAACACACTTTCATCCTTGTTGTGACTTAGCGGATGATGATTTCCCGCTTTCCCTCTATGCGGTATAAATCTTCGACGTGTTGCCTCTTGAAGCACCAAACACTTCGGCTCTCTGTGTTATTGAAGCACCCACCACCCGAACACCAAAAATTTTTCCGCGTTCGAATGTACTTAGCTGCGACCTACCCACTCACAACTACACAGAATACTGTCTAAACACGACTGACACCAGCAACATATTGTGGACGTTGCAGGGGTGCCGTTCCATGCGACTGGAAAAACGTGCATGTAGTTCCATTCTTTATGAACGTCGAAGGACAGATACACGGCACAACAAACTTTGATCAATGGCGTCAATTTACTATGGAATTATCCTAGAATATATTCTAACTTCGTCCCCCTCTGTAGCCGAGTGGTAGTGTTGTTTGTGTCGGCCAGCCGCTGTGGCCGAGCGGTTCTAGGCGCTTCAGTCCGGAACCACGTTGCTGCTACCGTCGCAGGTTCGAATCCTGCCTCGGGCATGGATGTGTGTGATGTCCTTAGGTTAGTTAGGTTTAAGTAGTTCTAAGTCTAGGGGACTGATGACCTTAGATGTTAAGTCCCATAGAGCTTAGAGCCATTTGATTGTGTCGTCGTGTGTGTCACATAGTCGTTTGATCCGTAGCGTTACCTTTGTGTGTCCACTGGTAGCGTTATAGTCTGCTCATAATGCCGTCATGGATTCCAAGTGTGTTCCGAGAAAATGTACAGTTAGCTTTCGTTTCTATAAAACCATGAATTCCGTGCAGCCTGGATTTACGGAGATTCGTGACTGGCTTGTTTATACCATTAATGTAACATCTGATCAGATTATACTGCCTATTTTGATTCTGGTAACTCGTTACGGAAAAGCAGTTACAGAAAAATAAACCAACTTATATTGCCTTTGTAGACATGGAAAAGGCATTTGCTGGCAAGAGATGTTCAGAGTGCTGAGGAAAAGTGGAATAAAGTACAAAGACATCCGTATGATACTCAGTTTCTATAAGAATGAGGTGGCAGTGATTACGAACAGTCACCATGAACAAGAAGCAAATATTAGAAAAGGAGTAAGGCAAGGATGTGCTCTCTCTCCTCTTATATTCAATGCTTACATTCAGGAATCTATAGACCAAGTTCGAGAAACTACTGAGGTGGGGATCAAAATTAATGGGCAGAAGATAGGCATGCTACGTTATGCAGAGGATATTGCTATAGTCACGGAGACAAAAGAAGATCTAGAGGAAGTCCTCAGAGCAATGGAAAAAAATTCTATGCAGTCAGTATGGAATGAGAATAAACAAGAAAAAGACTAAAGTGATGGTATGCAGTACAGGAGCAGAATATGAACCTCTGAGAATGAGAATTGGAAGAGAGGAGGTGGAAGGGATAGAGGAATTTACTTACCTGGGAAGCAAAATCACAAGAGATGGTAGAAGCCGGAAAGAAATGGCGACCAGAATACAAAAGGACAAAATTGCATTTAATCGGAGGAGAAACTTACTCACCAGCAACAACATCAGTCTGAAAATAAGGAAACGTATCATGAAATGTCTCGTTTGGGCTGTGGCCCTAAACGGATGTAGAACTTGGACAATTGGAAGAGAAGAGAGAAGATGGCTAGAGGCCCTGGAGATGTGGTGCTATAGAAGGATGATGAAGATCAGCTGGAGAGACAAAGTAACAAATGAAGAGGTGCTTAGAAGAGTACGTAACATTTCGTCCCATCTACAGGTCTGTGGTCACTGCATTCATATAAAGTATAGTGCGCAAGTGGGGACGTGCTTTCTCTTCAATGAAAGTGGCCACCTTACACTGGACTATTCGCGGCGCGTGTTTGTACCGAAGTCCGCATTTGAACAGCGTCGAAAATTTATGTTAGCTGATTTCCTTTCTATTGCTCACGAAGTTGTTGCCACGTCTTCCCGGGGTGTTATGGAACAACAGAGAAGGCTCATCCTTAACTCGTATACGTGTAACTCTCACCCGCCTCTCCCTGAAGTAAGTCTATTGGTTGATGTACCTTGTAGTGATGAGTCCTGCATTCCTGATGCGGGTCAATGGTGCGTAAACAGCTGCTGAGGTCGCTAGTGTTTCTCCTAGTATCCCATCCGAAGTTAAGGTAACTACTCCGAAACCATGAGAGGATGGGGAAGTCATTTAGCCTTCCGGTGTTCCAGTGATTCAACAGCAGCATATTGAGGCGACCCTAAATTTACCTGTTCCCTTGATGTCACCCATTCAGTTGAAGTCGGAATGCCCTACTGTTGTTACTACTGTGGATGCGATTGGTGGCCAGAAAGTCCTACCTGTCGACCAAGATGTTGTGATGAATGATCCCTCTCATGTGACCCTTCTGAACTGCAAATGGTGCATTGCATCGTAGTCGCTGCAAAGAAGGCGTCCAACTTGGGCATGCAGTAGCTCGTAAAAAGAAGAAACCTAAAGATTCCAGAGCGAGGAGGGGTGCAAGCCACCCCACCAACGCCCCTCCTACTCCCGACCCCGCTACCCTGTGACTCGTCAATGGACTTGGTAATGGACCTTGTCACACACTGATAATGTAATTCAGTTAGTCAGTAGATCTACTTTTGTTTGTTTTTGTTAAAATATGCAGGCTCACACAATTCTTTCTTTGAAAGTTAATACGGTGGAATCGGACCTGCTGCTCGCTTCGTTGCATCGGTTTATCTGACAAGGGAACCTCTCCATCGCACCTCCCTCAGATTTAGTTATAAGTTGTCACAGTGGATAGGCCTTGAAAAACTGAACACAGATCAATCGAGAAAACAGGAAGAAGTTGTGTGGAACCGTGAAAAAAATTAGTAAAATATAGAAACTGAGTAGCCCATGTGGAAGATAAAGCAACATCAAGGGGAACGTGAGTTCAGGAGCGCCGTGGTCACGTGGTTAGCGTGAGTAGCTTCGGAACGAGAGGTCCTGGGTTCAAGTCTTCCCTCGACTGAAAATTTTACTTTCTTTATTTTCGCAAAGTTATGATCTGTCCGTTCGTTCATTGACGTCTCTGTTCACTGCAATAAGTTTAGTGTCTGTGTTTTGCGACCGCACCGCAAAACCGTGCGATTAGTAGACGAAAGGACGTGCCTCTCCAATGGGAACCGAAAACATTTGATCGCAAGGTCATAGGTCAACCGATTCCTCCACGGGAAAACACGTCTAATATATTCTGTACGACACTGGTGACGGTATGTGCGTCACATGACAGGAATATGTTGTCGACCCACCTAACTTGTACACTTAGCGAATGGGTAAAAAGATTCTTCTACCTTGCCCGATTTAGGTTTTCTTGTGGATGTGATAATCACTCCCAAAAAAGTGATGAAAACATAAGAGTGTCACATAAACTGAAAATGAAAAATTAAACTTTTCACTCGAGGGAAGACTTGAACCTAGGACCTCTCGTTCCGTAGCTGCTCATGCTAACCACGGGACCACGGCACTGCTTGAGTCCCAGTGTCCTTGGTGTTGCCTATCTTCGCATGGACTTCTCAGTTTGTATATTTTACTAATTTTTTTCATAGTTCTACACAACTTCCTCCTGTTTTCTCGATTGATCTGTGTTCAGTTTTTCAAGGCCTATCCACTGTGCCAACTTATAACTAGATCTGAGGGGGGTGCGATGGGGAGGTTCCCTTGTCAGATACCCTGTGCGGATGTCGTATACCTACAACGACTGAAAATCTGCACAGGTCACACCAATATTCAAGAAAGGTAGTAGGAGTAATCCACTAAATTACAGGCCCAATTCGTTAACATCGTTATGCAGCAGGATTTTAGAACATTGTGTTCGAACATAATGAATTACCTCGAAGAAAACGGTCTATTGACACACAGTCAGCATGGGTTTAGAAAACATCGTTCCTGTGAAACACAACTAGCTCTTTATTCAAATGAAGTGCTGAGTGCGATTGACAAGGGATTTCAGATCGATTCCGTATTTCTGCATTTCCGGAAGGCTTTTGAGACTGTACCACACAAGCGGCTCGTAGTGAAATTGCGTGCTTATGGAATATCGTCTCATTTATGTGACTGGATCTGTGATTTTCTGTCAGAGAGGTCTCAGTTCGTAGTAATTGACGGAAAGTCATCGAGTAAAACAGTAGTGATTTCAGGCGTTCCCCAAGGTAGTGTTATAGGCCCTTTGCTGTTCCTTATCTATATAAACGATTTGGGAGATAATCTGAGCAGCCGTCTTCCGTTGTTTGCAGATGACGCTGTCGTTTATCGACCAACAAAGTCATCAAAAGATCAAAATAAACTGAAAAACGATTTAGAAGAAATATCGGAATGGTGCAAAAAGTGGCAGTTGACCTTAAATAACGAAAAGTGTGAGGTCATCCACGTGATTGCTAAAAGGAACTCAAACTTCGGTTACACGATCAATCAGTCTAATCTAAAAGCCGTAAATTCAACTAATACCTAGGTATTACAATTACGAACAACTTAAATTGGAAGGAACACATAGAAAATGTTGTGGGGAAGGCTAACCAAAGGCTGCGTTTTATTGGCAGGGCAGTTAGAAAATGTAACAGACCTACTAAGGAGACTGCCTACACTACGCTTGTCCGTCCTGTTTTAGAATATTGCTGCGCGGTGTGGGATCCTTACCAGATAGGACTGACGGAGTACATCGAAAAAGATCAAAGAAAGACAGCACGTTTTGTATTATCGCGAAATATGGGAGAGAGTGTCACAGCAATGATACAGGATTTGGGATGGACATCATTAAAAGAAGGGCGTTTTTCGTTGCGACGGAATCCTCTCACGAAATTCCAATCACCAACTTTCTGCTCCGAATGCGAAAATATTTTGTTGACACCGACCTACATAGGGCGGAACGATCACCACGATAAAATAAGGGAAATCAGAGCTCGTACGGAAAGATATAGGTGTTCATTCTTTCCGCGCGCTATACGAGATTGGAATAATAGAGAACTGTGAAGGTGATTCGATGTACCCTCTGCCAGGCACTAAAATGTGATTTGCAGAGTATCCATGTAGATGTACAAGAAGTTCACTTTCCTCGTTTTCTCTCCCTGGTTTTTGTACAGTGTTTGATGTGGCTCCCGAATGTACCACGGGGATTGCCTTGTTTTTTAAGGGAGGACATTCCTATTAAACGGACTGGAGTTCTTGATAATGGTAGAAGAATAGGATGTAGTTTCCTTCACCACACATAATAAAAAATATATTTAAAAAGGTGGTCAAGGCGATAGACCCTAATGCGCGGGACCTGGGTTCGATTCCCGTCACTGCTAGGAAATTTTCCTTGGTGGGAGGACTGGACAGGAGTGCATTCAGTCTCGTGACGAATTTTGAGGAGTCCCCTGGTTGAGAGGTAGCGGCTCTAGGGTCGGAACCTTGACAACGGATGGAAGTGCGGTGTGCGGGTCTTCATGTCCCTCTATACCACATCCGACGATGAAAACATTGGCAGTGTATGACACGGTGGTCGGCCCACAATCCCGTGGTCTTCAGAACCTGATCACAGGGTTTACTTTTTACTAACTTCATTTGTGACGAGTTTTTTGGAAGGTGGAAATATCTTCTGTTGATGTCAACACAGAACAAAAAATATGAAACTGAGTCTGTTCTGTTCATTTACAATTTCCAGAAGGGCGTAGACAGCTGAATCCAGGTTGATTCTACTCTTCCTGAAATCGGGGGAAAAAAAAAAGATAAGCCGGCCGCGGTGGCCGAGCGGTTCTAGGCGCTCCAGTCCGGAGCCGCGCTGCTGCTGCGGTCGCAGGTTCGAATCCTGCCTCGAGCATGGGTGTGTGTGATGTCCTTAGGTTAGTTAGCTTTAAGTAGTTCTAAGTTCTAGGGGACTGATGACCACAGCAGTTGAGTCCCATAGTGCTCAGAGCCATTTGAACCATTTTGAAAAAAACGATACAGTACCGAACGGTCGCCCAGAACCGTATATCGGAACAGATGTGCAACTGGAATGTGACTGCTTTCATAATAAGGAAAAGCTTTCAGAATCAAATTTACGGGTCGGTGAACTCTGAGGAACTATGATAGGACCGTTACTGCTCGTGATAACATGAACTAGCTGTCAGACGTTTGTAGATCCTGAGGCTGCTCTCAGACGGTGTGGTGATATTCAAATACACTCCCGGAAATGGAAAAAAGAACACATTGACACCGGTGTGTCAGACCCACCATACTTGCTCCGGACACTGCGAGAGGGCTGTACAAGCAATGATCACACGCACGGCACAGCGGACACACCAGGAACCGCGGTGTTGGCCGTCGAATGGCGCTAGCTGCGCAGCATTTGTGCACCGCCGCCGTCAGTGTCAGCCAGTTTGCCGTGGCATACGGAGCTCCATCGCAGTCTTTAACACTGGTAGCATGCCGCGACAGCGTGGACGTGAACCGTATGTGCAGTTGACGGACTTTGAGCGAGGGCGTATAGTGGGCATGCGGGAGGCCGGGTGGACGTACCGCCGAATTTCTCAACACGTGGGGCGTGAAGTCTCCACAGTACATCGATGTTGTCGCCAGTGGTCGGCGGAAGGTGCACGTGCCCGTCGACCTGGGACCGGACCGCAGCGACGCACGGATGCACGCCAAGACCGTAGGATCCTACGCAGTGCCGTAGGGGACCGCACCGCCACTTCCCAGCAAATTAGGGACACTGTTGCTCCTGGGGTATCGGCGAGGACCATTCGCAACCGTCTCCATGAAGCTGGGCTGCGGTCCCGCACACCGTTAGGCCGTCTTCCGCTCACGCCCCAACATCGTGCAGCCCGTCTCCAGTGGTGTCGCGACAGGCGTGAATGGAGGGACGAATGGAGACGTGTCGTCTTCAGCGATGAGAGTCGCTTCTGCCTTGGTGCCAATGATGGTCGTATGCGTGATTGGCGCCGTGCAGGTGAGCGCCACAATCAGGACTGCATACGACCGAGGCACACAATGCCTACACCCGGCATCATGGTGTGGGGAGCGATCTCCTACACTGGCCGTACACCACTGGTGATCGTCGAGGGGACACTGAATAGTGCACGGTACATCCAAACCGTCATCGAACCCATCGTTCTACCATTCCTAGACCGGTAAGGGAACTTGCTGTTCCAACAGGACAATGCACGTCCGCATGTATCCCGTGCCACTCAACGTGCTCTAGAAGGTGTAAGTCAACTACCCTGGCCAGCAAGATCTCCGGATCTGTCCCCCATTGAGCATGTTTGGGACTGGATGAAGCGTCGTCTCACGCGGTCTGCACGTCCAGCACGAACGCTGGTCCAACTGAGGCGCCAGGTGGAAATGGCATGGCAAGCCGTTCCACAGGACTACATCCAGCATCTCTACGATCGTTTCCATGGGAGAATAGCAGCCTGCATTGCTGCGAAAGGTGGATATACACTGTACTAGTGCCGACATTGTGCATGCTCTGTTGCCTGTGTCTATGTGCCTGTGGTTCTGTCAGTGTGATCATGTGATGTATCTGACCCCAGGAATGTGTCAATAAAGTTTCCCCTTCCTGGGACAATGAATTCACGGTGTTCTTATTTCAATTTCCAGGAGTGTAGATAGCGTCGATAGAAAACTGTTAGGATATATGAGAAAATGTGAAGATGAGCAGTACAGGCAGGGGACTTTTAGACTAAATAAATGAACGACATGAAATGCCCGTAAATAGACAAAAAATTTCGACACCAGACTTCATCATCGGCTGTCGATCACTGGAATCAGTCACAACTGTTAAATATTTATAAGCATCTGTCCAAATAAATCAGTGCGAACCACCAGACGAATCTAGCCCTTGGTAAACTCAATACCAGACTAAGATTTATCGCAAGTGTATTTCACCATCAGCGGAGGTTCCTTAGATAACTGCCGCGCTACTGTTTTTTGAGTATTGTTCTTCGGCCTGGAGCTGTTCCCAAGCTATAAGTTAACGGGAAGCGTATCTTATATTCAATAACGAGTTGCACGTTGCGTCACCAGTTTGGTTACTCAACATGAGCACGTCGCATAAATTCTCAGCAAATTGCAGTGGAAGAGACTACAGAAAGCCGTTGTGCATTGCAGAGAGCCTTGCTCGCAAAATGTGAAGCTCCCGTCTTCCAATATGAGTGAAGAAACATTACTTTCTCCAATTTCCATCTCGCGTAATGACCGAGAGAGACAAATTATAAAGACCGGGTCAATGCAGAGGGATCCCCATAAAGTCTCGTCCCGGGCACCAACTATGAACGAAACAAAAGTGTGTGTGTGTGGGGGGGGGGGGGGGATAATTTTGGTGCACCATGTATCCTTCTACCTTCTACACACATCGTACTGTGGCTTACAGAATTTATATGGAGATATAAAGTGTGTCTTTAAAGCATGGTTAGTACAGCAATATTTAATATCCTGAAGCTGCATGGAGTCTTATTGGAGATTTAAGTAGTTTATTGTCGGATAGTTTCCATTCTTGATTGGTGCAAGGTGTAGGCTCAACTACACCCGCTAAGCGGAATTATTTGTTGCTTACTCTCAAAGCTAATGACTTAAATTTTGCGTGAGCGGCGGGCACTACCACACTTCTTCGCATTGTTAAGGAACAGTATCTGTCCTGGTGTATTTAGTGTGCGATGGCTTTTCGAAATAGACTGTGCCCTTACGGGGTGTTAACTTTCCTGAAAATCGGTAATCTCCATCATACTGAAGGTCGTCTGTTGTTAGGCACCTTTCATCCGATGTTGGCGTGCACACGACGGTAAGTACGTATCTCTCTTAAAGAGCCTTAATCACTTATGTCTCCTAGAGAAGCTTATCTTTGGGTGGGAAATGGAAAGTATGTCTTAAGCAGTTCGCCTGAACTCTGAGATGAGCCAGCCAGTAGAAACGTTTGGTGTGCCGAATCGGTTAGTTAGGGCCGCAGGGCCAGTGCCGTTACAACACTTGGCAATAAATTTCAAATATCTGTCCAGTCATGCAGGCTTAATTATCTCATTGGTTTTTCAGTCATTAAATAATATCATGGGCGTTAACATGAGATTTTTATGTTATATTACCCAAAAAATGGTTCAAATGGCTCTGAGCACTATGGGACTTAACATCCGAGGTCATCAGTCCCCTAGAACTTAGAACTACTTAAACCTAACTAACCTAAGGACATCACACACATCCATGCCCAAGGCAGGATTCGAACCTGCGACCGTAGCGGTCTCGCGGTTCCAGACATTCGCCTAGAACCGCTCGGCCACATCGGCCGGCTGTTATATTACATTTACGCACATATCACCATATATAATGATTTTTTTCACTGTGTAAAAACTCTAGGGACTGATCGAAGAGAGGATACGGAAAAGAAGGTCTAATGAACTTATGTCCGGAAATGCATAATTTCCATGCTAGAGACAATTTATTCAATCATACATTGTTAGTGACACTGGTCCCAAAATACGGTCGCCATTTATCCCAGCCCACACATTCCGGCTGCACCGATGCTGATGGTCCGCTGTCACCATAGTATCCCACAGGTGACTGTTGTGAAAGTTGAAGATACCACTTCGCATAAAGGTGGCCTCATCTGTGAATAGGATGGATGACACAAATGCCGGAATCGTGGTTGCCTGGTGAAGAAACCAGTGATTGAACTGCTCCCTATGTGGAAAGTCTATCGCCAGTAAGAATTATATCATATAGCCTATATATAGCCTATATATAAATAAATAATATAGCCTCGGATGTTGATGTAATTATGCTTATTTTTCATGGCATACTTTGGCTGGCTCTGTACTAAGACAAGTCGACGATAAGAAGAGAATTTTGAGAGATAGTAACACAGCAAGACCACGGGTCCTTTTGCCGCCTTTTTCGAATAACACATGAGATCGACACTTCCACCACCTACGTCTCAAATGATCAGTAACTGCATGGCCCAATTATGTGGTTTCTTTTTCAATCATAAATTTGTGTTCCGGAAATTGTGTTCAGCCACCGTATTTTATCCTGAGTTGTTTACCTCGACAGTGTCTTATCCAAGTGCTACGATAGTCCCGAGTATCCTATTTTAATGAACTGAAAAGCAATTATCTTCCTTAACAAAAGTTAATAAACTTTGTGGAGTTGTAAAATACATAATTATTTAGTGAGCATTTGTTTTTAAATACTCCATGTAATTTTCTTTAAAGGATAGTTGAGGTTTCATCGAAGTACAATTACTAAGAGAAGATTTAAAGTATTCAATTTAAAGGTTCTTCTTATTGAGACAACTGTGTTTACTATTTCAAGTATTATATAATTAATAGTGTTTCTAATATCGTATTGGGACAAAAATGTTGAGCCTAGATCTGAGTCTAACTATAGATTAGTTTCTGGGTCCCCCTGTTAATAGTAAGCCACATTTAAATTTCATATTATATGGCTCAAATAGCTCTGAGCACTATGGGACTTAACTTATGAGGTCATCAGTCCCCTAGAACTTAGAACTACTTAAACCTAACTAACCTAACGACATCACACACATCCATGCCCGAGGCAGGATTCGAACCTGCGGCCGTAGCGGTCGCGCGGTTCCAGACAGTAGCGCCTAGAACCGCTCGGCCACTCCGGCCGGCTTCATATTGTAGCAACAGTATTCAAGAAGTACAACTTTAATTCTCATAACCTATGTAAACTACAGTACGCAAATATCTACAATTATTCAAACTATGCTAGATTCAGCTATCACATATCCCATCTGAGCTAAATAGTATAAGGAAGTGAATTATTTTTGAGAATACAAATAATAACCAGTACAAAAGATACAATTGCTTGATACCTATTTCAATGATAGTAATTTCCAATAATTAAACTGACAAAAGAACCCCTTGACAAAGTTCGTAGTGCTCCGCTCCATCATTAGTATCATTTGCGTATAATGATCATTAGCTTCCTACTCTAATGTACAGATAGTAAGTGTTATTGAGAGCCAGTTGTTGCCTAAACGTATTAATACTCCACCTGTGTAGTTCATGTCAAATCATTGATACATTACTTGCTAAATTGCGTTACTGTCTTGTATCTCATCAGCAAAACAGAATTTCAGTATCAGGCACAATCAGTCCCAATAGTTAACTTCCTACATGAAACATTCTGGCTAGTTCTTGGTACAAATTCACTTAATTAGACTAGAGACTGTTTCCTTTTACATAATTACAGTTTACTTGATTACTAATAGGACCTTGGTTTGACTCCCGTTTGTTTTGCTACTGCTTCCTTTCTACAGAAATCTTTAAAGAAACAAAAATAGTCAGATACTTTTCGATTACGCACAACCACGGTCAAATAAATATCCTTTTACAGTAGTAGCACTATGGGTGTATTGCTAATTTAACAGTAGCCGTTAATGTCAAACTTCTGTCGAAATTCTGGTAGAGGTTAACAGTGGCTTTCCTGAATCAATTCCCATGGCTTCTGCTCTAACAGGAATTTGGCCAGTTACTAAACGCACCCTTGTTCGTCTGATCGGTTGAGGTAATGAGTTCACTGCTTACGGCACGTATAATGTACTAAATGTGCACATCTTTTCTTACCTAATTCATCGGAGCTAGCTGTGCGCGCAGGCAACGAGAAATTCTCTCCCATCTAAACGTACCGTGAACAGAGTACCATGCAACACATGTCAACAACAAATTTCACAAACAGAAAAAAATACATTTTATCACCGTTATGTCACATTAGGTTCATTTCATACGCATGAATTTTGTAAACTATAGATCGAACGTCGCGCTACTGAAGTTACTGAACGCCATAATTGGTGTAATATGTTCCCCGTAACATGACACAGATATTTCTAGTGCGATTATCCTCATAGAGAAATCTGCCGACACATTGCCTCCGGTAGATAACTACAGTGTGTAATGACGAAAGTATCCCACACACATGAGGTTGTATGTATGTATATATTGACCTGGGGACCTAGAAACAACGGAGAGGCTTCGTCCCCGCCATAGCCCTCAGTGGTACACAACCTTAAAAACCATCCACAGGCTGGCCGGCACACCGGACCTCGACACTAATCCACCGGGCGGATTCGTGCCGGGGACCGGCACCCCTACCCGCTCGCGAAACAATGCATTAGACTGCAGGGCTAGTCGGGCGAGCTGTTCACATGAGGTTACTTGCCTTCAGTTTCAAGAACAGGAGCCTTGAAGTGAAGTTATCCCCTTGCCATATTTTGACGAGTCCGACACGTGAAAAAGCTAAACGTCACGAGTCACACTCGTGGGAACGAAAGTTGCGCCAAACTATTTTTTATATATCGGATTTGGCTGTATTCCATACGTACATTATCCACAAAATCATACATGTCAGAGAAGGGAAACGTAATGTTGATTATAGAATAAATAAGACGTCAAAAAATGTCCAATCACCGGACCACGAAATGCGTGGAAAGACATCACTAGGTGAAACACCTCTTCGACTCCAAGCACGACATTGGGCCCTTTTCGCAAAACATATCAGTCTGACACCTGAAAAATCCAACAAAGTATGTCCAAAGTTTGCTTGAAACACGAAGTACAAAGCAAAACGACGTGGGAATGTACGGAATAAAGAGGCGTTACATCTATCACAATACTTTCGAAACTACCATGCCATACACGACTACTAATTCTTACATTTGTAGATATTTTCCTATTAGAAATTCGTTCAAGGGGAACTTTTATTCTTGTAATTACATTTGTTGTTGACAGTATCTACATTTAGGTGTCGTGTTATTATATTCCGTCTGAAGAAGTTAAACCTGAAGACGCCCACGAAGATTATAACTTCTATTAAAGTACCTTTATGTGTAAAAATTTATTTGTGGATTTTGAAGTATCGTTTGAAATATTGTATTACAAAATGTATGTATAAAAGGAACAAGAATTAAATTAGTGTTAAAACCTAGAAGAGCAGTATCATGTGAAACAAATCAAGGTGTAGCTACAAAACAGGTATCCGCATATCGGCGTGTATTGCGATTACCTCGCGCATCACACGGGTCCGTTTCGCGGGCGTCGGCCCCAGCCGCTTGGGCACGGATTTCGTCGAACTAAATGCTACGGCAAGGGGTTAAAGAACTGAACTTGTAATCCGTAGTACCAGAATTCAAATTTTGCTACTGCAGTGTTAAATAAAATTTTCGATAATTTTCATACATAGCTCTAGACGTATGCAAGAATGATACTTGGCATCTCCACAGCCTATTGATAAGTTCACCATCGCCCAGTTCAGATGAACGTTCCACCTCTCAAGAGGTATGATACAGAGTAGAAAGATGGACTCACAAACGGCTAAGCTACACTGTGTACTGCTCTATAATACGGAAAAAAAACATCCGTGATTTTTCGCACCAGATATTTCCCAGGTAGCGCCTTAATACAGGCTTTTCTAATTCTTTCAGGCCAAATCTCTAAACGCAGTGTAACATCTCCAGGCGGCTACTTGCTATTATTAATTACTTACATTTAGTGTATATTGAACAAAAACATAAAACATGAGTGGAGCAGCCTTTAGCTGCAATATTGGTTCAAATGGTTCAAATGGCTCAGAGCACTATGGGACTTAACATATGTGGTCATCAGTCCCCTAGAACTTAGAACTACTTAAACCTAACTAACCTAAGGACATCACACACATCCATGCCCGAGGCAGGATTCGAACCTGCGACCGTAGCGGTCACGCGGTTCCAGACTGAAGAGGCTAGAACCGCACGGCCACACCTGCAATATTAATACTCTGCAATTATACGTAAGAATACCTCCCTTAGCCTTTTTTGTTTTTTTTTTAGCAAACAAAGATTGTTACAAATCTAACGATTTCTGGTATTCTGGGCTGGTGTAGTAGACGAACGCATCTGTACTTTCTAGCAGTAGGTGACATATTAAAATTGTGAAAACGCAGCTCCCGTCCTTCAAAAAGCAAATAAGTTGACTATATAACAGTTTTTTTTCATTTGTTAGTTACAAATACGATGGGTCACAACCTAAATTAAGTTTTGCAGTCATTAACTCTCAGTAGTAGCAGAGAGCAGAGCCCAATCGTAAGTTTACTGACAGGAAGAAAGCGATGATAACGATGATAGAAATAAAACTGTAATTTACTCCAATTTCCCATGACGTCATGCAGAATAGGAAATACGGAACCCATCAACTAGG
The DNA here is from genome assembly GCF_021461385.2 of Schistocerca piceifrons. Taxonomy (NCBI): domain Eukaryota; kingdom Metazoa; phylum Arthropoda; class Insecta; order Orthoptera; family Acrididae; genus Schistocerca; species Schistocerca piceifrons. The sequence goes on along the minus strand of NC_060149.1, from coordinate 776,553,656 downwards.
ATAGTGAGAAAAGGCTCACTGGAAGAATTTACAGGCAACTACAACTCACCTGCGAAGGAATTTATTTACTAACGATCTTTAACTCCGTAGTGAATTCTGTCCTTCTCTCTGGTATCCCTAGAAGACATAAATAAAAGAAGGGACAGACTCGATTCGAAGGAGGCTTGCGCTACCTGTTACACATTTGTTTAGTCACAGCCAGAAATATGCTCAATAAATTACGGTGTACCATGCTAAAACAGGGAATTTTGTATCACTGAAATAACTGTTATTGAAACTCCAAAAAGTCATTTGCTAGGCGAGTCGAGAAACATGTAACAAAACATACACTGCTACGCCAAAACTTTGCCGGCCGGAGTGGCCGTGCGGTTCTAGGCGCTACAGTCTGGAACCGAGCGACCGCTACGGTCACAGGTTCGAATCCTGCATCGGGCGTGGATGTGTGTGATGTCCTTAGGTTAGTTAGGTTTAATTAGTTCTAAGTTCTAGGCGACTGATGACCTCAGAAGTTAAGTCGCATAGTGCTCAGAGCCAAGACTTCATCACACCTTGTTTAACACCGTGTTGGTCCAGTTGTGGACCGTAGTACACCGGCAGTTCTACATAGCATGGGCTCGACAAGTCCTTATCACGTTTCTAGAGGTACGTGGTACCAGATGTGTTGGCAAGGGTCACATAATTCCAGCAAATTACGGGACAGTGGTATCTGGATGCGCATCTAGCGCCCGATAGCGTCCCAGACGTGTTCCATCGGCTTCAGATCAGGCGAATTTGGTGGTCAAGAGATCAGCGTGAGAGCACTATCATTCTCCTCAAAGCGCCATAGCACTATTCTGATCTTCCGACACGGACAATTATCCTGCTGGAATATTCTAACGTCGTCAGGGAGAACATAAACTGTGAACGGAGCAGGTGGTTCGAATAACATTTACGTAGCCCACAGCTGTCATACTGCCTTCGATCACCACCCCATCCCCCCCCCCCTCCCCCATGACCGAACGAGGTACCGTAATGATTAGCACACTGGATTCGCCTTCGGGAGGACAACGGTCAAAACCCGCGTCCGGCACTCCTGATTTAAGTTTTCTGTGATTTCCCTAAATTGCTTCAGGCAAATGGCTGGATGGTTCCTTTGAACGGGCACGGCCGATTTCCTTTCTCATCCTTCCCTAATCCGATGGTATCGATGACCTCGCTGTCTGGTCCCCTTCCCTAAATCAGCCAACCAACAAACTAACAGGCCCATGGAATCGCAAGTGAATGTTCCCCATGGTGTAATATGGCCCCTACCGGCGTTCAGTGCGTATTTCGAACAGTCGTTCGCCAGGGTGATGGCGCATCACGATTATCGACTTGTTATAACAAGAAGTGTGACCCATCCGACCACGCAACACATTACATTTATACACGGTCCAATCGCGTCGATTCATTACTCACTGCAGTCGTAATGGCTGTAGTCGGCTTCTGAGCCCGTGTTCAACAGCGTGCACTGAACGGTGTCCTTCGGAACCCCTGTGCCTGCATCATCGTTGCACTCTCTCATCAGACCTGCTACACATCGCCGCCTATCCTGCTTTACAGACCGAGATAACATCTTACTTCCACTTCCTCTGATGAGGCACGGTCGTCCAACACCTTGTGGCCTACTCGTGGTTTCACCGTCCTTCAACCACTCATTGATTATCACGACAGTAGCCGAACAGCCGATCAGCTTCGCCATTTCCGGGATGCTCGTTCTTAGGCGGCGTGTCGTAACAATCTTTCCTTTGACAGTATCGTTAATGTCAGTGGATTTTCACGTCGTTGCCAGATTCACTCGCCCTTCTATTCCGCACCACTTACCGCGTCACGTCACATACAGCCATCAGGTGGCTTTGAATCTCGCGGTGGACCGTCTTGTCTATCAGTGTAGTGAACGGAATGGTGAAATTGATAGATATTCGGGATATCACTCTCCTCGCGCAGCATTCGCTAATCGAATCACAGAGAGATGAGGGACAGAGGTAGAACACTTGCCTAACAATTGGTTCAAATGGCTCTGAGCACTATGGGACTTAACATCTGTGGTCATCAGTCCCCTAGAACTTAGAACTACTTAAACCTAACTAACCTAAGGACATCACACACATCCATGCCCGAGGCAGGATTCGAACCTGCGACCGTAGCAGTCGCGCGGCTCCGGACTGCGCGCCTAGAACCGCGAGACCACCGCGGCCGGCGCCTAACAATTGTCGGTTCAGATACCCAACAGCTTATTCACGTTTTCCGTATTTTCCCCCATATAGCTTGAAACAAAAGCCGTGATGCTTCTGTTGAAAACGGCACGGTGATATCGTTTCTCATTCTAAGCTTGTAGCCGGCCGGTGTGACTGAGCGGTTCTAGGCGCGACCCCTACGGTCGCAGGTTTGAATCCTGCCTCGGGCAGGGATGTGTGTGAGTCCTTAGGTTAGTTAGGTTTAAGTAGTTCTAAGTTCTAGGGGACTGATGACCTCAGATGTTAAGTCCTATAGTGCTCACAGCCATTTGAACCATGCCCGAGGGAGGACTCGAACCTCCGACAGGGGGAGCCGCCCGGACCGCGAAAAGGTGCCTCAGACCGCGCGGCTACCCCGCAAGGCTGTAGTTACAATATAGCAGGTCAGCAACTGGAAGCAGTTAATTCCATAAATTATCTGGGAGTAGGCATTAGGAGTGATCTAAAATGGAATGATCGTATTAAGTTGATCGTCGGTAAAGCGGATGGCAGACAGATTCATTGGAAGAATCCTAAGGAAATGCAATCCGAAAACAAAGGAAGCAGGTTACAGTACACTTGTTCGCCCACTGCTTGAATACTAATCACCGGTGTGGGATCCGTACCAGATAGGGTTGATAGAAGAGATAGAGAAGATCAACGGAGAGCAGTGCACTTCGTTACAGGATCATTTAGTAGCCGCGACTGCGTTACGGAGATGATAGATAAACTCCAGTGGAAGACTCTGCAGGGGAGACGCTCAGTAGCTCGGTACGGGCTTTTGTTGAAGTTTCGAGTGTGGTGTCACCGCCAGACACCACACTTGCTAGGTGGTAGCCTTTAAATCGGCCGCGGTCCGTTAGTATACGTCGGACCCACGTGTCGCCACTATCAGTGATTGCAGACCGAGCGCCGCCACACGGCAGGTCTAGAGAGACTTCCTAGCACTCGCCCCAGTTGTACAGCCGACTTTGCTAGCGATGGTTCACTGACAAAATATGCTCTCATTTGCCGGGACGATAGTTAGCATAGCCTTCAGCTACGTCATTTGCTACGACCTAGCAAGGCGCCATTACCAGTTACTATTGATAATGTAAAACATGTACCATCAAGAGCGATGTTCACCAATTATGGATTAAAGTTAAGTATTCCTCAGCTACGTCCTTTTTTGCTAGTCTCATTTCCTTGACCTGTTCCAGACCTCACGCCAGCCTGCGTGAGCTAAAACGCGTGCCTTTCGGCTTCCTCTCATAGTGGGTTGGCTCTCTTGCCAATCCACAACATCGAGAACATACCTTCACCGAGGAGTCAAGCAGTATATTGCTTCCTCCTGCGTATATTTCGCGAAGAGACCTTGAGGACAAAATCAGAGAGATTAGAGTCCACACAGAGGCTTACCGACAGTCTTTCTTTCCACGAACAATACGAGACTGAAACAGAAGGGAGAACCGATAGAGGTACTCAATATACCCCCCGCCACACACCGCAGGTCGCTTGCGGAGTGTGGATGTAGATGTACAATAAGTCACCTAAATCCGTATTTGTGCTGGCTAATGTACATATGTTCTTTCTGTCATTTAGAAATAGTCACACGTAAGTACTGTGTTGCAGTATCTCGTCTGATCTTCAGGGGACTCATGAACCAACATATACGGCTGTATCTCTCAGGTGACTGGACGTTAAACTACAAACAGAACTAGAAATGTTGTTCCCCCCAATACGCATTAGGACTGTGATCCTCAGAAAGTATCATGGCCCCGACTTGTAACCAGATACGAAGAATTACTATCAGCTGCGACCTTTGACGTATTTGTTTTAGGATAGGCGGGCACCATTTATTGTTTTACATGTGAAACGAAGGTAGACACTGACTGTACCTGAGATGAAGAGCTTCGTAGGTAAACAGGGTGACAGTACTTCCTCTCTTGGCGTATTTCAGCTCTTCGTTGACAGACTGTACGCAAGTGCAAACAGATAGTCGATATTGAACAATTAGTTCATTAGCTCACTCGATGCGCAAATGGTTGTGAAAGCATACTTGACCTCTTAGCAACAAATAATCCTGGACAAATGGGAAGTATCATGACGAATACAGGGATTAGCGACCACAAGGCAGTTGCTGCTAGGCTGAATACCGTAACACCTACAACCATCAAAAAGCAACGCGAAGTACATATATTTAAAAAAGCTGATAAAAATGTTCTTAACGCCTTTTTAAGAGACCGTGTTCACTCCTTCCGCTCTGATCACGTAAACGTAGAAAAGATGTGGAATGATTTCAAAGAGATGGTATCGACGGCAATTGAGAGAGATATACCACACAAATTATTAAGTGTTGGTACTGATCCCCTATGGTAGACAAAACGGGTCAGATCGCTGTTGCAGAAGCAGCGATAAAGCATGCCAAATTTAAAAGAACGCAAAATCCCCAAGATTGGCAAAGTTCTGCAGAAGTTCGAAATATACTACGTACTTCAATGCGAGATGCTTTTAATAATTTTCACAACGAAACTCTGTCTCGCAATCTGGCACAATACCCAAAGAGATTCTGGTCATACATAAAGCACACCAGTGGCAAGACGCAATCAATACCTTCACCGCGCGATAACAACGGCGAAGTCACTGATGACAGTGCCACTAAAGCAGAGTTATTGAGCACTGTTTTCCGAAACACTTTTACCAAAGAAGACGAAGTAAATACTCCTGAATTCCAATCAATAACAACTGCCAAGGTGAAAAGCATAGACGTAGATATCCTCGGTTAAGCAAAGCAGCATAAATCGCTTAATAAAGGCAAGGACTCCGGTCCAGATTGAATACCAGTCAGGTTCCTTTCAGAGTATGCTGGTACAATAGCTCCATATTTAGCAGTTATACACAACCGCTCGCTCACAGAAAGTTCCGTACCTAAAGACTGGAAAATTGCTCGAGTCACACCAATACCCAGAAGGGGAAATAGGAGTAATCCACTGAATTACAGGCCCATATCACTAACGTCGATTTGGAGTAGGGTTTTAGAACATATACTGTGTTCTAACATTATGAATTACCTCGAAGAAAACGATTTATTGACACATAGCACGGATTCAGAAAAAATCGTTATTGTGAACACACAACTATTTCTTTATACTCATTAAGTAATGAGTAATATCGACAGGGCATGTCAAATTGATTCCACATTTTTAGATTTCCGAAACGTTTTCGACACTGTTCCTCACAGGCGTCTTCTAAGCAAACTGCGTGCCTGCGAAGTATCGCCTCAGTTGTGCGACTGGATTCGTGATTTCCTGTCAGAAAGGTCACAGTTCGTAGCAATAGACGGAAAATCATCGAGTAAAACAGAAGTAATATCCGCCGTTCCCCAAGGAAGTGTTGTAGGCCCTCTACTGTTCCTTATCTATATTAACGACATAGGAGACAATCGGAGTAGCCCTTTTAGATTGTTTGCAGATGATGCTGTCATTTATCGTCTTGTAAAGTCATCAGATGACCAAAACGAATTGCAAAATTATTTAGATAAGATATTTGTATAGTGCGAAAAGTGTCAATTGACCCCGAATAAAGGTAAGTGTAAAGTTATTCACATGAGTACTAAAAGAAATCCGCTAAATTTCGATTACGCGGGAAGTCACATAAATCTGAAGGCTGTAAATTCAACTAAATACTTAAGGATTTCAATTATAAATAACCTAAATTGGAACGATCACATAGATAATGTTGTGGGTGGAGCAAACCAAAGACTGTGATTCATTGACAGAACACTTAGAAGGTGCAACAGGTCTACTAAAGAGACTGCTTACATTACGCTTGTGCGCCCTTTTCTGGAATACTGCTGTGCGGTGTGGTATCCGCATCAGGTGGGCGGCTCCTTTTGTACTATCGCGAAATAGGGGAGATAGTGCCACAGACATGATACATGAATTGGAGTGGCAATCACTAAAACAAAGGCGTTTTCCTTTTCGACGGGATCTTCTCATGAAATTTCAATCGCAGTTCACTCCTCCGATTGCGAAAACATTCTGTTGGCACCCACCTACATAGGGAGAAATGATTACCACGATAAAATAAGAGAAATCAGGACTCACACTGAAAAATTTAAGTACTCTTTTTTCCCGCGCGCCGTTCGACTGGCTGGCTGGCTCTGAGCACTATGGGACTTAACATCTGTGGTCATCAGTCCCCTAGAACTTAGAACTACTTAAACCTAACTAACCTAAGGACATCACACAACACCCAGCCATCACGAGGCAGAGAAAATCCCTGACCCCGCCGGGAATCGTACCCGGGAACCCGGGCGTGGGAAGCGAGAACGCTACCGCACGACCACGAGCTTCGGGCGCGCCGTTCGAGAGTGGAAAGGTAGAGAGACAGCTTGTAGGTGGTACATTGAACCCTCTGCCAGGCACTTTATTGCGAATAGCAGAGTAATCACATAGATTTAGACTTCTTCAAATCGATCGGTAAAGATGTCCTTTTCATGGTCGGAACGACTGTGGTACCTAACTGAAAACGTTGGCTTGAGATACATATTATAACAGCTTGGTAACGCCTTTCAGCGCATAGCCACTTATCATCTCGGTTGACAGCGTCAGCAGACGACGAAGAATGGTGACATACTGTAACCGCGCCGAACCTGCGCGTTTATACCGATCCATCAGCGACACGCTTGCAGGCGATGTCCCAGAACACGTCAACGTCCGACAACATGGCTTCCTCCTGCTAGCCATCGTCTTCCTTCCTGTAGGTGGAGTGCTCTCAAAAACTTTCATTGAGAGTCGATTCACTGCCAACTTCTGTGTACATTCACTGCCCATTTCTCTTTCCCATCAAGCACAAGGTAACCTCGACCTATCCTAACAGCTCGTTTTGGTGATATGGCTCCCGAAACTGAAAAATTTTCTTGTCCCGAACCTTATTGACATTTTGCACCTCCTATAACATCTTCAATCTTCTTGGCGTTGACAGACTCAAAAAAGTTAAATAAAAATACAAAAGCCTCATAGGATAATATACAGCGTAGGAATGGTATCTGTTTACAACGGATCAGAGTCAAAACTTTCAAATATGTGTGAATTCCTAAAGCCGTCGGCACACGGACCGTGCTGTCGAACGTTAACGTTGAGAGTGCCAGGTTCAACTTGCTGCTGAACGCTCAGGAACGATGAGACTTGTGCATACGGTCGGTGGGCCCCAACATGGTATACGCGATCGCAACGCACTCCAGCGGCAGTTGAGGGATGTTACTAGTTCGTAAATCACCCTGTTTACTAAACGGGCGCGCGTTAGCTCTATTAAAACGCACATTTCCTCCATCGTCTACGAAAAGGAGAGTACCATGTCCAGTCAATAAGGACACAGGCTTATAAAAGTTCCATTACAAACAGTGCAGTACAAATTTGGAATAATTCTCCGCATGAGATAAACACTATTTCATCATTCGCACATTTTAGTAAAACCCCAAGGTCAGTCTTACTTGATCACTGTTCCTACCCAGTAGCAGAATCTTTGCAACATGTGAATTACGATGCGTAAAAGAAAACAGGAGCAAGATATCTTTATACAAGTAGCGCAAGCTGTCATGTAAATTAAGCCAATCGAACAATGTCACCCCTCAAAAACGGTGAACTTATATTTACATAGCATCAAATATTATAGCATATACTCATATTAAACTGATAATAAAGTATCAGAACCTAATAAAAATGTGAGTCGTAGGGAAAAAAAAATTGGCAGTGTTTGGACGCAAACCACCGCGTGAATTTAGCACTCATCAGTGAACGATGACACTAAATTTTTTTCCCCTCCATTTTGTTCGATATAGTTCGTTGCGTTTGGTCTGGGCGGACGTCGCAAGACATCCGTTCAAGTTGACCGTTGATTCTTTGACTCCTTTATTTTTATTATAGAGAGCACGCAGCCCTCTGACCGAACACGCTTTTTTTTAAATTTTTTTTCGCTGACCACTATTTTTTGCCTTTTGTTTGTTTTTTTTCGCTCTATCCTTTTTTTTTTTGTAGTGGACCGGTGGGGGCTCGGGGGGCAAAGTGGGCAGGGGTCGAAACCCGAGGCCTCGCCACAGTGTCTCCCTCACCACCACCGAGCCTGTGGTGCTTAGGGAAATGGGAGACACAGGAATAAACAGTAGTGGAAGGCGTTGTTATTTATTTATTTGCATGTGTTTTTTGTAATATTCACTAGTATCATGAAATTATGTTAATACATCGGCGAAAGAGAAAAGAAATATAAATTCTGGTTAAAGAAAAAGAAAGGAAAAAGGAAAAGTAAAAAGAAATAAAATCCGTGCAATCTGCGACGTGCTCTCCCATCCGCGGAGGTCAGAAGTAGAATAGATTGTAGGCGGTTGAAACTCAGACACCGCCGGGGGAGGAGGGGTGGGTGCCCTCTAAGCCAGGCACCCCCCAACTCAGTGGAGGTCTAACAAAGACCGCTCGAAGATAGTTAGCAAATAATGTTCGGTAACGTGGCGTGTTTTCGAGAGCTGCATGGGCTGTTCGTAAATAGGTCCAGAAGTCCCTCACGAAAGAGATAAGCGACCGCCCACCCTTTGACCCATGTAATAGCATGACATTTGGCGGCGGGAAAATGTCTGTCCTCCGGTTATAGAAACATTCGAGGTTCGATTGTGTCCGGTGGCACCCGGAGATAGCACGCAATGATTTGCTGCACGAAGCGCCATACATCTTGCGATGAGGCGCATGTCAGACAGTGTTCATCAGTGTCCAGTTGCTGGCAAAGGAGACAAGGAGGGGATTCTGGCAAGCCAATGTTGTGCAGGCGTTGCTTCGCGGCAAATTTCCTGTTGAGTATGTGGTACCACAGTGCCCGGACGTTGGTAGGGAGGAAGGGCTGGTGGACGGTAGTCCACACTATGGGCCACTGGATGGAGGGATGGTTGGTCTCCATCACATTCCGGGGAACACAGCGCAGCAACAAGCCGTAAAAATCCTTAGTCCTAAGTGGGTGTGTATGTGGGAGACTGGCAGGTATGTAACTGTAGTCGACGAAAAAGGTCGAAATATGGGACAAATGAGGCACGATATGGCCGACAGACAACGGTGGTGAGGTGGAAGCAGGTAGGAGGACCTCAAGCAAGCTGCGTGTCAGAGATGTACTCCGGCCGGTCCACTGTTTTCTCATGGTACTCATGTACAAGGCTGCAGCTCGTATACGGACATTGACGAGCCCGACGCCAACATACCGTGAGGGCAGGGTAAGTGTCTCATAACGGACTTTAAACATTGAACCAGCCGTAAGATAATAGCCAAAAGCCACCTGAAGGTTGCGCCCAATTGCAGTTGGCAGAGGGAGAACTTGTGCGATGTGAACCAATTTTGATGCCACATATAGATTAAGAAACTCAACCCGTTGAAGTGTGTCCTGGCGGCGCAAGAGGTTCTGGCGGACGACGTTGCGGATGACGTGTAACAGGCGACGGAAATTCGTTGCCGCTGTGCGTGTGACCGTGGGGGTAAAGGTAATGCCCAGGTACCGGAAAGTCCGCACAAGCGGCAGTGGTGCCACTTCACCCTCCTGGAGGCCTCGTCCAATGTGCATCGCAGAAGATTTGGCGACATTCATGGCACTGCCAGCGGCAGCCCCATAACGGGTAATCAATACGAGGACTTCTCGAATTTCAGAGCCGGAGCGAATGAGGAGGAGGAGGTCATCAGCATTTGCCCGACAGCGAAGTGTGTTGGCGTAGGGTGAGGCCAGAGAGCTTGGTCGTCAAGCCACCAATAAGGGGCTCAAGGGCAATGGCATACAGGAGGGTAGAGAGGGAGCACTCCTGCCGTATCGAACGGCAGATAGGTATCGGCCCTGCTAAACGGATATTGATTTGGACATGTGAACTGGCACTGTCGTAAAGACGCCGGATGACGTCGAGAAACGGAGGGGGGATGCCCATTCGGGCTGCCACCGAAAGAAGGAAACGATGACGCACTTTATCGAAGGCGCTATCGAAGTCTATAGCGACGACCGCTGCACGGAGTCTGCAGGCCGCCGCTATCGCAATTAAGTCGCGGCATTCCGCTGTGGCAGTCTGTATGTTAACCAGTCCTCCAGGCGTCGTTTGCTCTGGCGAGAGGATGTGAGGGAGTATTGTTCGGAGCCGCATTGCCAGTAAGCGCGCGAAAATCTTGTAATCGGCATTGCGTAGGGTGAGCGGTCTGTAACTCGTGACCATCGAACCACGGGCTTGTTTGTGGACTGGTATGATGATGCCCTCAGCAAAGGCGGGTAGGATTGCTTGGTCAGATGTCATCAGTTCTTGACACATAGTAGTCCACCGTGGTGCCATGAGGTCCCGAAAGCTACGGTAAAACTCAATCGGTAAGCCGTCAATGCCGGGCGATCTGTTGACAGCACCCTTGGCGATTGCGTTGTTGACTTCGTCTAGCGTGACCGCCACCGTCAAAGCGTCCGCCTCCGTGTGGGAGAGGGTGCGCGTGACGTAATGCAAAATGGAGTCGTCTGCTGCAGTTTCAGCGTCTTCTTCGCTATAAGTACGACGGTAGTGCTCGACGAATGCGTAGACGATGTCATTCTGAGTGGTCACCTGCGTGCCATGAGGCGTGGTCAGAGTGCTGATGATCTGCCGACGTCGCCGTCGTTCGTCGGACACTATATCATGCATGGATGGAATTTCTAAATCCGCGTAATCGTGGCGCCGCGTCCGCATCACGACCCCTTGCAGTTTCCGGCGTGCCAGTGCAATTATCTTCGCCTTAGTTCTTTGCCGTTCCAACTGGTTGTCCGGGGTTGGCGGTTGAGCGTCCAGATCTCGGAGAATCGCATAATAGAAGTCAACAGTGGTGCGATGCCAGTCGGCCATGTCCTTCCCGTATTTCATCAGTGTCCTCCGGATAGCCGGCTTGGCGCAGTCCAACCACCATGTCAATGTCGAGTGGTAGCGGGGAAGGCGTCGTTCGCAGGCTGTCCACGTTTCAGTGACTTGTTGGCGACACGCCAGGTCATGCAAGTGTGAAGTACTGAGTTTTCATGGCGCACGGCTGCGCCATACTGATTGCGGCGGAAGGAGGACCGTACAGATGTAAGCGCAATGGTCGGAAAAGGCCAGCGGCCAGCGTTCGGCGCCCCGTATCGCAGATCTAAGAGTTTGTGAGACATATAACCTGTCTAGTCGGCTTGCGGAATGACTTGTAAGAAAGGTATGGCCAGAAAGGTCGCCATGTTGTACTTCCCAGGTATCGTGCAGCAGGAGGTCTCGCACCACTATACGTAGTTCCTGGCATGCAGTATAGTGGGGAATCTGATCTTTAGGATCCAGAACGCAGTTAAAATCACCTAATAGGCAATGGTCATAACGCCCTAAAAACTGGGGAGCGATTTCCTCGGAATAAAACTGGGCTCTTTAATGCCGTCGGTCGGTGCCTGAGGGAGCGTAGACATTAATGATGCGTGTCCCCATGGCAGTGAGTGCCATGCCCCGAGCTCATGGAAGGAAGGCGACATCGGTCACAGAAATCCCGTGGCGGACGTAGATGGCCACTCCGCGGCCCATAGGATCACTCGCGGAGGCATGGGCGGTATAGCCATTGATATTGGGGAGACTAGCCAAGTGAACTTCCTGCAGAAGGGCGAAATCAATATCCGAAGCCCAGAACATCTCCTGCATAAGGTGGATTTTCACCCTGGAACGGATGATGTTAGTGTCGACGGTTGCTATCAGGTAGGCCTGGTGTCGGATTGCTGGAGGCTGGTCCACTCCGCTGTCCGCGCAATGGTGTGGGCGTCGCAGCGGAACGTTATCCCGCTGGTCCGCAGGAGAGTCTGGGGAGAGTATGATTAGTGGTGAGGCCGTGACGGGTCCTGCTCCTCGACCACCTCCTCGTGCCACGCCGTGGAAGCGGACACTGGTGTATCTTCCATTTTGTCTGCAGAATGTGTTGTAATGGTGCGTGGTGTAGTGTCGCCTGTGATACGTTCATGATTTAGTTCAGCGTCAGCACGGGGCGCAGGCACACCGGTGGATGTCTCCGCACTCATAACGTCTTCGTCAGCAGTAGCGGGTTCTGAGGCCTCGTGCTGGTCGACGGTTGCGTCCTCCTCGACTTGTAACGTCTCCTCTTGGCCGGAAACTGTGCGACGTCTTCGCTTGCGACGTTTCGGAGAACGTTGTTTCCTTGTGCGACCCTCCGTGTCCGACGACGGAAGGGAGTCGCGTCGTTCTGGCAGAAAGGCCGCTGTAGGAACGATGAGCGAGTCGATTTCCATCGTGTTTCCGAGGTCAGGGTCAGCGTCCGGTTGCGTCGGCATCGTCGCAGCGGCGTCGATGGCCGGCCAAGGCGGCGGGCCGTCCGAGGCGCTCTCCGTCGGTGTCTGGTTGGGCTCGTTGGTGGCGTCGTTTGTGGTGACCGGGCGACGTTGCAATGCGGTAGGAGAAGTTAGAGCAGCGGCGTAGGTCACCGGTAGCACTGTAGGTTGCGACGTGGGTGGTTCTTCGGCAGCTGGAAGTTGCGTAATACGCCGTTGTAGGCATTCGGATCTAAGGTGGCCTTCTTTGCCGCACCCGGAACAGGTCCGAGGCTGGCCGTCGTATATAATTATTGCACGGCATCCGCCGATCTGTAAGTAGGATGGGATGTGGCTTCGGAGCTCAATGGTGACCTGTCGGACCCCGTTTAGAACAGGATACGTCCGAAACTGTGTCCACTTCTCCGCAGTGTGGCCGTGGACTGTGCCGTATGGGCGTAGTGCCGCGACGACTTCCTCAGCTGGAAGTTCGAACGGCAATTCGAAAATGCGTATCGTTCGCATACCTAAGCCTGCGTGGTCGAGGGTTACCTCCCCCACATTGCCATCAGCATGACAAAAGCGGAGCCCCTGTTTGGTCTCACGTAGTATGCGTTCGCACGCCGCGTCGTTAATGATTTTCACATATACCGTGCTGCTCACGATTGACAAATGTATGTCGATAATATCGGTCGCCGGGATGTTCACTTCCTCTCGCAGAAAACGCTCCACCTCGAGTGCTTTGGGTCGGGCATAATCGTTGCAGAAAGTAAATCGGAGTGTTGATTTACGGTAACGGTTCACCATGGATCGTACAAGGTAAGCCGGCACTTAAGCAACGGCCGTCAGAATGTAAACAAGGCGAGCTTGCGCTCCGCACGAAGTCAACACGGACGCGTCCGCTCTGTTGCCCTGCCGAAGGTAGACTGCCTACTGAGCTACCGTGCCGGCTAATTCAACAACACGCGCTTAGTATCTAATCATATTATGTTAACCCTTGCTAAAAACGTTAATCGTAGATAATTGTGTTATTAATTGAAAAAAAATGGGTCTGAGCACTATGGGACTTAACATCTATGGTCATCAGTCCCCTAGAACTTAGAACTACTTAAACCTAACTAACCTAAGGACAGCACACAACACCCAGTCATCACGAGGCAGAGAAAATCCCTATTAATTGAAATTTAATTGTAACAAATTGTACCAAGAACAATGCGTTTTGGGTGGATCTTCAGTGTGTCGCTGCCGTCAAATAGCCTACTCTCATAATACGCAAGTTACAATAATTCTTTTGCCACGAATATGATGTTTCTCATTATTTTATTGGAACGGATCACACGGTTAACTACGGGTTTTCCAGTGATTCTCAATTTGTTGGTTCTCAGAAACGGCATATGTACATATAGGCTTGAAATGAATGCCAATATGGCGCCTCACAACTCTGCACTAAGGGCGACGGCGTCCGTGTGACGCAGGTGGCGCTGTGCCATCTCATTGGTCAACGCTCACACGCACGCTCAGAATATCTGACATGCCAGATATTGCTCTGCAAGTTCGGAAACACTCCCGAACGTGCTATTCCACGCTATGACGCCAGAAAGTCCGCACGCTCAACGCTGAAAGTTCGGATGCACGGTCCGTGTGCCGACGGCTTAAGGGACCAAACTGCTGAGGTCATCAGTACCTAGATTTACACACTACTTAAACTAACTTAAACTAAGAACAAACCACAAACACAAACACACACACACACACACACACACACACACACACACACACGCGCGCGCGCGCGCGATCGCGCGCCCCCGAGGGAGGAATCGAACCTCCTGTGGGAGGGGCCGCGCAATCCGTGACATGGCTTCATTGATCTAGCGGGCACTCCGCGCAGCACGGGCCAGAGCAGCGTAGGAAATGTGGAGACATGCAATTTGATAGAGGACAGTTGTGAGCTATCAAGCCGGGAAATAATCTCAAAGTGACCTATAAAAGCCAACTAAGTTACAGCGAATGCACATCACGACAGATTTTCTACATCCTTAGGCTCTCTTCCACCAATGGCTGTGTCGGCTGTTTCGTTAACATTTTCAATTTAAAATGTGCCTGGGCTAATGAAGAAAAACTTTTTAAACGTTATGCAAAAACTAATTATGCTTACATTTCGAGGAAAACCTAACGGTACAAGAACATTTGTTTCGTAGTAAGAACTGCCAGACAAACAAAAAAAATTTCATTTTTAATTTTATGCCGGTATAATTCACAATATTAAGAAGTATAATTTCCACAAACGTTAATTTTCCTTTCTGTAACTGGAGCAACAAGGGGTTTTTAATAACCAAGGCCGATTTTAGTCAAAATGTCGCGCGGTGGGCATGCGCTGCAGCTTTTGTAAACCAGTAAGAGAGTTTTCTCGGATTTATAGACAACAAGTGTCTTGTACCAATTTATTAGCCTTTACCATTGTGGTACGTTGTAAACAGTTGTCATTTACACTCTATATGCTCTTTAAATTAGATCTTCATCGTGGTAGCAGAAAAATGTTAATTTAACTGTTTTAAATAAACGAATTTTTTGCCATTTCGAAGATAATTTTTAAAAATTTTGTAGTTAGTATTGTCTGAAAATTATTTAAAACAACGTATTACCCATTTCCTGTTTTCTGTAAATAATTTTCAATGAGTTCTTCTTTGTGCATTTTGAGTATTTCAAAGTGTTTCTCCAAGGCAAATTCTTTGTCATGCATCCCGAATATGTTTGACTGCAGGTCATGTTGAAAGGCAAAGATGACACACTGTGACTTCAATACGTATCCACAAAAAAGAATCGAAGCGAGCTGTATCCGTCTATGTCTCCCAATCCACCGACTAAGAAGACTTTTATTAAACGTACGTCTCTTCAAAAAATGGTTCAAATGGCTCTGAGCACTATGGGACTTAACATCTGTGGTCATCAGTCCCCTAGAACTTAGAACTACTTAAACCTAACTAACCTAAGGACGTCACACACATCCATGCCCGAGGCAGGATTCGAACCTGCGACCGTAGCGGTCACGCGGTTCCAAACTGAAGCGCCAAGAACCGCACGGCCACACCGGCCGGCTACGTCTCTTCAACAAGGAACAATGAGCCGTGTGCTCCGTGTCCCAAAGAGGCAGATGTACTGTTTTGTAATAATTGTCAAGAGAAAGACTATTTCTATTTATAAATTTAATCTACTTTCTTTTAAAATGTACAAGCAGTTTTCATTTCAAATCGAAAACGTAAGAAAAATTATTCCCTCCACAAGAACTTTTTTAAAAATTATTTTAATCACGCCATTACGGCATAAAAATTGTATTTCTTTACTTGAACATTGTTTCGATTATGCCATCGAATCGGCGCAAAGACCAAAAACACATAAAGAAAACAAAAAACAAAAAATCGGGTTTAAGACCCATACTTATTTTAAATTCTGAAATCGATCACGTTTCTTCCTGTTCCCAGCACTAAACAAATTGTACGTCATGTGAGGTTTGACATTCCATTCAACCTTAAGATCCTGTTGAGACGAATGAAATCTGGTGTCAGACCATGATTGGTACCTCGATTACCTGCTTATCGCATGCAGTCGACATAACTCTCTAGTCAATCCACTACGGATTCCGATCTTCAGGTTCACTGTTGTCGCCCGTTTGTGAGGTTGAGGTCACCGTTCCGGAACTGTAAGGTTAATGTGTCATATTTGAGCTTAAATAACATCCCAGTGCTAACATAATAACCAAAGGCAGCCATGAGGCGGTCTGCAATACCCTCCGGTATTGGTAGGATCTGCGCTAAATGGGGCAGTCGTGACGCTATGTGAACGTTGATGTATGCCACACGTTGGATCATGTCAAAGGCTCTTAGTGAGTTGTTGCGTATCGTCAGACGAACATTCTGCAGAAGCTGTCGAGAACTCGCCGCCGCTGACCGCAGTAGTGAACGGGTTACTGTGATCCCCAGACATCTCAGCGATTTCACCGCCTGAAACGGTCTCGGTACGTCTTCCAGACTCCGTCCAATGTGCATAATTTTGGATTTCGTCATGTTAACGACACTGCCTGCCGCCGTCTCGTAGTCTAGATGTTCAACAGCCTGACGCACTTAATGTCCTGATCTGACAAGAAGGATCAGGTCGTCCGCATATGCTCGACAAACGGAAGAGTTCTCATTAAGCGCTATCCCACTGAGTGAGCGCCTCATAACACACATCAACGGCTCAAGTGCTATCGCGAACAGCATCATGGAGAGTGGGCACCCTTGTCGGACTGAGCTGTTAATGGGAATCGAGCCCGCTTCCCGACCGTTTGCAGTCACCTTCGATGTAGCCCCTAGTATTAACCTCATAACGATTGAGATGAAAACAGGTGGAACCGCCATTCGGCTCATGACTGACGCCAAGAAGACATGGTTTTTTTCATGTCGAACGCACGATCGAAGTCCACAGATATCATCGCTGCTCGCATTCTACACGTTTCCGCAAGGGCGATAACGTCACGGTATTCACTTAACGCCGAGAAGATGTTGCTTCGCCCACCTAGGCAAGCCTAATCAGGGGATATTGTCCTGGATATCGCCACTTTGAGACGAGACGCTAGTAGTCGTGCAAAGATTTTATCGTCGATGTTTAGCATAGTGAGAGGCCGATATTGATTAACACTGCGACTCCCCGCCATCTTCGGCATGGGAAGAAGAAAGTCAGTCACAAAATCCGACGGTAGTAGCATGTCAGGACGCATCGCCTCATTGTACATACGCACCAACTGTGGCATCATCATGTCCACGAATTCTCGATAAAACTCTAACGTAATCCCATCTGGCTCTGGTGATTTATGGGCCGCTCCTTTTGTGAGTGCCAGCTTTATATCGTCTTCTGTGAGTGGCTCCGTAAGTGTTTGCCTTATCCGTCTTTGTCAATGTCGTTTGCAGATGTTGAAGTATGTCTTCCCCCACCCGACGGTCCGTCGGTGTACCGGAATATAGGTGGCGGAAATGCTCTAAAAATTCATTTTCAATGTCCTGTTGTGTTGTCAGTTGACGGCCATCTAAACCGTGGAGCACTGTTACCAATGCCCGGCGGTAACGTTTATGTTCCAGCGACACATGGTGCGTCGAGGTACGATCCCCAGTGGTGGTGTCGAGACATCTTGTATGTATTGGAATGCCACCCAGTCGACGTCGCGTGATCGATAGGATGTGTGCCTTGACACGATGAACTTCTGCATGATGTTCCGCAGACGGCACCTTGAATGTCAGCTCACGAAGCATGGTGTAATAATAATCAAGAGTGTCTCTTTGCCATCTCGTCTTATCCCGACCATATTGTATTAGAGCTCTTCTTATTGCCGGCTTAGTACACTCGAGCCACCATTGAAGCACGGAGGTATATGTTGGTAGACGGCGTTGACATGTGGCCCATACCTCCTCGACTCTCTGACAACATACGGGGTCCGCCAAAAGTGACGAATTGAGCTTCCATGTCCCGCGGATTCTCCACACACTTTGCATAGGGAGTGATATGGAACAAATGTAAGA
The DNA here is from genome assembly GCF_021461385.2 of Schistocerca piceifrons. NCBI lineage: Eukaryota > Metazoa > Arthropoda > Insecta > Orthoptera > Acrididae > Schistocerca > Schistocerca piceifrons. The sequence goes on along the minus strand of NC_060149.1, from coordinate 776,535,598 downwards.
CAGATGATCAGTAAATGCCGCAGGCCATCGTTCCGCGTCGACCACCTTATCCTGTAGGCCAACCGAAACATATATTCGATCGAGTCTGCTCGCCGAGTGACTGGTAAAATAAGTATATCCCTCAGGGTTCCTATGAATCCTGTCCCAGGTGTGGCATAACTCCAGGTCCCGGCAGAGCGCATGCAATTCACGACAGGTATTGTAATGTGGAGTCTGGTCTTTTTGGGCTAAAACACAATTGAAATCACCACCTATAATGAAATGATCGAGTCTGTCGGAAAATAAGGGCACAATCTCTTCCGAATAATATCTCGCACGCGCCCGTCTGTTGTCTGTGCCGGAAGGGGCATAAACATTGAGAATATGAATTCCATTAACAGTTATCGCCAGTCCTCGTGCCGAAGGCAGATAAGCCAGGTCGCGAACCGGAATCCCGTCCCGGACCAATATCGCCGTTCCATTGAAGTCGTTCGAGTGAGGCGAGGTGTAGGAGATGTATCCATGTACGTCCTGGAACTCAGGCATGTAAATTTCCTGCACCATCAGTATATCCACATCCGACGCGTATATCATGTCCCTAAATATTTGCTGTTTCAAGGGCGACCTAATGGTATTTACGTTCACTGTCCCTATTCTGTATGCCTGAGTTCGATTAGCTGTCATCTCTGCATGACGTTAAAATGACGAAAATTCACCGTATCAATAGCCCCTTTGCACATACGCAGAAGGTCGCCCGACGGACTTGTCCCGGCGGCATTAGGTTTCTTGAGATGCGGACGGATGCGTGTACCCACCAATCGCATCGGTGATTTCGTCGTCGTGCTCATCCCAGCTGATATTATTGGGGTGCTCCAAATCGCCCTGTGCGGCATTGATGTGTGGCATCTGTGGATCTTTCGCAGCTTCAGACTCCGCCGCGGAAGGGGTGTCCGGCCCCTGAACGACATGACATCATTTCACAGTCAGAATTCATACGGTCAGCGACGCCCGAAGCGTGTGGTTCCAAGTCAGACAGGTCCATAGTGTTAGACTCATCTGGGCTCCCAAGAAGAGATGGGAGCGTCTCCGCAGAGTTTAGTCGGCGCTTCTTGTGGCGCCTCGGCCAGCGTTGTTTGCAGGCCCTAACCTCGGCCTCTGGTGTTGGCGAATCTTGTATCTTCTTCTGTTTCGCTGCCGCCACAGCGCCCTGGGGTCGTTCCACTTCAGCTTCCATGCCTAGCATGATGCTGTCATCCACTTTTTGCACCACCTGTAGTGTCTTGGATTGGAGGCTGGCCGGAGCCATTCCTTCTTCAGTGGGGCCCGAAGGCGTCTCAATGAACTGCGGCGTCGGTTCGATAGTGCGCTCCGACCTCGGCGTCACCTCCCCACGAAGCGCCGTCACGTAAGTCAGCGGCAGTGACGTTGGTGTAGTCGGATTCTGGAAGTCTCCGCTGGGGAGTTGCACGAGTCTCCTCTGCATGCACGCAGATCGAAGATGTCCTTCACCACCACACCCGGAGCATGTCCGGGGCTGTCCATCATAGATGACAATAGCTCTACAAACGCCGATGTTTAGGTACGATGGCACATGTTTCGTAAGGGCAATTCTCACCTGTCGGACACCGGTGAGCACTTGATACGTGCTGAAACTTGGCCAACGTTCGGCCGTATGACTAATAACTTTGCCGTATGGCTGGAGTGATTCAGTGACCAATGATTCGGGTACCTCAAAAGGCAGCTCGAAGACTGGAATCGTACGCACGCCCAGGCCCGAATGAGCTACTAAAACTTCGCCAATATGACCATCGGAGTGTCGGAACTGGAATCCTCGTTTGGCGGCTTCAATGATTCTATCGCATGTTGCGTCGTCAATCATCTTGACGTCAAGAGTGCTGCTCGCGATTGATAAGTGAATTCCAATAATCTCCGTGTAGTTAAGATGCACTTCGTCCCTCAAGAAACGTTCGATTTCGAAAGCCTTCGGTCTTGCATACTCGTTACAGAACGTGAACTGTATCGTGGTTTTTCGGAAATTGTGTGCCATTGTGTTCGATTCAAACAGTAACACACGCGAGAAACGACGGTGTAAACACCGCTTCTTCCGCGAACGTTCGCAGCCGGGACGTAAACAAGTCCGAGCTGCTCCGCGGCCCAAGGTGGAATGCCTTGGCTACGGATACAGATAATTCTGTAGTATACTTCTAGAATATTCAGAGTTTGAGGTTCTTCATTCTATGAGGGTACACAATTTTTACTGAATTAACTTCTGGATTTTTCACATAGACATTAGTCTATGTGAAAAATCATTGTTTACAAATGAGCTTGCATGTCGATGAATTTTATTACAAAGGTTACGCCGTTTCAGAGTTAAACAAGCACGTCATTTCTGTGTACAGGAAATTCTTTATTGGTTCAGATATTTGTTTTGTACTTTGTTTTTTGTTTGAGGTACTTCTTGGACAACGTGCGGCGGCTGGAGTTCGTCAACAGACATCTCTCTATCAGAGCAGGGGCTACATGGAGCTACAAACCCAGCGCTGCTGCCAAGGAGAGCATCGGAATATTAAACAATACACGAAAATGAAATCGCACGGCAAGAATGTCACTAACAGTGACGCTGAAATTCTTGTAAATTCTGAGCGTGTGCGTGTAGTACCTGCTCAAATTACAGCTCTGTGTATAAATGTATAAAAATTTTTCATTGCTATACGTAATCGCCGAAAGTCGTTTCGGGAAAGCTTAAAATGAGAAAACTGATTAACAAAAAAATGGTTCAAATGGCTCTGAGCACTGTGGAACTTAACACCTGAGGTCATCAGTCCCCTAGAACTTAGAACTACTTAAGCCTAACTAACCTAAAGACATCACACACATCCATGCCCGAGACAGGATTCGAACCTGCGACCGTAGCGGTAGCGCGGCTCCAGACTGTAGCGCCTAGAACCGCTCGGCCACTCCGGCCTGCAAACTGATTAACACATAATATTTTATGAAGGAACCTATATTAAGAATTTTTATGTTTTTCCCACGTCAGAACCGTTTCAGTCCACCACCGTAGCTGAGTGGTTAGCGAAAGCAGCTTCGCACTGGAGGATCTGAATTCGATTCCAGGTACTGCCAAGAATTTTTCATTGGTAGGGGCTGGTATGTGGTTTAGTCAGCCTCGACTGAGGATCTACTTGAACGAGAAGTAACGGCTCCACGATCTGGAAAGTCAGCAAAATGGCCTGCAGAGCGTTGTGTTAACTCATGTCCTTCAATACCACATCAGAATGACGCCGCAGGGCAGAGGATGATACGGCGGCCCGTCGACATTCCTTGAGCCTTTTAGGCCTGGACGAGGAGTTCGTTTTCTTAGAACCATTTCAATTGATAAATACGAAGTTTTAATGCATTACAAAGAAATCACAAACGCAGCAAAAAACTGGAAAAGGTAAAGAAAGTTGAGCAAAAGATCTGTATTTTCTACCATAGCAGTGCTACACAAAAATATAGCCTGAAAACCAGCGACACCGCAGTTCCCATATATCACTTGTGGAGTGCTGGGAACTGCAGGGCGGAAGTTATATCCGTGTATGACGGTAGAAGAAAGTCTTAGTAATCGAACAGCATCCAGACATCATTTTGCGAACGGGCTGCGACGGAGGGCCGATGAAAGTTTGAAGTTAACTCAGACGCAGATAAGGATGTCCTCCTGGTTCAATGTCCGTTCTTTCGTTTCTCATACTCTATAGCAACAGTTTCCAATAACAGGTTCGATATTCAGATCTGAATTCGATTCCAGGTACTGCCAAGAATTTTTCATTGGTAGGGGCTGGTATGTGGTTCAGTCAGCCTCGTAATGCCGACTGAGGATCTACTTGAACGAGAAGTAACGGCTCCACGATCTGGAAAGCCAGCAAAATGGAGAGCCAATGGCGACGAAGGGCTGCACCCTCGAACCCTGAGGATTGCATTCCCATACCAACGAAGGGCTTCATTTGTCACAACCAGAAGCTGAGAGCATCGAATGAAGGAGTAAGGTGATAAAGTCTTGACCAAATAATAGGCAAGCAGAGTGGAGAAAGGGCGAGAGGAGAAGCATATAGCACGATGGAACGACACCACAGCAGTCGCGGTTGTCTACAATCCAGTAAACTTATTTAGCAAATATGCCCGAAAATACTGTTAAAGGGGGAGATAAGCTACCGGTGTGTTTTAATCAAAATAGGAATGAGAAAATCGTTGAATTCCCTGGAAACTACCTCTGCCTGCAAGTAACTAAAATATGAAACTATACGAATAGACGATCGCTTCACAACCTAAAAGTCACAACAATCCTTCCACGGAACAGCAGGAGTGTATAAGGTGATAACAAGCCATCAACATTCATTTATGTCCCTCAGGAACTGCCACAGTGCTTTCCACCCATCAAGAATGAGCGTAACTCCCCCGTGGAGATAAAACATGGACAATTAATTGCATTTTGCTTTGGTCTCTGCTAACATCTACTGTAGGCGACTATCCCGTGCTGTTAATAGCCCAATATCTACAGACAGTTAAAACAGTGTAGTCAAGTGTAATTACTGTCTAATGATCAATTTAGTAAATATACCGTATTCTAATGAAGTTACAATGTAAAACTGAACGCTATTTAAGGAAGCCACTGCATGTCTACATAACTGACAATCAATAATTTCTCTAAATATTGGTTTATCTAATATCTGTCAATGGAATAGTCAATATGAATTTGAAACGTAGTATTACAATGTTCTGTAACTTCGTGAATCAGTATGCAGTTTTTTCAAAATATGGCTCTGAGCACCATGGGACTTAACATCTGTGGTCATCAGTCCGCTAGAACTTAGAACTACTAAAAACTTAACTAACCTAAGGACATCACACACATCCATGCCCGAGGCAGGATTCGAACCTGCGACCGGAGCGGTCACGCGGTTCCAGACTGCAGCGCCTTTAACCGCACGGCCACACCGGCTGGCACAGTTTTTTTAGTTATGGCATTCATTTATGTACCATGTAATTCGAAAAAAGGAGACAAAGATAGCATATGCTGCTATCTGGTTTCTAGTTTTTAGAAGTTAATTAATTATAAGATCCTCTCAAAACACACAAGACTTATGTCATTCGTTCCAATTTCGAAATGCAACATACAGCTTGATTCTTTGCCTCCCTCGTTTATTCGTTCATATGAAAGCATAATTTCTTACGAGGTAATTCTAGAGGAACAAACTCGATCACAAATGGAGAATCCGAGAACGTACCTAAACCTGTGTTGATAATTTAGAGACCTGTGCAAATTGATTCCCAGTTCAGTGAACAGTGATCGCAGATCGTGACATCGGAAGCACAGATTCTGTTATTTCTCTCTTACTAATCTGCGCTAAAACTATCAAAGCTAAAGCTAAAAATCTCCGAGGACATTTGTGAGACCTTCATTGTATGACTTGCGGAGAAGTCTTTGGCTTAGCTGACTGAGCAGTAAAATTGAAAATATTGGTGTGTGATGATGTACAAAGTGTTAAGAGAGATAGCATGCTCACAGGCTGAGCGGGAGGATGTCGGCGTGGGGTAGAAAGGTCGTCGGTTCGCATCTAGTCAGGTGGCGGAATCTTCAAGGACCATTAACGGAACCTCCACAACTGATTACAAGGTAGCGAAGATGAACAGAGGCGAGAGGGCAACTGTTTAGTGAGTACTCATCATAGGTAACCTCGCGATGAGAAGCTAGCGACGGCATACAGGAATAGCGTATGTTCCGGATATTCCTGAGCCCCGGTGTAGTAGTCGCTAGTGATTCAATGAGGGACGGAAGAAACGTTTGCAAACAGAAGACCGTAGCAAATACAGAGGATGCTTCACATAAAAATTTGAGTTAACAATTATAGCGGCTGCTGGCTAACAAAGGTTCGCAGGAGAGCTTCTGTAAAGTTTGGAAGGTAGGAGACGAGATACTGGCAGAAGTAAAGCTGTGAGTACCGGGCGTGAGTCGTGCTTCGGTAGCTCAGTTGGTAGAGCACTTGCCCGCGAAAGGCAAAGGTCCCGAGTTCGAGTCTCGGTCGGGCACACAGTTTTAATCTGCCAGGAAGTTTCAAAAGTAATCTTTGTTGCATATGAAGCGTAGGTTGCTAGGCACAACTATTCACGCCGTGAATTATGACCACGGACCATTTAGCGGACTGGCTTCATACAGGCTGTTGTTAATGCCTTCCTTTCCACTGACACGAAATTCATGTCATTGGCCCTCTCTTTACTTCTGTCCTATTAATTACTTCATTTTGTGATGTCTCTCGAAGTCAAATAGAACCTTTTATAGATAACTCTCTGAATTTGGCTGGGGAATCTCTAAATTCGTTTTAAGCGTGTACTCTACTTAACCTAGGTATGCAGTTGTGGATCACGGGATCACGTAGGTTTAAATGTCAGTGTTTGCACTGATTATCACGAGAAAAAAATGTTTCCACCGTCTGATCAAATTACGTATGGCGAGTAGAATCACATTCTGATTTTTAATGACAATACCGTTACCGATTAAGCTATTCAGAAACGACGCAGCGCCATCTGTACTTCAGTCTGCCCATACCGGTCTCTTACTTTTCAACAGCCGTTTTATACTAGCGCCGGCCGGTGTGGCCGTGCGGTTCTAGGCGCCTCAGTCTGGAACCGCGTGACCGCTAAGGTCGCAGGTTCGAATCCTGCCTCGGGCATGGATGTGTGTGATGTCCTTAGGTTAGTTAGGTTTAAGTAGTTATAAGTTCTAGGGGACTGATGACCTCAGATGTTAAGTCCCATAGTGCTCAGAGCCATTGGAACCATTACACTAGCGTACACACTGTTGCAGGATGAAACATTCATTCCCATAAGGGTGGCTTCATTAACAACGGATACAAATCAAAAATAATGAAGGGACCAACAGGTATGAGGTACGTTTGTTGTGTGTATGATGTCAGTTACACTGTGTACGACTATTTCAGAGACGACGTGTCAGCAGCTTTGTGTAAAATAGTATTTTTTGCGGTATTCACTGTACAATTTTTGCGTTAATATAACTGGAATTATGGTGATACATTTACAACCAAGATTCATTGAGTCCTCATTGCTCCTGGGATTAAAGTGAGGTAAGTAGGTTTAATGCACTGGTGTCCAAAATTAAAGCAACAAATGAAAATTTTGCAAGGTTGCGTTTATTTTGCGACAAAACAGTATAAACAGATGATAGTGAAGAATACAGAACGTAATCAGCTGCAACATGCATAACGGTAGACAAAAATATTCTTTTTTTTTCAACTTAGACGGCTGCTGTGGCCGATCGGTTCTAGGTGCTGCAGTCCGGAACCGACCTGCTGCTACGGTCGCAGGTTCGAATCCTGCCTCGGGCATGGATGTGTGTGATGTTCTTAAGTTAATAGGTTTAAGTAGTTCTAAGTCTAGGGGATTGATGACCTCAGATGTTAAGTCCCATAGTGCTTAGAGCCATTTGAACCATTTTCCAATTTAACGGATTTGCACACACATTCTGACAACTGCTTAATGTGCTCGGTATGAGGTGTGAACACCTCTGGAACCAATACAGACCTGACAACGACGGGACATGCTGTGAATAACGTCACTAATTCATGTTGAGGCAATAACGCCCATTCTTCCTGCAGAGCTGTTCACAAGTCTTGGAGAGTGGTTGGTGGATGCTGGCGTGATGTAACCTTTCTTCCTAGCGCATCCCAGACATGCTCTATGGGATTCAAATCGGGAATGCGTGCAGGCCACGCCACGCTTGCAATATCTTCCGTTTCCAGAAAAACATTATCCACCCGTGCTTGATGAGGTCGAGCATTATCGTCCATCAATACGAAGTCCGGGCCCACAGTGCCTCGCAACAACCGCACATGAGATCCCATGATCTCCTCACGCTACCTGACAGCAGTTAAATCTTGCCGATTCACCCGCACAATTTCATTAAGAGATATGTTTACACTATTTTTGGGTCCCGAAATCGTTTTCACGTTCCCTCCAGATGCGAATCCGTCCAGAATCGCTCTCTGGACCAAATTGGGACTCATTTGTGAAAAGAACATTGGTCCACCGTTCGACCATGCAGGTGGCATGTTGACGGCTACACTCTAGACGTTCCCTTCTGTGAAGACACGCCAGAGGTAAACAGACAGCAGGTCCCCTACAATAAAGGCCACTCTGCCGAAGCCTTCAGTACACCGTTTGCCTCGATACAACATGTGCAGGGGATGCTGCGAGGTCAGATGCCAGTTGCAGTGCAGTACTAAGGCGGTAGCGTCGTGTCCTTACAGACAAATAACAGTTCACACTTTCTGATGTCACACGTGGTCGGCCCTGTCATGGTCTCCGGGATGCAGTTTCGGTCTCTACAATCTGTCGCGTCATCCGATAAACAACAGAACGAGTCACATTAAGCCATCGGGCTACATCAGTTTTCGTCTCTCCAGCTTCCATTTGTAATATTAGTATCTGTTTCGATAGCTTAAATAAACTTACGGTCAAATAAGGCAGAAGGGATAGATAACATTCCATCAGAATTTCTAAAATCATTGGGGGAAGTGGCAACAAAACGACTATTCACGTTGGTGTGTAGAATATATGAGTCTGGCGATATACCATCTGACTTTCGGAAAAGCATCATCCACACAATTCCGAAAACGGCAAGAGCTGACAAGTGCGAGAATTATCGCACAATCAGCTTAACAACTCATGCATCGAAGCTGCTTACAAGAATAATATACAGAAGAATGGAAAAGAAAATTGAGAATGCGCTAGGTGACGATCAGTTTGGCTTTAGGCAAAGTAAAGGGACCAGAGAGGCAATTCTGACGTTACGGCTAATAATGGAAGCAAGGCTAAACAAAAATCAAGACACTTTCACTTTCATAGGATTTGTCGACCTGGAAAAATCGTTCGACAATATAAAATGGTGCAAGCTGTTCGAGATTCTGAAAAAGTAGGGGTAAGCTATAGGGAGAGACGGATCATATAAAATATGTACAACAACCAAGAGGGAATAATAAGAGTGGACGATCAAGAACGAAGTGCTCGTATTAAGAAGGGTGTAAGAGAAGGCTGTAGCCTTTCGCCCCTACTCTTCAATCTGTACATCGATGAAGCAATGATGGAAATAAAAGAAAGGCTCAGGAGTGGAATTAAAATACAAGGTGAAAGGATATCAATGATACGATTCGCTGATGACATTGCTATCCTGAGTGAAAGTGAAGAAGAATTAAATGATCTGCTGAACGGAATGAACAGTCTAATAAGTACACAGTATGGTTTGAGAGTAAATCGGAGAAAGACGAAGGTAATGAGAAGTAGTAGAAATGAGAACAGCGAGAAACTGAACATCAGGATTGATGGTCACGAAGTCAGTGAAGTTAAAGAATTCTGCTATCTAGGCAGTAAAATAACCAATGACGGACGGAGCAAGGAGGACATCAAAAGCAGACTCGCTATGGCAAAAAAGTCATTTCTGGCCAAGAGAAGTCTACTAATATCAAATACCGGCCTTAATTTGAGGAAGAAATTTCTGAGGATGTACGTCTGGAGTACAGCATTGTATGGTAGTGAAATATGGACTGTGGGAAAACCGGAACAGAAGAGAATCGAAGCATTTGAGATGTGGTGCTATAGACGAATGTTGAAAATTAGGTGGACTGATAAGGTAAGGAATGAGGAGGTTCTACGTAGAATCGGAGAGGAAAGGAATATGTGGAAAACACTGATAAGGAGAAGGGACAGGATGATAGGACGTCTGCTAAGACATGAGGGAATGACTTCCATGGTACTAGAGGGAGCTGTAGAGGGCAAAAACTGTAGAGGAACACAGAGATTGGCATACGTCAAGCAAACAATTGAGGACGTAGGTTGCAAGTGCTACTCTGAGATGAAGAGGTTAGCACAGGAAAGGAATTCGTGGCGGGCCGCATCAAACCAGTCAGTAGACTGATGACCAAAAAAAAAACTTACATTCGATAATCTAACCATGCAGGCTCATAAAAGCCATACAATTTGTGTTAAAATTTCTTAGATCGTCGCTGAGTAGCTACCACCTGATATTTCGAAGAATATCTTACGCGCCATGGCACAGAATACGAATTGTTCATAAATTGTATCGATAGAGATATTTTGTGTTTCTTATTTTTTGACAGCTGAAGAATTGTAATCCTCTTCTGTTACCACAGTAGTGATATTTTTAAAGACGGCAGACGCGTATATGGCGTGGTCAGCAATCACTAATTAGTTATTATAAAATATTACTATTGTGCAGTGCTATGTAAGAATTTATGTGTGCAGCTAAGATGAAATGTCGAAAATGTTACAGGACTTTATTTAAGGAAACAGCCAGCAAGATATAAAATTGAAATGTACAGTCGTGGACAAAGCGAGCTAGACCCCTCGCCTTTTCGTTATGCCGATCCGCACAGCTTTAACGTCTGCTACACAGCGTAACAGGCGAAGGCAAGGCAAGGCGAGGCGACGAACATACTATGCAAGTTCGCTCAGCTGATATGCCGAGATAGCTAGCACTGGAGAAACTCGCGCTTCGAAGACGCCACAGCATCGTCTGCCACCACTTCGTTGGAAACGAAATACCTCAAGTATAAGCCAATGTGTTGTATTCAATATCTGTGACTATGATTTGGATCTGAAGTGTGGTTATGGTTCGTATGCATACTCAAATTGTGAATCTAACGTCATGAGTAAAGACAAGGGGAAATGAATTAGGCGTCCTTCCTCTTCCGTAACATCAAATATATTTTAGTTATTCTTTCTTAAATGAACTGCGCAGAAAATCATTCACCAGAATTTAATAACTTTTTAGTAACACCAGATGATATTAACAGCTTGCCGGCGAGGGTTAGCCGTGCACTCAACGGCGTCATATCGCGGACCGCGCGGCTGCTTGCGCCATCAGTTCGAATCCTTCCCCGGTCATGGATGTGTGTTAGGTTAGGTAGGTTTAAGTAGTTCTAGGTCTAGGGGACTGATGACCTTAGCAGTTTGGCCGCATAGTTCTTAGAGCCATTTTTTGACCTTTCGCGTAAATGTTCTTTACATAAACGGCCGTATCTTTAGATTGCGTTGACATAGCTCAAGTTTTACACCACCAAGGGACCGTACATAGCAGGAAGTGCGATACATCTCCGCTTATTATGTCCACCCATACTCGAGGTAAACGGGTTTAAGGGTTGGGTAGACAGACAGACGGTAAAAAAAGATAGACTAGTAGGGTTCCATTTTTACCGATTTACGTGACGAAATCCTAACATCGAAAATAGCTACCACAGTTACTGAAGATGAGGGCCGCATAAATAATTCCCCCTACTCTTTATTCGAAATGTTCCAGTTCCAGTCGATACATAAGCATATTAATCGTAGCTACGCTTTCGATCCAAATCACGTTTACAGGAATACAAATAAAATCCATTTGCCTATACAGGTGGTAATTCAGATCCCATTGTTAATGCCACCGCGTTTTAGATGTGCGAGCATTCCCATTGCTAGCTACCCTAAGGAACACTTCGGCTAATGAACGTTTTCTGGCTGTCGCATGTCTAATGGAGAATTCGAAACATTGTAGAATACGTTTGACAGCTACGTCACCGTTTATTTCCTGGGGTGGTGTAGAATTATCCTACTAAATATACTCGCTAATAACAGTTTTTTGTTATTTCGATAAACATCCCGAATAATTGTCCCATAAGCGGTGACATAAAGGTAGATAATTCATGTTTTTGAGTCCAGAAAGCTCTATGCAACAGAAAATGCAGATCATTTTGTCATTTTCATTGCGAAATTGCCGGCTTATTCATGTCTGGGGTAATAATAAACAGCTGTTTGCCTGGGTTGACTGCTAGCGTAGTGAAAGGTGTTTGCTACTGTAAGGGAGGTCTGGTTTGTTTTCGGTTCTAATCTCGATGGAGGCAGATAGACTATCAGTAAAGCAATTTTAAGAAATTCTCGCACCCCCAATACGTTTTATTGCTACCTTTATTCTGTACCGGCGCCCTGTGGATGACGATATGAAACTATTGTAGAATTTCATACTTGTTTCTGCCTACTTTTTCCGCTTCTGTCAATAATTAAGGTAATTGAATTGGTTATTGTGGTCTCAAATGTTGTAGTGCCTGCTTATTACTTAAAGTATTTCTATGCTATCCATCTCCTATTAATGGCAACAGAAGTAACGGTGTTTTTATAGTTTTCATACAGCTACCAGGGACCGTCTGTATGTCGGTAAACATCGTAGTTAAGGCAGAAGGCGCATTGCTATTTACCTTGTTTGTGATTTAAATCCAACTTCTTTTAATGTGTGGTGTAGTATAGCAAAGAAAATTTCCAGCTCTGACTGGACCCTTAGGTTTCTCTGTTCGTAGTTGCTATGTCTCATATCCGGTCGTGATCGAACATGATCATGACACAAATAAATTAAGTGACAATGCGAACTCTGTTCTTAATCTTGAGAACGCTACGCCTTCTGCAAACGATTTCAGGTGACATATAAACTAACACATACAGTACTTAAGTTTTTGAAAAGTCTTTGCTCTTCCCGCCAAGAAGTGGTGCAAAATTCACAACAGATTTCTGAATCTTCACAAGAGAATAATAATTTAATCAAAATATAAATATTTTTAAAAAAAGAAAAAAAGAGACAAACACCACACTTGGCGCCCGAACAGGGACTTGACTGAAACCACGAAAATCAGTCGCCTTGTGTTTGCTGCTAATGTAGATGTATCTAACAATACATTTATTTTTCATGTGCACGCTACGCGCTTAAAAATTTTTGGATGAAAATTGCAAAGAGGAAAGACGAGTCGACGGCGGAAAACGGAGAAATTTTGTATCCAGTTGCCGATTTTCAAGACATCAAACGTAAGTTACGAAAAAAAATTTTCATATGCCGTTGTGAGGCTTCAGTAGTGCAGTTGTCTTTCGAGCTACATTACCAGTCTTCCTTTTATTTCCATCTGCACATTTAAAAAATCAGCTTAAATTTTTTTGTCAAAATTTAGTAGGATTTGCAAAGTAGTGTCTAAATCCCATTGCAGAGTCTTGATTTCAAGGTGTAAATATGGCGTCGTGTTACATGTAAAATACTGGCGCTGTGTGCTAATTCAGTTGTTTAGTGTGCCCGTCTTCCATCTTGTCTTCTCCGCTTCAGTTCACAGTCGTTTGTTAGGCGAGTGCAACTCCCATATCTGACGTGCAACTCCCATACCTGACGTCACAAGCAAAGGACAGACGAACCGCGTAGCAGACCACGTGTAGGTGACGTAATACTGTTGGAAAACAGACCCCGCGAGATGGCGGAGGGTAAACAGAAATTAATCCCGACAGCAAGTGACAGTGACGACATGAACAGCACTCAGTATTCGTTGCGCTCACGTGTAATTAGCATGCGAGTGGAGGCGGAGGCTAACGCCGGTGATATGATTGACAAAGACCAAACAATTCAAACGATTCCCGCGGGTAGCAACCCAACTGTAGATACGAATGCAATGCTCCTTCAAATCCAAAACTGGATGGCAAATAATGACTGGGAAAAGGAACAATTGCGGTTAGAAAAGGAGCGAAAAGCAAGGGAGAGAGCTGAACGAGAGGAAGAAAACAAAAAAGAACTAATGCGAGCTTTTATCGATTTAAATAAACAATTTGAAGTGGTTCAAAAATGGTTCAAATGGGTCTGAGCACTATGGGACTTAACATCTGTGGTCATCAGTCCCCCAGAACTTAGAACTACTTAAACCTAACTAACCTATGAACATCACACACATCCATGCCCGAGGCAAGATTCGAACCTGCGACCGTAGCAGTCGCGCGGCTCCGGACTGGGCGCCTAGAACCGCGAGACCACCGCGGCCGACTTTGAAGTGGTAAAAACTGAAATAAATACCGACTTGAAAACTGATCTTAATACCCAATTGGGTGAGGTCAAGTCGGAAATAAGAGGGCAAATCTAAGCAGTAAAAACTGAGATCCGTAAACAGGTTGAGGCTGAGATCAAGCAGGTATCTAGTAAATTTGATCTGTGAAGAGTGAAATTAATGCCAAGGTAGAAGCATACCATAACGAAACTGTAGCATTAAAGGGTAATTGTGATACCATGTCAAAGGAGGTCAGCGCCTTGAAACTGGTTGTCACTAATATGGGAAAGGAAATAGATGATTTGACGAAATAAGTAGAATCACTTGACAGAGGAGCAGGTAAAAATTACGGAAAAGGCTCACGCCGAAGCGTTATTCGACCAGTACACAGAGTGGATAAAAACCAAAGACCATCTGATAAGAAAATGGTAAAGATGGAACTGAAGGAAGTAGTAAGGGAAGTTACTTATGATCTTTTGGCGGAACCAGGAAAATCGGGAGACACCGTGTTATCTGAGCTAGGACAGATAAGGCGAACTTTGGCACAAGACCTTCCTCAATGGAAGCAGCAGGTCATTGAAGAGGTGCAGACACTAAAGAACAAAGTGGAAAGTCCCTCACATCCGATGGGTAGCGAATAGAATCACTCCCCATACCGAAATGACAATAGGCAAATTCATTACTGCACTCCACTTGGTGACGCGTCATACCACAGGCAGACACAGTGCATAACCACACTGCAGTGAACAGCCCACCAACACTCATAACCCAAATGCAGGAAGAAAGTGTATTGAAACAAAAAACATTTCCAACCTTTCACCCACAAAAACGTGACATACACCCGATCGTATTTTTGCGAAACTTCTCTGGAGTATTTCCTAACAGTTGGACAGACAAGCAAAGAATACAGTTTGTAACGGAGTATGTAACAGGAGATGCCGCCCTATGGAGAATAGAAATGACAGACAAGGACCTATAATGAATTCGAGCGGATGTTTCTGAACAAATTTTGGAGTGATGGTGTTCAGCAGCACTTAAGAAACGAAGTATTCAGTGGGGAAATGTTCAATTCGAAACACGGCAGTCTCAGAAGATATTCCGAAAAATATTTAGCAAAAATTGAATTCTGGGTCTAGCCAATTACAAATAAAGACGTGATCATGATTTTGAAAACTAAATAGCCCACCTCTATAAGGGAGAAATTAGTTAATGTTTCCGAGGACGATACCGAAGCATTTCTTTCCATATTGGCTTTGATTCGCGAAGACGCGGTAGCAAATGTTGGTAGCGATCCGAATGAAGTGAGCAGGCGAAACAGTGGAGGTTACGCGGTCAACAATGGCAATGAGGCAAGGGCGCGCGGTAGCGACGCTTACTACCAACCGGCCAGCAGCTACAAAAATCAACAGGTGTCGTGCGGAAATGGACAGTTTCGACCGAAGAAGAATAATAATAAACAACCGTGCAATCCAATGGATAGTACACAACGGCCACAGTACGAAAACAGCACACAAAATGGTTCAAATGGCTCTGAGCACTATGGGACTCAACTGCTGAGGTCATTAGTCCCCTAGAACTTAGAACTAGTTAAACCTAACTAACCTAAGGACATCACAAACATCCATGCCCGAGGCAGGATTCGAACCTGCGACCGTAGCGGTCTTGGGGTTCCAGACTGCAGCGCCTTTAACCGCACGGCAAACAACACACAATTATCCACAAAATCAGTACGGAAACAAACCATCACAGCAAGGAAATTATCAGAGCGGACCACCCTTTAACAGGACGAGGGAGTGGAAATCACATAAATTGCATGGGACAAGTGGAGGACAACAACATTTCACTAATAATGACAACACAATACACTACATGGTCCAGAGCACTTCCGTCCTCCGACAAATATAAATTTTTCCGGTCACTCAAATGATTATGCAGGAAATCCGAAGCCGAAACGGCAAAGGATTACACAAATCTATTATGCGCAAAGTGGGTCGTACACCGGATAAGAATCTTGTCCACCACCCTTCGTGCCACAGTCACAACACCAACACGAAATGAAGGAGACGTTAAGGGCGATAGCCGATAGGGAGAACCACCACAATCAGAAAAACTAGAAACAGCATTTTTTAGCCTCCACAAGAATACTGCAGAACGAGATGGGGGCACGGAATCCATCAGCTCATTTCAAGTAGATGCTATAACGTATGACAAAGGCACCGACTTACGTGATGACTTATTGCAAGAGACTAACAATAATGACAGTAACGACTTATCGGGCGAACAAGTTCAGGCTTCTTCCAAGATTTCAATAGTCAACATGCTCATAATCGCTATTATTGATACGGGAGCCAATGTTAATGTTTTATATTCATGTTTGTTCAAGTAAATTTCTTCAGTGAGTAAAGTTTTATCGCTCCCTATACAAGGCTGTATAGTGTCTGGAGCAATAGGTCCTATGACACAGCGTGTAATGTTGCAAGCGCAACTTTAAGTAAATATTAACTCTATTTCTGTTATGTGCAATTTTCTTATAGTAAAGAACCTATCGGTACCATGCCTCCTTGGAATGGAGTTCTTCAGACTGACAAAAGCAAAAATTGACAGTGAAAATGGGACTTGTAGATTAACGGTGAACCAGCAGGAGGTAAAAATAACATTGTTACGCAGCAAGGTAAAACCAGTGCTTAACAAATGTCAGTTTAAGGTGCGGTACTTCTCTGACAGACAAAGTTACGGACGAGCAGATGATGAAACCAATCCTGTAGATATTCGTGAGGACGAATATGTTGACTTACTACCTGACAAGACAGTTAGATAACAAAGCTTTTGAAGCGACTGGTTTGACTAAGTATCAAAGGAGTGAACTAGTCATGTGGAGATATTCTCAACAAACCTGGAGTATTCGGGAGGACGACGGTTCAATCCCGCGTCCGGCCATCCTGATTTAGGTTTTCCGTGATTTCCCTAGATCACTCCAGGTAAATGCCGGGATGGTTCCTCTGAAAGGGCACGGCCGACTTCCTTCCCCATCCTTCCCTAATCCGATGAGACCGATGACCTCGCTGTCTGGTCTGCTTCCCCAAAGAAACAACAACAAACCTGGAGTAATAAAGGGATATGAGTATCGTATGGACGTGCTTCCCCGTAAGATCTACTGCAAAACGAACTACGCAGTTCCCCAATCACGACGTGAAGCTGTCAAACGTGAGATTAGGAAAATGTTACTCTGGAATGTGATTGAGCCGTCACTTCCTCCGTATTCGAGCCCCTTGTTATCAGTTTTAAAATCTGATGGAAGTGTGAGAATAGTTTCAGACGCAAGACTGATAAACAAAATAATAGTGCCGATTCGGACGAGACCCGAAGCCCTGGAAGAACACTTGCAGAAGTTTAATGGAGTTAAATTACTCAGCACAGTTGACTTAAAAACAGTTATTGGCAGATGAAATTAGCGCCTGAGTCAAGAAAATACACGGCATTCATATTTGCAGGCCGATGTTATCACTTTACAGTCATGCCCTTTGGACTGAATGTGAGTTAGAGAGTTTTATTTCAGCGTTAGACTATGTTTTAGGACCGGAGTTATTGGATGAAGTAAGTGTGTATGTGGATGATGTCCTAATAGCTTCGAAAACATGGGAAGACCATGTGATGACACTGCAAACAGTATTTAAAAGATTTATAAATTAAAGAGTCACGGCCAATCTTCAAAAGTCAAAATTCGGTAAGAGTGAGATCAAGTTCTTAGGACATATCATCACAGCAGAAGGGATTAGGCCCGATCCTGAGAAGTTGGCAGCGATTAAGGATTTTCCAACACCCACAACAAAAAGACAGCTGAAGGCATTGCGTCATTTTTCAGACGTTTCATATCGAGTCAGGCAATGAACAATGAAGCTCTTCATACTCTGTTAAGAAAGAATGTGTATTGGAATTGGGATTCAGAGTGTCAGAAAGGGTTTGAACAAATTAAAAATAGTTTTGTTAACAGCAATATTCTTCATCATCCTAAGATGGATAAAGGCTTTTGTATTATGTCCTATGCTTCGTCTGTGGGCATTGGATCCTGTTTGTTCCAAATCGACATCGTTGATGGACGTGAGCAAGTTCAAGTAATCAGCTTCCCTAGTCGAGTCTTATCAGAATGTGAGAGTCGAATTCTGTTACGGAGCTCGAAGCACTTGCCATCATCTGGGCATTTAAAAGATTTAACTACTACATCTGTGGTAAGAAGATCAAAGTCCTTTCTGATCATCAGGCACTCTCTCTTCTTCAAACGTGCAAGCTTCAACATCCCCGCTTAACCAGGTGGTGCATGTTTCTAAAGGAATATGATTTTCAAACAGTAATATATTAAAGGAAAAGACAATGTCATTGCTGACGCTTTATCCCGATCACCAGAAGGATTGCTTGAAACCAGCGAGTTAGTGGAACAAATGTCTAATTACCGGATACTCTTAATGAAAGACACGATCCACAGAAAATACTTTCTTCAGTTGTGTAAAGATATCCGAGCTCCCCAAGATACTGATCCAAAATGGAGAAAAGTTAAGCAGATCCTCACAGAAAAGTCTAATCATAAAGTGTCGAGATTTTATAAATTGCATAATCAGGTTCTATTTCACAAAACTTTCGGACCGATAGAAAGATGGTGCGTATGTACACCCCTGGAAATGGAAAAAAGAACACATTGACACCGGTGTGTCAGACCCACCATACTTGCTCCGGACACTGCGAGAGGGCTGTACAAGCAATGATCACACGCACGGCACAGCGGACACACCAGGAACCGCGGTGTTGGCCGTCGAATGGCGCTAGCTGCGCAGCATTTGTGCACCGCCGCCGTCAGTGTCAGCCAGTTTGCCGTGGCATACGGAGCTCCATCGCAGTCTTTAACACTGGTAGCATGCCGCGACAGCGTGGACGTGAACCGTATGTGCAGTTGACGGACTTTGAGCGAGGGCGTATAGTGGGCATGCGGGAGGCCGGGTGGACGTACCGCCGAATTGCTCAACACGTGGGGCGTGAGGTCTCCACAGTACATCGATGTTGTCGCCAGTGGTCGGCGGAAGGTGCACGTGCCCGTCGACCTGGGACCGGACCACAGCGACGCACGGATGCACGCCAAGACCGTAGGATCCTACGCAGTGCCGTAGGGGACCGCACCGCCACTTCCCAGCAAATTAGGGACACTGTTGCTCCTGGGGTATCGGCGAGGACCATTCGCAACCGTCTCCATGAAGCTGGGCTACGGTCCCGCACACCGTTAGGCCGTCTTCCGCTCACGCCCCAACATCGTGCAGCCCGCCTCCAGTGGTGTCGCGACAGGCGTGAATGGAGGGACGAATGGAGACGTGTCGTCTTCAGCGATGAGAGTCGCTTCTGCCTTGGTGCCAATGATGGTCGTATGCGTGTTTGGCGCCGTGCAGGTGAGCGCCACAATCAGGACTGCATACGACCGAGGCACACAGGGCCAACACCCGGCATCATGGTGTGGGGAGCGATCTCCTACACTGGCCGTACACCACTGGTGATCGTCGAGGGGACACTGAATAGTGCACGGTACATCCAAACCGTCATCGAACCCATCGTTCTACCATTCCTAGACCGGCAAGGGAACTTGCTGTTCCAACAGGACAATGCACGTCCGTATGTATCCCGTGCCACCCAACGTGCTCTAGAAGGTGTAAGTCAACTACCCTGGCCAGCAAGATCTCCGGATCTGTCCCCCATTGAGCATGTTTGGGACTGGATGAAGCGTCGTCTCACGCGGTCTGCACGTCCAGCACGAACGCTGGTCCAACTGAGGCGCCAGGTGGAAATGGCATGGCAAGCCGTTCCACAGGACTACATCCAGCATCTCTACGATCGTCTCCATGGGAGAATAGCAGCCTGCATTGCTGCGAAAGGTGGATATACACTGTACTAGTGCCGACATTGTGCATGCTCTGTTGCCTGTGTCTATGTGCCTGTGGTTCTGTCAGTGTGATCATGTGATGTATCTGACCCCAGGAATGTGTCAATAAAGTTCCCCCTTCCTGGGACAATGAATTCACGGTGTTCTTATTTCAATTTGCAGGAGTGTATTTCAAAAGGTTTTGTTGAACATCTATTGTGGCGCACACACATTTCCTGGGGTCACTATGGTCCGGGTAAATGTAAAAGAAAAATTTCTTCATATTGTTATGATCCAAATCTGCATCACGAAGTACATATGCTGATAGGGGTTGTATCATCTGCCAGAAGGCAAAGGCACTAAGTATTTCTGCGTTGATTCCCCTCAATCCTATTCTTCCGAAAAAACCAAACCAACTCCTGAGTATTGATTTGGCTGGACCGTTCCCGACTGGACGGGGAGGTGCAAAGTATTTAATAGCCATTCTCGACAACTTCACAAAACACATTAGATTATATGCAGCAAAATCTTCTTCCGCCAGGCAAATTTTAAGGCATTTAGAAAGTGATTATTTCCCACGATTCGGCGTACCCTAGTCGATGCTGTCCGACAATGGTTCGACCTACACTTGTACTTGGCGTAAATTCCTCGATCGCCACGGCGTTCAGCAAATTTTAATATCCTATTACCGGCTTCAATCGAATCCGACTGAGTTAATATTCAAGGAATTCAATCGATTCATTAGGACCCATGTTCTTAACAGGCAGACTAAGTGGAACGAATTTGTTACTCCGTTTGAAGAGATTATTAATAATCTCCCACACTTGTCAACAGGACTCACACCGCATGAACTCATGTCAGCCAACAAAGAGCGAAATGAATGGATCAATCCTCTTCCTAAGGTGGAAGACCAAGAAACTAGTTCAGACAGCAAAATCAGGCAGGCGTTGATTTCACCGACAACGTATGCATACCTCCGTAAGAAAGCATTTGACAAAAAGGTAAATAAAGTCATTGAATATAGAGAAGGTGAGAGAATCTTACTAAGGACTCATTTTAAACCATCGAAGCTACGAAAGAAAAATCGTAAGTGGTAGTGCGTTGATAAAGGCCCATATGTTATTGTCAGGAAGCCGCACACCGGAAGTTACTTGCTAGCCGACCCCGTGACTGGAAGGATTAAAGGTCTGTTCCAACATAGTGAATTAAGAAAATTCCACAATGGTAACACAAGAAATTTACAAGTGTTAGTAGTACGAGGCAATTACAAGCATCATCAGAGAACAAGGTAAGTCGTCGACGTCGATTGACAACTCAAGAAAAATGACAGGCCAGCATATAATACGTCTGGAGGTCATCATACAGTGCTGACTGTATGAGGGAAATTTGTACCGATCTGTTAATTGAATACAGGTAAAGGAAAATGTCAAAGAGAGAATTTAGTACTACTTTTAAGTTAGGATATAAGTATATGATATGATGCATGCTCGTGTGGTAATCAGCCCCCGAGATGTATAAATCAAAGAGGAAGGAGTGATCAGGGCCCTTCTCTCAGGTCTTATAATGAAGGATTTTTTTTTTTTTTTTTTTTTGAGAAACTCAAGTCTCTCGGAGGACAGGCTGTAGCCCTGTGTAAAATAAAG
Organism: Schistocerca piceifrons; assembly: GCF_021461385.2. NCBI lineage: Eukaryota > Metazoa > Arthropoda > Insecta > Orthoptera > Acrididae > Schistocerca > Schistocerca piceifrons. The sequence goes on along the minus strand of NC_060149.1, from coordinate 776,514,194 downwards.
AACCGAAGAATAACAGAGGATATCGTAATGAGAGCGACACATTACCTCAAAAAAAGGAGTAAATTATGATATACTAAAGAACATGTGTAAGAATGTATGTGGAAAACTTCATTAGCAACAGAGTTTTAAAGTCTATGACAGATAAGTTATGCTGACGCAAATTCGAAGGTGTAGTAAGTAAAAGAAGGTGTGGAGATAACACTATAATATAAGTTCCATGGAAATGTTATACTTAAGAAATGCCAGCAGCAAGACAAAACGTAGCGCTTAAGAACAGGAGTCCGCAAAGCTTTACAGAGTGATGCCGCAGGAAAAGAAAATGAATGGATGACAGCTTCTTGTAGAAGGCTACAGAGTCAAGTAAACAAGTAAATAATTGGTCAAACAAGCACATGCATAGAGGCATGTAAATGAATCAATTATATTTTCTAAGAGAATGACACGCAAAAAGCAATTGCAGCAGCATAAGCGCTCGCATATAAATGTTTCTTGTTTAGTATGATAATTTTCGTAATGTACAGATTATTTAAATGCTGATTTTTGCGTTCCTTTATAAAATCTTATCCAAGATAATCCTTCAAACATCCTATTCCAAGGATCAGCACGTAGAGATTTACTTGTGCTGTCTGGGCGAAGCAACTCATATGAAAAGCGTGTAGGTTCGCGACGAGATCAGTTAAATTTTGCTTGTTGAAGCCAATTAGAGTCAAGCCACAGGTCTGGCATGCAATTGAGTTTGTTGTCTTTGTAACGAGCGATTAGTTAGTCATCGCCCGTATATTTTTAAGCGAATAGTATTCCGCATGGAAAAGGAGGCAGTCTCTCTGTCTGGAGGCTGTCCTCAATTTAAATAACACAAACACAAGTTAATGGACACACAAACGAAAAGAGTGATAAAAAGAGGCGTGTTCTCAAAGAGGAAGTCAATTAGTTTGTCTTTGAGACAATTAAAAAATGTAATAAGAGTTTGACGGTAAAGAACAAGGTAGTTGAGTTTATAAGAGGAGATTGAAAAATAGTCTTAAGTGGAAGATGTAAATTTTAACCGGTAAGCAAGAGAGAGCCATAAAGAAAATTATCGACAGCAGTTCTTTATCGGACGTGGCCATTAGATTAAGAATATATATGTATATATAAGCAAACTATGTAAATATTATTAGTCAAGGTATCTTGTTATCCATCTGTGAAAGTGCTATCTTTGCAAAGCGAAAGTGAGATGAAGGACGACGTTTAGTTCACGAACGCCTATGAAAGTGAAAGTGAAAATTTGTGCGTCGAAAAGCGAGTCTGTTTCACGACTCTTTATACCACACCGTGTGCGTATTAGTTTTATTTTTAACGTGCACAACGGTCAGTGAATAAGTATCGTTCGCCACGCAGCCCTCGGAAGCCAGCAAAATAACTTCTTATCACTTACCTGTGAGCCCTTTACGGAGAGTTGACACGTGGTACGACGAGATGACTTCGTGCAGGTTCCCTCGGTGAAGCAACAGCAGCAATCCTCAAACAACGTGCTTTAAACGCAGCACGTTATCGGCGGACAACACAACACACACCCAATATACGATTGCGCGCGCGATACTGGCCGGTGTTGGTCTGTCAACATTGCCGCGCAGCGGCGTATGACGAAATAGTGGATATTTGAAACTTTAATGGCCGGATCCGCGTGGCTCTCTCAGGCAATAAATGAGACTTCATACTACTTTGAAGGACATTGTTCTATATGTACATAGCAAATTAGTATTTCATTGTAAATAAGTATTATAGTAGTTATATTACACGTTTATTACCTTACCTTGTATATAGCACAGTATTTACAAATTACCATATAAGTAGCATTCACACAAGCTGGTAACTACATCTGTCAACTTCATTTGTAATATTATACACTCATAATGTAAGGTTTATCTTTGTGTTTTAATTTTCATTAAGTTGTGTTATTCTTTAAAAACAGTCATTCTGTGAAATCAAAGCAACCTGTATATTGTGATGTCTCTGAGAGAGAACGTCTCTGACACTGTTGTGTTTGTTCAAAAAATGGTTCAAATGGCTCTGAGCACTATGGGACTTAACTTCTGAGGTTATCAGTCCCCTAGAACTTAGAACTACTTAAACCTAACTAACCAAAGGACATCACACACATCCATGCCCAAGGCAGGATTCGAACCTGCGACCGTAGCGGTTCCAGACTGTAGCGCCTAGAACCGCTCGGCCACCCCGGCCGGCGTTGTGTTTGTAAATCTGCAATCTCTGTGATAACTTCACATGTGGCAAATTCTGCGCGTGTGTGTGTGTGTGTGTGTGTGTGTGTGTGTGTGTGTGTGTGTGTGTGTGTGTGTGTGTGTCTTAACCTCACCTATTTATTTACGCTGTATTTCATCGTTTGGAGGTTAGTTATTTTCACATAGGGCGCTTCTAACACTGCTTTTCTACCGTAGGGCAACAACACACCAAAAATACTTCGCCACGGTGGAATAATAAAAAGACGATAATGTAAAGTGGATCTTGAAAATCATGTGAACAGCCGTCTGATGATGAACTTGCCAGTTCGAAACCGGTAACGGCGCTATTTACCTAAATAAATAGCAGTATTAATAGTGGCTGGTTGCTGTTTTCTTCTTTGTAAGAATTAACCTACATTAATTGTACACGGCCACGGTCTCACCATGTCAGTTTTAGACGAAAGAGCAAATAAAAAAAATCTTTTTTATTTTAAATTCAGTGCATTAGAATTTGTAAAATGACTCTTTCATATAGTGTTCATTAAAAAATGACGATCATTCCACTTGGGACCTGTGGAATGGTACATTAGCTTATTTGTTTTAGTTGTAAATATTTGTCATGTATTGTTGTTTTTCTGACATGTTCTAGATCCTGGAGGACCTCTTCGCTACGGATCAATTGGAATGAAAGTATATCTAATCTAATCTAAACGTCATATTTTAGAGACTGAAAGAGAACGATTTGTATTAAGCAAAGAATGAAACGGTCACGACTAGAATAAATTTCGGTCACGGTCAGAACGAGGTTGACATTTACCTTAATCGCTGTCATAAACAAGAGCAGAAATCAGTGCGAAATGAAAGAAAGAAAGAAATGATCCTTACCCATCCTGAACCCATTGTAATTAAACCGGTAATTTTAAGAAATACTAACGCAGAGTATTCTGTATTTACGTTCTATATTCCATGAGTTGACGGAGAATGGCAAATTCCATTCAGTAAAGTGGTAGAAAAGGGACTCCCATCGTGAGCGATTCTTGACAAACAATTGGACGGCACAGTGTGATTCACGAACCAATGTACAATGTGTGTAAAATAAGAAAGAGTATTACGATAAAATAAACACGAGCCTATCGAGCTTGTAGAGACATTGAAAATTTGGAAGACATATGAAAGAATAATGAAAATGTCACGTCAGTGTCATAGTTTGTAAGCATTTTAGGATTATACAGGTACTTCTATGTGTATGTATCTTCCTTTTCCGGCCGTTGTGGCCGAGCGGTTCTAGGCGCGCCAGTCCGAAACCACGCTGCTGCTACGGTCGAAGGTTCGAATCCTGCCTCGGGCATGGATGTGTGTCTGTCCTTAGGTTAGTTAGGTTTAAGTAGTTCTAAGTCTAGGCGACTGGTGACCTCAGATGTTAAGTCCCATTGTGCTCAGAGCCATTTTTATCTTTTTCTCTGCGACAATGCCTGTCATCACCACTTAGCGTATATAGCTCTTTATTCTGAATAGTAATACTATCCACGTTGTTGTAGATGTTAAGAAACCCTGTGACCAAAACGCACATGCAGATGAACTGCAAAAAGACAATTTATACTAATGATCTTAACAATGAATGTTTTTCTAGTATGGTAACTTTATGAAACGTCAAGTGTATAGTACTATATGACTACCCAATTTCAGCAATAGACATGTATAAAAAGCCACTAATATTCCGAGTGACATGAGGACGGAAGTAATACCTCCGGTATTCCTTCCCTCCTCACGGGCGGTTCAAAAATGGTTTGTAAGTAGGCTGTTTAGGTTCTTATATTGGTAACGCCACCGCCACGTAGCGCTCTGTATGAAAATCACTGGCTGTGCTGTGTGCAGTCTGTGTCTGGGTGGCATTGTTGGAATTTGCTATTGTAGTGTTGGGCAGTTGGCTGTTAACAGAGCGTAGCGTTGCGCAGTTGGAGGTGAGCCGCCAGCAGTGGTGGATGTGGGGAGAGAAATGGTGGAATTTTGAGAGCGGATGATCTGGACGTGTGTCCATCAGAGACAGTAAATTTGTAAGACTGGATGTCATGAACTGCTATATATTTTGATCTTTGAACACTATTAAGGTAAATACACTGTTTTTTTCTCTATCATCTTCGTGTTGATCAGAATTGGTAAAGAGCGAAATGCGAAATGTCTGAGTACGTTCAGTTCTGCTCAGCTGTTTGAAAATAAAATAACGTAGGGGGTTACCAGCGTAGTAATTCATTAATTTTTCTAAGGGGACGTTACAGGTTCAAATGGATCTGAGCACTATGGGACTTAACTTCTGAGGTCATCAGTACCCTAGAACTTAGAACTACTTAAACCTAACTAACCTAAGGACATCACACACATCCATGCCTGAGGTAGGATTCGAACCTGCGACCGTAGCGGTCGCGCGGTTCCAGACTGTAGCGCCTAGAACCGCTCGGCCAACTCGGCCGGCCTCTTGGGAGGCAGTGTAATATTAGTATCTGTTTCGATAGCTTAAATAAACTTACATTCGATAATCTAACAACGCAGGCTCATAAAAGCCATACAATTTGTGTTAAAATTTCTTAGATCGTCGCTGGGTAGCGACCGCCTGATATTTCAAAGAATATCTTACGCGCCATGGCGCAGAATACGAATTGTTCATCAATTGTATCGATAGGGACTTTTGTGTTTCTTATTTTTTGACAGCTGAAGAATTGTAATCCTATTCTGTTACCACAGTCGTGATATTTTTAAAGACGGCGGACGCGTATGTGTCGTGGTCCGCAATCACTAATTAGTTATTATAAAATATTACTATTGTGCAGTGCTATGTAAGAATTTATGTGTGCAGCTAAGATGAAATGTCGAAAATGTTAAAGGACTTTATTTAAAGAAACAGCCAGCAAGATATAAAATTGAAATGTACGGAGCCTATTGTTAGCAATACTGACTGAGGTAATTAAATTGGTTATTGTGCTCTCAAATGCTGTAGTGCCTGCTTATTAATTAAAGTATTTCTATGCTATCCATCTCCTATTAATAGCAACAGAAGTAACGGTGTTTTTATAGTTTTCATACAGCTACCAGGGACCGTCTGTATGTCGGTAAACATCGTAGTTAAGGCAGAAGGCGCATTGCTATTTACCTTGTTTGTGATTTAAATCCAACTTCTTTTAATGTGTGGTGTAGTAGAGCAAAGAAAATATCCAGCTCTGTCTAGGGCCTTAGGTTTCTCTGTTCGTAGTTGCTATGTCTCATATCCGGTCGTGATCGAACATGATCATGACACAAATAAATTAAGTGGCAATGCGAACTCTGCTCTTAATCTTGAGAACGCTACGACTTCTTCAAACGATTTCAGGTGACATATAAATCATCACATACAGTACTTAAGTTTTTGAAAAGTTTTTGCTCTTCCCGCCAAGAAGTGGTGCAGAACTCACAACAGATTTCTGAATCTTCAGAAGAGAATAATAATTTAATCAAAATATTAATACTTAAAAAAAAAACACCACACATTCTTCCTATGGCCCTCCACAGCAAAGGCGTCTTCTCTGCGCTATACTGCACCGTCTGTAACTGTGTACACAGAGACTGTGGATGTAGGACTACCCTGCAAACACTTCCCGCTTGATAGGTGCTCTGACGTCATTGCTGGAGTGGTTGTCCGTTGATCGGGATGCCATGTTTCGTGCAGAACACGATCGTAACAACATCTGTTGACAGTTTGTGTGATTCTATCGTGGATTAGACACAGGACAGGGAAATAGCTGTTTGTTGCGTTAATTTTTGACACCGGTGTATGAGTGTTATGTGCCATAACTATGAGGAAAGTGACAGTGCCATCTGTTACTGCAATCTGCTATCTTATTAAATACTTTCTGAAAATATTATCACGTGGTAACCACACTGGGGTCCAACTCCGGAAGTATGGTCGTCGATGAAGTAGTACACCTGGGACAGAATGCACATTTATTACAGACACTACGTACAGGCAGAGCAGAGCTGCCTAATGGGCAGAGGATGCTGCTATTTATACAAACATAAGATGTACCTGTATATGCAATTATTAAAGACAATAACAATTTCAGGAACTTTCTACGAACGATGAATAATAAATATGAAATAGCTTTTGGCAGTTGGGTTTGAACTGATGACCCGAGCGCTGCCAGCTCCTACTCCATATCGCACACAGGTCAGCTCGCAGCATTGCTCACCCTCCTGAAGAAACAATAACAGGCTGTGTTAACCGCGTTGGAGCCAACTCTAGATCTTGTCAGTGGTCATCGCTTTATGCTTTTGTTGTCACATCCTCTTCACTATGATGAACCTCGAAGGTAGCCTCTCTCGTCGAAGCTTCGCAATCATTCAACGAAAAGCTTCCATCGTCAATCTGCATGTCAGGACTGAAGTAGATGCTCATATGTAGTAGCGGTTCATATGAAGGGTATTGTCGACGTCAATGCACCTTTGTCTTCTGGTTGAAGGGTCGAAATCCTCGACGCCGAATGTGACGTCCGACAAGCCACGGCAAAAAGTAGCGCTTTAGTAATTTTACACATACACTAGTGGCCATTAAAATTGCTACACCACGAATATGACGTGCTACAGACAGGAAGAAGATGCTGTGATATACATATGATTAGCTTTTGAGAGCATTCACGTAAGGTTGGCGCCGGTGGCGACACCTACAACGTGCTGACATGAGGAAAGCTTCCAACCGATTTCTCACACACAAACAGCAGTTGACTGGCGTTGCCTGGTGAAACGTTGTTGTGACGCCCTGTGTATGAAGGAGAAATGCGTACCATCACATTTCCGACATTGATGAAGGTCGGATTGTAGCCTATCGCGATTGAGGTTTATCGTATAGCGACATTGCTGCTCGCGTTGGTCGAGATCCAATGACTGTTAGCAGAATATGGGATCGGTGGGTTCAGGAGGGTAATAAGAAACGCCGTGCTGGATCCTAACGGCCTCGTATCACTAGAAGTCGAGATGACAGGCATCTTATCCGCATGGCTGTAACGGATCGTGCAGCCACGTCTCGATCCCTGAGTCAACAGATAGGGACGTGTGCAAGACAACAACCATCTGTACGAACAGTTCGACGACGTTTGCAGCAGCATGGACTATCAGCTCGGAGACCATGGCTGCGGTTACCCTTGACACTGCATCACGGACAGGAGCGCCTGCGATGGTCTACTCAACGACGAACGTGGGTGCACGAATGGCAAAACGTCATTTCTTCGGATGAATCCAGGTCCTGTTTACAACATTATGATGGTCGCATCCGTGTTTGGCGACATCGCGGTGAACGCACATTGGAAGCGTGTATTCGTCGTCGCCATACTGGCGTATCACCCGGCGTGATGGTATGGGGTGCCATTGGTTACACGTCTCTGTCACCTCTTGTTCACACTGACGGCACTTTGAACAGTGGACGTTACAATTAAGATGTGTTACGACCCGTAGCACTACCCTTCATTCGATCCCTGCGAAACCCTACATTTCAGCAGAATGGTGCACGACGGCATGTTGCAGGTCCTGTACGGGCCTTTCTGGATACAGAAAATGTTCGACTGCTGCCCTGGCCAGCACATTCTCCAGATCTCTCACCAATTGAAAACGTCTGGTCAATGGTGGCCGAGCAACTGGCTCGTCTCAATACGCCAGTCACTACTCTTGATGAACTGTGGTATCGTGTTGAAGCTTCATGGGCAGCTGTACCTGTACACGCCATCCAAGCTCTGTTTGACTCAATGGCTAGGCATATCAAGGCCGTTATTACGGCCAGAGGTGGTTGTTCTGGGTAGTGATTTCTCAGGATCTCTGCACCCAAATTGCGTGAAAATGTGATCACATGTCAGTTCTAGTATGATATCTTTGTCCAATGAATACCCGTTTATCATCAGCATTTCTTCTTGGTGTAGCAATTTTAATGGCCAGAAGTGTAGTTCCACTTCCCGGACAGGTGCTGAAATATAGGGATTGGCAGAGATCGAATGAAGAGTAGAGCCACAGGTCGTAACACATCTGAAATGTAACGTCCACTGTTCAAAGTGCCGTCAATGCGTACAAGAGGTGACCGATACGTGTAACCAATGGCACCTCATACCATCACACCAGGTGATACGCCAGTATGGCGATGACAAATACACGCTTCCAATGTGCGTTCAACGCGATGTCTCCAAAGACGGATGCGACCATCATGATGCTGTAAACAGAACCTGGATTCATCCGAAAAAATGACGTTTTGCCATTCGTGCACCCAGGTTCGTCGTTGAGTAGACCATCGCAGGCGCTCCTGTCTTTGATACGGCGTCAAGGGTAACCGCAGCCATGGTCTCCGAGCTAATAGTCCATGCTGCTGCAAACGTCGTCGAACTGTTCGTGCAGATGGTTATTGTCTTGCAAACGTCCCCATCTGTTGACTCAGGGATCGAGACGTGGCTGCACGATCCGTCACATCCATGTGGATAAGATGCCTGTCATCTCGACTGCTAGTGATACGAGGCCGTTGCGATCCAGCATGGCGTTCCGTATTGCCCTCCTGAACCCACCGATTCCATATTCTGCTAACAGTCATTGGATCTCGACCAACGCGAGCAGCAATGTCGCGATACGATAAACCTCAATCGCGATGAGCTACAATCTGACCTTTATCAAAGTCGGAAACGTGATGGTACGCATTTCTCCTCCTTACATGAGGCATCACAACAACGTTTCACCAGGCAACGCTGGTCAGCTGCTGTTTGTGTATGAGAAATCGGTTGGAAACTTTCCTCATGTCAGCACGTTGTAGGTGTCGCCACCGGCGTCAACCTTGTGTGAATGCTCTGAAACGCTAATCATTTGCATATCACAGCGTCTTCCTCCCGTCGGTTATATTTCGCGTCTGTAGCACGTCATCTTCGTGGTGTAGCAATTTTAATGGCCAGTAGTGTACTTCTGATATTATTCGCAAGTGGAAAAGTTTATGACAACGAGAGAGATTCGCATGGTTTACTTCGTGCTTCAGGATGATCTGTTCTGCAAGTAACGTTGTAATTTCCAAGACTTCGACAGTCAGCGTGGCTTCGGTGATAGCGTATTGGGTGATGCCGTCAGTGGAGGCTATAACCATAACATGACGACTTCGGAAACCTCCCCATGAGATTGATTCCAATCCGGTGGAATGGTGCTGCTACAGGTAGAATTGGTAACAGACGTGTGGAGATATAAAGCATCGACTACAGACCGACCAGCGTACCACCATGAATCGGCATCAAGATGGCACTGACCTGCGTGCCAATGGAAAGGGCGGGCAGCACCACACCTCCAGGAAGACAGAGTTGAGCGCCCCCTGACAATGCTGATTTAACCAGCCACGCATCGCTAGTCGGCCCAGTTCAGTCGTACACTTCTAGAGCATCAATACTGAGTATTAGGAAGACGATACTTAGCCTGCATTCTGCGAATAGTAATACTGAACATTAATTGCTTGTAGGAGGCACAAGAAACACCTCAAATTAAGTTATTTTCTTTTTAGAAATAAAGAGTCATATTTATCTTCAATTGTTTTGTACAGATAATTGGGATTCCTGCCACCGGCCATCGCAACTTCTCTACTTCCTTCTTTGTGTCGGTTCTGACACTCACAGTAGCCAACACAAGATGTCTCTGAGGTGAAAGGAGCACGTGCTTCCATCGCTGACATTCCTTACTGTTGCTCTAACGGATCGATAGAGACCTGGCCTGTGGTACCTGCGTCTGATCTTGTTTAGAGTCTTCACGAGTCCCCGACGACCAGAGGTTGGATCGTCGTGGATGTAGTTCAGGATAGCTCACCGTAGATGAGCTGTGATGACGAGCAACCATTTCTGCCCCACTGGACCGTAGATTCTCTCATATAATGTTCCGTTAATTAACTGAAATTTCGAAGGCTCCTACAGTTTTTAGCACTGCTGAATCCTCGCTATGTTCTGCAGACAGGGAACGGCTGTGGCGTTTTGGATGGCGAATTCGCCCAGAGTAGGTGACGGTCTTCATCCCAGTGGCCGACCATAATCGATTGCAACTGAATGGCGTGAATACGGATGTTGCCATGGTTGCTGTCTTGCAGCATAATAATCCTCGAAGCCTTAACTTTCTTTTCTCTGCACAGCGCACAATGTGTCTAGAGTGTCCGCAGTGGAAACATACCAGCGTGTTGTCCTCCGTGATCAAAATTTCTGTTCTTCTGCGGACCGTGATAACTGGCAGAGGAGTCTTCATGGCCAGTTCAACAGGTGGCGGAAACAGGCGCTCAAGATCTATACACCTCTTCTTCAAGTTCCTCTGTTACCTCCTGATGTATAGCGTCGATATTCGTCGCTGCCAGCTCTTGTATACTCGGTCCGACATTTCTGGCTGACAAAAACTGTGGTCTCTCTTCTCTTACAACCTGGTGTGTGAGAGATGCGAGGTAATGGTGGTCTTCCACACCTGCTATAGGGAACACATACGCAAGCCAGTCATACTTCTTTCGTACTACTCTTTGTTTTTCCTGTTCCGTACCTTCGATGCGCTGGCACCACTTGATGAATTCCACTTTCGTTGTGTGATCCTTTATCAGAAGAGCTTGTTACACGCCTTCTGCGACTCATTTAATCAAGCACGAGATTCAGTGTTTCATAGCGCCAAAATATTCTGTATGTAAGACTGTGTCGGGTCCCCAGAACTTTGGGCCCTGATCTTCAACTGTTCTTCCTCTGAGCGGTCTTGCAGCTGATTGTCACCAAATGTTCTTCAGTTTGTCCTGAAATTTTTATCAGCTGTCGTGCTTTTCGTTACTCTCATACCACTGCTGGGCTGTGCCTTCCAAGTATACATTTGCGTAACACGCCATATCTGTTGTGTTTGGGGGCCACGGTCGAATCATTTCATCCATTTCGTCGGGCCCTGACAAGCGTCTTCGGAAAACACTGATGGCTGTCTGATGTGCAACCGACTTATTGCTGTTTTGGAATCGGCTAATCTCCTGAATATACGGACCATGGGAACGTCATGCTGCTGATCTTCCAGTTGCCATCCGGGGAGGCGACGGCTTTTACGTCGCGTAACTGGAGCCACGGCAATGCTGATCGTTGAAAGCACACGGTGCGTCCACCAAAGTTATGTTGCAGCTGCAATGAGGTCCAAATCTAAAAGCAGGGTCACCAATTTAGTACTACACTTAGCACAGAATAAACGTTTGCTATGGACACCAACGCACAGACAGAACAGAACTGCTTCTTGTATAGAGGGTGCAGGCATTTATACGAACATTGAAGATACCAAATTATGCAAACACTGCATAAAAAATAAATTTTAAGAATCTTCTAGAAATGATAAACACGAAACAAGAAATATTTGCTCCTGATCGGATATGAACTGGCGATCTGTACCAGGGCAGCCAGCGACGCAAACCACTACTCTATACTGCATGAAGCACAGCTTGTCACATTACGTATGGAAGATGTACACGGTGATCACTTCCGGCAAATAGATACTTTAGCACGAAACACAGGTTTAGAAGACGACACGGCAACGAATAGACGTCTAGAAAACCGCGCTCTTAAAAAGTATTTACTTCAATTTATTTTCAGTTCAAAAATGGCTCTGAGCACTATGGGACATAACATCTGAGGTCATCAGCCCCCTAGAACTTAGAACTACTTAAACCTAACTAATCTAAGGACATCACACACATCCATGCCCGAGACAGGATTCGAACCTGTGACCGTAGTGGTAGCGCGGTTCCAGATTGTAGCGCCTAGAACCGTTCGGCCACCCCGGCCGGCTGTTGTCAGTTCATTACGATCAAAAATACTTTTTTTTTAATCTTGCAACACCTGGTGAGATGTTCTTGTTATGAATGATCCATCGTTGGAGACAATGCTATCAAGCTCCATTAAAAAAAGTTATAGAATTAATTAATAGAATGTTTAATATCGACCCTTTGTAGTATATCTGGAAATAAGAAGTGCGGAAAGAGCAACATGACACGTTTTCTGATAACATCACCCTAAACAGTTTGCAGTCTATCTATGTGAGTAGACAGTTCAACGGATTATTGCACATCGTCGGAAAATTTGTTAACTGGCTTTCTTTACACGTCTCCTCTCGTCATCAGATTCTCGTGATAGTTCTGAAATGCTACTCCTACTGGTGTAGGACTGTATATGGGTTGTGTTCCTTGAGGTCGAAAGTGCGTAATACTTAGTGTTCAATGACTATTTAGTAAGCTAATTGAGAGTTGAAACTTCCTGGCAGATTAAAACTGTGTGCCGGACCGAGACTCGAACTCTGTACCTTTGCCTTTCGCGGGCAAGTGCTCTGCCAACTGAGCTACCTAAGCACGACTCACGCCCCGCTATCACAGCTTTACTTCTGCCAGTACCTCGTCTCCTACCTTGCAAACTTTACAGAAGCTCTCCTGCGAGCACTTGCCCGCAAAAGGCAAAGGTACCGAGTTCGAGTCTCGGTCCGGCACACAGTTTTTATCTGCCAGGAAGTTTCATATCAGCACACATTCCGCTGCAGAGTGAAATCTCATTCTGGTAATTGAGAGTCACTTTTCTTAAGGTAAAATAATTGTTCACCATAAGCTAATGTTCGTAAGTGTATAATTCATTTACTTTTTAGAATATATATGACGGCGATTTGTACACTTCAATGACCCTCAGTCCATATCTTGCATGATTAACTGTCACATCGCTTACTTTCCCATCTCTCTGTTGAAATGTTCTGACACTACAATTAGCATCTATCAAGTTCTCATGATTTTATACTACTCGTTATACAAAAAGCAATTCTGGATAAAATCTTGTTATGCACCTATTATACTATTTTTAGTTGTCTCAAGTTCTTCATGAATCCTTTCGTCGATCTCAGAAGTGTATGGTCTGTCTGTGTTTCTGTCAAATTTGTGCTGATCGATATTCACTGATTCCTCATGGAAAAATTTTATTCTACAGTAACGCACGTTCTTCTTGTCAAACCGATGAATAGTGGCCGACAAGTGGTGTCCTCAATGCCAAAACACTTGGCTTGCTGCTGGATCCTTGGAGATCTCTGTTCGTGAGGTGTCCAGAGGTCGAGAGTCGCAAACAACACATCATTCACCTTGTTATGGATCACAGGCAGCGTTTCTCTCACTCGTGCTGTGCAGTTGCTTACATTTTTTTAAAATTTATTTGTGGTCTTCGGACATGTTCCACTCAGCTACCCTCCAGTACATGATACGTTACTAATTAAAAGGCATACCCAGTCAGTGTCTCTCTCTCTCTCTCTCTCTCTCTCTCTCTCTCTCTCTCTCTCTCTCTCTCCCTCCCTCTCTCTCTCTCTCTCACACACACACACACACACACACACACACACACACACACACACACACACACACACACTGCTTACATTCTAGAGGTTATCCAGACCGGCTTCTCTGCAAACGTATCGCTGTACTGGGTGTCTGAGCTATGTTTATGAATATGGCAGCCATATCAACAGAGTATGAGCAAAGAGATTTTTCTTTTCATTAAACTTTTATTACAGTTTCTTCTTTCGGCGGACGCTGCAATATCGTAATATAATTTGTTTAATTACTCGTCTCAGCAATTTATACTCATAGTGTGCCTTGAATACACACTTTTACGTTCAAAACTAGTAGCAGTCAGTGGGGGATCTTCTTATACACTCTATTCATAACTGAAGGGGTCGGAGATATATAGTCATAAGTCACATGTAACTAGTTGTGAGATACGTTGTGTGTAAAGTTCCATGTAAATCTAAATATGTTCAGTACAAAAGAGAAACCTTCTATGTACTTTAAACGGCATTTTAATACCTTGCAAGGCGTGTAGTAAAATACGCAACTCTCTTCATGGTATGTAATAGTAATTTCAGGGTCATTATAATGAAGGTGTAGTTAACAGTCGCTTATGACTGTACCTCCATGAAAATTATTTAGAACACAAAATAGAATTTGCAGTGATATATTTTGAACTACGTTGAAAGTGCCCAGCGTTTATAATATTTACACATTTGTATATGCATAACAGACCACTCAGACAAATAAATTATTTTATTCTGATACATCAAAGGAGTTCCTCTATCTCATCATGTTTCACATTATTTCCAATGCGTGACCGAAAGAAGTACTGATTTACCGCAGGTACGTATGCGATGGGACACAGTGAATAATCTTTTTTTTTCTTTTGTTAATCGAGAGTGGTTTCTATATTTGACTGACAGCTGACACTTACCTTGAATAGCTCTTCAGACTCTAACACCAATTGTCTAGCTTCACTGAAAGGAATGGGGATCTCCAGATGTGAATAAGGTAGGTTTTGAGGTTAATGTCTTCAGATTATCGAAACTTGTTCAAATGTGCGTGAATTCCAACGGGACCAAACTGCTGAGCTCATCGGTCCGAGAATTACACACTACTTAAACTAACTTATGCTAAGAACAACACACACACCCATGCCCGAGGGAGGAATCGAACCTCCGGCGTGAGTGGCCCCGCAGTCCGTGACATGGTGCCTTAAGCCACGCGGCCACTTCCCGCGGCCTATCGAAACTACTGGAACCCTCTCTTTCCATTCAGGTCACAATGAAATATGTTGGTCTCAGATTTTACTGCTTTTGTCCATCTGGTTTGTGTATTATTCGAAGTCTGTTTCTTGCTTACACTCCACTGCGACCAAAATCACAGATTTAAATTTTTTATTAGCAATAAGAGACGTTACCAAAGTGATAAAAGCCCAGTCCTTTGGCTGCCCCTTGCAGTTATCTGTAATTACGTGGAGATGTTTTGTTTGACAGCTAGTTACATCTAAGTATATTATCGAGCAGCCCCCTTTCCATATGAAAATCTTCCTCCATCTTTCTCACTTTACAGAAACATATGTCCGTTATTTGATCCACAGTCGTGGATACCGTAGTTATACGAGTACGACCATACTGTCCTCCTGTAAATGCTGCAGCAACTTTTAGTTTAGGTACGGGAAACGTTAACTGTATGTCCACTGCTGTTATATGGTCCTCCGGATTATCTTTAGCCAGATTATGTAAAGACACAATCAAACTTTGTCCGATGTCATCCTTTCCGAGTTGCAATTCATATTGTTCCTTTTCTGTAACTTCTGCTGCACGTAATTCCGAGTTATTCATTCCCATTAGAAATGCATCACATTTTGAATAGATGTCACTTGTTGGCAGACTGAAGCCTATTTTAAATTCGGATGCAAACATTTCTCTGAATTCACTTACAGATACAGTAGGAACAGGCCTCTCTATGCAAAATTCCGACTGTTTGTCCCGAAATAAGGATTACATTCCAAATTCACTTTGCTGGGGCTCTGTCGCCTACTGTAATGACCGTTATACAGGGTGTTACAAAAAGGTACGGCCCAACTTTCAGGAAACGTTCCTCACACACAAAGAAAGAAAATATGTTATGTGGACATGTGTCCGGAAACGCTTACTTTCCATGTTAGAGCTCATTTTATTACTTCTCTTCAAATCGCATTAATCATGGAATGGAAACACACAGCAACAGAACGTACCAGCGTGACTTCAAACAAACACTTTGTTACAGGAAATGTTCAAAACGTCCTCCGTTAGCGAGGATACATGCATCCACCCTCCGTCGCATGGAATCCCTGATGCGCTGATGCAGCCCTGGAGAATGGCGTATTGTATCACAGCCGTCCACAATACGAGCACGAAGAGTCTTTACATTTGGTACCGGGGTTGCGTAGACAAGAGCTTTCAAATGCCCCCATAAATGAAAGTCAAGAGGGTTGAGGTCAGGAGAGCGTGGAGGCCATGGAATTGGTCCGCCTCTACCAATCCATCAGTCACCGAATCTGTTGTTGAGAAGCGTACGAACACTTCGACTGAAATGTGCAGGAGCTCCATCTTGCATGAACCACATGTTGTGTCGTACTTGTAAAGGCACATGTTCTAGCAGCACAGGTAGAGTAGAGTATTCCGTATGAAATCATGATAACGTGCTCCTTTGAGCGTAGATGGAAGAACATGGGGACCAATCAAGACATCACCAACAATGCCTGCCCAAACGTTCACAGAAAATCTGTGTTGATGACGTGATTGCACAATTGCGTGCGGATTCTCGTCAGCCCACACATGTTGATTGTGAAAATTTAGAATTTGATCACGTTGGAATGAAGCCTCATCCGTAAAGAGAACATTTGCACTGAAATGAGGATTGACACGTTGTTGGATGAACCATTCGCAGAAGTGTACCCGTGGAGGCGAATCAGCTTCTGATAGTGCCTACACACACTGTACATGGTACGGAAACAACTGGTTCTCCCGTAGCACTCTCCATACAGTGACGTGGTCAACGTTATCTTGTACAGCAGCAACTTTTCTGACGCTGACATTAGGGTTATCGTCAACAAGTTCTAGCAGCACAAGTAGAGTAGAGTATCCCGTATGAAATCATGATAACGTGCTCCATTGAGCGTAGATGGAAGAACATGGGGCCCAATCAAGACATCACCAACAATGCCTGCCCAAACGTTCACAGAAAATCTGTGTTGATGACGTGATTGCACAATTGCGTGCGGATTCTCGTCAGCCCACACATGTTGATTGTGAAAATTTAGAATTTGATCACGTTGGAATGAAGCCTCATCCATAAAGAGAACATTTGCACTGAAATGAGGATTGACACATTGTTGGATGAACCATTCGCAGAAGTGTACCCGTGGAGGCGAATCAGCTTCTGATAGTGCCTACACACACTGTACATGGTACGGAAACAACTGGTTCTCCCGTAGCACTCTCCATACAGTGACGTGGTCAACGTTATCTTGTACAGCAGCAACTTCTCTGACGCTGACATTAGGGTTATCATCAACAAGTTCTAGCAGCACAAGTAGAGTAGAGTATCCCGTATGAAATCATGATAACGTGCTCCATTGAGCGTAGATGGAAGAACATGGGGCCCAATCAAGACATCACCAACAATGCCTGCCCAAACGTTCACAGAAAATCTGTGTTGATGACGTGATTGCACAATTGCGTGCGGATTCTCGTCAGCCCACACATGTTGATTGTGAAAATTTACAATTTGATCACGTTGGAATGAAGCCTCATCCGTAAAGAGAACATTTGCACTGAAATGAGGATTGACACATTGTTGGATGAACCATTCGCAGAAGTGTACCCGTGGAGGCGAATCAGCTTCTGATAGTGCCTACACACGCTGTACATGGTACGGAAACAACTGGTTCTCCCGTAGCACTCTCCATACAGTGACGTGGTCAACGTTATCTTGTACAGCAGCAACTTCTCTGACGCTGACATTAGTGTTATCGTCAACTGCACGAAGAATAGCCTCGTCCATTGCAGGTGTCCTCGTCGTCCTAGGGCTTCCCCAGTCGCGAGTCATAGGCTGGAATGTTCCGTGCTCCCTAAGACGCCGATCAATTGCTTCGAACGTCTTCCTGTCGGGACACCTTCGTTCTGGAAATCTGTCTCGATACAAACGTACCGCGCCACGGCTATTGCCCCGTGCTAGTCCATACATCAAATGGGCCTCTGCCAACTCCGCATTTGTAAACATTGTACTGACTGCAAAACCACGTTCGTGATGAACACTAACCTGTTGATGCTACGTACTGATGTGCTTGATGCTAGTACTGTAGAGCAATGAGTCGCATATCAACACAGGCACCGAAGTCAACATTACCTTCCTTCAATTGGGCCAACTGGCGGAGAATCGAGGAAGTACAGTACATACCGACGAAACTAAAATGAGCTCTAACATGGAAATTAAGCGTTTCCGGACACATGTCCACATAAAATCTTTTCTTTATTTGTGTGTGAGGAATGTTTCCTGAAAGTTTGGCCGTACCTTTTTGTAACACCCTTTATTTTGGTATGGCACAGAGAAAATTTCTGCCACCTTGCCATCTTCAAATTTATATAGTTAGTTTCCATGTTTAACTGAAAGAAAAAGGCATTTAAGTTACTATTTTGGTTCCTAACACAAACATTTCAACATTATTTTATTAGTTGCAAATGGGTAACTTATTAACACAGTGTAATATACAAATCTCTTATATTATAAATTTATACCCTAAAGAGAGAAAGAAACTGGTACACCTGCCTAATATCTTGTAGGGCCCCCACGAACATGCAGAAGTGCCGCAACACTACGTGGCATAGACTCGACTAATGTCTGAACTAGTGCTGGAGGGAACTGACTCCATGAATCATGCAGAGCTGTCCAAGGGTACGAGGGGGTGGAGATCTCTTCTGAACAGCACGTTGCAAGGCATCCTAGATATGCTCAATAATGTTCATGTCTGAGTAGTTTGGTGACCAGCGAAAGTGTTTAAACTCAGAAGAGTGTTCCTGGAGCCACTCTGTAGCAATTCTGGACGTGTGGGGTGTCGCATTGTCCTGCTGAAATTTCCCAAGTTCGTCGGAATGCACAATGGACATGAATGGCTGCAGATGATCTGACAGGTTCCTTACGTACGTGTCACATGTCAGAGTAGTATCTAGACGTATCACGGGTCCCATATAACTCCAACTTCACACGCACTACACCACAGAGCATCCACCAGCTTGAACAGTCCTCCGCTGATATGTAGTGACCAGGCAACATGTTTCCACTCATCAACAGTCCAATGTAGGTGTTGAAGGGGCCCAGGCGAGGCGTAAAGCGTTGTGTCGTGCAGTCATCAAGCGTACACGAGTGGGACTTCGGCTCCGAAAGCCCACATCGATGATGTTTCGTTGAATGGTTCGCACGCTGACAATTGTTGATGGCACTGCATTGAAATCTGCAGCAGTCTGTAGAAGTTTTTCACTTCTGTCACGTTGAACGATTCTCTTCAGTCGACGATGGTCCCGTTAATGCAGGATCTTTTTCTGGCCGCAGCAATTTCGGAGGTTTGATGTTTCACCGGATTCCTGATATTCACGGTACACTTGTGAAATGGTCGTATGGGAAAATCCCCACTTCATCGCTTCCTCGGAGATTCCTCGGAGATGCTGTGTCCCATCTCTTGTGCGCTGACTATAACAGCACGCTCAAACTCACTTAAATCTTGATAACCTGCCATCGTAGCAGCAGTAACCGATCTAACAACTGCGCCAGATACTTGTTGTCTTACATAGGCGTCGCTGACGGCAGCGCCGTATTCTACCTGTTTACATATATCTGTATGCCTATACCAGTTTCTTTGGCGCTTCATTGTAAGATATTACGAGAATAATCCCAAAACTAAGGTCTCCTACTTTTTATAAGTACATAGACCTGTTTATTTCTACAATGGTTTACATCAGTTTACAGCTTGAACATTTAGCTATTTTCGACATAATCACCATTTATGTCGATGCATTTTTGTAGACGCTGTGGCAGTTTTTGTATGCCCATGTCATACCTGCTCTCCACCATGCTGTTCAGATAGTTATGAACCTATTCTTTCACCTCGTCGACGGAGCTGAATCGCTGGGACCACAATTAACGCTGACAGTTACTGTGAGACAGTGAAAAAACTCAAACGGGCAATTCAGAACCGGAGAAGAGGAATGCTGAGCTAGGGCGTCCACATTCTCCATGACAACGCTCGCCACGCATCGCTCGGCAAACCGTTGCTCTCATGCAACGGTTTTAGTGGAACATAATCACCATCACACCCTACAGTCCTGACTTGGCACCCAGTGACTGTCACCTGTTCCCTAGGTTAAAAGAATGTTTGGCCGGAAAGAGATTCAGCTCCGACTACAAGATGAAAGAAGAGGTTCATAACTTTCTGAACAGCATGGCGGCGAGCTGGTATGACATGAGCATACAAAATATGCCACAGCGTCTACAAAAATGCATTGACAGAAGTGGTGATTATATCGAAAAACAGTTAAATGTTCCAGCTGTAAACTGATGTAAAACATTTTAGAAATAAACAGGTCTATGTACTTATAAAAAAATAGGAGACCTTACTTTCGGGATTACCCTCGTAGATCATTTGTACTTAGAAAACTGAAAAAACCTCCGTTTTTTTGGTACAACTTCTATGCAACACATCAGGTGCGTACGCTGGGCATTTAAGTTTCGTATGTCCCAGAAAGAAAAGTACTTCTTCGTCCCCAGGCAGTTTATTGTAGTACTTATTGAAGCAGGGCATACTTTTAAAGGCTGCCTGAACAGTCTTCTTGGTTTTGAAAGCACATACTGTTGAGCTGCATTACTTCACCGTTTCGCTTTAATTTGTTTTCCGTTGTTCAGGATTCGGGTTCGTTTTTCTTGATGATTTTGGTTTCCGGGGCAAATCTTCAAATACTCTATTTATTTCAAGCTGTAATATGAAGAACAAAATAGTCTGAGAACTCACGTTAGATATAATGATAGCTACGCAAAAAAACTACGCACCGCCGTTGTTGTCATTAAAACTACATTAGTACAGCTCTGAGCACTAAGGGACTTAACATCTGTGGTCATCAGTCCCCTAGAACTTAGAACTACTTAAACCTAACTAACCTAAGCACATCACACACATCCATGCCCGAGGCAGGATTCGAACCTGCGACCGTAGTGGTCACGTGGTTCCAGACTGAAGCGCCTAGAACCGCACGGCCACACCGGCCGGCCACATTAGTACAGCGTTAAGCAGTCATACAAATATGCACATAAAGTTTTATCACCAACACAAGAGACGGCGGTCAGACGTGTGAGTAAGGCTATGAGAAACAAAGTACTTACTGGAGAATAGTTACCAGATATAAACAGTTTTATATACTCACCGAAACACCACCTGAGCCGCAACTGTAGTTCAATAGGTGCCAAGATTCATCAATGACAGTATCAAACGACCAGACTCTTCTTTTCCACTGTCACAAATACTAATTGAATGCGTGATGAAGCTTCACACGCTCCTGAGCTATCTGCCATTTTGCTGTGGCTTGTAACCATGTATCTTCTGGAAATATCACCAGATGGCAAAGTATAGGACGGCTCTCCATCATCATAAGCACGAGGGAACTTTTGCAACAGAATATGAATATGGCATGGTTAAGAATGTCGTGGCATGAAAAACTCAATTTAAGAAAGATATGGCTTATGACCGTATCTCTCCAACCCCGTCAAATATCAACAATATTTTAGGAGAATTTCGATTGAGAGACCATAGGTGATTCGAAGTTTTCTCTTCCTCATTCGGCATGATCCTGTGCTGGGTCTTTCCGCGGATTTCAATGTTTGGCAGTGTTTTTTCGCATAAAAGCAGCATTCTCGGTGCAATGTTGGCCAGAATGTTAAACTTCGTAGGGTGTTCACCACGCGGAATTCCATACTATCCCGTCTTAATCTTGACGATAAGCGTTGATACAAGATGCATTCTAAGATTTTTACAATGGCATCAAGTAGATGCCCATGAGACAAATTTTGCTCTGAGCCGCAAATATTATTTAATATTTATTTAGTGCGTAATGTTTAAAATCATTTTTCTTCCGTGGCATTTTACCTATCCTCCAATGCATAATGCCTGTTTTAATCATACGACGTAGTATAGATATTTCCTTAGCAGGTTATGTAGATATCTGTCAATTAATGTGTGTGTGTGTGTGTGTGTGTGTGTGTGTGTGTGTGTGTGTGTGTGTGTGTGAATTTCTAAGGGACCAAACTGCTGAGGTCATCGGTCCCTAGACTTACATACTACTTAAACTAAATTATAATAAGGGCAACACACACGCACACACGCACACACCCATGTCCGAGGAAGGACTCGAACCTCCGGTGGGAGGGGCCGCGCGATTCGTGTCATGGCGCCTCTAACTGCACGGCCAACTAGACTAAACTTCATGTTTTGTATGAATTAAAATTATATTCCGTGTTACATAAATTAATGCCCTGTTATAATGTAATTTCCCAAAATTTCTTTCTTTATACCGAGAATCACTCTGTACATAAAATTTCTTGTACGCGGGCTCTTGAGAACAGGGCTGTGTCCGAAATTAGTCGCAAAGCAAGAAATATAAATAAATCAAATAAAAGTAACGGATTTACGTCCACGCTCACGCTCTAAGCAGCTGACTGACGAATTCTGACTCAGAGATGTCAAAGGTAATGGGGTAGCGATATGTACATATACAGGGTGTTACAAAAAGGTACGGCCAAACTTTCAGGAAACATTCCTCACACACAAATAAAGAAAAGATGTTATGTGGACACGTGTCCGGAAACGCTTAATTTCCATGTTAGAGCTCATTTTAGTTTGGTCAGTATGTTCTTCCACCTACGCTCAATGGAGCACGTTATCATGATTTCATACGGGATACTCTACTCTACCTGTGCTGCTAGAACATGTGCCTTTACAAGTACGACACAACATGTGGTTCATGCACAATGAAGCTCCTGCACATTTCAGTCGAAGTGTTCGTACGCTTCTCAACAACAGATTCGGTGACCGATGGATTGGTAGAGACGGACTAATTCCATGGCCTCCACGCCCTCCTGACCTCAACCCTCTTGACTTTCATTTATGGGGGCATTTGAAAGCTCTTGTCTACGCAACCCCGGTACCAAATGTAGAGACTCTTCGTGCTCGTATTGTGGACGGCTGTTATACAATACGCCATTGTCCAGGGCTGCATCAGCGTATCAGGGATTCCATGCGACGGAGGGTGGATGCATGTATCCTCGCTAACGGAGGACATTTTGAACATTTCCTGTAACAAAGTGTTTGAAGTCACGCTGGTACGTTCTGTTGCTGTGTGTTTCCATTCCATGATTAATGTGATTTGAAGAGAAGTAATAAAATGAGCTCTAACATGGAAAGCAAGCGCTTCCGGACATATGTCCACATAACATATTTTCTTTCTTAATGTGTGTGAGGAATGTTTCCTGAAAGTTTGGCCGTACCTTTTTGTAACACCCTGTATAGATAGCGGTAGTATCACGTACAGGAGGTATAAAAGGGTAGAGCATTTACAGGTCTCTTATTTGTACTCACATGGCTCACGTGAAAAGGTTTCCGGCATGATGATGGCCACCCGACGAGAATGAACAGACTTTGAACGCGATATGGTAGTTGCAGCTAGACGCATTTGACATGCAGTTGCGGAAATCGTTAGGGAATTAAATATTCCGATAAACAAAGAAAGAGCCTACGGAATATCAGACCAGCTGTGTGGCTGGATTGAAGAGTTTTTAGCAAACAGAACACAGCATGTTGTTATCAATGGAGAGACGTCTACAGACGTTAAAGTAACCTCTGGCATGCCACAGGGGAGTGTTATGGGACCATTTCTTTTCACAATATATATAAATGACCTAGTAGATGATGCTGTAGTATACAGAGAAGTTGCAGCATTAGCAAATTGTAGCGAAATGCAGGAAGATCTGCAGCGGATAGGCACTTGGTGCAGGGAGTGGCAACTGATCCTTAACATAGACAAATGTAATGTATTGCGAATACATAGAATGAAGGATCCTTTATTGTATGATTATATGATAGCGGAACAAACGCTTGTAGCAGTTACTTCTGTAAAATATCTGGGAGTATACGTGCGGAACGATTTGAAGTGAAATGATCATATAAAATTAATTGTTGGTAAGGCGGTTACCAGGTTGAGATTGATTGGGAGAGTCCTTAGAAAATGTAGTCCATCAACAAAGGAGGTGGCTTACAAAACACTCGTTCGACCCATACTTGAGTATTGCTCATCAGTGTGAGATCCGTGCCAGTTCGGGTTGACGGAGGAGATAGAGAAGATCCAAAGAAGAGCGGTGCGTTTCGTCACATGGTTATTTGGTAACCGTGATAGTGTTACGGAGATGTTTAACAAGCTCAAGTGGCAGACTCTGCAAGAGAGGCGCTCTGCATCGCGGTGTAGCTTGCTCGCCAGGTTTCGAGAGGGTGCGTTTCTGGATGAGGTATCGAATATATTGCTTCCCCCTACTTATACTTCCCGAGGAGATCAAGAATGTAAAATTAGAGAGATTCGAGCGCGCACGGAGGCTTTCAGACAGTCGTTCTTCCCGCGAACCATACGCGACTGGAACAGGAAGGGAGGTAATGACAGTGGCACGTAAAGTGCCCTCCGCCACACACCGTTGCGTGGCTTGCGGAGTATAAATGTAGATGCAGATGTAGAAGTGTGCCAAGAATACCAAATTTCAGGTGTTATCTCTCACCTTGGACAACGTAGTGGCCGACGGTATTCAGTTAACTAGCGAGAGCAGCGTTGTTTGCGTAGAGTTGTCAGTACTAACAGACAAGCGACACTGGGTGAAATAACCGCAGAAATCAATGTGGGACGTACGACGCACCTATTGGTTAGGACAGAGTGGTGAAATTTGACGTTAATGGGCTATGACAGCAGACGACCGACTCGAGTGCCTTTGTTAACAGCACGACATCGCCTGCAGCGCCTCTCCTGGGCTCATGACGATAACGGTTGGACCCTAAACGACTGGAAAACCGTAACTTGGTCAGATGAGTCCCGATTTCAGTTGGTAAGAGCTGATGGTAAGGTTCGAGTGTGGCGCAGGTCCTACGAAGCCATGGACCCTAGCTGTCAACAAGGCAAAGTGCAAATGGTGGTTACTCCATAATTGTGTCGGCTGTGTTTACACGGAATGTACTGAATCATCCGATCCAACTGAACCGTTCATTGACTGGGAATGTTATGTTCGCCCACGTGGATAACATTTGCAAGCCATTCATGGACTTCATGTTCCCAAACAACGATGGAATTTTTATGGTTGATAATGTGCCATATGACCTGACCACAATAATTTGAAGAACATTCTGGACAATTCGAGCGAATGGTCTGGCCGCCTAGATCGCCCGACATGAATCCTACCGAAGTCTTATGTGACGTAATAGAGAGGTCCGATCGTGCGAAAAATCCCACAACTTTTGTCGCCTCAGTGTAGAGCTCAGTTTTTGCGGTTCAAATCCCCGACCGGCCATCACTGTATAACAACATTTTATTATAATTGGAAGATTTTATACAAGTATTCACTTAAACAACCTGGAATTTTGGGCGTTTTAACAATGAATACTGTGCAGTGATTTACAAACACTAAACTACTGAAAACGTAAAGTGAACTGCTAAGGTCATCAGTCCGTAAGCTTACACACTACTTAACCTAAATTATCCTAAGGACAAACACTCACGCACCCATGCCCGAGGGAGGACTAAAACCTCCGCCGGGACCAGCCACACAGTCCATGACTGCAGCGCCTAGTGCTACGGTCGCAGGTTCGAATCCTGCCTCGGGCATGGATGTGTGTGATGTCCTTAGGTTAGTTAAGTTTAAGTAGTTCTAAGTTCTAGGGGACCGCTTGGCTAATCCCGCGCGGCGTTAAGTGAATAAAACGAAGTTTGCACCAGATGTAAATAATGTGACATCCTGGACTGTACACGATAACCAAATACAATACAATCGTGGCACAGATGTGGAGAAGGGACCATACAAAATCACCACTGAGAATGGATAAAAGAGGAAAGACTCGAAACACGTAAATACAACCTTTTATTTAGTCGCAGACATCTTATATACTACCCACTTACCAAGTTAAATGAATCAATAAAGAAATTAGGAACATAAAAAGTATACACTAAGAAGATACCAACAAAAAAGCATTCTCGTTTTGGTTAACACCATTGCTACAATGGAGTGACAAAAGTCAAGGAATGCCTCTTAATATCGTGTCGGAGCTCCTTTTGCATGAACTGACCTCTCGATTATGTCCCATAAATGTTCAATGAGATTGATGTCTGGCCATCTGGGTGGCCAAATCATTCGCTCCAATAGCCCAGAATGTGCTTGAAGTCAATCGCGAACGATTGTTGTCCAGGGACATGGCGCATTCTCATCCATGAAAGTTCCATCACTGTTTGGGAACGTGAAGTCCATGAAAGTCAGCAGATGGTCTCCAAGAGATGCTGCTGGGCCAGAGGACCCCGTCTATTCCATATTAACACAGCCCACACTATTATGGAGACATCAACTGCTTGCAAAGTGCCTTGTTGACAACTCCGGTCCATAGTTTCGTGGCATTTACGTCACACTCTAACCCTATCATCAGTTCTTACCAACTGAAATCATGACTCATCTGACCAGGCCGTGGGTTTCTATTCGTCTGGGGTCCAATCGACATAGTCACGAGCCCAGGACAGGCGTTGCAGGCAATGTCGTTCTGTTAGCAAAGGCACTCGCGCCGGTCGTCTGCCGTCATAGCCCGTTAACGCCGAATTTCGCCGCTCTGTCCCAACGGGTATGTTTATCGTACGTCCCACATTGATTTCTGCGGTTATTTCAAGTAGTGTTGCTTGTCTGTTAGTACTGACAACTCAGCACATACGCCACTGAAAATTGGTTCAAATGGTTCAAATGGCTCTGAGCACTATGGGACTCAACTGCTGAGGTCATTAGTCCCCTAGAACTTAGAACTACTTAAACCTAACTAACCTAAGGACATCACAAACATCCATGCCCGAGGCAGGATTCGAACCTGCGACCGTAGCGGTCTTGCGGTTCCAGACTGCAGCGCCTTTAACCGCACGGCCACTTCGGCCGGCTGAAAATTGGTATTCTCAGCACACTTTGACACTGGATATCGGAACATCGAATTCTATAACGATTTCCGCAACTGAATGTCCCAAGCGTCTAGCTCCAAGTACCATTCCGCGTTCAAAGTCTGTTAATTCCCGTCGTGCGCCAACAATCACGTTGCAAACCTTTTCACGTGAATCACCTTACAAGGGAATCTCGCCATCGCGCCCCCCTCAGATTTAGTTATAAGTTGGCACAGTGGATAGGCCTTGAAAAACTGAACACAGATCAATCGAAAAAACAGGAAAAAGTTGTGTAGAACTATGAAAAAAATAAGCAAAATATACAAACTGAGTAGTCCATGCTCACGATATGTAACATTAAGGATAGTACTACCCAAGTAGCGCCGTGTCCTGTGGTTAGGGCGAGCAGCTGTGGAACCAGAGGTCCTTGGTTCAAAATCTTCCCCCGAGTGAAAATTTAAATTTTTTATTTTCAAACAATTATCAAAGTTCAGGCACACACACGCACACACACACAATCGACTTCGTTCTCCAAAATTCCAGGACATGTTCAGATTTGCTTGGACATAAGCAGGATTTGACGGTCTACACACGGAAAAATTTGAAAACATTAAAAACATATGTTTTGACAGAGAACAGGGAAAACTGTGCGACTGTTGCAGTCATTTGTTGCAGTTTATGTGACAAGCTCTTATGTTTTCATCACTTTTTTGGGAGTAATTATCACATCCACAAGAAAACCTGAATCGGGCAAGGTAGAAGAATCATTTTATCTATTCGCCAACTGTACAGGTTAGGTGGGTCGACAACATATTCCTGTCATGTGACGCTCATGCCGTCACCAGTGTCGTATAGAATATATCAGACGTGTTTTCCTGTGGAGAAATCGGTTGACTTATGACCTTGCGATCAAATGTTTTCGGTTCCCATTGGAGAGGCACATCCTTTCGTCTACTAATCGCACGGTTTTGCGGTGCGGTCGCAAAACACAGACACTAAACTTATTACAGTGAACAAAGACGTCAATGAACGAACGGACAGATCATAACTGCGAAAATAAAGAAATTAAATTTTACACTCCAGCGAGGACTTGAACCAAGTATCTTTCGTTCCACTGCTGCTCACGCCAACCACGGGACCACGGCGCTCCTGATCTCACACTGTCCTTGATGTTGCATATGTTGCACATAGACTACTCAGTTTGTATATTTTGCTTATTTTTTTCATAGTTCCACACAACTTCTTCCTGTTTTTTTCGATTGATCTGTGTTCAGTTTTTCAAGGCCTATCCACTGTGCCAACTTATAACTAAATCTGAAGGGGGTGCGATGGGGAGGTTCCCTTGTTAGAAATGACAGCTCTGTCAATGCACTGTCGTTTCATACTTTGTGTGCGCTATACTACCGGCGCTTGTATATGTGCATAGTGCTATCCCATGACTTATATCACCTCAGTGTCTGTGGATTCAAGAAAAACTTATTGTCAAGTATTTACAGGCGATAGTTTGGCTTTCCGCTCTTTCTTTAAGTTAGTCCAACCATCTCTAAATACCTTGACGTCGACACGTTGAATTCTAACCTTCCTTCATATTATATCCTATTGTAAGACTGGAAGACTTAGAATCTACACAGGACGCAAGAAGAGGCGTGGGCTGATTTTTCTTATTGTGGTTCAAATGGCTCTGAGCACTATGGGACTTAACATCTGAGGTCATCAGTCCCCTAGAACTAGAACTACTTAAACCTAACCAACCTAAGGTCATCACACACATCCATGCCCGAGGCAGCATTCGAACCTGCGACCGTACCAGTCGCGCGGTTCCGGACTGAAACGCCTAGTACCGCTCGGCCACCGCTGCCGCCTATAATTGCCTTTCTTATTGTGAATGAGCCGACGTACATCTGCACCTTCATCAAGGTGGCTGAGGAAATTGCAAGGTACTTTGGTATAGATATGAGCTATGCACATTGCGGTGCTTTGATGCGGACTGTTAATATAGATAAATAACAGTGAAGTATAGTTCATAGGCACATCGGGAAAACAGTTACTCAAGTGACTTCGCTTGTAATCTTGTTAGCCGGCCGCGGTGACCGAGCGGTTTTAGGCACTTCAGTCCGGAACCGCGCGACTGCTGCCGTCGCAGGATCGAATCCTGCCTCGGGCGTGGATGTGTGTGATGTCCTTAGGTTTGTTAGGTTTAAGTAGTTCTAAGTTCTAGGGGCTGATGACCTCAGAAGTTAAGTCCCATAGTGCTCAGAGCCATTTGAACCATTTTTTAATCTTGTTAATGGTCTCAATTCCGTGAAGAAGAGAGTCTACAAGTTTCATTTGGCACACAGTATCCATCTGAAGGCACTCATTGCTATGTTTCACTTGATTTTCCAAATTTTTCAAGCCTTTTTTTTTAATCAATATCAGGTGACGTAGTGGGCCATCCGGCGTGCGATAGAGTGCCTAAGTTTTCTTCAAACCTCGAAGGTATGTGTGCAGCCCGGTGTGTTTACACTTGGAGGATGGGAATAGGGAATATGTACAGCATGCTCTTCATGAAGATGTAGGAGATAAGGGCGAGACTTGATCACCGAGAATGTTGAAATTAACAACCTGGTTCATGTTAACGTAACCTGATTAAGTGGGCCCAAGCCATGGTGTGAAAAATAGCGGTAAATCATCACAGCCTCGGGCCTGGAATATACATCTACATCCACATCTACATTTATACTCCGCAAGCCACCCAACGGAGTGTGGCGGAGGGCACTTTACGTGCCACTGTTATTACCTCCATTTTCTGTTCCAGTCGCGTATGGTTCGCGGGAAGAACGACTGTCTGAAAGCCTCTGTGCGCGCTCGAATCTCTCTAATTTTACATTCGTTATCTCCTGGGGAGGTATAAGTAGGGGGAACCAATATATTCGATACCTCATCCAGAAACGCACCCTCTCGAAACCTGGCGAGCAAGCTACACCGCGATGCAGAGCGCCTCTCTCACAGAGTCTGCCACTTGAGTTTGCTAAACATCTCCGTAGCGCTATCACGGTTACCAAATAACCCTGTGACGAAACACGCCGCTTTTCTTTGGATCTTCTCTGTCTTCTCCGTCACCCGATCTGGTACGGATCCCACACTGATGAGCAATACTGAAGTATAGATCGAACGAGTGTTTTGTAAGCCACCTCCTTTGTTGATGGACTGCATTTTCTAAGGATTCTCACAATGAATCTCAACCTGGTACCCGCCTTATCAACAATTAATTTTATATGATCATTCCACTTCAAATCGTTCCGCACGTATACTCCCAGATATTTTATAGAAGTAACTGCTATCAGTGTTTGTTCCGCTATCATATAATCATACAATAAAGGATCCTTCTCTCTATGTATTCGCAATGCATTACATTTGTCTATGTTAAGGGTCAGTTGCCACTCCCTGCACCAAGTGCCTATCCGCTGCAGATCTTCCTGTATTTCGCTACAATTTTCTAATGCTGCAACTTCTCTGTATACTACAGCATCATCCGCGAAAAGCCGCATGCAACTTCCGACACTATCTACTAGGTCATTTATATATATTGTGAAAAGCAATGGTCCCATAACACTCCCCTGTGGCACGCCAGGGGTTACTTTAACGTCTGTAGACGTCTCTCCATTGATAACAACATGCTGTGTTCTGTTTGCTAAAAACTCTTCAATCCAGCCACACAGCTGATCTGATATTCCATAGGCTCTTACTTTGTTTATCAGGCGACAGTGTGGAACTGTATCGAACGCCTTTCGGAAGTCAAAGAAACTAGCATCTACCTGGGAGCCTGTAACCAATATTTTCTGGGTCTTATGAGCAAATAAAGCGAGTTGGGTCTCACACGATCGCTGTTTCCGGAATCCATGTTGATTCCTACATAGTGAATTCTGGGTTTCCAGAAATGACATGATACACGAGCAAAAAACATGTTCTAAAATTCTACAACAGATCGACGTCAGAGATATAGGTCTATAGTTTTGCGCATCTGCTCGACGAGCCTTCTTGAAGACTGGGACTACCTGTGCTCTTTTTCAATCATTTGGAACCTTCCGTTCCTCTAGAGACTTGCGGTACACGGCTGTTAGAAGGGGGGCAAGTTCTTTCACGTACTCTGTGTAGAATCGAATTGGTATCCCGTCAGGTCCAGTGGACTTTCCTCTGTTGAGTGATTCCAGTTGTTTTTCTATTCCTTGGACACTTATTTCGATGTCAGCCATATTTTCGTTTGTGCGAGGATTTATAGAAGGAACTGCAGTGCGGTCTTCCTCTGTGGAACAGCTTTGGAAAAAGTTGTTTAGTATTTCAGCTTTACGCGTGTCATCCTCTGTTTCAATGCCATCATCATCCCGTAGTGTCTGGATATGCTGTTTCGTGCCACTTACTGATTTAACGTAAGACCAGAACTTCCTAGGATTATCTGTCAAGTAGATATATAGAATTTTACTTTCGAATTCACTGAACGCTTCACGCATAGCCCTCCTTACGCTAACTTTGACATCGTTTAGCTTCTGTTTCTCTGAGAGGTTTTGGCTGCGTTTACACTTGGAGTGAAGCTCTCTTTGCTTTCGCAGTAGTTTCCTAACTTTGTTGTTGAACCACGGTGGGTTTTTCCCGTCCCTCACAGTTTTACTCGGCACGTACCTGTCTAAAATGCATTTTACGATTGCCTTGAACTTCTTCCATAAACACTCAACATTGTCAGTGTCGGAACAGAAATTTTCGTTTTGATCTGTTAGGTAGTCTGAAATCTACCTTCTATTACTCTTACTAAACAGATAAACCTTCCTCCGTTTTTTTTATATTCCTATTAACTCCCATATTCAGGGATGCTGCAACGGCCTTATGATCACTGATTCCCTGTTCTGCACTTACAGAGTCGAAAAGTTCGGGTCTGTTTGTTATCAGTAGGTCCAAGATGTTATCTCCACGAGTCGGTTCTCTGTTTAATTGCTCGAGGTAATTTTCGGATAGTGCACTCAGTATAATGTCACTCGATGCTCTGTCCCTACCACCCGTCCTAAACATCTGAGTGTCCCAGTGTATATCTGGTAAATTGAAATCTCCACCTAAGACTATAACATGCTGAGAAAATTTATGTGAAATGTATTCCAAATTTTCTCTCAGTTGTTCTGCCACTAATGCTGCTGAGTCGGGAGGTCGGTAAAAGGAGCCAACTATTAACCTAGCTCGGTTGTTGAGTGTAACCTCCACCAATAATAATTCACAGGAACTATCCACTTCTACTTCACTACAGGATAAACTACTACTAACAGCGACAAACACGCCACCACCGGTTGCATGCAGTCTATCCTTTCTAAACACTGTCTATGCCTTTGTAAAAATTTCGGCAGAATTTATCTCTGGCTTCAGCCAGCTTTCTGTACCTATAACGATTTCAGCTTCGGTGCTTTCTATCAGCGCTTGAAGTTCCGGTACTTTACCAATGCAGCCCCGACAGTTTACAATTACAATACCGCTTGCTGCTTGGCCCCCGCATGTCCTAACTTTGCCCCGCACCCTTCAGCACGTTACTGATTAAACGCCTCATTGGCCCGCCGGATCTTTTTAAAAGAGAATCGCGACTCCTGGGATAATACTACACGCCCACAGTCGTTTTCTGTATTGTTTAGCTCACCGAAAATGTGGAGTTGTATGTGCTGCGATGAGCAGTGGACTTAGGAGAGGCAACCGACACCTAATGTCCATTACACAGAGCTCGTTTCGCAATGTTCTCCGGGAAAATGGCTGAGATGGGCTCTGTTTCAGTGACAGCAGTAATTTTTGTCGGGTTTGAAACAATTTCTTACTGTTAACGCGCGATGCTCATCGCTTACCCCTGACGGCTAGGATCCTTTTACGAAAACTGTACTGAGAGTGGTACAATATTTTTGGTAGACAAAGTCCTCGTAGATGCACCAGCAAATCGTGCGATTTCATTCACGGTATCGTCATGGCCACCTCCAAACACGATAGCTCCTTTCTGCCATTGTGTCAAGTCTTCACGCCTGCCCATACTACTGTGCTCATTCCATGCAAAAGACGTACTTCAGTGCTATAACTCATGTCAGCAGGGGAATGATCACACGACCATCTGATACCAGTTCTATACCATCTGCAAAGCGACGTGCGCTCTCGGCAAGATGTGGCTAATATTTAGTTCGCTGGGCTTAGTTACTAACTTGATAAGAACAACGATGATGAGGGCAACGTTTCGTCGTTTGTGGTTGTATAAATGCTGCTTGCAGGTGGCACCACAAGAGCATTCTTGATAGCAGGGTCCCGTCATACCTCTTACAGTCCGTTCTTTCCTGAGAAAGACATTGGAAACCTATTCACGGATATTTGAAATTGCATTACAATTTACCAAGAAAATTTTACGCATAGCCGCAGAGATTCATTACTGGGAAGACTTCAACAGTTGTCGTACGTAATAAGATCAATTTTCCTACCTGTTCGTATCAACGGAAGTAAGACCTCACGTTACTACCTGAATTATCGTCCTGTACAATCATAGTGAAGACAGTTTTGTGCTGGTATCGAAATCACTGCATGCTATACGTGGGTTTGTTAACATTTTATGTCCCTGATGGTTTTCAGTTTATCCAAAGGAAATTTGAGTTGGATATCCATCTAACGCACACTTTTTTCTTTCCGTGAAGATGGTCGCTACTACTGAAGCCGGTAGAAAATACAGTGACACCACAAAGTACTGGAACACCTACCCTTACGCAGCGTGGTTCCGTAAGAGCGTGTAAAAATTTAGCAGGATATAGAGGATGCTCCACTGAACAATTTAAGATACGGAATCTGGGGTCGTAGAAATCAGCTGAAGCACATGGTAGGAACAAAATCACTTTGAAAGGGTACAGTACCGCCCGACATTGAAAATAGGTACAACGTTCTTCGTTATTCTTGTCAGAACAACATATTATTTGTAATAATAACACAATTTCACTTAATACACTGAAGCCGGATACCAGTGTAGGAAAGAATGACAATTTATTTATTTAATTGATCACATGTGCACTCCCACAAAATAAATCCCTGCATCCAATTTGGTGATATCTGCGAAATGAATGAATGTATGGTCGTCTGCTAACCACAGATATTGAATGTGCAATATATGATCATCTTTGAGACGGCCCTTTGGTCACCTTTGGTGGAACCAAAGAGATGAAATTTACCTGAGTTTTGAGCGACTGAAATCTGGCTGACCAATACGGTAGCAAGGTGCTCCCCCACTTCGGCAGAGGTGCTAGATGACCTGAAGAACGGCCATGTTTCAGCACTCTAGCGCTGGATCTTGTGTTCGTAAGACTTGTCTTAGGTGTGCTCCGTAAAGACAAAAGAGTGGAGAAAATGGTATGCATGTGAAATACTTAAGAGTAGTTTGGAATAATTATTTCTCTATTTCAGGAACTTTTGGGGGGAGAATTAAATGACAGGCAGGTAATATTAAGGGGATCCTAGTAATCTTCGGAAGTGACCAACGGTCCCAATGAAACCTCGTGTAGAAATAAGTCGAAATACTTCCGAGTGCTAAAGTTAAGCTGAATTACTGGCGTGTGTACTATAAGTTGGAAATATTTAAGAAATGGCGTGTGCAGGACTTGAAATTAGAGACGAGTACTTCCACGTGGTGAGTACTGTGTGAGTCTCAATCTGTGTATGAGACAAACGATAAAGAGAAGTACTCGTCCATGGTATCAGTTGGGGACTCGCGTGTGTGACGAATATGATCTTAGCATTACTTTGCGTGTTATGTTTTCGTGAGACGCTGGATTCAAACTCTAATAATCTGAGAGAGAAGCAAGGTGAGTCAACCGCCTATCCAGCAACGCCACTTGGCTTGCATTGCACAGGAAGACGTGCATATATCCTCCAGAGTTCGTAGTAGGGAAGAAAAGTTACGAACTGGGGCAGTGTCGTGTGAAACTGGGATGAATAGTAATTGAAGTGGGAAAGCTGAAAGTGAAGTGATTCTAACGTTGTGACTTTCTTTGTGTTGTATTGTATGTTGCCAGTGTGATGTATTTCATGTAATATAAGTATGTGTGGTTTGTATGGGAGAGTAGAGCATATGGACTATCAGACCAATTGTGTGATTGGATTGAAGAGTTCCTAGATAACAGAACGCAGCATGTCATTCTCAATGGAGAGGAGTCTTCCGAACTAAGAGTGATTTCAGGTGTGCCGCAGGGGAGTGTCATAGGACCGTTGCTATTCACAATATACATAAATGACCTTGTGGATGACATCGGGAGTTCACTGAGGCTTTTTGCAGATGATGCTGTGGTGTATCGAGAGGTTGTAACAATGGAAAATTCTGCTGAAATGCAGGAGGATCTGCAGCGAATTGACGCATGGTGCACGGAATGGCAATTGAATCTCAATGTAGACAAGTGTAATGTGCTGCGAATACACAGAAAGATAGATCCCTTATCATTTAGCTACAAAATATCAGGTCAGCAGCTGGAGGCAGTTAGTTCCATAAATTATCTGAGAGTACGCATTAGGAGTGATTTAAAATGGAATGATCATATAAAGTTGATGGTCGGTAAAGCAGATGCCAGACTGAGATTCATTGGAAGAATCCTAAGGAAATGCAATCCGAAAACAAAGGAAGTAGATTACAGTACGCTTGTTCGCCCACTGCTTGAATACTGCTCAGCAGTGTGGGATCCGTACCAGATAGGGTTGATAGAAGAGATAGAGAAGATCCAACGGAGAGCAGCGCGCTTCGTTACAGGATCATTTAGTAATCGCGAAAGAGTTACGGAGATGATAGATAAACTCGAGTGGAAGACTCTGCAGGAGAGACGCTCAGTAGCTCGGTACGGGCTTTTGTTAAAATTTCGAGAACATACCTCCACCGAAGAGACAAGCAGTATATTGCTCCCTCCTACGTATATCTCGCGAAGCGACCATATGGATAAAATCAGAGAGATTAGAGCCCACACAGAAGCATACCGACAATCCTTCTTTCCACGAACAATACGAGACTAGAATAGAAGGGAGAACCGATAGAGGTACTTAAGGTACCCTCCGCCACACACCGTCAGGTGGCTTGCGGAGTACGGATGTAGATAGGTTCAGAGGCAGTGGGTTATGCATGTTCCTTTTGTTACCGCTCGGTCTGGAGTAAATTTTCGTGATGATGGGTGAGATATAGCAAAAGATCCACCATACTATCCAGAAAGTGCACCGTAGCGTTAGATAATTACGAGACCATAAGATAGAGAGTCGCCAATGTAAAGCCATGCCCACTGGGCGGAGTTTCTCATGTGTAATTGTTGTATAAAATGTAATGGTGTGTTTAGGTTATCTTTGAACCATAATAGAATTTATCGGAATAAAAAATGTAGTGAAAAGAAAAAGATTGGTGGCCTTGTTCTTCAAATAGTGTGTAGTCATGGTACCCAGAATTTATAATGTGTGTGCCATTCATATTCAGTGCGGAGGCCACGTGTTGATCAAAGCCGTTGGGTAAGAAAGAAAATGTGGTATTGCCAGAGCGTAGTGAACAATCAGAGTTGCGTAAATTACTAATAGTCAGAAGTGCGATATCCGTTTCCGTTGCGTAATATTCAAACAGGAGAATAATTTGTAGCTTAATTGTGGGTACTAGAGCTCATAATCAGTCACTGATGTTACACGAGAAATAACAACAAATCCACTCGCTTGGCAGACCACTCATCTTGCAGGCCTGATTGCTTGATGCCACAGTATGAGCAAGGCATGTGGGTGCTTCTCAACTTTACTGTGTACTTTTTTATTTACATTAGTTACAATTAACTGCAAATATCATTGACACAATGAATGTACTATTTCTACTGTGTATTACAAAATGTGCTGAAACTGACGGCTATCAACGTCAGTGCAAGCATGACATCAGCGAACAAGATTCTGAAGTACTCTGACAAATATCCCTGGTGTGTTTCGAATCAGATCCCACACAGCTACAATTTTGGCAACTAATTCAATCTCAGTATTCACTGGGGCCTCACACACAAGTGACTTTAGATATTCCCATAGCAAATAATCGAGGGGATTCAGGTCAGGTGACCTCGCAGGCCATGGAATAGGACTTCCTGTGGTGTCACCGCCAGACACCACACTTGCTAGGTGGTAGCCTTTAAATCGGCCGCGGTCCGTTAGTATACGTCGGACCCGCGTGTCGCCACTATCAGTGATTGCAGACCGAGCGCCGCCACACGGCAGGTCTAGAGAGACTTCCTAGCACTCGCCCCAGTTGTACAACCGACTTTGCTAGCGATGGTTCACTGGCAAAATACGCTCTCATTGCCGAGACGATAGTTAGCATAGCCTTCAGCTACGTCATTTGTTACGACCTAGCAAGGCGCCATTACCAGTTACTATTGATACTGAGTCATGTACAGTCAAGAGCGACGCTCATCATTTATGGATTAAAGTTGAGTATTCCACCATCTACGTCCGTTTTTCTAAAGTCTAAATTCCTTGTCCTGTTCCAGACCTCACGCCAGCCTGCGTGAGCTAAAACGCGTGCCTTTCGGCTTCCTCTCATACCCGGTGTTGGCTCTCCTGCCAACCCACAACACTTCCCCTCCCAATCCAGCCACCAGGAAATACAGCGTTGAGATAATTGCGGACATCCACAGAGAAGTGAGGCGGTGCACCGGCAAGTTGTATCCATATCCTCTCACGAACAGCCAAGGGTACGCTGTCCGACAGCTAAGGCAGAACTCTTTGACGAGCCTCAAGTACATGTGGCCATTCAGACGGTCAGGTAGAAGATATGGCCCAACGAGATTCTCCTCCTTGCTTCCTTGCAGGAGATAAAGAATGTACACGTGAATAAACAGCATAGTACCTGTAAATTAGTACGCATCTTACTTGTACATATGCTGGAAAACAGTAATGGTTGACAAAGCGGTAGACAAGTTTACTTCCATATCTCCTCAAGCTGGCTTCTCCGACCACAGGTCCCATACATCAAATTGTTCAGTGGAGCATCCTCTATCTCCTGTTAAATTTTTGCACGCTCTTACGGAAACACCCCGCAGATACATTACAAACCAATAACGGTGATGCCAAGTCACTGTTATATTTATTTAACTGTAGAGTGGTAAATATAAGGTTCTTCCAGTGTTGTGACAGCCAAGCCACTAGGAGGTGGAGCCGAAAGGCACGCGTTTAAGCTCACGCAGGCTGGCGTGAGGTCTGGAACAGTTAAAGGAATAGAGACTAGCAAATAAAGTACGAAGCTGCTGGAATAGTTAACTTTAATCCATAACTGGTGAACATCGGTCTGACGGTATATGCATCACAAGATAAATAGCAACGCCTTGCTAGGTCGTAGCAAATGACGTAGCTGAAGGCTATGCTAACTATCGTCTCGGTAAATGAGAGCGTAATTTGTCAGTGAACCATCGCTAGCAAAGTCGGCTGTACAACTGAGCGAGTGCTAGGAAGTCTCTCTAGACCTGCCGTGTGGCGGCGCTCGGTCTGCAATCACTGACAGTGGCGACACGCGGGTCCGACGTATACTAACGGACCGCGGCCGATTTAAAGGCTACCACCTAGCAAGTGTGGTGTCTGGCGGTGACACCACATCCAGTATAATTGGTTTCTCACAACAAAAGTATTAGTTTACAAAAAGAAGTCAGTTGCTCTACAAATCAGAAAAGTATTGGCACACCTACATAAAAATTAAAGTCTCTCCAATTCACATAATTCAATTCTAGTAGCCTGTGTGCACACCGTTGGCACTGATGACAGCTTGCAATCGTCTTGGCGTAGACTGAACAGAGTTCTGGGTAATATCTGGTTAGATCCTCGACCATTCCTCTAACACCGTCTGAAACTCTCGCTTCCCTGTAGAACGACATTTTCGAACTTTTATATCGAAGTGTGCCCAAAGTGTCAGGTTAAGATCAGAGCTCATTGGTGGAGTGAAAACCCTTCTTGGAGCTTTATATAATCACTCTCGAGTCCTCACAGCCGTATGTTTAGGGTCGCTGTTTTGTTGAAAATAAAAGACGCCACAACGATCAGTTTTTGTGCACTGCTACGTAAATGGCCTCTTAACACGTAAATATATTTTCAGTGATCCATGACACCTTTAGTAATTGCCAAGACACCAACACCTGAAGCTTCCATGCATCCCCAAATCATTATGCTTCCTCATCCATGTTTTATTTTAGAATGCTTCCTCCCCCATGATTTACTTTGGGTAGAACACGCTGTGATTGGACCTCCGTATTTGTTTTGCGCCACACTTTTCCCTTCCCGTTAGATCCAAACAAATTAATCTACGATTTGCCACAGTATTCCAAAGTTCAATACATTCATTGACATAGTCTTTGGCGAACTGAAAGCTTTTTCTTCTGTTAACTTCCAAAATAAATGGTGTCTCTCTGGGAGATCTGCCATGACCATGAGCTGTGTTCAAAATATTCCTAATAGTTGAGCACTGACCTGTTTGTGGGGCGTTGACCTGATGTCAGATACAAATCAAGCTGCACTTTTAAAGGGCTCTTTTTGTGCAAGGCTATCTTTCGACGCTTCCTACATGTAAGAACTCTTTGACTTCCAGATCTGCTTTTATTGTCTGTTGTACCAGTCTCTGGACACTCCCTGATGACTGACCGCACTGCTGTATAATTAACAGAAAGTTCTTTAGTGCCGGCCGCGGTGGTCTAACGGTTCTAGGCGCTCAGTTCGGAACCGCGGGACTGCTACGGTCGCAGGTTCGAATCCTGCCTCGGGCATGGATGTGTGTGCTGTCCTTAG
Organism: Schistocerca piceifrons; assembly: GCF_021461385.2. Taxonomy (NCBI): domain Eukaryota; kingdom Metazoa; phylum Arthropoda; class Insecta; order Orthoptera; family Acrididae; genus Schistocerca; species Schistocerca piceifrons. Next base: position 776,474,610 of record NC_060149.1, on the reverse strand, counting down.
GTTAGTTAGGTTTAAGTAGTGCTAAGTTCTAGGGGACTGATGACCACAGATGTTAAGTCCCATAGTGCTCAGAGCCATTATTTGAAGTTCTTTAGCCGCGGCTACACCGCGCGGTCTGGAGAGCCATGCACCGATTCGCGCGACTCCCTCAAAAATGGCTCTGAGCACTATGCGACTTAACTTCTGAGGTCATCAGTCGCCTAGAACTTAGAACTAATTAAACCTAACTAGCCTAAGGTCATCACATACATCCATGCCCGAGGCAGGATTCGAACCTGCGACCGGAGCGGTCGCCCGGCTCCAGACTGTAGCGCCTAGAACCGCACGGCCACTCCGGCCGGCGTGACTCCCTCCGTTGGAGGTTCGAGTCCTCCCTCGGGCACGGGTGTGTGTGTTGTCCTTGGCGCAAGTTAGCTTAAATTAGATTAAGTAGTGTGTAAACCTAGGGACCGATGGCCTCAGCAGTTTGGTCCCGTAGGAACTTACACAAATTTCCAAATTTTCCAACATAAATAAACTGAGAAAATTCGAAAAGAAACAGTGAAAGTTCTTTACCAATCTCACGGTAACTTTTACACTGCGAATGCTGTAAAACCGTCCTGTTGCGGAACGATACGGAATGCTCCTTCCCATTCGGGCTCAACGTCGCGACAAGTGAATGTCCGTTAACAGACCGACAGGCAAGCGACTGAACTGTGCCAACACCGATTGCACAAATATGAATCGCTCGGCGCTGTCTGTCAAGCACAATAAAAAACGACGCAATGTGCCAATACTTTTTTGAACAGGAGAAAACCCTTATTTAATTTATTACATGTGTTTATGTTTTGTTGGGAAAATATTTTCATGTACACATTGTTTCCTTAATTGAGCCAGTTAATGGTATACATTGTGATATTATTGGATTTCAGACATTTTGCATATGAGAAAAGGACAGCCATCCAGCTGAAGTTTGTAATGATACTAGGCATGACAACGCGAGAGTAAAGAAACGAAATCTGTTTATAACGTGCGCCTATACCAAGACGCGCGGCCAGCGTTTAGAAGATACTTTTAAACACTATGACTCGCTGGGCGCAGATATTTAAAATCATTGCCGCAGCGCTTGATAGCAAGAAGCTGCGAAACAGAAGAAAGAACAATTTATCATTTGTTAGGAAAATTCTAGAGTCTTTATAGTTAGTTGTACTTCTGGTCGCCGGTGTGTTAACATGTACGTCATTACCTTTGATGTTTGGTCGCCGACTTGTTAAGACGTGTTGTGTAGCACCGCTACAAGTTATATTTCATTTAGTGTGAAAAACCACGTTATCACCAAGAAAAAAAACGCTTTTGTAAACCTTGTGACGATAAAAAAATACTTACGCGCACGCCAGGACATTTAATTTTTACAAAATATCACACATACAAAACCAACGATTGTTGGACTGCTCCATGTATGAGAAAAACATAAAAATGTAAGTTTTGTATTCATTGTAAATTTGTTAATGTTTATAGTTTAACTCCTTTGTTCTTTGAGAATATATTGATGCTTCACTGTACAGAAAATTTATGCTTAGTCTTTTCTTTAAATTAACCACAAATAATGTTTATGTTTAAATGAACTTTGTTACAGGTTCGCTCTTTATCGCGGTGTCTCGATTGTATTTAGGAGACCATTAATGTGTTCAATTTCCGATCTGACAACTTTTTTTACAAAATTTCACTGTTTTGCATTTATTTCCAATTTTTTTTATTATTCAAATAGGTCCCTTAGGTAATTTCATTGAAGAGTCTGATTGCGTGAAAGCAATCCGGGTTAAGAGGTCATTTGAGAAACTATTTTCGCGCAATCAATCTGTACGTCTCCTGAACACAATCGAGAACCGACGCATCGGCGATCATTCATTAATTTTTCTCTCTTTCCAAGTCGTACCAAAAAACGGCCAAGGAGAACTCCCGTGAGTACGCAATCTAGTGTTAAAGGTTGCATTCTTTATCTTGTCGGCAAACATTGCCATAAATTATCATCATCAATGTTATATTTGGTTAAATTTGAAAAGCAAAAAACCTTTTAACGCTAGAACATACAGGGTGACAATTATTAAACTATATGAAAAAAAAAACGTAAATTAGTCACAAATTACGGCATGCACACACTTTATTCGGTATGTAAACGTCACTACATATATTCGGATTTAGTTTATGACATATATGATATGCCTGCCCTCATTGGCGATGATGTGGCGCAGACGAATAACGAAATTCTGCATGCCACGCTAAAGAGTCGGAACATCAATGCTGTCGATGACCTCCTGAATGGCTTTTTTCAGCTCAGTAATGGTTTTAGGGTTATTGATGTACACCATGTTTTTAATATAGTAGGACAAAAAGGAGTCGCACGTGTTCAGTTCTAGAGAATATGGCGGGCAATCGAGGCCCATTCCAGTGACCTCTGTGTACCCCACAGCCAGACTGCGGTCCTCAAAGTGCTCCTCCAGGACATCAAACACTCTCCTGCTTCGATGGGGTCGAGCTCCGTCTTCTATGAACCACATCTTATCGGGGTCACTTGGATAACTGGGATAAAATCATCTTCCAAAACCTTCACGTATCATTCGGTAGTCACCACGCCATCAAGGAATATCATACCGATTATTCCGTGACTGGACATTGCGAACCACACAGTCACCCGTTGAAGGTGGAGAGACTTCTCGATAGTAAAATGCGGATTCTCGGTCCCCCAAATGCGCCAATTTTGCTTATTGACGAACTCATCCAAATGCAAGTGGGCTTCGTCGCTAAATCAAACCATACAGCGCATACTAATTCCCATCGTGCCCCGCGGCCAACCGTACAGTATGAACGTCCTAATGCAAACCGTTCAGAAGTTATGACGATTTTGTTTCATATAGTTCAATAATCGACATCCTCTATAATGTTCCTAGTATTTATACACTACTGCCCATTAAAATTGCTACACCACGAAGATGACGTGCGACAGATGCGAAATTTAACCGCCAGGAAGAAGATGCTGTGATATGCAAATCATTAGCTTTTCAGAGCATTCACATAAGGTTGGCACCGGTGGCGACACCTAAAACGTGCTGACACGAGGAAAGTTTCCAACCGATTTCTCATACACAAACAGCAGTTGACCGGCGTTGCCTGGTTCAAATGGTTCAAATGGCTCTGAGCACTATGGGACTCAACTGCTGAGGTCATTAGTCCCCTAGAACTTAGAACTAGTTAAACCTAACTAACCTAAGGACATCACAAACATCCATGCCCGAGGCAGGATTCGAACCTGCGACCGTAGCGGTCTTGCGGTTCCAGACTGCAGCGCCTTTAACCGCACGGCCACTTCGGCCGGCGGCGTTGCCTGGTGAAACGTTTTTGTGAAGCCTCTAGTAAGGAGGAGAAATGCGTACCATCACGTTTCCGACTTTGATAAAGGTCGGATTGCAGCCTATCACGATTTCGGTTTACCGTATCGCGACATTGATGCTCGCGTTGGTCGAGATCCAATGACTGTTAGCAGAATATGGAATAGGTGGGTTCAGGACGGTAATACGGAACGCCGTGCTGGATCCCAACGGCCTCGTATCACTAGCAGTCCAGATGACAGGTATCTTATCCGCATTGCTGTAACGGATCGTGCAGCCACGTCTCGATCCCTGAGTCAACAAATGGGGACGTTTGCAAGACAACAACCATCTGCACGAACAGTTCGACGACGTTTGCAGCAGCATGGACTATCAGCTCGGAGACCATGGCTGCAGTTACCCTTGACGCTGCATCACAGACAGGAGCGCCTGCGATGGTGTATTCAACGACGAACCTGGGTGCACGAATGGCAAAACGTCATTTTTTCGGATGAATTCAGGTTCTGTTTACAGCGTCATGATGTTCGAATCCGTGTTTGGCGACATCGCGGTGAACGCACATTGGAAGCGTGTATTCGTCACCGCTATACTGGCGTATCACCCGGCGTGATGGTATGGGGTTCCATTGGTTACACGTCTCTGTCACCTCTTGTTCACACTGACGGCACTTTGAACAGTGGACGTTACGTTTCAGATGTGTTACGACCCGTGGCTCTACCCTTCATTCGATCCCTGCGAAATCCTACATTTCAGCAGAATAATGCACGACCGCATGTTGCAGGTCCTGTACGGGCCTATTTGGATACAGAAAATGTTCGACTGCTGCCCTGGCCAGCACATTCTCCAGATCTCTCACCAATTGAAAACGTCTGGTCAATGGTGGCCGAGCAACTGGCCTGTCACAATACGCCAGTCACTACTCGTGATGAACTGTGGTATCGTGTTGAAGCTGCATGGGCAGCTGTTCCTGTACAAGCCATCCAAGCTCTGTTTGACTCAATGCCCAGGCGTATCAAGGCCGTTATTACGGCCAGAGGTGGTTGTTCTGTGTTCTGATTTCTCAGGATCTATGCACCGAAATTGCGTGAAAATGTAATCACATGTCAGTTCTAGTATAATATATTTTTCCAATGAATACCCGTTTAGCCGACCGGAGTGGCCGAGCGGTTCTAGGCGCTACAGTCTGTAGCCGCGCGACCGCTACGGTCGCAGGTTCGAATTCTGCCTCGGGCATGGATGTGTGTGTTGTCCTTAGGTTAGTTAGGTTTAAGTACTTCCAAGTTTTAGGGGACTGATGACCTCAGCAGTTAAGTCCCATAGTGCTCAGAGCCATTTGAGCCAATACCCGTTCATCATCTGCATTTCTTCTTGGTGTAGCACTTTTAATGGCCAGTAGTGTACATTTCGTACTAAATGCGAAAAGATGTCTGTGATGATATTTTTTGGCGCGACTGTAAATTTCTGCAGCTGATGGAAAACATGGAATCCTTCAAACTCCTAACGGCTGCATCGAGTCATCTTACGAAACCATTGATTCACTTAAGCTTCGTTGTCTTTGCGCAGACAAGGTAAGGTCACTGTCGGAGTTGGGCTGAGCTGCTGCTAGGGCGGCGGCGGCGGCTGCGGCGATATGTGGAGCAGAGAGCGTCCTTGGGCTTATCAGCTGGAATTGACGGCGCGTCGCAGACACGGCTGAGTCACCGGCTGTCTGCCCGGGCAAACGCTGACCGCCGCACGCCGTCCCCGACACCGCATCAAGGCCTTCGCGATAAACGAAGGATTCCGAACTTCCACCTACCTTACCGCAAACAAATTTCTTGCTACATTAGCGCATAGAATTGGTCTTCGTCTACCTGCATCATCTCTGATACTTTATCCTCACCCGACTAGCATCTAATGATATATATCAACGGGGACAGGTGAAAATGTGTGCCCCGACCGGGATCGAACCCGGGATCTCCTGTTTACATGGCAGACGCTCTATGCATCCTTTTTTTTAAATCTCATTTTGTTCGTTTCCGTTCGTTGTATCTGCTCTGGGTGGACGTTGAAAGACACCCATTTTAGTTCGTTGTTGATCCATTACCTCAGTTTTTTTTTATTACAGAGGGTAGCTAGCCCTCTGACCGAACACGCTGAGCTACCGTGCCGGCATAGAGTGTCTCTCCCTATTAAAAGTCATCGGCAGAAGTTGGAATCGAACCCAGATCATCATCATAGGAACCTATCATCAATCCAACAGACCACCAAATCCTCATCCATCTGAGCCACCGAGAGCACAGCGGATAGTGCGACTGCAGGGACTATCGAGCAACATTTAGTGAAATATTTGTGATACTCCAAATACATCAACACAGTAGTTTCTCAGGGTAGCGTCTTGGGACCAATTTGTTCTTGACCTACCGGTATAACGTTATTATAAATACGAGGCCTGTTCGGATAGTAACCGCGCGGAGTAGCTGTGCTGTCTTAGGCGCCTTGCCACGGTTCGCGTGGCTCCCCTCGTTGGAGGTTCGAGTCCTCTCTCGGGCATGGGTGTGTGTGTTGTCCTTAGAGTAAGTTAGTTTAAGTTAGATTAAGTAGTGTGTAAGCTTAGGGACGGTTTACCTCTGCAGTTTGGTCCCATAATACCTTACCATAAATTTCCAGAATTTCCGGAAAGTAGGTTTCGATGCTGCCTACTACGCGGAGGAGAATGGGTAACTTAGTGATTTAAGCATAGCTGTTTCCCTGCTCAGTATGAGCCTAGAAATACTCCGGAAAGGTTCCTGAACTGTTTTTCGTACAATAACTGAAAGGCAAAATGGCTGGCATCATCGAAAATTTATGCACATGTGAAATACATGTTGTAATACGTTTTGTTTTCGGTGTGCAAAAAACACGAAATCTTTCGACATTCATAGTGAGCGTCTACGAAGAGAACATTAGGAGTAATAGAGTTGTAAGAAAATGGTGCAGTTTCTTCCGGAAGCTCGGACGAAAATACTTGGTGAAGAAAGAAGTTGGCGACCATCTGTTGTACCAAATGAATTTGTTGCGGGGGTTATGACAAAATAAGAGAAAATGCCGGTTCCCGAATACAGAATTATCAGTCACATTTTTTCAGATGTCACATAGTTTAATATGAACTTGTCATTGATAATCTTAGTTATCGTAAATTTTGTGCGTGATGGGTTCCAAGGCTTCTAATATTGGTTCAAATGGCTCTGAGCGCTATGGGACTTAACATCTGAGGCCATCAGTCCCCTAGAACAGAACTACTTAAACCTAACTAACCTAAAGACATCACACACATCCATGACCGAGGCAGGATTCGAACCTGCGACCGTAGCAGTCGCGCGGTTCCAGACTGTAGCGCCTTCTAATATTTACAAAACGAAACAGTTGAGAGCAGCATTAACATTTCAGATGCCGTACGATGCAGAATGAAGCTAATTCCGCAATCGCATTGTGTCAGAGCATGTAACATGAGTTGATAAGCCAACGTGAAGGCAAAAAAAACAGTAAATCGAACAGGGCCACACAAGCTCGCTGCGTAACCCTTAAAATGCGGTCAAACATTTTCTGCGCGAAAACTGGTGACAATTTTTTTTGTGAATGGAAAGGGATTACGCCTTGTTGGTTTTATGGAAAAAGGTACTTGAATAAACTGCCTAATTTACTGTAAACTCGCTTAGAAGAGCAGTCCAGAGCAAAAGGTGTGGGATGTTGAGCTTTGGCATCTTTTCGTTGCATGATAACACAAGACGACATACTGCTGCAAGTACACAACACACGTCGCCAGTTTGTCACGCAGTGATTTTCCTGTACTTCCGAGGATGAAGATAACGGCAAATCGAAGAAAGTGTCAAAGCAAGGTTTATCTTACAGTCAGCAGATCTCTACATCAAGCGCATTCGAAACTCATTCCTCGGTGCCTTATGTAGAAGGGGGTCATGTAGAAAAATAGTTGACAATTGTATACAATAAAAAAAAGGACTAGTTTTTTTTAAATTAACGGAACTTACTTTCCGAATAGTCTTCATAAGTGAACCGTGTTCAACTACGTGCCTTAGCTACACACGATGAAGAAAATATGCTGCAGTTGGGTGTCGGCATGTGATTCCTCATTCCAAATCAAGACAGCAAAACATTAATAGAAATGCTTTTTAAAAATCAAGGTTCTGGAAAGGCTGTAACTAGGTGCATCGTTGCCACAAAGGGTACTACGAACTCTAAGCTTTGGCCGAGCTGTCCCATTAGGTCAGTGAGACAGTCTGCCTTCTGCAGTGAAGAGGCGAGCACGCCTTGATTGCTTCTCGGCTGTTTTGCCGCTTCCGAGCGAGCGCGCGTTTGTCTACAACTGCGTAGCGGTCTGTCCTCGTTTCCGAATTCATCGACCATCATGTACACTACATTTCAGCATGATAATGCACGACCGCATGTTGCAGGTCCTGTACAGGCCTTTCTGGATATAGAAAATGTTCGACTGCTGCCCTGGCTAGCACATTTTCCAGATCTCTTACCAACTGAAAACGTCTGGTCAATGGTAGCCGAGCAACTGGCTCTTCACAATACGCCAGTCACTACTCTTGATGAACTGTGGTATCGTGTTGAAGCTCCATGGGCAGTTATACCTTTACACGCCATCCAAGCTCTGTTTGACACAATGCCCAGGCGTATCGAGGCCGTTATTACGGCCAGAGGTGATTGTTCTGGGTACTGATTTCTCAGGATCTACCCACCCAAACTGCGTGAAAATGTAATCACATGTCATTTCTAGTATAATATATTTGTCCAATGAATACCCGTTTATCATCTGCATTTCTTCTTGGTGTAGCAATTTTAATGGCCAGTGTTGTAGTTGAAACCAACCACTGAGAACCGAATTCGCTAGGCAGCAGAACCATCACACTTTACACTGCTGAATGGCAACGGATAGATTTCACCAACAAATCACGCCTCATGCTTTATTTGTATATTTTTGCGAAAAATGCCAGAAACGAGATAGCGTGTACCACGTCGTTGGGGACCAACGCCTTGGTCTGAGGATTAATGTTGTGAATTGGCAGGAGCGAATTCACGGAGTTTGGAGGAAGCCGAAAGGCACGCGTTTAAGATCACGCAGGCTGGCGTGAGGTCTGGAACAGGACAATGTAATTAATATAGCCAATAAGGTACGTTGCTGCTGGAATACTTAACTTTAATCCATAATTGGAGAACATCGCTCTTGATGATACATTAATAACAATCTCAATATAAACTGGTAATGGCGCCTTACTAGGTCGTAGCAAATGACGTAGCTGAAGGCTATGCTAACTATCGTCTCGGCAAATGAGAGCGTAATTGTCAGTGAACCATTCCTAGCAACGTCGGCTGTACAACTGGGGCGAGTGCTAGGACGTCTCTCTAGACCTGCCGTGTGGCGGCGCTCGGTCTGCAATCACTGACAGTGGCGACACGCGGGTCCGACGTATACTAACGGACCGCGGCCGATTTAAAGGCTACCACCTAGCAAGTGTGGTGTCTGGCGGCGACACCACAATTAATAGCAGAAGTTTTCTAGAAACATTCTTCTGCGGAGAGGGCTCTGTTGAGGGAGCTGATTACTAATTCATCCCTGAAGAATTTGTTTCCCCGAACACGATCATATCACGAGTTCTTTACAACAAGGTTATGTGGCTTGCTATTAAGCTGCAACAGAATTTTCTGAAAGAGAATTCAAAGTACTTCATTGGTTTCTTCATCATAAGAAATTTAGCTAACTATAACATCATTTGGATCAGAAGCTATTCGTGAGCTACATCATAAACTCTAGAAATGCCATAAAATGAGGTACTGAAATACACAATAGTTAACGACAACTCACAAAGCGTCTCTGACTAACATCAATGCTTCTTTTCCTGTCTGCTCAGGAGAAGGGACAATTTTGGATAATGAGGAGGCATGTACTGGCAGGTGGCTCAGTAATGATATATTAAAGTACCCTTATCAAAGTAGCAAAATCAAGTAAAATCCAACCCTGGCCGCTAGTATCTTTGCACAAGAAAGTTCTAACAGTAGACAAGAGGTTTGTACATTTTATCTTTGGTGTAATATCGACACATGCGTCACTTCTGAACATAACCACTTAATTTTCGTAGCCAAATACACTAATATACCTGATTTAAGGATACTTCGAGATCCAGGAAACGTTAACCACGAATGTGCTAAAAAGTGTACTGGGAATAATCTGACAAAGTGGGATGGATAAAGAGTATATTCAAAAGTGCCTATGCGCCATGTGTGGGTCGCACGGTTTATGGTACCGCTCTGCCCACAGAAGATCAATAAAGACTGTTGCTCTTTTGCATGGCAATGCAGGGTTTCCCATACTGAAGATCGGGCCGCACGGCATGGCTTGCAGTAACGCCTCCCATTTCTCGACAAGCGCCCTCTAGCAATCAGAAATGAACCGTGGTGGCGCTATTACTACTGCAGTCCTTCAGCCTTATGGGACTGTGTGCACGTCTAATCGGATTTAAGTGCGTAGAGCTTGCTGTCCTATGTAAACGCGTGGTTTCCTCATTCTCCACATAGGTGTTCACCTCGCTGGCAATGCGTGGTTATGAGTCATCATTTATCACAGAAGGAAACGAGGTTCACATGTATTACAAAAGAGCGGTACGTACCGTTGGAGGATGTCAGAAGGCCCCGAGGTGACATATGCAGTTTGGTACGTTCTTCTAATGCGATGTCGCCCCAGCCAAAAACACTAGCCCCTCCGTGATGGTCATATTCCACGTTGTTGTTAGGTTTTGAAGTTTCACATTATCTCGTCAGTTGAAGAGACGGCTAGAATCACTGTCGATAGGGCACCACGACTCTGCCATGAACAAAAGACTATCTCACTGTACTTGTGTGCTCTCACGGCAGGCAAGATGCCACATTCAGCTAGTTGCATGGTGCCTGTGGGTGAGGGAAATGCATGTTACAGAGAGTACGGAACAACCTCTTCAAACAGGCGATACACAGTCTGGTGGAAGGTTTGCAACCCGGAGAAGGTTGTGAGATTGGCTGTTGGAACAGTTTCTCTGCTGGTTGTATATGTTGAGACACTTACGGCAACATAACGATGCTACATTGTGTTGTAGCTTGCCATTTCCGATACTACTATTGAAAATTTCCTCCTTTCTCGAATCTTCTCCACAGTGAAATGACGTCACAGGTGACGTTCATCTCACAACATACCTGCTACTGATTGAGGTTGCCTTCTGGTAATGATCTGGCCACTTCTAACGTACCCAAACATACATTTTGCGACGGTTTGCTTCCCTGTGATTCGCCTACTCGCCTACTGTATGCCGAACGAACACAACTGCCATAGAGAACACACTAGATCTTCGTCCACATAAACTGTTGCTATCATACTGCGCTGTTGCATTCTGGTAATCCACGTGTGTTAGGTGTATCCATGTTTACCGACGACAGGAAAATCCGCATGTCACAACGTCGTTTTGTGGGCGCGGAAGATCCGTTAACTGACGAATATTAGTGCAAATCAATGATGTGTAATTTTTTTCGTAGCAATATGAATGCTAATGTTAACAAGGTTATTCTTGGCGGAATTATCCGGCTTGTTGCGATTACAAACACTATCAGCCAGGACTAACGTCGATCAGTTGTAGAATTTTGGAACACGTATTATGTTCGAGTATAATGACTTTTCTGGAGGCTAGAAATCTACTCTGTAGGAATCAGCATGGGTTTCGAAAAAGACGATCGTGTGAAACCCAGCTCGCGCTATTCGTCCACGAGACTCAGAGGGCCATAGACACGAGTTCCCAGGTAGATGCCATGTTTCTTAACTTCCGCAAGGCGTTTGATACAGTTCCCCACAGTCGTTTTATGAACAAAGTAAGAGCATATGGACTATGAGACCAATTGTGTGATTGGATTGAAGAGTTCGTATATAACAGAACGCAGCATGTCATTCTCAATGGAGAGAAGTCTTCCGAAGTAAGATTGATTTCAGGCGTGCTGCAGAGGAGTCTCGTAGGACCATTGCTATTCACAACATATACAGGGTGTTACAAAAAGGTACGGCCAAACTTTCAGGAAATATTCCTCACAGACAAGTAAAGATAAGATGTTATGTGGACATGTGTCCGGAAACGCTTAATTTTCGTGTTAGAGCTCATTTTAGTTTCGTCAGTATGTACCGTACTTCCTCGATTCACCGCCAATTGGTCCAATTGAAGGAAGGTAATTTTCACAATCAACATGTGTGGGCTGACGAGAATTCGCACGCAATTGTGCAATCACGTCATCAACACAGATTTTCTGTGAACGTTTGGGCAGGCATTGTTGGTAATTCCTTGATTGGGCCCCATGTTCTTCCACCTACGCTCAATGGAGCACGTTATCATGATTTCATACGGGATACTCTACCTGTGCTGCTAGAACATATGCCTTTACAAGTACGACACAACATGTGGTTCATGTACGATGGAGCTCCTGCACATTTCAGTCGAAGTGTTCGTACGCTTCTCAACAACAGATTCGGTGAGCGATGGATTGGTAGAGGCGGACCAATTCCATGGCCTCCACGCTCTCCTGACCTCAACCCTCTTGACTTTCATTTATGGGGGCATTTGAAAGCTCTTGCCTACGCAACCCCGGTACCAAATGTAGAGACTCCTCGTGCTCGTATTGTGGACGGCTGTGATACAATACGCCATTGTCCAGGGCTGCATCAGCGTATCAGGGATTCCATGCGACGGAGGGTGGATGCATGTATCCTCGCTAACGGAGGACATTTTGAACATTTCCTGTAACAAAGTGTTTGAAGTCACGCTGGTACGTTCTGTTGCTATGTGTTTCCATTCCATGATTAATGTGATTTGAAGAGAAGTAATAAAATGAGCTCTAACAGGGAAAGTAATCGTTTCCGGACACATGACCACATAACATTTTTTCTTTCTTTGTGTGTGAGGAATGTTTCCTGCAAGTTTGGCCGTACCTTTTTGTAACACACTGTATAAATGACAGTGTGGACAACTTCGGATGTTCACTGAGGCTTTTCACGGATGATGCTGTAGTATATCGAGAGGTTGCAAGAATGGAAAATTGTACTGAAATGCAGGTGGATCTGCAACGAATTGACGCATGGTGCAGGGAACGGCAATTGAATCTCAATGTGGACAAGTATAATGTGCTGCGAATACATAGAAAGATCCTTTATTAAAAATGGTTCAAATGTCTCTGAGCACTATGGGACTTAACATCTGAGGTCATCAGTCCCCTAGAACTTAGAACTACTTAAACCGAACTAACCTACGGACATCACACACATCCATGTCCGAGGCAGGATTCGAACCTGCGACCGATCCTTTATCATTTAGCTACAATATAACGGGTCAGCAACTGGAAGCAGTTAATTCCATAAATTATCTGGGAGTACGCATTAGGAATGATTTAAAATGGAATGATCATATAAAGTTGACCGTCGGTAAAGCAGATGCCAGACTGAGATTCATTGGAAGAATCCTAAGGGAATGCAGTCCAAAAACAAAGGAAGTAGGTTACAGTACACTTGTTCGCCCACTACTTGAATACTGCTCACCGGTCTGGGATCCGTACCAGGTAGGGTTGATAGAAGAGACAGAGAAGATCCAACGGAGAGCAGCGCGCTTCTTTACAGGATCATTTAGTAACCGCGAAAGCGTTACGGAGATGACAGATAAATTCCAGTGGAAGACTGCAAGAGAGACGCTCAGTAGCTCGGTACGGGCTTTTGTTGAAGTTTCGAGAAAATACCTTCACCGAGGAGTCAAGCAGTATATTGCTCCCTCCTACGTATATTTCGCCAAGATACCATGAGGATAAAATGAGAGAGAATAGAGCCCACACAGAGGCATGTCGACAATCTTTCTTGCCACGAACAATACGAGACTGGAATAGAAGGGAGAACCGATAGAGGTACTCAAAGTACCCTCCGCCACACACGGTCAGGTGGCTTGCGGAGTATGGATGTAGAAGTAGACTTTCGTAACGAGCCAGTTTCAGTAAAAGGTCAAACCACTAGTGATAAATCTAACTACATATGCTGAATGAAACGACTAGTTTGCTGTTACCAGTCGCTATTTATCCACAACTCGTTTCAGAGATTCAAATCCCCATCATCAGCTAGTTTTGTATGTGTTAATCCGACTGTGTGTGTTATGACTTTGGGGTAACCCTCAGTATTTTCTAGTGGTCTGTACCAGAACACGATTTTTGGGGAGGTTTTTAACTAGAAACTAAACTTAACAGTAAATTTGAAAATAAAACAACTACACAAGAATGTCTCTAGTGGTCTCTGTCGTAATACGTCACATATGAGATGTTACACGTTGTAAACAAAGATGGTGTCTGGAAACTTCTAGGTTCAAGGAACATATAGGAAAAACAGAAAAATTTTTTCGAAGTACAAAGTACACACAGCAAAGCAACACCATTATTTCAGAATAAGTTTTAAAGAACTGTGGGTATCTTTGGTTAAGTTAATGAATACATACATTAGAGTAAATGATTCAAGTGGTATACAAATCCTTTTCTGTTCAGTTTATATAGCTCAAATTTCGTACTCGTTTTGTAATCAGGTGACATGTTGCAAACCTTAAGTGCAATAATTATGTTGCGGCAGTGGTAAAATTACACATAAATAACAATTTTGGCTTTGATTCAGAGACAGAGGATGAAAGAATTGTGATAAACAGGGTTAAGTTTTGGATATGGTAGAGATGGGATTTGTTAAACTTACATCTGTTACGTGTTATTACTAAGTAAATGCTGAAGTAATACATAGATACCGAATTAAAGATAAGAAGATAGGTATACTCTTAACCACTATATATAATGGGGTACTAACTATTGGTTTTATTTGGGTGGGTCTATTGAGTTTTGTGATTTAGGCAAGTTATTGTTCATTTGGAGAATATAAAAGAAACATGTTTTAGATGAATTAATTAAGTTATCTGCATGTTTCCTTGGATGTTTTACAAATTAACAATAACTTTCATAACTCACAAAACTCAGTGGCCTAACCCAGCCAATGTTGCCGACATAATTATTTGCAATATGTCACCTGATTACATAAATGAGTACGAAATTTAAGTCATGAACTTGAAAGAAAATGATTTGTATACTACGTGAAATATTTCTTCTAACGTATGTATTCTTCAACTCAACCAAAGATATCCTCAGCGCTTTAAAACTTACTCTGTATAGTGGTGTTGTTTTGCTAGATGTTCTTTGTATTCCGTAATAATATTTTTGTTTTTGCTATATGTTCTTTGAATGTAGTAATTTCCAGCCACCATCTTTGTTTACAGAGTGTGACAGTTTATATGTGATGTACTACGACAGAGAAATGAGCTGTTTTAGTTGTTTTACTTTCAACTTTACATTTATGTACAGCTTTTAGACAAAAACTTCGCCAAACGCATGCTCTGAAACAGTGTTTTCATTCTTCACTAGACAGTGCCACATGTTCCCCAAAGTTGTAATACAACACACACGTGTCGTATTAACATGATGATAGAGTTATAACCTTTGAAACGCATTGTGGATATAAATATACAGTGGCTGGCAACAGCAAATTTGTTGTATCATTCGACAGCAATAAATGTCATGGTAAAATCTAACTTAAAATGTTCGCATTTACAGTTGACTACAGATATATATCAACTTGCTGAATTTTGAAAAATGGACATGCTGACATTAAATAGTATTTGTATCTGGTACCTAGATGGTTTTATATGTTGTCTTCGGTGTCTTCAAGATGAGATTATTGTCACCAAATTTTCCTCTAAGGTCGGCCGCAGTGGCCAAGCGGTTCTAGGCGCTTCAGTCCGGAACCGCGCTGCAGCTACTGTCGCAGGTTCGAATCCTGCTTTGGGCATGAATGTGTGTGATGTCCTTAGGTTAGTTAGGTTTAAGTAGTTCTAAGTCTAGGGGACTGATGACCTCAGATGTTAAGTCCCATAGTGCTTAGAGCCATTTGAACCATTTTCCTGTAAGAATAAAGCTTAATTGTAGCACTGTGAAAGTTTTATGGATCACTAAGTACGAAATAATAAATGTTCACACTTTTAACTTCCATTTATTAAACACGTCAAATAACTGGTTGACAAACAGAACTTCCACCTACTCATATGAGCCACAAAATATTAATACAAAACGTATCTACTATTTACAAATGTCTTCACACAATCCTCTCTTACAACTACTACTCCCGCCAAGCGAGAAACAATAGCGATTACATTTATAGGGGAAGAATCTATTATTTACATTACTGTATTTCAGCTGACTTACACAGGGTGAGTCACTAACTATTGCCATCAAGAATCACTCAGAAAGTATGATAGGAGCTGAAAAGATATGCGAGAGAGAATTGTCAGAGCATGTGCTTCGATAAGTGCCGAAGTGATAAGAAATACCACTCAGTCCATGATAAGAAGATTGCAGCACTGCATTGATACCAATGGTCATCACTTCGAACAACTTCTGTAAATGGACGTTCATGTCACCTTTTTGACCTTCAAAGATCTTACTGTTACACATCATTGGATTCGTGTGGATAGCCGCTATCAGAAAGTAAGTACCAAACTATAGATTCCCATTTAAAAAAAAAAATGTTGACCATATCTCTGACGCGACCCCACCCAGCAACAAAAAACCAACGACATATTATGGCTCCCGTTGTCTCATGTAACATCTGTCCCACAAGCATTTCAGCTGCTATCATACTTCCGGAGTTATTCTAGGTGGCAGTAGTTAGTGACTCACCCTGTACATATGCTATCAGTTAACATTAACAAAATTTATTGGAGATATTGTAAATAAATTTACCAAATTTATAGATATGTTTGTATTCAAATCGAATGTAAGCATTAATACACAATATTTGATATTAAACTGCAAATAATTTTATACAACGTTATTGTCTTCCAAATAAAATTACGTATACCCCCTGGCAGCAGTGTTCAGAATGTGCTTTAGGCTTGATTAAATCGCACATTGCGCTGTCCTTGGCTAGTAACATGTAAGGACCATGGTTGTAAAAGGAAAATCACACACAGCGATATCAGCAGTATCGTATTTACAATAATTGTGCGATGGAATACATCTTTCAGAACGGAAAACTGCACTGTTAATGCGGAGTGTCGATGTAGTGTACTGTGTTTCGCTATACCGTTCGGAATAGGTCAGTAAACCCTGAAAACATTTGTTCCCATCTGATAAACAAGATGTGTCCGCCAAGAAGATACTGCTGATTGTCACCTTTCTGCAAGGAGCGGTGAGGGTATTAGCAAGTGAATGGCAGCCGCCTTGGAGGCGCCATTGCATGACCCCGAGGTCCGAATTTCCAACAGAATGGCCATCCACAACAAAGGGTGCGATGGCAGCACGCTTCTCGCAGATTTGTCTAAGCCGTGCTACTCACTGTTACTGCTGTGTTAACGAATTGCTATACGAGTTTTTACAAAACCGCTTCTTAGCGACGAATATCTCTTGAATGGCCGTAAAGTGTTAAAGGAAGGTTCAAATGGTTCAAATGGCTCTGAGCACTATGGGACTTAACAGCTGTGGTCATCAGTCCCCTAGAACTTAGAACTACTTAAACCTAACTAACCTAAGAACATCACACACATCCATGCCCGAGGCAGGATTCGAACCTGCGACCGTAGCAGTCGCGCGGTTCCGGACTGCGTGCCTAGAACCACGAGACCACCGCGGCCGGCTGTTAAAGGAAGGGAGATACAGTTTGTCTACTCGATGTCGTGATCATTAGAGACGAAGCACTAGTGTGATTGGACGAGGATTGCTATAGTAATTGATACTGGCCTGTTCAACAGCAGCAACATAGCACTGACCCGTAAGTGGTTTTGATTAACCGTGGAAACCGAAATTCGATGCTCGGATAAACAGTCGAACACTGTGCTTCCAGACTACGAGGTCAGTGCTTGATCTGGTATGCTGTATTTGAGCTGAGCTTGAATGACAGATACAGGTATGTCATCCCATGCTGTTTCAAAATTTTATTATTAATTTAGGTTAGGTTATTACCAATGCGTAACTCACCATTTATAGCATATAGACCGCAGCCCATAAAAATTGCCACACAAGAAAGTAAAGCACATCCATATCTGCACACGATGCTACAAGCGGAGTCGTCTGAAAAGATGACGGTATGCCACTTTTGTGTCCAGTGTTGTAGTTGGGTGCAACAACGATGGCGAGCTTTTCTCTGTCTAGTTTCTCAAGGATTCAAGTGTTGTGTAAAATGCCGTTCGGTGTATTGATGTTATCTTTAGAGAATATGTCCTTTCCTGAAAGTGATATCATAATTTAGTGTGGCTATACTGCAACACACCAAAAAAAGTTTTGCATCACTCCGGTTCCCAGGACTCCTGAAGTAAGGTGTTGACTGTGGATATTTCATCACAGACACAGTCCCTTTGGCTGTTCAGAGATGTCACTCAACCCGCCCAAAGATGTAAACAACCATGCTTGAGCAGCGCCTATTAGACGGAGGGGGTCCGACAGCTGATCAGTTACAGTCATTCCACCAGGAAGGAGGTACACGGCTAGTGTTGTCTGTATTTCAACCGTGCCTAGACGGTCAGTACCGCGGTTCGATCGCGTCTGCATTGTTACTTTGCGCCAGGAAGGGCTCTCAACAAGGGAAATGTCCAGGCGTCTCAGATTGAACCAAAGCGATATTGTTCGGGCATGGAGGATATACAGAGACAGGAACTGTCGATGACATGCCTCGCTCAGGGCCCTAAGGGCTACTACTGCAGTGGATGACCACTACCTACGGATTATGACTCTTTGGAACCCTGACACCAACGCCACCATGTTGAATAATGCTTTTTGTGCAGCCAAAGGACGTCGTGTTACGACTCAAACTGTGCGCAATAGGCTGCATGATGCGCAACTTCAACCCCGACGACCATGGCGAGGTCCATCTTTGCAAACACGACACCATGCAGCGCGGTACAGATGAGTCCAACAACATGCCGAATGGACCGCTCAGGATTGGCATCACGTTCTCTTCACCCATGAGTCTCACATATGCCTCCAACCAGACAATCGTCAGAGACGTGTTTGGAGGTAACACCTTAGACACACTGTCCAGCCAGTGCAGCGAGGAGAAGGTTCCCTGCTGTTTTGGGATG
Organism: Schistocerca piceifrons; assembly: GCF_021461385.2. Classification (NCBI taxonomy): domain Eukaryota; kingdom Metazoa; phylum Arthropoda; class Insecta; order Orthoptera; family Acrididae; genus Schistocerca; species Schistocerca piceifrons. Next base: position 776,456,060 of record NC_060149.1, on the reverse strand, counting down.
GCATTATGTGGGGCCAACGTACGCCGCTGGTGGTCACGGAAGGAGCCGTAGCGGCTGTAAGATACGTGAATGCCATCCTCCGACCGATAGTGCAACCATATCGGCAGCGTACTGGCGAGGCATTCGTCTTCGTGGACGACAATTCGCGGCCCCATCGTGCACATCTTGTGAATAACTTCCTTCAGGATAACGACATCGCTCGACTAGAGTTGCCAGCATGTTCTCCAGACATGAGCACTATCGAACATGTCTGGGATATATTGAAAAGGGCTATTTATGGACGACGTGACCCACAAACCACTCTGAGGGATCTACCCCGTATCGCCGTTGAGGAGTGGGGCAATATGGACCAACAGGGCCTTGATGAACTTGGATTGTATGCTACGACGAATACAGGAACGCATGCAAGCGCACGTGCTACTGGATATCAGAGGTACCGCAATCTGGACCATCATCTTTGAGGGTCTCACTGTATAGTGGTACAACATGCAATGTGTGGTTTTCATGAGCAATAAAAATGGCGGAAATGATGTTGATGTTGATCTCTACTCCAATTTTCCGTACAGGTTCCCGAACTCTCCGAACCGAGGTGATGCAAAACTTTTTTTGATGTGGGTACATCGATGAACCAAAGCATTATGACTACCTGCTCTGTGTAGTGTAGGCTCATTTTTGGAACTAAATACAGCAGCGATTATGCGTCACGCTAGTTCGACAAGTCCTTGGTAGGTTTTCGAAGATAGGTGGTACCAGATGACAAAACACAGACCACGCAGTTCCAGAAATTACGGGCAGCTGGTTTGTCGACGCACACCTGGCGCCCGTTAGCGTCCCAGATGTATAGAACTCGATTCACATCAGGCGAATTTGGTGGCGAAGACATCATCTACATCTACATTTATACTCCGCAAGCCACCCAACAACGGTGTGTGGCGGAGGGCACTTTACGTACCACTGTCGTTACCTCCCTTTCCTGTTCCAGTCGCGTGTGGTTCGCGGGAAGAACAACTGCCGGAAAGCCTCCGTGTGCGCTCTAATCTCTCTAATTTTACATTCGTTATCTCCTCGGGGGGTATAAATGGGGGGAAGCAATATATTCGATACGTCATCCAGAAACGCACCCTCTCGAAACCTGGACAGCAAGCGACTCCGCAATGAAGAGCACCTCTCTTGCAGAGTCTGCCACTTGAGTTTGTTAAACATCTCCGTAACGCTATCACGCTTACCAAATAACCCTGTGAAGAAAAGCGCCGCTCTTCTTTGGATCTTCTCTATCTCCTCCGTCAACCCGACGTGGTACGGATCCCACACTGATGAGAAATACTCAAATATATGTCGAACGAGTGTTTTGTAAGCCACCTCCTTTGTTGATGGATTACATTTACTGACGACTCTCCCAATGAATCTCAACCTGGCAACCGCCTTAACAACAATTAATTTTATATGATCATTCCACTTCAAATCGTTCCGCACGCATACTCCCAGATATTTTACAGAAGTAACTGCTACCAGTGTTTGTTCCGCTATCATATAATCATACAATAAAGGATCCTTCTTTCTATGTATTCGCAACACATTACATTTGTCTATGTTAAGGGTCAGTTGCCACTCCCTGCACCAAGTGCCTATCAGCTGCAGATCTTCCTGCATTTCGCTACAATTTTCTAATGCTGCAACTTCTCTGTATACTACAGCATCATCCGCGAAAAGCCGCATGGAACTTCCGACACTATCTACTGGGTCATTTATATATATTGTGGAAAGCAATGGTGCCATAACACTCCCCTGTGGCACGCCAGAGGTTACTTTAACGTCTGTAGACGTCTCTCAATTGAGAACAACATGCTGTGTTCTGTTTGCTAAAAACTCTTCAATCCAGCCACACAGCTGGTCTTATATTCCATAGGCTCTTACTTTGTTTATCAGGCGACAGTGCGGAACTGTATCGAACGCCTTCCGCAAGTCAAGGAAAATGGCATCTACCTGGGAGCCTGTATTTAATATTTTCTGGGTCTCATGAACAAATAAAGCGAGTTGGGTCTCACACGATTCTTGTTGATTCCTACAGAGTAGATTCTCGGTTTCCTGAAATTTCATGATACACGAGCAAAAACATATTTTAAAATTCTACAACAGATCGACGTCAGAGATATAGGCCTATAGTTTCGCGCATCTGCTCGACGACCCTTCTTGAAAACAGGAACTACCAGTGCTCTTTTCAAATCATTTGGAACCTTCCGTTCCTCTAGAGATTTGTGGTACACGGCTGTTAGAAGGGGGGCAAGTTCTATCGCGTACTCTGTGTAGAATCGAATTGGCATCCAATCAGGTCCACTGGACTTTCCTCTGTTGAGTGATTTCAGTTGCTTCACTATCATGCTCCTCAAACCACAGTAGCACGTTTCTGGCCTTGGGACACAGACAGTTATCCTGCTGGAAGATGCCATCGCCAATGGGTAAGACATCAAGCGTGAAGGGATGCAACAATATTCAAGTAGCCCACAGCTGTCACGGTCCTTCAGTTATTACCGTAGTTCCATGGAAACACAGGTGAAAGCCCCCCCCCCCCCCCCACCCACCCATGACATAATACTGTTCTAACGCGCCAGTGTTCGTGACGCGGAGTATTTTTCGAGCAGGCGTTCGCCTGGATGAAGGCGTATCCGTACACGATCATGGGACTCGTATAACAAGAAAGGTGATTCATCTGAGTAGGCAACACGTTTCCACTGATCCACAGGTCAGTCTCGGTAATCCAGTGCCCGGTACACTGTCGTTGGGTGAGCGTGGGAAAACATTTTCAATATGTGCACCGAATCGTGCGCTCCGAAACACTTTTGCATACATAATCAGGGCATTCCGCAGTCAGATGTGCCACAGTTCACTGCCTATCTTGATTTACAGAGGTGGAATGCTTTCGATCTCCACTTTCTGTTATGAGGCGTGGATTACCAACACTTTTTCGCCGCTCGTGGTTTCACCGTCCTTCAACCGCTTTCCATAGATGATCACGATGGCAGCACGCGAAGAGCGATCAAATTCGCTAGTCGTTGGATACTCGTTCCCAGACGCCAGGCAGTAACAGCCTGCCCTTTGTCAAAGTCATTTATGTCAGCTTATTTTCCCATTTACGCCACGTATAGTCGCTTGAATGATTCCCTATTCGCCAACGCCGCTTATGTACACTACTGGACATTAAAATTGCTACACAACGAAGGTGACGTGCTACAGGCGCGACATTTAACCGACAGGAAAAAGATGCTGTGATATGCAAAATGATTAGCTTTTCAGAGCATTCACATAAGGATGGCACCAGTGGCGACACCTACAACGTGCTGACATGACGAAAGTTTCCAACCGATTTCTCATACACAAACAAGCAGTTGACCGGCGTTGCCTGGTGAAACGTTGTTGTGATGCCTCGTGTAAGGAGGAGAAATGTGTACCATCACGTTTCCGACTCTGATAACGGTCGGATTGTAGCCTATCGTGATTGTGGTTTATCGTATCGCAACATTGCTGCTCGCGTTAGTCGAGATCCAACGACTGTTAGCAGAATATGGAATCGGTGGCTTCAGGAAGGTAATACGGACCGCCGTGCTGGATCCCAACGGCCTCGTATCACTAGCAGTCGAGATGAAAGGCATCATATCCGCATGGCTGTAACGGATCGTGCAGCCACGTCTCGATCCCTGAGTCAACAGATGGGGACGTTTCTAAGACAACAACTATCCGCACGAACAGTTCGCCGACGTTTGCAGCAGCATGGACTATCAGTTCGGAGACCATGGCTGCGGTTACCCTTGACACTGCATCACATACAGGAGCGCCTGCGATTGTGTACTCAACGTCGAACCTGGGTGCACGATTGGAAATCGTCATTTTTTCGGATGAATCCGCGTTCTGTTTACAGCATCATCATGGTCGCATACGTGTTTGGCGACATCGCTGTGAACGCACATTGGAAGCGTGCATTCGTCATCGCCATACTGGCGTATCATCCGGCGTGATGGTATGGGGTGACACTGGTTACACGTCTCGGTCACCTCTTGTTCGCACTGACGGCACTTTGAACAGTGGACGTTACATTTCAGATGCGTTACGACCCGTGGTTCTACCCTTCATTCGATCCCTGCGAAACTCTACATTTCAGCAGGATAATGCACGACCGCATGTTGCAGGTCCTGTACGGGCCTTTCTGGATACAGAAAATGTTCGACTGCTGCCCTGGCTAGCACATTCTCCAGATATCTCCCCAATTGAAAACGTCCGGTCAATGGTGGCTGAGCCGGCCACGGTGGGCGAGTGGTTCTATGCGCTACAGTCTGGAACCGCGCGACCGCTACGGTCGCAGGTTCAAATCCTGCCTCGGGCATGGGTTTTGTGATGTCCTTAGGTTAGTTAGGTTTAAGTAGTTCTAAGTCCTAGGGGACTGATGACCTCTGAAGTTAAGTACCATAGTGCTCAGAGCCATTTGAACCATTTGAATGGTGGCTGAGTAACTGGTCACAATACGCCAGTCACAACTCTTGATGAACTGTGTGGTATTGTGTTGAAACTGAATGGGTAGCTGTACCTGTACACGCCATTCAAGCTCTGTTTGACTTAATGCCCAGGCGTATCAAGGCCGTTAATACGGCCAGAGGTGGTTGTTCTGGGTACTGATTTCTCTGGATGTATGCACCCAAATTGCGTGAAAATGCAATCACATGTCAGTTGTGGTGTAATATATTTCTCCAATGAATACCCGTTTATCATCTGCATTTCTTCTTGGTTTAGCAGTTTTAATGGCCAGTAGTGTACTTTCCTTACCGCGGTCACATGCAACGTCCCCAGGCAGCACTGATTGTGAGTTTCGTGGCGACCTTTGATCATTATGGTTTGGTTCATCAAGGTATATACGATTCAATGGTAAACTATGTCGTTCTAACATAGGTTCCTGGATAAACGCAAAATGAGAAGTTATTTGGGCGAAGAGAAATGTTATAGGAGAATCGAACATGATCATCGAATGCTTTTATAGACCCCTTGCCTAAGGAACAGGAGGGAACATGCGAAGGAAAACTTAGAGAAGATTTCGCGTAAATTTTCCGACCATGTTATAGTGTTGGGCGGAAATTTCATCTTACCAGACATAAACTGAGGGGACCCGTGTGAGTAATGTAAGGAGGTTGTTGAGGTTTTTATGTTGCTAACGCCACGTAGCGCTCTGTATGAAAATCACTGACTGTGCTCTGTGCAGTCTGTGGCTGGTTGGCATTGTTGGAATTTTCGCTATTGTAGTGTTGGGCATTTGTATGTGAACAACGCGTAGCGTTGGGCAGTTGGAGGTGAGCCACCAGCAGTGGTGGATGTGGAGAGAGAGATGCCAGAGTTTTGAGAGGTTACTGTAAGCGGACAAACTGGACGTGTGTTCGCCAGAAAAAGAAAATTTGTAAAGATGGTTGTCACGAATTGATAGATATCTATGACGACTTTTGAACATTCTTAAGGTAAATACATTGTTTATTCTCTATCAAAATTTTTCAGTTGCTAACTATGCCTATTAGTAGTTAGTGACTTCAGTAGTTAGAATCGTTTATTTAGCTGGCAGTATTGGCGCTCGCTGTATTGCAGTAGTTCGAGTAACGAAGATTTTTGTGAGGTAAGTCATTCATGAAAGGTATAGGGTATTGTTAGTCAGGGCCATTCTTTTGTAGAGATTATTGAAAGTCTGATTGCGTTGCTCTAAAAATATTGTGTGTCAGTTTAGTGATGATCAGAATAAGTGAAGAGAAAACTGTTTGAGTATGCTGAGTTTTGCTCAGCTGTTTGAAAATCAAATAACGTAGAAATTTACCAGCACAGTCATTCATAATTCTTCAAAGGGGACGTTTCAGTAGTGCGAACAGGGAACCTTATGAAACTGTTATTAATGGCCTATCCAGAATTACATGAAGCAATATTTATATCTTCTAGTCAACAATGGACCCGAAATTTTCCACTCAGTGAGCGTAAAATTGGAAATCAGTGATTGTGTGACCGATACAGTATCACTAGATAGAGCTGTAAACAGGAATATAAAGAAAGGTGGGAAGGTATTTCTGTTTAACAAGGAAAACAAACAACAGATTTCGGGCTAGTGGGTGTTCAACATGAAAAATTCATCTCCAGTAAAGAAAATTTTGGGCCTCAAAGAAGAAAGTTCAAGAGTATAGCGCAATACACCCTAGACAGGTATGTACCGAGCGTAGCTGTGAGGAATGGGGAAGACACGCCGTGTTTCGTCGAGAGTCATGAGTCATGTTAGAATGCTAGTACAAAATCAAAGAGAGCTTCACTGCAAATTCAAATGTAACCAAAACCTAAAAAAACAAAAAAAATGCGTAAAGATTAGCGTGAGGAGAGCCATGGGCCAAGGGGTTTAACAAATTCGGAAGTAAAAAATTTTATCTACCTTGACAGAAAATCTTAAGAAGTTTTAATATTATGATAAGTGTTCAAATGGATCTTAGCCATCTCTCCAGACACTCTGCGACAAAAGGCCGAAATACTACACGCCTTACTCCAAATCAGTTTCACCGTGGAATAACGCACTGTCGTTCTTCCTCTAACTACGAACGTCAGAATGACATAACGAAGTAAGTGACCACAGAATTCCTCAAAAGATCCTGGACTACAAGCTGTATGGAAAAAGAGATATTGACAGACCTCGAAAAAGAAGGGATTGATTTTGTTTGTGAGTTCGGAACAGGCAACAGCCTAATCCTGGAAAGGATGATGATGACTTTTCTCAATAATTAGCTTTTATAAAAATGTAATGTGTGTTGATAGGGTAAGTAAAAATTATTTACGTCAAATCACTGCAGCAAACGCGTTATCCATGTCATGGGAGTTTTCATTGTTTAAAGCACAGGGAATGTCTTTCGTGTAATAATACCATTGTTAGCGCGATTGCCCGCAGCCGTAGAGGTGAAGGCAGAGAAGTAGTTGGGGAGCACCTGGGGTGTGGAACAGACATATTTGTTGGCGCGCAAATGCCAGAGTGTTTTGCATCGAGAATGTTGTTGTAATATGTGGCCAGGCAAAAGTGGGCGAGATAGTATATGGGCACAGTATATGGTCGCACCAAGATTTCGAAAGTAATAAAAAATACTGTGTGGCCCAAATTTATTAAAGGCGCCAGCTAAAGAAGAAAAGCCTGTAGCCAATAATGAACATTATATTAAGTACTACTTCGCACCACAAGTAAAGCATCGCAAAAGTAAGATCCAGTCAGTATTTATGAATTGGTCGTGGAGATCCAATGTTCTGACCTTAACGGTCCCCGGACTTTAATCCACTAGCCTTTTATTTGTAAGGACACTTGAAGGGACAAGTTTATAGCACTCCGTCCATGGACATATACGTGCATGCCGCTTCGGCAATGGTGTGTTGCGTAGGGTCCAGCAAAGTAAGGTCAAGCGTGTGGCGAAGTGTTTGCGAATGCAAGACGGTCGCTTTGAACATATTCTCTAAAGCGAACGTTGCTTCTTTGTGTTCGTGCCGGCTCTGTGAAGGTAGGTCTGGACGTCAAACGTAAAGAACGGAATAATTGTGCATAGAATTAGGTGCAATCTAGTGTAGTCTAGCGCCGAGTTCATGCTACCTGTTGTTGGCCACGGTGCACTCAGTTATAGCGTTGCCAGAGTCTCGTTTTTTTTAAAACTGCATTTCTGTTTAACCTAGTGATTGGACTAGATTTTGCTAGATATACTTCTATCTTGAATCGGGATGAGAAATCGCATGCCGACCATCAAGTGCGGCATTTTTTCTTGACCCTTAATGTAATTTTGCCAACTTCCACAGATTCAGTTTCTTCCGTCTCGATTACGACACTGCGGGGCTTTTGCTACGGCGTCTCCTATGATAGTGTATCGACTGAAATTCTTTGGAACTTGAGTGGGCTAAAAGAATAAGATGCATGGGCGCGCAGACGTTAAGCGTGCTTTCCAAGTCTCGAAGGAGAACAAAAGCTGTCTTCTTTCCTACTCTGTACGTGGCTGTGGTAGAGATAAGGTGTACTTTCTTACCGTGGGAAATGGTGTGTTTCTAAAAATGCATTTATACATGCTGAGAAAGAAGGGGAGAAAGCAGCAATGGTTTTGTGTACGATATTTTATTAAAATAAAGCTTCTCTAATAATATGACCGTGGACGAAAGGTAACGTTTTACATTACTAAACGCGGGCCGAGCCATGTTGCTGGTCGAGCTTTATCTGGCTCAGATATTGAATGTTGTGGCTCTCAAGAATGCGATTCAGTGGGGCAGCTTCCTTTCTGCTAATGAATTGAATTTCTTTCACTATCGAGTCTAGTATGTTCTGCGTCTTACATGAGTTTCAGATGCACCTTTAAGAACTGATCTTTGTATAGCTGTGCTCAGGGCAGCACGTGTTTCATGTAATTTTGATCGGTGTGGTTTCTGTAAGACTTTCGAATTCTTGAGGCATAATATCATATATTCAGTCAACTGAAGCACAACATTCGTGAGATTATAGACGTGAGCATCCATAAGGCCTTTCACAGATGCTTTATGTTGAAGTAACGAAACTAAATATTTTCGTGCGTAATTCAATCAGTCTTTAACACAACATTAGTTCCGCTCATAACGAATGTTCTGAGATAAGCCACTCTTTGAATTAATAAATTACATTCAGGTTATGGATGATAAGTTCGTTTTCAGATTTTCGAGAAGGCAGCTACATTACATTCTGAGTACATGTTTTATGATAATGTGTTATTACTAGCTCACCATGCAACAACGCTATACGAGAATGCACAAGTTTGTGTCTATGTCTTCCTAATCAGAGGAAAGCTAACTGTTGTTAAGGAACATACAGTTTGGTTTCAGTAAAGGGAAAGTTAACCAGTGGGCTACGTTCAATTACTTAAGGTATAAAAAAAAAAAATATGTCCGCGGTTCTATTTAAGCACCGGTGTCTGAGGAACCTCACCTGAGGATCTGCTAATTTATATGGGTCTTGTTAATTTTATTATGTGGGATTTGATGACCACTTGGCGTTTCAGTACCGAACACAACAATAACGGCGATATAAAGACATCATATGCAGGGTGACAATTATTGAACTATATGAAAAGAAACGTAAATTACGAACTACAGCGTTCACACACTTTATTCAACATGTAAACGTCACTACAGTTGTTCGGATTTACGTTATGACATGTTCGGTATGCCTACTATCTTTGGCGATGATGTGACGCAGACGAATAGCGAAATTCTACGTGACCCGCTGAAGTGTCGGAACATCGATGCAGTCGGTGATCTCCTGAATGACTGTTTTCAGCTCAGCAATGGTTTTGAGATTATTGCTGTACACCTTGTCTTTGATATAGCCCCACAAAAAGGTGTCGCATGTATTCACATCCGTAGAATATGGCGGCCAATCGAAGTCCATGCCAGTGGCCTCTGGGTACCCCAGAGTCAGAATGCGGTCCGCAAACTACTACTCCAGAATATCAAATACTCTCCTGCTTCGATGGGGTCGAGCTCCGTCTTGCACGAACCATCTATTGTCGAAATCAGGGTCACTTTGGATAATGGGGATGAAATCATTTTCCAAAACCTTCACGTACAGTTCGGTAGCCACCGTGCTATCAAGGAATATTGCACAGGTTATTCAGTGACTGGACACTGCACACCACATAGCCACCCCTTGTGGCTGAAGAGGCTTCTCGATCGCGAAATGCGGATTCCAGGTCCCCCAAATTCGCCAGTTTTGCTTATTGAGGAACCCATCCTAATGAAAGTGGGCTTCGTGGCTAAACCAAACAATGATACGCATACTAATTCTCGTCATGTCCGGCGGCCAACAGTGCAGTTTGAACGACATAACGCAAACCGTTCAGAAGTTATGATGATTATATATAAAATAGTTCAATAATTGTCACCTTGTAAATATGAGAATCGCAGGTCATTTTAATATTACAAATGTTGTGTACCCGGATTCGTTGTGTTCTATATCTACATTTACATGACTACTGTGCAGTTTATACTTAAGTGCAGGGGATTCGGCGAATCACTTTGACGGTATTTCCATTACTGTTCCTCTCTCGAATTATGTGCGGGAAAAACGAACACTTAAATCTTTCCATGCAAACCCTGATTTCTCTCATTTTATTATGATGATCGTATCTCCCTATGCAGGTGGGCGTCAACAAAATACTTTCACATTCGGTGGAGAAAATTGGTTACTGAAATTTCGAGGATAGTTGTCGCCGCAACGAAAAAAGCCTTTGTTTTAATTATTGCTAGCCCCAGCTCTCGTAGAATGTCCTTGACACCCGTTTCGCGACAATACAAAACTAGTTGCACTTCTTTGGACTTTTTCGATGTTCTCCATAACGTCTTATAAGTAATAGTAAATTTTGGAAATTTGTGGTAAGGACTATGGGACCAATCAGCTGAGGTCATCGGTCCCTATTCTTACACACTAATTAAACTAACTTAAAATGCTTTTTTATTCCTGTCTATGATCACAAATGAATTCTTAAGACGATGACCGGTTTCAGTCTGTAATGACCATCCTCAGATCTAAAATACATAAATATATACATCTATTGAGCAGTGTGTCTTTTAACATATTACAGCAATATGTATCACAATATACTGTCATACACCAGGGAAATGTACAGATAAAATATGGTATAACGTACCATGGTGTACCATGGTGTAAGAAAGGTACGTTATACCATGTTTTATCTGTACATTTCCCTGGTGTATGACAGTATATTGTGATACATATTGCTGTTTTATGTTAAAAGACACACTGCTCACTAGATGTATATATTTTAGATCTGAGGATGGTCATTACAGACTGAAACAGGTCATCGTCTTAAGAATTCATTTGTGATCATAGACTGGAATAAAAAAGCATTTTACAGTTTTGGATCACTGTTTGTACACTCGATTATGTCGCAGTTGGTAAACTGACTTAAACTAACTTACGCTAAGGACAACACACACACCCATGCCCGAGGGCGGGCTCGAACCTCCGACGGGTTAAGCCACATGAACCGTGACAAAACGCCCTAGACCGCACGGCTACCCCGCGCGGCTTTAGGTAATACTTTGATGTATCTGTATTACATTCCTGCGACTGGCATATTGTATCTTTTTATGCGTTAAGTAGCTACTGCTGCTCTCAGGTACATTCTTTAACAATTAATTAATTAATTTATAATTATTCAGTATTTAATTGGAACGTATCATAGTTACTCAAAAAACCGAAAAGTCGACATCATAGAATGTAACAATACAGAGTACGCTATATTGATTCTCAATAGAGACCAAATCCAGTTAAACTCCATTGTTTTTCCTTTCTCCCTACTGACGGTTTTCATACATGTTGCCCCCCCCCCCCCCCCCCCCCCGCCGCCCAAACAATTCTAATAGCGCAATGTTTCTAGCCTCCAGTTAACTTGACTGCCATAATGCGACGAAAGGTACCTTTCACGCAAAATGTTGACGCTCAGTCTGCAGAAATTCTGCTTTCATGACCAACGTGGTCACCGTACTACAGTTAGGTGAGGTCGATCGCTGTGGCCGAGTGGTTCTAGGCGCCTCAGTCTGGAACCGCGCGACCCCTACGGTCGCAGGTTCGAATCCTGCCTTGGGCATGGATGTGTGTGATGTCCTTAGGTTACTTAGGTTTAAGTAGTCCTATGTTCTAGGGGACTGATTACCTCAGATGTTAAGTCCCATAGTGCTCAGAGCCATTTTTTGAGTTAGGTGAGGTAAACTAAATGCTAATGGCTGATGTACATGTACAGGAGCGCCCAGAAACTTCTCTTCCTTATAGGCTATACAGGGTCGTTCCAAGTGACTGAAGTGGTGGCGCTGATATACTGTAAAAAATGGTTCAAATGGCTCTGAGCACTATGGGACTTAACATCTACGGTCATCAGTCCCCTAGAACTTAGAACTACTTAAACCTAACTAACCTAAGGACAGCACACAACACCCAGTCATCACGAGGCATTCTGAAAAGTAACGCCTCCGCATTTTTTATGAGAAAACTCTTACAGCTATTTAAATAAAACAGATTTTACTAACATTTTACGTCTTTATACTTCGTGTCTACCTATTTATTTCTCAACATAGTCACCCTGGCGACAAACATATTTCTCCCAACGAGAGCCAGTTTGTTGATAGCGTCACTGCAGAACGTCTAACTTCATTCACGGAACCACAACCTCAGCTCTGCTTATAATGCTTCATCACTATCAAGTTGAAGTCCTCGAAGATGTTCTTTATATTTTTGAGACGGATGAAAATTAGAGGGGGCCAAGTCGGGACTGTATGGGGTATGAACGATGACAATGGACCCAAGGCATCGGAGTGCTTCAGATGTCACAGCGCTCCTGTGTGTGCCGGCCGAAGTGGCCGTGCGGTTAAAGGTGCTGCAGTCTGGAACCGCAAGACCGCTACGGTCGCAGGTTCGAATCCTGCCTCGGGCATAGATGTTTGTGATGTCCTTAGGTTAGGTAGGTTTAACTAGTTTTAAGTTCTAGGGGACTAATGACCTCAGCAGTTGAGTCCCATAGTGCTCAGAGCCATTTGAGCTCCTGTGTGGTCTGACAGTGTCATGCCGAAGGAGAGCGTGCTCCGTATGTGGACGAACTCCTCTGCTGTTAGAAAGTCGATTACAGCACGCTGTTTCTCACGCACCGACGTAGTTGCGCGACACACTGTCCTGTTATACACTGCAATTCGGATCCCCCTAGCGGAAGATAGTTGCAACTTGCGTCAGCGAAGATGGAAAGTCGACCGAGTAATATGCATGAAATGTAATATCTCTACCGACATTGAGAACAGAGTAAAAAGTTCGGAAACATTACTTCTCATCATGCTCTCGTGTTACTTGGCTTTCCAGTTCTCCAGACAAGCTCTGACAAGGGGCCCTCCATACTGTAAATCACGGATTTTGAGCCGGCCGAAGTGGCCGTGCGGTTCTAGGCGCTGCAGTCTGGAACCGCGAGACCACTACGGTCGCAGGTTCGAATCCTGCATCGGGCATGGACGTGTGTGATGTCCTTAGGTTAGTTAGGTTTAACTAGTTCTAAGTTCTAGGGGACTAATGACCTGAGAAGTTGAGTCCCATAGTGCTCAGAGCCATTTGAACCATTTTTGAACGGATTTTGATGTTCTTTAAATATGTTGTAGAGGCACTTGCCGTAAGTACCTAGCTATCCGGTTTTTTAGCGACGGGCCTTGGTTTTTGAGAAAATCGATTTTGAAGTTCATTGCGAGCTTTGCATATCTGTAACATTACGTACAATCCGAGGAAGTTGGCGTAGCGCAGCGGTAAAAGTTCACGGCTACCACGCTGGAGGTACCGTGTTCGAATCCTGCTCGAGTACTTTTTTTTCAAAATCGACCCAATTTTTCAATTTTATTTCAAAGAATATCAACAAACAGTGTAAGGTGTGCGAAATTATAAAGATATGCTCAGTTATTAATTTTCTCAAATAATCATTCCGTTTGTGGTTCTCAGTTGGAGTTCCAAATGTTCGTACAACGGTGGCTTCTTTTATTACCTGGAATCGATCTCCGCCCATTATCGTCCCCTCTCCCGTCAATACCGTTAGCCATAACGGGAACCCCAGCTTCTAGGCCAATGAGGATGTGAGTTGCATTCCTTTACGTTCGCATTTAACTACAGCGTCAGTTGCTCGCAACTGTGCCGTGTGCTGGAAAAATTCTGTGAAATGGAAGAACCAAGTGTTTCGGCAGTAGTGCAGCCAGAAGTAGATCCACAAGTAGAGGAGTTGAACGAAGAATCAAAAGGCGAAATCACAAAAGCCGTTAAATACGCCGAAAATCTGCTCCGCGATTTGAACCTCGTAACGAATACACCACGTAGCGTGATCTCTGTCAATTCCGTTGCAATTGGCGATGATATATGTTTCGCAGTACAGGATCTCTCGACCGAAAGACAGATAATTATTGAAGATGAAATGATAGATTTCAACGAAGAAGATGAATTGGAAGAATATGATGCGAACCACAAACGGAATGAATATTTGAAAAAATTAATAACTAAACATATCTTTATAATTTCGCACACCTTACACTGTTGATCTTCTTTGAAGTAAAATTTAAAAATTCGGTCGATTTTGATGAAAAAAAAGTACACGACCAGGATTCGAACACGGTACCTCCAGCGCGGTAGCTGTGAGCATTTACCGCTGCGTTACGCTGACTTGCTCGGGATATGTATAATGTTACGGGTATACATCCCACGCAATGAACTTCAAAATCGATTTTCTCAAAAAGCAAGGCCCGTCGCTAAAAAACCGAATAGCCACGTACTCAGGGTAAGTGCCTCTACAGCATATTTGAAGCGCATCAAAAGCCATGATTTACAGTATGAAGGGTCCCCTTGTGAGACATTCACTACAAGCAATCAGTGTGCTCACCCTTGCTTATTCTGCAGATACCGAGATGAGTCATCCTATACTCTATGTAAACTGCTCACATCAACCTGCCGGAAGACACTGGTTGTGCTAACTTATAGATTTGGTCCGTCCGCTGGTATAGACATCACAGACATTTAATCTTCGTCACAGAAAATAATCCCATTGGATTGTGTCAGTTGAGAGTGGATACCTTCACATAACATTCTGATTATTAATCCAGCAACGTACATTGAACTGCAGAGTTATTTTTAAGAAATTGAAGTGGGGTGAAGCACCATCCTATTTGTAAACGGGCTCACACTGGCAGCCATCAGCTTTGCCGTAAACCAGTTTTTCATGTCCAAATACACGTGTCCCTTATTAAGACGAAAGCGCGGTAACTTTAGATTATGTGATCTCAGACGAGCAATTAACTTTTGGTCAGCTACGAACGTGCTACTTGATGATGAAAGAATTTTTCTACGGCCGAATGTTCTATAATGATTCTTCACTTAACCATCCATAAAAAGCGTTATTTAATCATCAAAGACACGTTATTGACGGGAGCGATCGTCTTCCAAATGACGTTTCACGTAGCTCACTTGGTCCTCGAGCGGCAGAATTGCTCGAATTGCGAACGGATAGATTTCTGATTCAGCCTTTTCCATAAAATCTTCCAAATAGTCATTTATGGAATGTTGAGGCTTCTGGTTGCTCTGTTCGCCTACATCTCTGGTTCTCATGCGCTCAACTCTTTTTCCAGTTACTATTGACAGTCCGTTGACTTCCCCTTAGTCAGGCGTTCAGTGTTGCTGTGCACTGTGATACAGTATGGGACTGGTACCCGCTCCATATTTGTCAGGCTTCTATCTGAATGTTCGGTGCAATATTTTAAGACTAATATGAAACAAATCTGAATACATCATAACCCTTCACACTACCCAATAATCATATTTACAAACTGATGTGTCCTGCGTTTTGGAGGAAGGGCACAGAAGCTCCAACGCCCACAAATGTCGTTATTAAATACCTTATGACTACTGCAAAATTCCGCAGTTTTGATTACTGATGAAATCTCTTTAGTCATATGTAGCAACGTTGTATTATAACACACTTTGCGAAAAGTAATAAACATTTAATAAAAAAGTCAGTGATACCTGCATGCCTGAGCTTACCAATAACAGTTACAAAAACTTTTTAGCCTGCTGTGTAAATAAGACGATGTGTGAATCTATCATTATGAACCACAAGCAAGCGTTACTTTAATCACACAGATTGTTTTTAATAATCTAATTTACCTCACAATGATCTATCATTTCCGTGGCATGGTTATTTCTAAGACCGGGAACAGAAAGCATACTACCTTTAGTAGCAAGAATTAACTGCATTTAATTGTGCATAAAGAAAGTTTGCGAGGGAAGATACTGCTATTAATAAAATAACCAAGAGCTGAAGAATCCTATTACATAAGGATTTGAGAACCATGACACAGTGAAGTGATATCTCAAACATTGGTGCCGAATTACCGTACAAGTTCGTCAGCAGTGTCAGCATCCAGATGCAGCATCCTACGCTACTAATCTAATGCTCTTGGCAATTAGAATGCCAAGAGAAGGCCAAAACACAATTAACTGACTATATTCCCACGAGCTACTCAGTCTCTAAATGTATGTCACTATGTACCTCCTATATGAGTGATTCTGAATACTAGTATAACTATACATATGGCTGTAATGCCCAAATTTAGTTATTCTGTCTAGATGGTACTTATGAACACGCACAAATATTTAATTATCTATCTGCAGCTTTTGAAATAATTCTTACAGGACATGGAAAAGACCATTTTATTATTTAGGTACTTTATGAGAATTCCAGGTTACAGAATTCTCCAGAAGATCCTGAACTACAAGCCGAATGGAGAGAGATACTGGAAGACCTCGGAAAAGATGTAAAAGTGTGGTGCCACCGCCAGACACCACACTTGCTAGGTGGTAGCCTTTAAATCGGCCGCGGTCCGTTAGTATACGTCGGACCCGCGTGTCGCCACTGTCAGTAATAGCAGACCGAGCGCCACCACACGGCAGGTCTAGAGAGACTTACTGGCACTCGCCCCTGTTGTACAGCCGACGTTGCTAGCCATGGTTTACTGACAATCACGCTCTCATTTGCCGAGACGATAGTTAGCATAGCCTTCAGTTAAGTCATTTGCTACGACCTAGCAAGGCGCCATTAACATTGGTTATTTATCTTGTCATGCCTGTACCGACAGACCGATGTTATACAATTATGGATTAAAGTTAAGTATTCCAGAAGCTACGTACTTTTCTTTATAGCATTCATTACGTATCCTGTTTCAAAACTCACGCCAGCCTGCGTGAGTTTAAGCGCGTGCCTTTCGGCTTCCTCTCATTGTGTCTAGGCTGTCTTGTCTAGACACAACAAAAAGATTTTGTGTGTGAGTTCAGAGAAAGCAACAGCCTAATTCTTGAAAGGAATATCATGAAGATGAATTGGGAATATCCTAAATGTTTATCAGCTGCAACTTATCGTTGCTTATTGTGTTACCAGTCGGATTTTTATAACATACTACCTCTGTGTACCCTGCATTACATTTTCGTCTTATTTGCTCGTTTCAGTATACTCTGGACATGAAATCTGTTTTATGACGGAATCTGCCCTTTGTTAACCCTATGTAACATCGTACCAATGTACAACTTAAACTAGTGTATACCTTGAATTGTCAAAACAAACTGCATCATAACATCTCCAGTGCTGAGATGGCTGTATGGACAAATTCCGAAAGCCAATAAATGTCGACGTTTGAGGGCTAATGAACAAACTTATTCTATTAGATACTAACTTTTGCTTCAAATGAGGTTAGAGCACTTTACAATGAGGAGCTTTTCAGTAGAACAATTAGTTTGTATACTATTCTTACTAAGACACGAATTATTCTGACACGAATGTAGTTCATTTTTAATCGAATTATCCTTATTTTTGCTAGAAATGAATGTTAAATCATAGATTAGATTATAACAACATATATGGCGGAATATTGGGTAAAGCCATTTTATTCACAGTACTGATGTAGCAAATATGTTTCGTAAGTGGAATGTGCGTATCCGTTGTATCAAGGATGTGATACACAAATATTGAACCCATCAAGCATAAAAATGGATTTACGAATGCGAAGTATGAATGTAAATAATTGTCAGATAACAACTATCCATCGACAAAATTCCAAGACTCTAGCTGCAGCTCCTTCGTAGAATTTTCAAGCAGCCGTATCAGTGTCCACATAGGAAATTAAAGATTTGTTTTTATCTTAACTTGTCTACTCAAGCCTACTGGTCGTCCTGAACTAAAATGTAAGTAAGTTCCATTCATCGTCACGTCTCACAAGTGTACACATACGAAGAACAGTCGGCAGAGGAGCTACCTGATTAGCTTTTCAAATGAAATAAACAACAGCAGTGGGGGAAGTGAAGGACACTGTTGCGCCGGCACGGACGGCTTTCAACGTTAAAAATGAACCGTTGTCCGGAAGCATGAATATGCAGACACGTAAGAGGCTGATTAGATATAGCCTGCAGGTCGTTGCCCTGTGCAGAGAAAATACCGGAAACGGGGGGGGGCCATTCGTATGGAGTACGGCGCGAGTTTCGAGCATTCCTTATCACACGGCGTAGTTCGAAGACTTTTATAGTCGTAGGTTATTTGCTAGTGATACTTCTTTCTGAGCAGAAAACCAGCAAGGAAATTTTAACTGAAATGAGGGATTATATTTCGCTGACGTATTTAGTAAGAACTGCAGCCGATTTCACGCACGACAAAATAAGTAATCAGAAAAATATCTTGGGCACATTAATTTTTTAAATGCACTGTGCGACACTCTAAAGCAAGAGGTATACAACACAGCGGTAACATCTAGGTAAAGACATCGCAAAAAACATTAGTTAGATGATTTTAAGAACATGGAACTGAGTAATTAACATATTAATTGGAATCAATGTATACGAACTGTATTTTCATATGCATGTGGTGAAACCCGAAGCACGCGGAACTTCGGGCGGACACTCAGATCAATGGAAAGTGCTGGCAGCACAAAGATTCCGCGGCGCCGACGTAATGACCACACCCAAACAAGAAACTGTAGATCTGATAAAAATAATTTGGTTTCACTTTCACTGCGAAATGACTGACGGAAATCCTTTTCGATTAAATGTCAAACCTAACAGGTTATTGCCTCAGGAATTTATCTTAATTAATATGCGAACGTAGGAATCCACTTGTCGGAGCAACAGGTATTCAGCTGTTAACGGAACTACGAGAAGTCTCTGCGTATGGTATTTTACTGTCCTCGAGAACACCATCTAAGAGCAGCAACCTTCCATTGTGTGACAGGCTCTTTGTATTCCAATGCTTTTGCGTGTTCTGTGTTCAGCTCTGTAGATTAGAGCGACTGGTTTTTTGTACGGGGCTGCTTGCGCTCATGTACAGATCAGGAACTTGCATAACATAATTGGTTTTTTTCCTAAGCCAAGGCAATAGCTGTTTTTATAAACATACGGTTTCTGGAGTTGCAAATAATTAGAAAAATGTATTTCCGAATGAAACTGCATCTTGATGGTACGCTCAAAAATATTTTCAAACATTTCACGAACTGATTAATAAAATCTCATAAGAGCTTATACGTGTAGTGAACCAAAAACTGAAATTAAAGGTGTAGAGAACCACGAGAAACCCTCTAATACATCTCACTTGATCCGAATTTTCAACGATTTTCTCAATCGCGAAGTGATTGCGTTTGTTAACGGTCCACAAACTCAAGAAACGTTTCAACCTTAAATAAGTAGAAAAAGTGGATGAAAGTTAGAGTTTACCGATCAGTCGCCATCGATGATATTAGAGTCGGACCACTAATGCAACACTCGGATGGCGGTAGAAAAATCGAGTGTAGCCTTGTTCAAGGAGCTAGTCCGGTGATCGGCTGAAGTCATTTGTGGAAATTCGGGATGAAAGCGCAGGTATTTAATCGTCTTTTCATCCGAATGCGTGTCATGTCGTCGCAACAGCAACATAAATAAACACACAACTTGAGGTAACAGGAAACATGAGAACAGGATATGTAATCACAGTGCGAAAGATACTGTAAGAGAAAAAAGTGTAAAAGCGTAATTTAATTCTATCGACAGAAGTTAATTCTAACCCACAAGGTTCGAAAAAAATAATACTGAAAAAAAATCACGATCTGCAGTCATAAATCATGATTCATATTTCCCTGACACACGATAATTTTATACCAAACGTTCGCCACATTTTTGCAAATCTTATTGCATGCAAAGCAATGAAATGGATTATACTGTATGTGAAATATATTACTTTAAATTGCATTTTTTCATAAAAATAAGTAGAAAACAAAAGGATTGAAAATTGTGATACATTTTTGTTCATTTATAATTTTATTGAGTAGAAATAAGTACAAAATTTCACATTGTATTAGGTTCCTTAGTCGAAAAGTTTTGTTTTTTAGATTCATACAAGTTTTCACTGTATTATCTTGAATAGGTTTTGAAAAACGGGTTTTCCAGTTGAAAATTTTGTTTCTTTGAAATAGCTTTTAAGGGAAATGAGGTGAATATTAAAGCTCGCTGATAATTGAAAACTGTTTGATGCTTATCCTTTGTCTTCTTATGCCAGTACAGCTATCTTTCACTATTTATTGTCATCGTTCTTGCATTTACTGCTATGGTTTTCGTAAAACTTTCAGCATTCAGCATCTGCAGTTGTCACACTGGTGAAGACGCAAGACCAGATTCTCCCCACGAAAGAAAATAAAACCCACTGATGCTGCTTTAACTTCAGCGAAACATGTCTGGCTGTTGTCTTTTCCTGAAGACGGATACCATCCAAAAGCAAATTTAATAATGCAAGCCGGCCGGAGTGGCCGTGCGGTTTTAGGCGCTACAGTCTGGAACCGAGCGACCGCTGCGGTCGCAGGTTCGAATCCTGCCTCGGGCATGAATGTGTGTGATGTCCTTAGGTTAGTTAGGTTTAATTAGTCCTAAGTTCTGGGCGACTGATGACCTCAGAAGTTAAGTCGCATAGTGCTCAGAACAATTTGAGCCATAATAATGCAAAATTTTTGTAATAACCAACACTTGTCAATATTTCAAGATTTAAGTGTGAGAGTATAATCATAGACGTCTATTTACAATGTCCGCATACCTAAAAACATCGTTTTTGGTAGACGATTCCAAATCAAGTTGTTAAAACACTCACTCGGATTTTGTGCCTGCCCATGCAAAGATTTTTCAGCAGCTCAGGCTTGATCACATCTGGAAATATGGATTTTATTGCACCAAGTACAGTTACAGGAAGACTATGCTTAAATGAATAAGGTTTTCTTGGAATTTTTTCCGTGTTAAAGTTGCATCCTGATGTACCACTAGTTGGGCAGAAATCATGACAGTCTTGCATAGGCGGAAAATTTGTCAGAAACTATAGTTCCCACAAATTTCTTCATAGTCATTTCATTACTCTTATTTATCGTTATTGTTGTTGTTTTTCCATAATAGAAGTTTTCTATTTCATTATCAGTCAAACGACATTGCTCTGGCAGCCGTTTATCATCTTCTAGCTAGTTTTATGTTTTTCCCTCCCTTTCAGGTCAACTGTTAGTTTCGTAAGTTTGGTCCCCAAATGTTTTTGTGCATGGTTAACACATCCCGTGTGGGTAACTTTCGAATCTCTACAGGGATTGGAATTCACCACATAAATATAGGCCTTGCTAGCTCCGTCTCCAAAATACTGAGAGTAAGGAGTGCTTCTTGACTCTTCTGATCTTTCAAATATTTTTTTATATTAGTTACCTCCATTCCGTTACTACTACAAAGATAGTTCGAAGCATGTTTTAGTTTCTTTTCTCCCCTCCGCATTCCCTTAGTATTATATGAGCTTGACAATAATTTGTCATTATTTGAATATCAATTATGTCTCCGGTATCTACACTTGCTGCTGGTACATCATCATTTAAGGAGAGATTCCCTCTTTTTGCCAGCTACTTCCTAAAACTCAATAGAAAGATATGTGTAGTCCTAATTTTCAACAACAGCTTCTTCTAGTACATTCTTGGTGGAACGTTAACTGACGTATACTAGAGTTTTCCCAAGAATGTTCTCAAAATTATTAAGTTTTTTCGGGGAGCACGCAAATTCACAACAGCACAGGACATCTTTTTAGCAGCAGTATCTTTCCAAACCGAATGTAGCTCATGCACAAATCTCTTGTATTTATCATATTGAAATTTTGAGCTTATTTCACTTGCCTGCATAAAGTTATAAAGTTATAATTAATTAAGGACGGATCCGGCCTTTTGCAAGTACACAATTTTCGTTTTTCTTTAATACCCAAATATGTTTCACCACTGCTGTGACATACTCAATAATGTTTTTTTCAATTATTTTCGGGAATACATACATGCAGATTATATTTAGGGATTGGAAATTAGTTACATCGGAGTTTATTGTTATCTAAATTACATATGTACTTTATCTTTTATTTTACATTGTGTGTGTCCTGTGGCTGCCAACCAAAATATTCAACAAGTCTAAATTAGTGCAACAGGTCATCTGCAAGTATAGGGGATGTTAAGACATCATATGCATTGAAATTTTGTTTTTAATTCAACCTGTGAAATACATATACCGGTAAAAATCTTCTGCTATTGTTAAAATATGGTACAGACGGTTACTATGTTTTTGGATCAACTGGGATGGTGGTAATCGTCTGTATCACTTTTTGACAATGTAAGAAAATTTCTGCATCCAAAAATTTATCTCAAATGGCAAAAAAAAAAAAAAAAATAGTCAGTTACCAAACAGCACACTGCTACAGAACCCAATTCAGCACTCTGAAAGAACTATGGAACAACAAGAAACATCGTGTACACACACACACACACACACACACACACACACACACACACACACACACACACACACACACAGTTCGCGGCCGTCAAACGAAAACAAAACAGTGAACCAAACGACGGCGCAAAGAGCATCAAAAACGTAAACTGGGAGCGAAACGTGTGTCCAAAACACAGTGACATAACAGGACGCAGTATTGACAAATGAGCAAGAGAAAATGTGAGTAAGCGCTGGTAAAATAGTAAACACAATCCATTAATAACAAACCAGACGAAACAATAATTTTAAAAAGCTGCAGCTCGGGACAAGCCAAATACAGCAACGATAACGCCAAATAACGGGAATATGCCACGGTTTGTAACGGAATATATATTTTACAAGGTTGATTAAAAACAAAAATTGTCCTTGCTAGTGACCAAGTGTACTAATTTAGACCTGTGGCTGATGTTTTGCAACCACAGGACACACACAGATTAAAACAGAAGCAAAGAACAAACATACTTTAAATAACAACAAAATCTGATGTAAAGTATTTCCCAACCTAAATATAATCTGTTTGTATATATTTCTGAGAAGCAATAGAAAAAAAGTACACTGAGGATGCCATAACTTTTGTGTAACATGTCTGGGTATTAAAGAAAAACAGTAATTGTGTACCTGCAAAAAGACAGACCCATCATTAGTTCATTATCGTCTTGTATATATCTCAGAAGGCCCCTTTGCCTCTGGCGCCGATGACGATACGAAGGAAGCTATAGCCGCATACTTTAAATACACTTCTTAACGGAATTTCGAGATCGTTTCGGCAACTGTCACTTTCATCAATCTTCATGCTTTTAGGTACTCCAAGTCGGCTTCACTTCCCGTATTAAAAATAACATCACATTAAAATATTCATGTCGATAACACCAGTCTCAGAACTGAAGACGACAACAACAACAACAACAACAACACCAGTGTTTCTCTATCAGTACTTCTGGGCATATTATATTGATCAAAAGAGACAAAAGTTTTTGATGAATCACTGTGAGCAGCATTGGGTGGAGCACTTCTGCTTAGTAACGCTTATAACATTTACGTGTGATACTATTGAAACAGAAGTGCACGTAATGTGATTGTTCTCTTCTTCATAAATATTCCTTTCTGTTTCTTCATCTTCAACAGAGATTAAACAATGCTGGAATCCTCAAAAACAGTACACACAAACACACTAATTTTACAAACTAAGGAAAAAGAAACGAAGAGTTAAGACCAGTAAAACACCGGAGTATCGCAGAGGCGTCGTTGTCGTCTGGTCACAACGTTTCTGAATAGAATCAAAACTCCCTAAATTCAGAATGAGAGAAAAGAAGAGGTAAAGCTTCAAATGTAGCAGAAAAACTGGGCCTGCAGACAAGCACATGATGTTCAACATAATTATAAATATTAGCCAAAAAACTAATTTTTTAGAATAATCGTTTGAGTAATATGTGAATAAGTCCCAAACAGTCAAAATTCTACGTAAAATATCGATTTTTTTGAAGCTCTTCAGGTATGATTCCCCTTAATATGTATAACGTGTTACCGGCCAAGAAGCTTTATCTTCAGGTGGCTGACATCCGTACTTAGTCACTGTTTGCACGCAGCAGTTTTCATTTTAGTGTGGTTCTAGTTTCAGTTATTGCAGGTTTGGTTTACAATGGATGACAAAGTTTTTGTGCATCTCAGTGGTCTGCATGTACGTACTATAGTTCTGTAATGCTTGCAGGTATTTGAAGTTTCAAAATGAGGTTCAAACCTCACCAGTGCACTCCATTATACAACGTAAATTGTTTGTGTTTAAAATCTGCCCAATTGACTCTGGGGCGAACAGGTGAAAACTGCTACATATAAACAACGACGAAATACTGACAGCACGTACCTCAATATGAGAGCATAGGACTCGAGAAGGGCATTGTGATATTCAATAAAAATCACCGTAAGAGACTGAAGACAGATTGTTGCCAGTATACGTGACGAAATAACAGCTTTTTTTCCAAGCTGGCTTTGGAATTAATCTTCTTTTGTTTTTATAAAAAAAATCACAAACTACACCGTGGTTTGAATTCCAAGTTAAAGCACAGATAGTGAGAGGCAGTTCTCACGTGAGAGAGAAGCATAAATAGCACCAGCAATTAGATCAATGTCAAGTATTACACCGTAATATTCAGCCCAGGGATGAAAATCTTACTTTTTTCTGTTTAGTACGAGTAGTAAGAGTCTTGTGTCTATGATAAAGAAAATCATACTGCATACGAACAGCAGTTGTTTTGGCAAACAAAGAAAAAGGCAGTGAAACGAATACATACACGTCCCAAGATATCATTTATTTGTGCCATTACTTTGATGAGTTTTGTGAAAAGTCATGTCACATTTATCGTTTACTTTCCTTTTATTTCCTTCCATTAAGTCAGGGACGCTTAATGGACATAGGATTATAAATAATTCTCTGCCTTAGAACCCCAGGGAACATTTCGCATTCTACTGCAGGAATCTGGCATCAGGTAAGTCGTTGCTCTGTACAGAACTGTCGTTAAGAAGCAGGGACAGACACGAAAAGAGATGTATAGCACAGTTCATAAAGAAAATTAACTATTGGTACCTACTTTAGGTGGTACTGAAATACCATTTTCGCTCATGGAACGTGAACAGTAGTATACTTCAGCAAGCAATATACCAGTGGTTTGACACGAATAACTCAGAAAGAATATCACAACGTTTTGTCAACAACCGTTTCACAAGTAGCACTTACTATCTGCATAATCAAGCAGCAAAGGTAATGATCATTACAAGTAAATGAGAAGTAGAAGATTTACTTACGGTGGGACACTACTAACTTGTACGTGATGTTCTTTTATCAGAGTAGTTATTGGAAAATACTGTCATTGAAATGTTTTGCTGATAATTATATCATTTGTACTGATTATTATTTGTATGCTCAAAAAGCATTCACTTCCTTTTACTATTTAGCTCAAATGGAACATGTGATAACTGAATCTAGTATAGTTCGAATTACTATAACGCACACACGTTATAAGAATGAAAATTGTACTTCTTGAGTACTGTTATTGTAATCTGAAATGTAACTCTTGGTCACTATTTGCATGGGGAGCCGACACTAACTATCAATAGACTGAGATCTAGGCTGATCATTTTTTTAATAACAACACAATATGAGAAACAATATTACCTATATACACATGAAATTATAAACACTTGTTTCAAAACCTGCACAATAATTAATCTTTATGGTGACCCATCAAGTCTACTAGCCACTAAGTATTATGACTCAACACAGTTTTTCCAGGTAACTATAATACTGTACTGAAGTTTCAGTAAGAAGAATCTTTAAATAGAATACTTCGAATTTCTTTGATTTTACGAGGGTGGCTTGAAAAGTTTCTCGGAACGGAATAGAAAAAACTACTTATATCACTGAAACGTTTTTTATTTTTCAATGTAGCCTCCTTGTAGATTAATGCACTTGGTCCAACGATGTTTCAGTACCTTCATCCCATCTTGAAAATGAGGTTCCTCCAGGCCTGCAAAACAGTTATCAACTCTGGCTATCAATTCTTCATTTGAAGTGAATCTTAGTCAACCAAGAGAAATTTACAGTGTTGGGAAGAGATGGGAGACTGACGAAGGCATATCAGGTGAATGAGGCGGGTGTGGCAACAATTCATACTTTAGTCATGTAATTTTGCCATGGCGACGGCACATGTTTTTGATCCAGCGTCAAGTGTAGCGGCACCCATCTTGCACATAAGTTTTTCATTTCTAATTCTTCAGTTAAAATGTGATATACCCTTTCAGATGACATATGGCAAGCGTCAGAAATTTCATGCACTTTCAATCGGAGATCCTCCATGACCATTTTGTGCACTTTTGCTATGATTTCTGGAGTAGTGACACTTGATGGCCGACCACTGCGCGGATCATCATCTATTCTAAGCTCTCCCGACCAAATTTTAATTCATTTGTCCACGTGGCAACGGTTGAGTATGAAGGAGTAGAGTCCCCCAGTGTATTCTGGAAATCAGCATGAATGTCCTTTGCTTTCATACCTTTCTTTACGAAGTACTTAATCACCGCTTGAATCTCAGTTTTCTCCATTTTCGCAAATCACTACGCGGGAACAACAACAGAGCCTTATCACCGCCACAGCTCTCTTCCAAGAGCACTGACGTGGAACGTCTTTACAGGCAACTGTCCAATGAATACCACGTGAACAACTCGTAGCGGTAGCGCTGACCTCTCGTGGTGATTCCGAGAACTTTTCAAACCACCCTCGTGCTTTGGTGAAACTTTTAACTACACTTTTATGAAAATTGCATGGAGTACTTAAACATAAGACCCACTGAATAATTATATACTTTACTACTCCAAAAAGTTTATTAACTTTTTCTAAGGAGGATAATCGCTTTTCAGTTCAATAACCTCGGAACAGGACCTTGTCAAAGTAAATGACTAGGGATAAAATACGGGTGCTCAACACACAGTTTAAGGAACACAAACTTATTACTGAATAATAAATCCTGTAACTGGTCCATGCAGTTGTACAGTGCTTAACTGATTCATTGAGATGGGCGTGGTGGCAGTGTCGATCTCCTGTGGTTATTCGAAAAAGGCGGCAAAAATATCCATGGTTCTCGCTGTGTACAAGCTAACGAATGAATGCCATAAATAATGCGCCTAATTTCTTCCACATCCGGGGCTATATAAAATAATGTTGCTGCTTCTCTGGCCTCGATCAGTTCACAAGATTCGAATACTTTACCCGCTAGCCAACGATTGACTCTTGCCGCAAAGGAACCTTGCAGTTCGACCATCACATCAACCTTTTACATTCCCCCCAAGCCAGTTTTGTTGCACAGGGACGTTTTACATGATTACAAACCTACACGTCCTATGCATGAACCAGTATTACAAGTAAAGTTTTAACATGTCCATTCTTTTAAGCATATTTTTTGACGTACACAGATTAGTTACAATTACATACATTGTCATAAATAATGAATAAAACATTTACATAGACATAACATCAAAGAGCATGGTTGTACAAAAATTACATTACGTAAAAACAGACAAAGAAGTTAGATAAGACAAACATAGGTAATATCGACAATAGTGGTACATACTGACCAGTTGCGAATATTAGCTCATTTTGGAGTGCACAAATGGGTGTGGACAAATCCTACTAGTAATTATATTCCAAAAGTCAAATGCCATGCGCCTTTACACACGGCATTATCGTCAATAGGCCCAACTTAGAAATGTACAGCTAGAAACCACGAATACAAAGTTTTTTGAAAATATAAACCTTGAAACTGATCATTACTGTTAAAGTGGAAGTGACGAATTTCTATAAAGTAAATCAGACGACATCGGCAACGCTTCACTTATTTAATGCTGATAATTTATATGCTTCTCCTTGTCACAGTAAATATAAGGGACAGTCAAATAAAAACGAGATGGATGTAAAAAAGTAAGTAAGCTGTTTATAATTTCAAAAGTAATCGCCATCACTGTTAATACACTACTGACCATTAAAATTGCTACACATGAAGATGACGTGTTACAGTCGCGAAATTTAACCGACAGGAAGAAGATGCTGTGATATGCAAATGATTAGCTTTTCAGACCACTCACACAAGGTTGGCGCCGGTGGCGACACCTACAACGTGCTGACATCAGGAATGTTTACAACCGATTTCACATACACAAACAGCAGGTGACCGGCGTTGCCTGGTGAAACGTTGTTGTGATGCTTCGTGTAAGGAGGAGAAACGCGTACCATCACGTTTCCGACTTTGATAAAAGTCGGATTATAGCCTATCGCGAATGCGGTTTATCGTATCGCGACACTGCTGCTCGCCTTGGTCGAAATCCACTGACTGTTAGCAGAATATGGAATCGGTGGGTTCAAGAGGGTAATACGAAACGCCGTGCTGGATCCCAACGGCCTCGTATCACTAGCAGTCGAGATGACAGGCATCTTATCCGCATGGCTGTAACGAATCGTGCAGTCACGTCTCGATCCCCGAGTCAACGGATGGGGAAGTTTGCAAGACAACAACCATCTGCACGAACAGTTCGACGACGTTTGCAGCAGCATGGACTATCAGCTCGGAGACCATGGCTGTGGTTACCCTTGACGCTGCGTCACAGACAGGAGCGCCTGCGATGGTGTACTCGACGACGAACCTGGGTGCACGAATGGCAAAACGTAATTTTTTCGGATGAATCCAGGTTTTGTTTACAGTGTTGTGATGGTCGCATCCTTGTTTAGCGACATCGCGGTGAACGCGCATTGGAAGCGTGTATTCGTCATCGCCATACTGGCATATTACCCGGCGTGATGATATGGGGTGCCATTGGTTACACGTCTCGGTCACCTCTTGTTCGCATTGACGGAACTTTGAACACTGGACGTTACATTTCAGTTGTGTTACGACTCGTGGCTATATCCTTCATTCGATCGCTGCGAAACCCGACATTTCAGCAGGATAATGCACGACCGCGTGATGCAAGTCCTGTACGGGCCATTCTGGATACAGAAAATGTTCGACTGCTGCCCTGGCCAGCACATTCCCCAGATCTCTCACCAACTGAAAACGTCTGGTCAATGGTGGTCGAGCAATTGGCTCATCACAATACGCCAGACACTACTCTTGATGAACTGTGGTATCGTGTTGAAGCTGCATGGGCAGCTGTACCTGTACACATCATCCAAGCTCTGTTTGACTCAATGCCCAGGTGTATCAAGGCCGTTATTACGACCAGAGGTGGTCGTTCTGGGTACTGATTTCTCAGGATCTATGCACCCAAATTGCGTGAAAATGTAATCACATGTCAGATCTAGAATAATATATTTGTCCAATGAATACCTGTTTATCATCTGCATTTCTTCTTGGTGTAGCGATTTTAATGACCAGCAGTGTATGTTAATCCCACTATGAGGCAGGACGGTCTATGCTCTCATGGTAAAATGTTTATGGTTGCCCACAGAAACATGATCGTACCCAGGCGCGGATCTCTTCGTCGGTTGGAGGGCGACAAATGTGTGTATTCAGGGCTCCAGAAGGAGGGAAATCGTATGGGGAGTGTCCACGTGGACAGCCTGCAAAAACTGAAGCTGTCCATAAAGTAAAGACGCCCAGGAATGTTGACAGGCCGTATCATTGTGTTGCAGCCATATGCTGCCACGGTTGCTTCGACTGTTTCTACAATGCTACGGAAGTTTCTTTGGCAAGCCCTTACATATCCTCCGTAGAGTTCCGACCTCTCCCCACGCGATTTCCATATTTTTGTAGCCCTGAAGAAAGATATTCTTGCCATCTAGTTGTTTCGCACGAAAATGTCATTCCAGGGTACAGTCAACATTCCCAGGCAACTACAGACATTTTCCAATGACGGCATTGACCATATTGTCTCACAGTAGGACGGTAGTATTAAAGCACTCCGTCTTCAGGCCATAAGTGGCCCATCGGGACCATCCGACCGCCGTGTCATCCTCAGCTCAGGATGCAGATAGGAGGGGCGTGTGCCAGCACACCGCTCTCCCGGTCGCTGGGATGGTTTTCTTTGACCGGAACCGCTACTATTCGATCGAGTAGCTCCTGAATTGGCATCACGAGGTTGAGTGCACCCCGAAAAATGGAAACAGCGCATGGCTGGTCACCCATCCAAGTGGCGGCTACACCCGACAGCGCTTAGCCTCGGTGATCTGACGGGAACCGGTGTATCCATTGCGGCAAGGCCGTTGCCATAGTAGTATTAACAGTTACGACAATTACTTTTGAAAAAAAAGTTTACTGACTTCTCTTCCATAGGTCTCGTTCTCATTTGACTACTCTTTATAGCTGGAAATGTTAATATTACCCTCGTTTTTTTAAAAAATTTCATTATCCTGAGAGATAACCCATGATGAATAGCAATCCAGAGACCATCGTAACCAAACGCTCAGGGACAGCAGACAATCAACTGTGCTCTGTGCTCTTTAGACATTTTTTCGGATGGAATGACCCACTCCTCCAATAATGCCACTGCTTGCAGCCTGCCTCACAGATTTCATCATGGTAACTTAAAACAGAATGTTGACGTCAATAATGAAACTTCTATGTTCACGATACCCGTCCCCACACTGATTCCTCCGTGTTCACTTTGTGATCGAAAGTATCCAGACAGCTATTAGTGGGAAGTGAGAGAGTATGTCCCTGTTATAATGACCACAAACTGTTAAAAAGGCAGATGCTGCGGTGCGTGCGCATCCTACTGTGAGGTTAAGCCGTAGGCACACGGACCGTGTTGTGGAACGTCAACGTTGAGCGTACTAAGTTCAACGTGCTGATGAACGCTCAGAAATGATGAGACTTGTGCACACGGTACGTGGGCCCCAACGTGGTATACGCGATCACAACGCACTTCTGCGGTAGTTGCGGGATCTTTGTAGTTCGTAAATCACACTGTTTACTAAAGGGGCGCGCGTAAAATTCCCACATTAGCTCTATTAAAACGCACATTTCCTCCATCGTCCACGATAAGAAAAGTACCATGTCCAGTCAATAAGGACGTAGTCTTATAGAAGTTCTATTACAAACAGTGCGGTACAAATTTGGAATACTTCTCCGCATAAGATAAACATTATTTCATAATTCCCACTTTTTAGTGAAAGCCCAAGGTCAATCTTACTTGATCATTGTTCCTACCCAGTAGCAGAATCCTTGCAACATGTGAATTACGAAGTGTCGAGACGCGAACCACCGCCTAACAAGCAACCACAATACGGATCGGTGACGCTACTCATTTCACTAAACCAACAACACGGAACTTATGTCCAATCATAGTATCTTACTGTTGTGGACTGGCAAGACAGCCAGTCCACAATGACGGGTAGCCGAAAGGCACGCGTTTAAGCTCACGCAGTATGGCGTGAAGTCTGGAACAGGTCAGGGATATGAGACTAGCAAAAAAAGTACGTATCTGTTGGAATACTTAACTTTAATCCATAATTGGTGAACATCGGTCTGACGGAACATGCATCACAAGATAAATAGCAAATGATAATGGCGCCTTGCTAGGTCGTAGCAAATGACGTAGCTGAAGGCTATGCTAACTATCGTCTCGGCAAATGAGAGCGTAATTTGTCAGTGAACCATCGCTAGCAAAGTCGACTGTACAACTGGGGCGAGTGCTAGGAAGTCTCTCTAGACCTGCCGTGTGGCGGCGCTCGGTCTGCAATCACTGACAGTGGCGACACGCCAGTCCGACGTATACTACCGGACCGCGGCCGATTTAAAGGCTACCACCTAGCAAGTGTGGTGTCTGGCGGTGACATCACACTTACCACTTGCTGAAAATCTTAATCGTACATATGTTACTAATTGAAATCTAATTATAACAAATTGTTCCAAGAACAATGCGTTTTGGGTGGATCTTCTGTCTGTCGCTGGCTTCAAATTGCATACTCTCATAATACGCAAGTTACAATAATTCTTTAGCCACCAATATGATGTTTCTCATTACTTTATCGGAACGGATCACACTGATAACAACGGGTTTTCCAGCGATTCTCAATTTGCTGGTGCTCAGAAACGGCATATGTACGTATAGGCTTGAAATGAATGCCAATATGGCGCCTCACAACTCTGTACTGAAGGGAGACGGCGTGCGTATGACGTAGTGCCGTTGTGCCATCTCATTGTTCAACGCTCAGACGCACGCTCAGAATATCTGACCTGCTAGATATTGCTCTGCACTTTCGGAAAGACTCCCGAAAGTGCTACTCCACGCTATGACGTCAGAAACTTGGCACGCTCAACGCTCAACGTTCGGATGCACGGTCCGTGTGCCGACAGCTTTAGGAGCAAGCACGACCGGGATAGAGTGTGTTTTGCCAGCCATGAGGGCGGGTTGGCCAGGATGGGCAGAGCTCAGAAAGGCACGCGAGTCTCGCGGTGTCATCAATAGATGGTGGCACCCTTTGACCCTCTGTGATTGGTGGACACACTGAGTATTAGAATTACCAAGTCCGCAGGACGGCAGGCAGGTTCTGGCCGCGTGGTTGGGAAGACTCGGCCGCCGACCATTGGCGACAAACGTGAAAAGGGTAAAGCCGTCGGCACACGGACCGATATTCTAACGTTGAGCGTGCTGAGTTTCTGACGTCATAACGTGGGAAAACCACTTCGGGGAATCTTTCGCAACGTGCAGAACGATATCTAGCATGTCAGATATTCTGAAGGTGCGTTTGAACGTTGACCAATGAGATGGAAGAACGCCACCTACGTCATATGACGCATCTCTCTTCAGTACAGAGTTGCGAGACGCCGTACTGGCTTTCAATTGAAGCCCATATGTATGTATCCCATTTCTAAGCACCAGCAAATTGACTGTCTCTCGAAAACCCGTCGTGAAATTTACCGTTAGCTGATGTAAAATGACGGGAATCGTCGTATTGGTGGTTAAAGAATTATTGTATTAGGTCTACAACATGGCTTCCACCGTTTTTTTTCTCGAAGTTCGGGGCTTTATTGAGAAAAACAAACAAAAAAATTATGATTCATAGTATTGCCCATCCCTGGCCACTACATTCTCCCATATTTCGGATAGCATACGAATCCCGTGGACGAAGAATTGGGCGTCTTTTGTGGGGATCCATGAATCGATTCAATTTTGCACTTCTTCATGCACTACTGGCCATTAAAATTACTACACCACGAAGATGACGTGCTACAGACGCGAAATTTAACGGACCGGAAGAAGATGCTGTGATATGCGAATGATTAGCTTTGCAGAGCATTCACACAAGGTTGGCGCTGGTGGCGACACCTCCAACGTGCTGACATGAGGATAGTTTCCAACCGATTTCTCATACACAAACAGCAATTGACAGGCGTTGCCTGGTGAAACGTTGTTGTGATGCCTGATGTAACGATGAGAAATGCGTACCATCACGTTTCCGACTTTGATAAAGGTCGGATTGTAGCCTATCGCGATTGCGGTTTATCGTATCGCAACATTGCTGCTCGCGTTGGTCGAGATCCACTGAATGTTAGCAGAATATAGAATCGGTGGGTTCAGGAGGGTAATACGGAACGCCGTGCTGAGTCCCAACGGCCACGTATCACTAGCAGTCGAGATGACAGGCATCTTATCCGCATGGCTGTAACGGATCGTGCACCCACGTCTTGATCCCCGAGTCAACAGATGGGGAAGTTTGCAAGACAACAACCATCTACACGCACACTTCGACACGTTTGCAGCAGCATGAACTATCATGCTCAGAGACCATGGCTGCGGTTACCCTTAACCCTGCATCACAGACAGGAGCGCCTGCGATGGTGTACTCAACGACGAACCTGGGTGCACGAATGGCAAAACGTCATTTTTTCGGATGAATCCAGGTTCTGTTTACAGCATAATGATGGTCGCATCCGTGTTTGGCGACATCGCGGTGAACGCGCATTGGAAGCGTGTATTGGTCATCGCCATACTGGCGTATCACCCGGCGTGATGGTATGGGGTGCCATTGGTTACACGTCTCGGTCACCTCTTGTTCGCATTGACGGCACTTTGAACAGTGGACGTTACTTTTCAGATGTGTTACGACCCGTGGCTCCACCCTTCATTCGATCCCTGCGAAACCCTACATTTCAGCAGGATAATGCACGACCGCATGTTGCGGGTCCTGTACAGGCCTTTATGGATACATAAAATGTTCGACTGCTGCCCTGGCCAGCACATTCTCCACATCTCTGACCAATTGAAAACGTCTGGTCAATGGTGGCCCAGCAACTGACTCGTCACAATACGCCAGTCACTACTCTTGATGAACTGTGGTATCGTGTTCAAGCTGCATGGGCAGCTATACCTGTACACGCCATCCAAGCTCTGTTTGACTCAATGCCCAGGCGCGTATCGAGGCCGTTATTACGGCCAGAGGTGGTTGTTCTGGGTACTAATTTCTCAGGATCTATGCACCCAAATTGCATGAAAATGTAATCATATGTCAGTTCTAGTATAATATATTTGTCCAATGAATACCCGTTTATCATCTGCATTTCTTCTTGGTGTAGCAATTTTAATAGCCAGTAGTGTATGGTCGGAAGTGCTGGTCAGCCAGACTGTATGCCACTGATCGTAGAAGGTGGTAGTCAAGGAGAGCAACGTATGGAGAATACAACGGGAGTGATGGGACTGCTCATTTCAACGTTCCCATGTATATTTTGACGGGTTTTTCGATATGGGGTCGAGCACTGACCTGCCGCAAAATTACCTTTACGTGTCTATCGCTGTATTGTGGCTGTTTGTGTTACAGTGCTGGGCTCGAATGCATGAACTGCTTTCGATAATGATGTCCTGTGACTGTCTTCGTCTGTTTCAATAGCTACGAAAACATTCTATCTTCCTCTGCCATGCCGGTCTTGCGACATCAAAATCACCGTTCTGAAAACGTTGAAAACATTCTCTGCACGTTCTTCCACTAATAGTTCCCTCACGATTGGTTTTCCCAGCATTTTAAGAGCCACAGTCGCAGATTTCTTCATATTAAAGCAGAAAATTAAAACTTCCCGCAAACGGCGAAAAATCATTAAGTGAGTTGAGGTACTTAATCGAAAATAACCTTACGATGCAATCAAAAATCGACTAATATTTTTATGGCATTATGTTTATCTGAAGCCTAAGCTTATTGTATTACACCTATGACCAACCACCTGAACCCCACTTGCCGCTACTGCCGTCTATTGCAAACGGCCGAAGCAGTTGCAGACCTAATAATTTTCGTATTATGAAAGTATACCGTTTCAAGACAACGTGACATTAATTAGAATCAATCAGACATCCATTGTTCTTAATACAATTTGTTATAATTAAATGTCAATACCATATCTACGATTAAAGATTTCAGGAGATAGGAACATACAAAGTATGGACGTCTGTCAGTAGAGCTGTAAAAGGGTACACCAACAGGTGATATTGATTAGAGTCCTGCATGCCTTAGTAAGCGAGCACAAAATACGAGATGGGGCGAGCACACCCTAACTGGATAGGCTGCCCGCACTAGTTCTTGTGACCGAGCATAGAAGCCGTGACGGAATACGTAGCACGTAACTTCAAACACATTACACGTGTCATTATCCGTGTGAGACTGCAGCCAGTACGGGCTTCTCATTTGTGGTGTGTCTCTCTCTGTAATCATGCAGTGCGAGGAAGCCAGTGCAGTAAGACGTAAGATTGAAACCAATGTTTACACATTAAAGAAACGGGAAGGTCTAAAAAGCCAAGTACGGAGCACAATTTTGGTGGTTGTAGACGAAAACAGTGCGTCTACTGGATACGTATCGTGCATAAACTGCATCACATTTGAAAGGTCTCTGTTGGATTCCTTTCATGTTTAATTTCTTAAATCTGTTGTCATTTACGGCATAAATTCCTCTTCTAAATTTACTGTGGCGTTTCTGACTATCTAGGAGGAGACTGAGTAGTGGAACGTGTTACTTTTACACATAAACAAGAACGATCTGTCACACTACTACACTTTGAAACACAGTTTATATGTAATTCATGTCACACAGTCTCATACGGAACCTACATCCGTTTTCTTTTATATACTGTACATGATAAGATACTGTCATCCCCCTTCCCTTGTGTGTGAGAGGATGAATGAGCAAATGTATTTCTAGTGGCATGCTTGAGGGTAGCAGACAAGCCTGTCTGCTAGAAAACAGTAGGACCAACGTCGGAACAGGTAGCTACGCTTTCTAAAAGCAAAGAGGTTTCTATCCTTAGTATGGTCCTGTCCGTCCGTTGTCATGTTGGTATAGGAAGCTGCCCCTCTGGCCACTTCCGTTTGTATTTGTGAGCCACCCCTCAGGAAGGGACCGGTCAGTCTGTCCGTGGCGAGCGTCTGAAGTGGTAAGATCTCCGGCTAAGCGCGTGTCTGCTAAGTCCGTAGGACAACGGATTTCTTAAGTTCAGCCTAACTGAAAATTTAATCACCTTTATTTCAGGTTTAGCTCTAAAATATCTAATGTTATCTTAAATTGCTGCACAGTGTAATTCACGTGTGAAGTTCAGAACATATTCCGGTAGTTGCTTTGTCACTACTTTGTGAGTAAAGTGGAACCACGTGTTGATCAGTAACTCTAACTAAGTTCATCAATCTTAAATGCGAATGTGCGTGAGATTATAACGTCTCGTCTTGACAGTATTTTTCAATATAGCAACTTTTCTTTATGTTCAACCCACGTGGGGTGTACTTTGTTAGACCACTATCACGTGCTTATATAATTGTTTGACCCATCAGGTTAATAGTAAGACGATAGTAACCAGTTCGAGGTTTTTCTTTTGTAAATTGCTTTTTGATCTAATTTATTTTAATTATCAAAATTATTGTGGAGTTACTCTTTGTGTAAACCAAGTTGACCACGTGAAGCATGTGGTGTAATCATCAAAGTAGCCCTCAGCTATTCTTTTCGCGAAGATTTCACAAAGAGTTAATATGAATTTAGTATACCAGTGTGGGGTAATTACATGACGGACAGGATTTTGCTACGAACGTAACTTCTTTGGGTGAAAATTGAATCGGTTGGTAGTGCTTAGCTTTCTCTTGCATATGTTTCAACGTTCATTGTGTGTTGTTTTATGAATGCAGTGTTGTATGCAGTCTCCCAATCTTGGCTCCATATTTGATGTGTTCCGTAAGATTGCAATCTCACATTTTCACAATCCTAAATAAGGCACCAGTTTAGTTAGGAATCAAGTTTAATATGCTGAAATTTCAATGATCAATGTTAAAATAAATTTCCAAATATAAATTGATTTATTTCTTTTTATTTAAATTATCTTTTATATATATATATATATATATATATATATATATATATATATATATATATATATATATATATATCACCGGTTGTCGTATGACTATTAAAAGATTATAATTAATGTTAGTCTGGTTGGGAATTTGGTAAGCTAGACTGGATACCTGGTGAAACAGTTGGTCAGTAATGCAAGGTTAACTTCCCCAGACAGCTCACAGCTTTTAAACCGCTTTTATTGTCCA
This sequence comes from Schistocerca piceifrons, assembly GCF_021461385.2. Classification (NCBI taxonomy): domain Eukaryota; kingdom Metazoa; phylum Arthropoda; class Insecta; order Orthoptera; family Acrididae; genus Schistocerca; species Schistocerca piceifrons. The sequence goes on along the minus strand of NC_060149.1, from coordinate 776,418,600 downwards.
TCAGTACCGCTTTCATAGAAAAATAAAGTAACATTACACATTATTGTGTTTCCAATCGGGAACCACTCTTTTAAAGAAACACAGTTGCAAGAAACCTCACAAAGATACAGCTCCTTCAGGAATACCGGCAGTAATAAAAAATTGTATTACAGCAAAGTGTGTTGCAATGTGTGCTAAAGATATGAGACCTTTTAATGCTGTTTGCGGTGAAGGTTTCAGAGAACTAGGCCAAGAATTAATACATCTCGGTGCGCATTATGGAAAAGTTAACGTGGCAGATGTCATGCCACATCCCTCTACTATAAGCAGACATGTCAAAGAACAAGCTGATGCAATACGAAACAGTATAATGCCTTCTGTTATTGCGGAAGTTATTAATAAAACATGTGCTGCGACAGTTGATATGTGGAATGATTCGCATAATCAGGTGCACTATTTGACGCTTACATCTCATTACATTAACACAGATTGGTCTCTTGTGATCAATGTTTTATTTACAACAAAATTCCCGGACGTTAGGAAGACGGGAGTAAATATTATAAAAGAAAGTGCTCTATGAATTTAGCTGTGTAACGTACCCGTTCTTGGAATCGTTACTTTTGTATTAAAAGAAGGAGAGAGAGAGAGAGAGAGAGAGAGAGAGAGAGAGAGAGTGAGAGGGGGGATGGGCGTTGGATTTGCACAGTACAGAGCAGCGAGCCGTGGCGAGGCGAGGTGAGACGTCAGCGGTGACCGGTCATGCTCGGTTATCCGCGTGTCCGGAATCCGGACATCAGACATGGGGCGAGTACGTGACCGAGCCGAGTCGTGTGGGGCCGGACACGAGAGGCTCGGTCCCCACGTCAACAGGCGAGCCGTTACCGGTCAAACATGGAGCGTTTCAGCACTAATATTGATATCTTGCTGATTCGCGTGTTACTGAATCCAACCTTTCTTTTTTTTTTTTTTACTAACCTTCGCGTTTTATAATACGTTCTACTACTTTCTTCTTAGATTAATAGAAACATATTCTTCGACTGTCATGTAAATATAAGTGTTGAGTGAATGAGTTCGTTCGATTGGCTTTATCTACGACACAGCTTGCACTACTTGCAATAACATATTTTGCACTTTCTCGCAGGTTTTATATTTCATATATTGCAAAGACCCAACTGTTGAATAGTAACAGTTGAAGGGCTTATTTCAATAGTGGTACAAGTCCATTTTTGCTCATTCTGAGACACAGAGTCCTGAAGTTAAATGAGCGCTGAAAAATCTGCAGTTGAGATACCAGAAATATTCAAGTATATATACATGTATATATACTTGTACCACTATTGAAATAAGCCCTTCAGTTATCATGTAAGAATGACCTTAGGGTTTTACTACAATGTAGGAATGATGAAATAATTTTTGTCTTATGTGGAGAACTATTCTGGATTTGTATCTTGCTCTTTGTAGAGGAACTCTTATAAGCCAATGTTCTTACTGACTGGACATTTTACTTTCCTATTTGCCTGATGATGTATTCACGGTTATTGAGGGCTTTTATGTATGCTACAGATTTAATAATGTGAGTAGCATATGGACAAGGGAGGAAAGGTGTGTTTTAACAGAGCCAAGGTAGGAATTTTACGCCGTTCCATTTCGTAAACAGTGATTTGCGAGCCAGATACAGCCAACAACTACCGCTGAAGCGCTCTGCGATCCCGTATACCGCGTTTTGCACACGTACTGCATGTACGAGCCGCATTGTTTCTGAGCGTTCAACAGCAGGCTGAACTCGACACGCTCAGTGTTGACGGTTCGTACCAACGGCTTAACTGCCATGGCTGAATTGAATGATCAGTGTAAAACTTAAATAATACTAAATCCAATAAAAACTGAACGCGACTAGTTACTGAGAAGCCAGTAACACGGTCCTGAACACACACAACTATAAATAAAAAAGAAAACGGGTAAGTGGCTAAAAACACGATCTCGATCGGTAGAATGTTAAATGTTCTGTGTCAGAAACGAGCTATGAATATTAATATGAATATTAATATCTAGACAATGTCTTAAGCGATTATCACAAACGAACTGTATACCGATAGGTCTGATCAATCACTATAGGAGATAATAGTAGATTTGTTATAAATATTACCTATTGCACATTACAGGCTTACTGTCTGAAAAGATAGACAGAGAAAAGAAAACGAGATGGACAGAGACAGGAGGAGGAAGAGAGAGGCAGAGGGGGGGAGGGGGAAGGAGATGGACAGGCAGCTCTGATTTTAGCCAGAGAGATTGAGAAGGAAAGCAAATCATCGTACAGTGACTGCGAATCCACACCTAGTGGAAGTAAGTCTGAGAAGTAGTTGCAGGCAGACGAAGTAAAAGCAGTATTGAATTGGATGATGACTGAATTCATACCTCAGGTGGGTAATATGAGAAACAGTTACGGGGAAGGCTATGGATCCCACTGTAGTGACAGAAAAGACCATCGGTAAATCATAATGCTTCAACCACACTCCCTTCGTGGGTGACCTAACTTTGGCATCAGTCTGAAAGGTCCCAACTACTGCCTTTTGTGTGTAGCGAGTGGCGCCAAGGGGGCAGCCTGGTGATAAATCTCTCTCATCTTGAGGCTTGAGGCCCCAGCTCATGTAAAAGCATTCACAGGGCACCTGTGGATTTTCACTCCAAAATTTGGATTCAGCCAATGATATTTCGTTGGTTCACCTAGAGTAGGGCGCGGGCGAATCGGCCAATTGGAAACAAGATAGTTTCGGTCTGGTACCAACTTCGTGAAGGAAACTGCGTATGGTGAACATAGGAAGGGGAAAATTTTCTGTCTTTTCCCAGATTTTTCGAAAACTTTGTGGCATTTGTCAGCCGTCACATTGGCACTGGCATAAATCAACTTCTGCACCTATGAATTTTTTGATACGTTTGGAGCTACACAGGAGGAAGAAATTTTTCGGGGAGTCCGGGACGGGGGTTTGAGTGGAGTGGACGCTGACCGAGAGAGACGGAAACTGCTGGCCATCTGTGGTTGCTTGTAGCATTCTGCTGTCTTGGAGCATAGGTGAGTTTTCGCAATCCACAGCAGTGCGATGCATAATCTGTGCAGTTTACTTTTCATATGTTTGAATGGTAAATCTAAGTTGGTGACTTAACCCCAATCTGAATTCAGTATGTGTAACCCTGCATCAGGGAGATGCACAGATGAGTATATATTCATGCTATTGCTTCCATACAGTATATAGTGGCCAGATTTAACGTTAAGGCATGGTTGTTTCGTAGCTTCAGCAGAAACAGCCTGAGCATACATATTCTATGAAATATTTAGAGTTTTAATTTAAGACAACCCCTTTCAATTTAAAACAGGTCATACAAGGTTTCGAGTTACATGCAATCGTCAACAGCCTCACAACTGAAATCAGAACGACTAAGGAGGTAATACTCAAAGGATGAAGTTTTGCAGAAGAATCTGAATACATTTTATCAGTCAGTTCAATCAGTGGATATACTACTAGTTAGTAAAATTCACATCACGTGTAATATTGCAATAAATTCACATCTCAGTGTCAAATTGATTCACACAATATACGGATTCTTCCCAGCAGTCAGACCAAGATATAAAACTGTAGACGCCGAGCAATTCCATTTCTCTCCAAGTGACAGTTCATACATCAGATCGTCTTCGGTTGATATTATGGACCAAGACGTGCGTTTAGTCGAGTTTCACGGTGAAGAAATCGTAATACAACTAGATCTGAAGCATAATGGGTATATATTATATAGCCAGCACGCTATTTCACAATGAAAACATGACGAATTACCACCAAATAACCACCAGTTCCTTAAATTGGTGGGCTTGTAAGCACTCTAGAGCAATGTCATTGCTCGATATAACCCCAGTCGAATGTGTTGTATATTTCATTCGTCAGGAAATCTTTTGTCCCAGCAACGTTCGATAACAATGACGATATCACAATTCTGATCCAGCAGCAGGACGCTTAAATCATTCCAAGCAACAGGATGGAAGACGCCTTTTTGTTGACTCCTCCATTTCATTACCACCTGTTATTCTTTTTCAAGATCCATAATACTTTTTTTACAATTATCTCTGAAATTTTCACTTAACCAGTTACCAAATCTGTCGATTCAGATACTTTTGTAAACTCTTTGATCAATGGTTACATCAAAAACATAGTTCTTAGTGAGCAGCTGGCAGTCAGCCAATAATGAGATTGGGTGGTTCGTGTACATCATGTGCTTGCTTGTTCGAAACGTCGTTGACAATTCAACTTTCAGTTATAGTTCTAGTTGCATTAAGATGTGTTTGGCACCAGACCTACAACTGATGAAGCATGCTGTTCTGATGAAATTACTTTTGTTGATAAAGAGCCATGGTTTTGAATAGCTTGTATGACACGCAAGATTAACAGTCAGATCATTCCTATAGATTTGCTGTGCTCAATTCTGCTCTACAGTTTTGAGTTAGGTTGTGGTTTTGTTACGTACCGGTATGAATCCAATATTCGCGTACAGTAAAGAGGTTATGAATTATTATGTATTTGGAGGCTCGCTACGGCATCATCTCCAGGCTCACTTCATTCTATTTTGTATTCACTTATTTCATGTTAAAATTCAGGTGGTGTGCAAAGCCTGTTTTATTGAGGCTATTGGATTGCATTTCCAATGACAGAACCTTGGTTTTGTAACAGAAGTATGAACAGAAGTCTTCCATTAGATTGTATTTTGCGTTCCTCTTTTTGAGGGATAATACAGTTGATTGTTGACAACATGTGTTGCACAGTGATTTCATGGACAGATCCTTCTCCTTCCATGATGTACATAAATTCGCTTAAAAAGGGGCTTCAAAATCATGCTGATGTGAGGTCAGACAAAGTGTTGGCTGAGGTGAAAGTCATTCTGTGCATTAAAATTACATATGATGAAACATGGCTGCAGGCAGATGCCAGAATTCAGTAAAATCTTTTTCATGATATTTTTTTCAGGAATTGAGTAAGGTAGGTCATGGTTCATTTCTGTGTTGGTGGTCACTTGTCATGTGAGGTACCGCTGTGTCACTGAATTATCATTAATTCACATAAGAGAGATGATGTAGCTCTAATGAGTGGCTTCGTAAATGATTAATTGTTGCACTGACTCTGAATTAATGAATACACGTTTGGAGAAATATATCCAATGTATTGTCAACCACTGTAAGTGGGAAGTCAACACTTGTTAGTACTACATGTTGCTTTGACGAAGTTAGCATCTGATGCATTTGTGTGATGTGTGGCTACTTTAGAAGTGTGTCATATAGCGTTAGAAATTTTTCATAGGTTTTATAATCTTCATGCTGCATATCACTAGAATATCAGGGCTTGATAAGAGCGGTTGAAGCTTATTCAAAGATATACGCCTTTAAATTTCCTATTCTTGGTAGGAAAATGTGTGAGTACTGTGGATGCAAGCGCTACAGCAACATCCCAACTAACATGTAATGGATTAGCATTCTTGCTTCAGGACAGAAGATATTAGTTGAATTGTGTGCAAATTGACAGCGCTAAGACTGTAGGTATGTCATCGACCTTAAAAAACATTATTCCTGCTTCAAAATCGGACTTGAACGAATTAGAAAATGCAGAATGGTTTGTGTAGAAACTGATGAATAAAAACGATGTGGTGCATGAATACGTTTCAAGATGCTCATGCGATATTTCGAAGACATGAAAAGAACTTTCATGAGAGTAAGGAAAGAAGTGTTTTTTTCTATAAAATGGAATGGACAGTAGTGCATACATCCAAGGAGAAAGTGACATTTCTGAAGAGAATAAGATTTTGCTTGACAAGCTAATGTGGAAATTGCCCCGTATTACTGTAGCTAACAAGGAGCACTTAAAAATTTTTAAAAATACATGACACTGGCATTGTACTGCCTTTAAATTTCAGATTATCGGAATTGTTATAATATCCTCTACTTCCGACTGCATTCTGGCCATCATCTACTATTAAAATATTAGATCAATTAGAAACACCTCGATCTATCATGCTTGTATTTCAAACCTATAGGAAAGCGACCCTGAAATCTGTCATCGAGAGAATTCGACAGTTGTAATTTAAGAAACACAAAAGGTTACCTTAACTCAGAGTTCTACGTGTATGGCAGTTTACAAGACGATTTATCTATCAACATCTACAGCCTATTGTACGAGATATAATCAAGGTTTCATCCAGCATACTATGAAGGTGAAGAGAAAGGGGTCGGTGATTGCGGAGTCCAAAGGCATATAAAAAGTCAGCTACATTAGTGATCACAGATTTTTCAAAACAGAATGAGAGTGTGAAGGAGGTATCACTTAATGTCGTTGTTTAATATGGAGCCCCTGATCACTTTCCAGCAAACACAGTAGTATTCGCATTCATACTACATGACTGCATCATTAACTACTCCCCATTTACCGAAATTGTGCTGAGACTTGTGTAAATTAATGGATGCAGTACCACATCGAAACTATGGTTCCTCAAACTGTAAATATTACAAATCATGTTCAGGCTTTCTTGGGCCGGCCGGAGTGGGCGTGCGGTTCTAGGCGCTACAGTCTGGAACCGAGCGACCGCTACGGTCGCAGGTTCGAATCCTGCCTCGGGCATGGATGTGTGTGATGTCCTTAGGTTCGTTAGGTTTAAGTAGTTCTAAGTTCTAAGCGACTGATGATCTCAGAAGTTAAGTCGCATACTGCTCAGAGCCATTTGAACCATTTTGAACCTTTCTTGATGAGTATAGACATTGAGTATAAAGACACCACCTTCACGACATTCTCCACACTTGAAGTTTCGACGAAAGCTTTCAGAAACGTGAAATACATAAAGACAGAATGCTACACTTAGAAATTTAGAAACATATTGATGCCCATAGCGATACTTCTTTAGGATGAGGAAGAAGAATTGTTTTATGTCTGAATTAGATAATGCGAAAACATTGAAAATTTGGGTAACAATAAATGATTTATTTTAAAATAATTCCATGTCATTATTATTTCACGCGCTCATGGAGCTCGTGATAGTAGCTTATGGTACCCACAGGCTCCCCCTCAGCCCCCACAGTTGCAGCAGCCTGTATCTGTCCCTGGTGGAAGTCATCTTGCAACTGGCCAAATTTTGTCACCACCATAGCTTTCCTTACAGTGACAATAATAGAAGAGCCAGTAGCCCATACTTCACTTCAGCCTGTCTGTAGCATCGACAGTGTCATCCTCCTCTGCATTTTAAACTGCTCCAGCAGCAATGGTCGCAGTGACAGTGGCAGTAGTAGTAGCATGTGGCCGCATCTGAAGAATGAGGATAGCGTGCCATCCCTCCTGATGGATGACACTACACTTGCACTTTTAATGCAGCAAATAAGCACTCCTGAAGATGGGGGATGGCTTGTTGTTTTAGATGAAGACCGTATGCATAAGTACCAACAGCTTTTTATATATAAGTGTGTGTAATGGATGGTGTGCATGCAGTGGCAACAAATTATCCCGGAATACAGTACAGAGCTGCATCAGATCTATGTCACTACAGATGTGGCTTCCATAGGTTAGCGGGTGATATGTATAGTAGCGGTTGTGCTGTGATAGTGTTAGTCATAGGAAAGGGGAATTTTGTTAGAATTCAGTAAAGGCGCGGTTGGGAGATGAAATCTGGGGCCCCTGTCAATGTGTGGTAATAGTCAGCAGTCAGTAGGCCAGGCAGAGCAAACATGGCGCGGAGCTGCAGCGGCATATTGCATGTACAAGTTGTTTGGAGTGGAGCAACAGCGAGGCAGGGAACTGCAGCGTTGCTTTAAGTTATTGTGATGTATGAGGCAAGGCAATAGGCCAGAGCCGGGAGTGGCGATGTGTAAGTGGCTGACATATGGGAATTTACCACTGCCATAGTTTCTGCCTCTCTCTGACACTGTCAGAAGCGAGGGGAACAGCAGTATAAATAGCCAGGCACTTTTAGCTTGGCGTGTGCTAGGTCAGTTGAGAGTTGGGTCAGACCCGTGCTGGTCTACACCTATAGGGGACACTCTGGCAGCGATGTTGTAAATATTCTGTGTACACCTGTACTTTGTTCTATGTACTTGTTTGAGCTGTATTGGCCGACCAGTGAGGCCGGGCGGTTCTAGGCGCTTCAGTCTGGAACCGTGCAACCACTATGGTCGCAGGTTCGAATCCTGCTTCGAGCATGGATGTGTGTGATGTCCTTAGGTTAGTTAGGTTTAAGTAGTTCTAAGTTCTAGGGGTTTGATGACCTTAGATGTTAAGTCCCATAGTGCTCAGAGCCATTTGAACCATTTTTTTGGGCTGTATTCCACCTCCAGGGACACAACACCAGGGTGGAACGGAATGGCAGCCGGGTACTTGGAGATTGCACGGTCTGCCTGAAGGAGGGCAGTGACAGCGGTCTGCAGTGGGTCCAGGACAGGGCCATGTTCGCTTCACACCTGGTGTATCAGGGACTGTAGCAGTCTCCGGAATCGCAGGCAGGCGGCGACCAGCGAGAGCGCGGCCGGCTTCCAGCTGAGTGGCCTTGATGACGGCAGCAGTGGTGTCGGCATACCAGGAGTTGCTGAGATGGCTGGACTCGCGCGTGGGCAGTGTGCCAACATTACGCTTCTGTAAACTACCTGAATAAAGGAATACTTCCAAATCACTCTGCACTGCCCCTTGACGCTATTGAATTTGCTCAGCCTCCTAATGAGAAACAAGGAGTTGGGCCCTGGCTTCAGCTCTGCCAACTGGAGTCCCGGGTTCGACTATCGACGGGCCGCAACAGTTGTCATGCAGGATACACATAATCGTACTTTCGCTTGTACCATGTTGGTGGGCCACCTGCTGGGAGCTTGTACTAGGGTTCATCTCAATATACTGCAGAACCCACTCCTCCAAATGTGGTGTATGTGCAGTCCACCACCTCTCTGCACGTTCATCTGTCTGAAAAGACCCATCGTCACACAAACGCCCAAAAAGGGCTTGAAATGTTGTGTGATGTGCTCGGTGTCTATGAGAGTACTTGTTTTGGTATAGTTATGCTGCCTCTCGACCGTTTCCGTCTGCTTGGCCATACGGGAACACCATCTAGGCTTGTTACCAATTTGAATACCGGACCATTCTGCTGCTTACAGTACACTGCGTCAATCGTACAGCCTTCGACACACAAGGAAATTGTGGCATGTGGCCAGGGGAAATGACACATTTTTGGACACATGTTCATAGGACCTACCACCCCCCCCCCCACCCCCAAATACTTATCGATTGCTGTTGCCAATTCTCAGCCTCTCCATGTGAGAATGTTCATGTCCTGATGTTAACATGTGTATTAAAATTCTTGACAATGATTTGGCTGCACAGTCTCAGGATAATTATCATATATAAATATAAATGCATGTGTGTGTGTGTTTTAAGAGTGCTGTTGTTTTTTTATAGTCACCCAGACACAGGTATCACATGGCTGACAGTATTTTACCGGCCTCTTCATTTGGGAGAGCCATCTCACACCATCACAGATCTCTGATGATCATGTTGATGATGGTTGCATGACATGAATGGGTATGAGTGTGTTTGTATTCTTAAGGACTGTCTTTTTTCTAGTGAGTCAGTTCACTAACTGACTTAGCCACAGGTGTGGCAACCAGATGTTAACAAACGGCCGGTGTTAGATGATAATTTTGCTACACCAAGACAGTCCTATGATGCATGATGAACACTTGAGCATTGCTCTGAACAGGATTGAGGGAGACTGCACGTCTTTGAGTCAGGTGGCTGAGGATGCGTTTTTACATGAGTGCCTGTCTCTCTCTCTCTCTCTCTCTCTCTCTCTCTCTCTCTCTCTCTGTATAGGTATACGTGTATAAATTTTTCAGATCATACTTATGATGGTTGTGATGTCTTTTTTTTCAAAAATACTGAATGATTTTTGTATGCCATCACCTGCAGCTGGGCCATTAGAATTAGTAAGTCTTGCCTCACCGTCAGTATCTGCACCCACACATGGACCTTCATGATTGCTGGTGCAGGTTTCAGCACCTGCACCCATAGCACTGCAGGCATGCAGGCATCATCATCACCCATATCACAGGTGGCAACACCTGTGACTAGGAAACCACAAGTGAAAACTCTGGCATTGCCTGCATCCACAACCATACCTTCAACCATGGTAACACAAACACTGCCATCATCAACTTTTACATCACCAGCACCTAGAACATCATGACCATCAACACTTGGAAAGCTGACATCTGGATGGGATCACTGTAGTCTTAGTGATGCTCATCTGTTGGCCAGCAACAGCTTGTATGCCCATTCATCTTGTTATTGATAATGAGGATCAAGTATGTCACACCACAGCATTGCCATATTCAATGACTTGAGGTGAACTTAGGGACAGGATTTGTAATCTGATCTTTTTCCTACACTCCTACACACACACACACTCCTACACACACACACACACACACACACACACACACACACACACACACACACACACACACACACTCCATGGTATCCTGCCATCAATTGTAACACTATGCGGCAAGTTCACTCTTCTGCCAACACCTGATGGTGTTTCTGGAAACTTTACCATACATGCATGGTATGAAAATGGTGTAATATTGTGGGGCTCGTTAATTGCTGAGTGGTTTGAGGAAGCTACCATGAACCCAACATAGGCCCTATTGTCAAAGAAGAGGTCCCATCGCAACTGCTAATACAGTCCCATACTTGACAATTCATATGCTTGTGTTTGATCCAACATGTGAGGGTCCTTCTTGTGCCTCTCTTCCATAGGATAGGAGCTGATTTAAAGGGTGTTATTTAAAAACAAAACAACGACAATTATTGTTTTGTGTGGTCACTTCAGGTATGTGAGAGAAATTATAAGACAAAGATACAGCATATGAGCTGTCACCAAATTTGTGATATTCGAGGGTAACACAAACATGAAGATATTGAATTTTCCATGAGACTCCAGCATGTTGCGAAGTTTGAGAAGGAGAATTTCCCTATATCTATTCATGTATGTGGGCTGGGTGAATGAAAGTCAGATGAGCAAATGACAACATGCAAAATAACGTTTAGCATAAAGTCATTGGAGCCCTTCACTTCCTCCAATTCATTGGACAGTACAAATTTGTTGTAAGAAACAACACTTTTGCTGGATAAATAAGAAGTCACACCTAATTTCATCCCAGTTGTCCACAAAACATGGTACACAATATATTTGTTCTAGGCTCCTGAACTCATTTTTTTATGAGTGAACCGTTAACAAAGCATTTGTTGGATTGCTCTTCACAGACCTGGTATGCATAACGGTACTACTGAGGTGCATAACTTCTTAAGGTTTAAGTATTTGGTCCACAAGGAGCGTGTAACCTTTGTTATAAATGCCAACTCTTGAGTGCCTTCTCGCTCCTGCGGTGCGTTGTGAGGGCGACCACACTGTCTCACAGAACAACATGTACCATTTGTGGCAGCATATTGGGGCTGTATGTGAATACATCTTGAGTTGTAATTACACTCCTGGAAATGGAAAAAAGAACACATTGACACCGGTGTGTCAGACCCACCATACTTGCTCCGGACACTGCGAGAGGGCTGTACAAAAAATGATCACACGCACGGCACAGCGGACACACCAGGAACCGCGGTGTTGGCCGTCGAATGGCACTAGCTGCGCAGCATTTGTACACCGCCGCCGTCAGTGTCAGCCAGTTTGCCGTGGCATACGGAGCTCCATCGCAGTCTTTAACACTGGTAGCATGCCGCGACAGCGTGGACGTGAACCGTATGTGCAGTTGACGGACTTTGAGCGAGGGCGTATAGTGGGCATGCGGGAGGCCGGGTGGACGTACCGCCGAATTGCTCAACACGTGGGGCGTGAGGTCTCCACAGTACATCAATGTTGTCGCCAGTGGTCGGCGGAAGGTGCACGTGCCCGTCGACCTGGGACCGGACCGCAGCGACGCACGGATGCACGCCAAGACCGTAGGATCCTACGCAGTACCGTAGGGGACCGCACCGCCACTTCCCAGCAAATTACGGACACTGTTGCTCCTGGGGTATCGGCGAGGACCATTGGCAACCGTCTCCATGAAGCTGGGCTACGGTCCCGCGCACCGTTAGGCCGTCTTCCGCTCACGCCGCAACATCGTGCAGCCCGCCTCCAGTGGTGTCGCGACAGGCGTGAATGGAGGGACGAATGGAGACGTGTCGTCTTCAGCGATGAGAGTCGCTTCTGCCTTGGTGCCAATGATGGTCGTATGCGTGTTTGGCGCCGTGCAGGCGAGCGCCACAATCAGGACTGCATACGACCGAGGCACACAGGGCCAACACCCGGCATCATGGTGTGGGGAGCGATCTCCTACACTGGCCGTACACCACTGGTGATCGTCGAGGGGACACTGAATAGTGCACGGTACATCCAAACCGTCATCGAACCCATCGTTCTACCATTCCTAGACCGGCAAGGGAACTTGCTGTTCCAACAGGACAATGCACGTCCGCATGTATCCCGTGCCACCCAACGTGCTCCAGAAGGTGTAAGTCAACTACCCTGGCCAGCAAGATCTCCGGATCTGTCCCCCATTGAGTATGTTTGGGACTGGATGAAGCGTCGTCTCACGCGGTCTGCACGTCCAGCACGAACGCTGGTCCAACTGAGGCGCCAGGTGGAAATGGCATGGCAAGCCGTTCCACAGGACTACATCCAGCATCTCTACGATCGTCTCCATGGGAGAATAGCAGCCTGCATTGCTGCGAAAGGTGGATATACACTGTACTAGTGCCGACATTGTGCATGCTCTGTTGCCTGTGTCTATGTGCCTGTGGTTCTGTGAGTGTGATCATGTGATGTATCTGACCCCAGGAATGTGTCAATAAAGTTTCCCCTTCCTGGGACAATGAATTCACGGTGTTCTTATTTCAATTTCCAGGAGTGTATTTTGGATCATGCATTGGGGAAGATGATGTAAGGTGGTTGCACTCTCAGCTGGAAGAAATAGCAAAGGAATTTGATGTGGTTTATTGAATCAATGTTCCTATGACCAACATGCAGGAAGATAGAGGACTGTACGAGAAAGCAGTTGATAGTTATATTTGCGGTCTGACATTAGCTAATAAAGTTGAAACACCGTGTAAGGATCATTGGCATCTAAGTGGCTGGTACTACATACAGTTCATGCAACCCAAATCATAAACTCCAATGACACACGCCGATTTTCTCCCACAAGTTGAGTAGATATAATGCTCATTTCCTTGTTGAACACTTAGCTGATTTCCGTCCATGCAATAGCTGAGAGCACAGAAAAATATATTTTGTCTTCAATAAGGATCACAAAGACTATTTTGCTGTGCTTCCTAGAATCTCTGAGATTCATGCAGGCACCACTTCAGAAACTTGCTGAAACCATCGATCAGGAGGATATGCATCCTCATGATACAAAGTTTCAGCTTATAACCAAAAAAGGGGTCTTCCGATAAGAATATGTGGATGCGACGGAGAAACCCAATGGAACCACATTGGCTAACACAACTATGTTCTCCAGTAAATTTACAGGCAATGCCGTAGTGGATGCAGAAAAAAGGAACGTGGTGAGTGTTAGACAGGAGTTTAACACCACTAATTTAAGTTACACTTATTTTCAGACATTTTCGAGTGATCTCAACTGACGTTGACATGCTATGGTTTTCGAACGCGAGATACATGGGGAACTTTGCCAAAATGTCCAGAGGATTGTAAAGGCAAACAATCACGAGTGGGTGAAAAGTTAAATAAAAAAAATCTGAACATTCAAGTTATATCTTGGATGTCAACAGTCACTTCCTACAGGAGGGTTTACATGACTGTCTAGTGAATAAATCGCTGGACTGGGTAATTTCTCATCTATGGCGGCTGATTCTGAAATAGAATGTTTTGGACACAAAATTAACGTATCCTAACAGTTTGCACAAAGTACTCAGCAATTTGCCACTATGTCCAGAGAATAAAGGGCCACAAAACGGTTAGTGCTCCGAGCTGTCGACAATGCTGAAGGAAAAAAACAAAGTGCATTATGCATTATCAAAACCTCCAATGACGTCTTAAGTAGGGCCTGAAACCAGACCCATACCTTTTTTTCAGGCAGTAGCCTGGTTGAAGGTATACATTCGTAAAGATACTGAAATGAGTAATTCGGCGATGTGTTCATTTGAAAACGATTCACACAAATTAATGAATACTCCAGTTCGAGGCAGAAATATGAAAAGTATTAGAAACCATCACAGAATTCACTTAAGAACAAAATGAGATGGGCGTTGACTTATTATGGGTATATAATTCTTCCACGCTGTTAAACTATTTTGCAAATGTTTTGAACAATTTTGTAACTATTGCACACAGTTTTGTACCTTGTTTTCTGTAAAAACATATTATCTGAATGGTAAAGTTCATGAGCTGCCCCAACTTGTGAGACATCTACTTTGTAAAACATATACAGCTGACTCGTTGAGCGTGAAATCTATTTTGAAAAAAAAAGTATTGCAAATAAGTCTACTTAGTTAAACTCTTGTCACTAGTTTCTCTTTCTGCATCAACCCTGTCAAATAACTGTTTATGACGTAAGATTGTTAGACCATACAAAATGCGGCTGCATCTGCATTGCACTCATCTTTTCTGCAAGAAAAGATTCATTTAACTTCATCGACAGTGTTATTATATTTTTAATTATCACAAGTGACCTACTGCAGTATGCCTGTAGTCTAATCCTGACATCTATACATATTTTGTCAACTATCGAACGTTGATACAACTGTTACATTACAAGGTAGCGCTTACAGTTCAATTGACACTGCACTTGACTGTTTGAGTAGAGTTGGCGAGATGGCAGCAGACAAGTGGCTGTCAGCTGTTGGCCTGGCCCTTAGTGACGTGTGACCTTAGCGGACAGTGGTGGCGTGACTCATAAGACCGGCGTGGTGTGGGATCTTACAGTGGGGGCAGTGGAGGCCACACGTGAACCGTGGAAGGGACCTACTCGCACAGAATTTGCTAACTACTTTACTACTACTACTACTTACATACACACTGTAAATGCGTAAAAGGTAAATAGTTTTAGACATACGGCAAGTCATCTGTTGGGTTCTAAAATTAGAGCGGCAACCGTTCAAACAGAACAAGTGGACTGGCAACTTGGGTAGTGGGAACTGTTTATAGTAAAAGTTCATTAAAGGTAAGCACAAGTGGATTTTTATACTTCCCATCATTTTAAACTGACCTCTTCAATTTTACACTTCAGGAAAGTGACCTCACAACAATGTATGCTGGTCCAGTATCCCCGAATCCACAATCTCGAGTTGTCATCGTGGGTCGCCATCTTGGATTTTAACGTCATAGAGGCTGTCCTCAGATCCGCCATCATGGATTTTATGCTTATGAAAATTGGGATACGTTCACTATTTTGGATTTTTTAAATTTCCCATCATTTTACACTTAGGTCAGTTGCATTATATCCGCTATGAATTATAGTAATGGGGGGGGGGGGAGAAGTGGGGGGAAAATCTGGAAGCAATGCATGACACATCAATAATGTCATCGATACCGCCATCGGTAATCTAACAACAATACAGACTGGACCAGAATGAACTCAGCCCCCCTACTTGTGAGGAACAACTCGATAATTATACCCCATTTTTTCTAATTCCCTACGCAAGGTTATTCTGATAGTTGGACTGATAATAGCACTTTGGAACCTACAATACTCGATGGTCCCTGTCTCTCAGTACACGAAATCTGCCTCGTTCTGCTTAGCTGTAATTGTTCCTACGCGTTGCCACTTCACAATCGCATCAACATTCGAACTGACGAGCGCTAGAAGGGTTGAAATGTCCCTATTGATTTTGTTTATCAAGTGGCATCCAACGACTAGTTCACTTTTTAAGTTACTGATACATGCTGACCAACCTATTCTGTTGTTATTGTTTCTCTACTGAAAACACAATGCTCCGCACCTCCTTTTATATTGGCAGATTTCCTCTTATGACATCTACACTACTGGCCATTAAAATTGATACACCAAGAAAAAATGCAGATGATAAACGAGTATTCATTGGACAAATATATTATACTAGAACTGACATGTGATTACATTTTCACCCAATTTGGGTGCATAGATCCTGAGACATCAGTACCCACAACAACCACCTCTGGCCGTAATAACGGCCTTGATACGCCTGGGCATTGAGTCAAACAGAGCTTGGATGATGTGTACAGGTACAGCTGCCCATGCAGTTTCAACACGATACCACAGTTCATCACGGGTAGTGACTGGCGTATTGTAACGAGCCAGTTGCTCGGCCACCATTGACCAGACGTTTTCAATTGGTGAGAGATCTGGAGAATGTGCTGGCCAGGGCAGCAGTCGAATATTTTCTGTATCCAGAAAGGCCCGTACAGGACCTGCAACATGCGGTCGTGCATTATCCTGCTGAAATATTGGGTTTCGCAGGGATCGAATGGAGGGTAGAGCCATGAATCGTTACACATCTGAAATGTAACGTCCACTTGTAAAAGTGCCGTCAATGTTAACAAGAGGTGACCGAGACATGTAACCAATGGCACCCCATACCATCACGCCGGGTAATATGCCAGTATGACGATGACAAATACACGCTTCCAATGTGCGTTCACCGCGATGTCGCCAAACACGGATGCGACCATCATGATGCTGTAAACAGAACCTGGATTCATCCGAAAAAATGACGTTTTGCCGTTCTTGCACCCAGGTTCGTCGTTGAGTACATCATCCCAGGCGCTCCTGTGTTATGCAGCGTCAAGTGTAACCGCAGCCATGGTCTCCGAGCTGATTGTCCATGCTGCTGCAAACGTCGTCGAACTGTTCGTGCAGATGGTTATTGTGTTGCAAACGTCCCCATCTGTTGACTCAGGGATCAAGACGTGGCTGCACGATCCGTTACAGCCATGCGAATAAGGTGACTGTCATCTCGACTGCTAGTGGTACGAGGCCATTGGGATCCAGCACGGCGCTCCGTATTACCCTCCTGAACCCACCGATTCCATATTCTGCTAACGGTCATTGGATCTCGACCAACGCGAGCAGCAATGTCGCGATACGATAAACCGCATCGCGATAGGCTACAATCCGACCTTTATCAAAGCCGGAAATGTGATGGTACGCATTTCTCCTCCTTACACGAGGCACCACAACAACGTTTCACCAGGCAACGCCTGTCAACTGCTGTTTGTGTATGAGAAATCGGTTGGAAACTTTCCTCATGTCAGCACGTTGTAGGTGTCGCCACCGGCGCCAACTTGTGTGAATGCTGTGAAAAGCTAATCATTTGCGTATCATAGCATCTTCTTCCTGTCTGTTAAATTTCGCGTCTGTAGCAAAAATAAAAAAGAAAAAAATTGTTCAAATTGCTCTGAGCGCTATGGAATTCAACTTCTGAGGTCACCATCCCCTAGAACTTAGAACTACTTGAACCTAACTAACCTAAGGACATCACACACATCCATGCCCGAGGCAGGATTCGAACCTGCGACCGTAGCGATCTTGCGGTTCCAGACTGTAGCGCCTAGAATCGCAAGGCCACTCCGGTCGGCCCGTCTGTAGCACGTTATCTTCATGGTGTAGCAATTTTAATGGCCAGTAGTGTACATTCTGGCCTTTACACCGGTTATTAATGTATGTTACCCAGATAAATGTAATCCCGAAATATCGTTACTCTACATTAATAATTTTTTGGTGTTGTGATTTTCTTCCGTCGGTGTACATCTGACGCTATGCGTCAACCAGTAGTTGTCAGTTCCGCATTATACAGTGGTGCCCGGATACTTGTGACCAGATATTGTATTTCCTTGTGCTTCAGAGGCTAAGTGGCAGTGACAGTGAGATGACTGTAAACGTAGCACTTGCGCTGTTTGAGGTGGATGAGAGAAGGAATCAGCTGGGCCTTTCTACGTTTGTCTGACCTGCATCGGAATAAATTAGTGCACGGAGTCTGTGTGTTAAATATGCGTCATTGAGATATCTCCTTGGTGAGCCCGTTGCCAGTGGTGCATTGGATGTGTTGCCCACTAAGATGGGTATTTGTTTGATAGCGTCTAGGAAGAGTAAAGTGCAGTTAGTGTAAATTGAAGGTGGAGAGGGGAAGAAAGGAAAGGGGATCACAGCTGTCAGCTGCATTGGGACATTACGCCGAATCAGCAGCGACGAGTGAAAATGTGTACCGGACTGGGATTCGAACCAGGGATCTCCTACTTACTAGGCAGGTGCGTTAACCACTGCGCTATCCGGGACACAGTGCTATCGCATCTGTGCGGACTATCTCGGCTCGTTTCACGGCCGATCCACATTCCCATCGAGCGCCACATATCTGTAGAACTGTTAAGTTGGACGTGGAGTACAAACAACTTTCCAAATTGCTTGTTCGAACTCTTGAACGTTCCAGCCACAAAGAATGATTCGCAGTATGATAAACAAGATTTTACCTTTTCCGTGGCAAACACCAGTATTCTATCATTCAGTTCCCTGCTATTGTCTGCAAGTAAAACATTGATATCATCATTCATCAGTAAATTATTTTCTTGGAAGAATATTCCTCCTGAATCGGTTAGATCTTATGTAGTGCCCATACATTTTTGCCTAATGCGCTGTAACGATTCTTTCGCACTTCTGTGTGATGGTAACGATGTTACCAAGTCGTAGCTTCGGTTGAAGAACTCCCCTACCTCTTCACTGTAAACCAATGAAACTGTTGCGTCTGTTTCTTTTGCTCGCTTCTTTGCGCTGACAAAATATTTTCGTACTTCATTTGCTGCTTCATATGGAATACAAACATGGCTACCTTCCCCTAAAACCGTATTCCTTTGTGGATAATCTTCCATTGCATTTATTCTTTTTAAAGTTTATACACCGCCAGTAAGTCATTTCTTGTTTGTTTGTGTAGTCGACTATCTACTGATGCCAGTTCTGAATCAGTAAAGGGTTCCCTTTGGTGGTATCGTTGAACTCCACCATCTTAGCACTAAAACACGGAACGCTACTTGTCAGTCAGTGGTCAACTACGGTACTGAACTCTGGGAGAAAGCCACGCACACTACGAATTTGTGTGGGAAGAGGGAACACTGTGCAGGAAATGAGCTTTGGCCTTCTCAAGAACATGGCGGACAGGCTAGCGTATTCTACTTCTGAAACACGCTGACCACTAGCTACAGTGTCCTGAGCTCCGCGCAAATGTCATCACATTCCCTCTCCGTAAAAGTGTCACTCCGTTTGAGTGTCGCAAACTCGCTAGATCAGTGACTGTGCGAAGGAAGTTACAAATAGTGGGGTACGATGGTTAAGCAGCTCCTCCTAAGCCACAAATTTCTGTAGTGACTGCTAAGCCGCATTTGAGATGGTGTAAAGGACGACGCCACTGGAGAGTGGATGACTGGAAGTGAGCAATTTGGAGTGATGAATCACGGTACATCACGTGGCAACCCGATGGAAAAGATTGGTTATGGGGAATACCTGGAGAAGGTTCCTTTCCATCAACTGTAGTGGCGACAGTGAAGTATGGAGGAAGTAATGTTTCGGTGTGGGGGTGTTCTACACCTGCATCTATGTGCCTGCCATCATGTATAACGCCAACACTGAAGTATGCAAGAAGTAGTGTTACGGTGCGGGGGTGTTCTACGAGGTGCATTCAAGTTCTAAGGCCTCCGATTTTTTTTCTCCGGACTGGAGAGAGATAGAAACATGCGCATTGTTTTAAAAAGAGGCCACGTTCATTGTCAATACGTGCCAAAGATGGCAGCACCGTATGGCAGATGGAATTTTACCGCCAGCGGCGAGAATGAGAACTGTTTTAAATACTTAAAATGGCGACGTTTTCCTTACTCGAAGAGCGTGCAATCATTCGTTTTCTGAATTTGCGTTGTGTGAAACCAATTGAAATTCATCGACAGTTGAAGGAGACATGTGGTGATGGAGTTATGGATGTGTCGAAAGTGCGTTCATGGGTGCGACAGCTTAATGAAATCAGAACATCGTGTGACAACAAACCGAAACAACCTCGGGCTCACACAAGCCGGTCTGACGACATGATCGAGAAAGTGGAGAGAATTGTTTTGGGGGATCGCCGAATGACTGTTGAACAGATCGCCTCCAGAGTTGGCATTTCTGTGGGTTCTGTGCACACAATCCTGTATGACGACCTGAAAATGCGAAAAGTGTCATCCAGGTGGGTGCCACGAATGCTGACGGACGACCACACAGCTGCCCGTGTGGCATGTCGCTGAGCAATGTTGACGCGCAACGACAGCACGAATGGGACTTTCTTTTCGTCGGTTGTGACAATGGATGAGACGTGGATGCCATTTTTCAATCCAGAAACAAAGCGCCAGTCAGCTCAATGGAAGCACACAGATTCACCGCCACCAAAAAAATTTCGGGTAACCGCCAGTGCTGAAAAAATGGTGGTGTCCATGTTCTGGGACAGCGAGGGCGTAATCCTTACCCATTGCGTTCCAAAGGGCACTACAGTAACAGGTGCATCCTACGAAAATGTTTTGAAGAACAAATTCCTTCCTGCACTGCAACAAAAACGTCCGGGAAGGGCTGCGCGTGTGCTGTTTCACCAAGACAACGCACCCGCACATCGAGCTAACGTTACGCAACAGTTTCTTCGTGATAACAACTCTGAAGTGATTCCTCATGCTCCCTACACACCTGACCTGGCTCCTAGTGACTTTTGGCTTTTTCCAACAATGAAAGACACTCTCTGTGGCCGCACATTCACCAGCCGTGCTGCTATTGCCTCAGCGATTTTCCAGTGGTCAAAACAGACTCCTAAAGAAGCCTTCGCCGCTGCCATGGAATCATAGCGTCAGCGTTGTGAAAAATGTGTACGTCTGCAGGGCGATTACGTCGAGAAGTAACGCGTTTCATCGATTTCGGGTGAGTAGTTAATTAGAAAAAAAAAATCGGTGGCCTTAGATCTTGAATGCACCTCGTACATCTACATCTATACTTCGAAAGCCACCTTAAGGTGCACTGAGGAGGGCTCTCTGTGTACTGCTGTTACTTCCTCCTTTTCGTGTTGCACTCGCGAATGGTTGGCGGGAAAAGCGATTGATGTTAAGAATTCCTCTAATTTTATCTTCACGACCTTTTCACGAAGTATACGTAGGAAAAAGCAATCTACTGGCTAATTCTTCTAGAAACTTACGGTCTCGAAACTTCATTAGTAAACCAGACTGTGATACAAAACTCCTATCCCGCAGTATCTGCCATTGGAGTTGGCTGAGTGTTTCCGTGCCGCTTTCGCGTTTACTAAATAACCCTGTAATGAAACGTATTGCATCTCTTTTGACCTTGTCTGTTTCCTCTGTCAATATTGTATGCTACGTATACCAGACTGACCAACAATATCCATATACTAGTCGAACCAGGGATTTGTAAGCTACCTTCTTTTTAGATAAACTACACTTCTCGAGGATTCTTCCAATGAATCTTATTCGTGCATCTGTCTTACTTGCGATAAGATTTATGTAGTCGTTTCGCTTTAAATCGCGAAGATTTATGTGGTCGTTCCACTTTAAATCGCAATCAGAGCCGCGTAATCGCACAATAACAAGTCTAACAAGTCTTTCTGCATATTTATGGGCAATAAGTTGCATATGCTTATGTCTAGGGTCAATTACCACTCCCCACACTAAACGACGATCCTATGCTGGTCTTCCTGCCTTTCCCTACAATTTTCTAGCATTTAGACTTTTCTGTAACAACAGCAATATCCGCAAAAGCCTAATTTAACTTCTGACGTTGCCTACGAGGTCACTTTTATGCAGTGTGTTCCACCTAACTTTGCCACCTCATATACTTCCGAAATGAAAATAAAAGCGAAAAATGCAATTGGCCAGGGATGCAACCGTCAGGAGTTCACACAGTGGGCAGGACACAATCAGTAAATGTAAATAAACATCACTTTCAATACAAACTTACGTTTTTTAAATGGTACCTACATAGTTTTTCTAGCGAAATAAAAATTAGAGGTACAATTAGTGATGGAACACTTGGTGGCACTGTTCTAAGCCTTATGCCTTTTGGAATATTTAGACTTTAAATAACGGTGCCATAGTTTCTGTGGTAATGCTGAATGTAATGCGGGTTGCGTGCACTGTCCTGAAGCCTGTTCAAATGGTTCAAATGGCTCTGAGCACTATGGGACTCAACTGCTGTGGTCATAAGTCCCCTAGAACTTAGAACTACTTAAACCTAACTAACCTAAGGACATCCCACACATCCATGCCCGAGGCAGGATTCGAACCTGCGACCGTAGCGGTCGTGCGGTTCCAGACTGTAGCGCCTTTAACCGCTCGGCTGAAGCCTGTTGTAGACAATCCTTGCTCTGCGCATTACTGTGGAAACTGTGACGCCGTTGCCATCCTTTAAACACTACGTATTTCAGGAGGTATGAGATTTAAAACAGTACAACAAGTCTGCCACCTCCCCCAGGGGGTCCACAACTCTTTTGTGGATACGTGCGTAGCGAGCAGGGGACCCCGAGCTAATGTGGCCCTCCTTCCTTTCCGGGCTGCATACCTTCCCTTCACTTTCCGCATCCCTTCCCCTCCCCCATCTTCGCCCCCCCCCCTCACCTCTGTCTCTTTCCTTCCCTTTCTCCCCCTCTGGGAGTATGGTTTGTGCCTACGTCCGGAGGCGGACGCTCGAAACTGTTCCAAATTCCTTGCTTTTACACTTGCAAGTCCTCGTCCTTCCTCTGTCCTTCTCTTTTCCTTCCCTCTTCTCCTTGCCCTTTTCTCCGCTGCGGCGTTTGAGACCCCCTTTTCTTTCCTTTCCCTTTCCCTTTTTTCCTCCCTGTGCGTGTCTGAAGGCCGACCCACGCACTTCCATGCGTAGCCGGTGACGGGGTAACGCGTAATTCCCCGCCCCGGGTAGACAGGTAGGACACGTACGTACCCCCTGGTAACGGCCAGGCCCAGGGAGGGGTGATTACCCGAGCTGATACCTTCCGAAAATGCCGATTGGTCCCTCCGTCCGTTTGTCGGGAGGTGTGACCTGAGGTGTGAACAATCACCTAAGGCGGGTGTGCCCTCAGTGAGGGCCCCCACAAGGGAGGAGCGCGCCATCGGAGACGCCGGTAATCATGGGGGATTCTTCCGCAATGGTTTCCTCACCTTCCACTATGTCTGCTCACAAACGTAAGTTCACTGAGTCTCAGCCACAGACGGTTCTTCCATCGTTGCCACAGTTCCTTGTTGTTTCTCGGTCTGACGAAGGTCACGACTTTTCCACGGTCAACCCTTTCATTATTCAGAAAGGTGTCGACGCAATTGCGGGTCCTGTAAAGTCTTGTTCCAGATTACGGAATGGTACCCTGTTGTTAGAAACACACAGTGCCCTCCAGGCTCAAAAATTGCTGCGTACTTCTCTGCTCCACACCTTCCCTGTCCGGGTGGAACCGCACCGTACCTTAAATTCCTCGCGTGGAGTCGTTTATACACGCTCCCTCGATGGATTGTCTGACGAAGAAATTCAGCACTACCTGTCTGACCAGGGCGTCACCGCTGTTCATCGGGTTATGAAAAGGGTTGACTCGAACATCATTCCAACCCGCACTGTCTTCTTGACATTTGACAAAGTTCAACTCCCATCAAAAATCAAAGCAGGCTATGAGATAATTTCCGTTCGCCCTTATGTCCCAAACCCTACGCGTTGCTATCGTTGTCAGCGGTTCAATCACACCAGCCAGTCCTGTTCCAATCCGGCCAAATGTGTTACGTGTGGCAAGGATGCCCATGAGGGTGCTTGTCCACCTCCATCCCCTCACTGCATCAACTGTATGGGTGACCACGCTGCTTCCTCTCGAGATTGCCCCGTTTTTAAGGATGAAAAGCTCATCCAGGAAATAAGAGTGAAGGACAAGGTGTCGACCTTTGCTGCTCGAAAGTTACTCGCCAGTCGACAGCCCACTGTGCCTCAGAAAGGAAAATACAGCACTGTCCTTGCTTCTCCTCGGCCAACAAAGGAGGCGGCCACGCAGACTTGCGACCTCACATTTAGTACCACGGTCGTCAGATCGGCCAGCGCAAAGATCGCCCGTTCAACCTCACCACTTTCGCCTGCCCACTCTATGGCTCACCCCTCGTCGGGTTCTGCTAAATCTCGAGCCCAGAAGTCAGACGCCAAGTCTTCGAAAAAAGAGCATTCTCGTGAAGAGTTTTTACGTACCGCAACTTCACAACCATCGGTTCCTCCTTCATCTAAACATCATACCTCCAAGAAGGCTACGAAGAAACACAGTTCCTCTCCTTCTCCGCCAAGGCGTGTCCCAACTACAGCACCACCTGGCGGAAATCGCCCTCGGCCATCTTCTGTGTCGCCGAGGCGCACTGCTGGTGGCCGGTCAACTGGCCGATCGTTGGTGGCAGGAGCTGCTCCTGACCAACCTATGGATCAGGATCTTCTGCCTTCGACTGAATGCCATTCCATGCTGTCGGTCGCAAGCTCTGAGCAGTCGTTGAGTTGACAGCACCCTTGGTCACGTTTCTCCATTTTCTGTTCACCCTATGTCCATTATCCACTGGAATATCCGCGGCATTCGCGCCAATCGGGATGAATTGTCGATCCTCTTACGATCCTACTCGCCGGTCATCTTCTGTCTTCAGGAAACAAAGCTGCGTCCCCATGACCGCTTTGTTCTCCCTCATTTTCAGTCCATCCGATATGACCTCCCATCTGTTGAAGGCACTCCAGCCCATGGAGGACTCATGATTCTGCTCCATGATACTCTCCATTATCACCCAATCCCCTTAAACAGTTCCTTCCAAGCTGTCGCCGTCCGTCTTTCCCTTTCTGGATACACGTTCTCTCTTTGTACGGTATACATTCCATCGTCTACACCACTGGCACGAGCTGATCTCCTTCATCTTCTTGATCAGCTTCCACCCCCCTATTTGCTGGTTGGGGACTTCAATGCCCACCACCCGCTTTGGGGATCTCCACATCCTTGTCCACGTGGCTCACTATTGCTAGACGTCTTCCACCAAGCGGATCTAGTCTGCCTCAACACTGGGGTCCCCACATTTTTGTCTGCCTCCACGGCAAATTTATCTCATTTGGACCTTGCGGTCGGCACTGTTCCGCTAGCTCGGCGCTTCGAATGGTTCGCCCTTGATGATACACACTCGAGTGACCACTTTCCATGTGTTCTTCGACTGCAGCCTCAACTGCCATATATGCGCTCGCGACGCTGGAAGTTTGCCCAAGCCGATTGGACACTTTTTTCGTCTCTAGCGACATTCGATGACCGTCGCTTTCCCAGCGTCGACGATGAGGTCACACATTTTACCGACGTTATTCTCACAGCTGCGGAACGTTCAATACCACGCACCTCCGAATTGCCCCGGCGCCCCCCAGTTCCTTGGTGGAACGAGGCATGCCGGGACGCAATACGTGAGCGGCGACGTGCTCTTCGCATTTTCCGTCACCATCCAACTTTGGCCAACTGTATCCGATATAAGCAGCTCCGTGCGCGATGCCGTCGCGTCATCCGCGATAGCAAGAAGGCAAGCTGGCAATTCTTTATTAGCTCATTTAACACCTTCACTCCCTCCTCGGAAGTTTGGAGTCGGCTTCGACGGTTCTCAGGCGCGCCTAGTTTCTCCCCGGTCTCTGGGCTCACTGTCGCGCATGATACCTTAGTGGACCCCGTCGCAATATCTAACTCATTGGGTCAGCACTTTGCTGAGATTTCGAGCTCTTCAAATTACCCGCCAGCGTTTCTCCCGAAGAAACGTGCAGCGGAAGTGCGACATCTTGCTTTCTCCTCTCAAAATCGCGAAAGCTACAATACTGTTTTCTCCATGCGCGAACTCCAACATGCACTCTCTTCTTCTCGCTCCTCCGCCCCAGGACCGGATGGTATCCATGTCCAAATGTTGCTGCATTTATCAACCCATAGCCTGCGCTACCTCCTTCGCCTTTATAATCGAATTTGGACCGACAGTACCTTTCCCAGGCGATGGCGGGAAGCTATTGTCGTTCCCGTTCCGAAACCTGGAAAGGACAAACATCTCCCCTCTAGCTATCGCCCCATTTCTCTCACGAGTAGTGCCTGTAAGGTTTTGGAGCGTATGGTGAATTACCGTTTAGCTTGGTGGCTGGAATCCCGCTGTCTTTTAACACCAGCCCAATGCGGATTCCGACAACATCGTTCGGCCGTTGACCATCTTGTTGCTCTCTCCACTTATATCATGAACAATTTCCTCCGGAAACGCCAAACGGTAGCAATATTTTTTGATCTGGAGAGAGCATACGATACCTGTTGGAGGACAGGCATCCTCCGCACACTGTTCTCTTGGGGCTTTCGAGGCCGGCTACCCCTTTTTCTTCGCGAATTTATGGCAGAGCGCACATTTAGGGTGCGGGTGAACACTACTCTATCCCGTACTTTCTCCCAAGAAAACGGGGTACCCCAGGGCTCCGTGCTGAGTGTTGTACTGTTTGCCATTGCCATAAATCCAATTATGGATTGTCTCCTTCCTGATGTCTCGGGCTCCCTCTTTGTGGACGATTTTGCGATCTACTACAGCTCTCAACGGACCAGCCTTCTTGAAAGACGTCTTCAAGGATGTCTCGATCGCCTCCACTCGTGGAGCATCGAAACCGGCTTCCGTTTCTCACCCAGTAAGACCGTTTGTGTTAATTTTTGGCGACGTAAGGAGTTTCTTCCGCCCTCCTTACATCTAGGTCCTGTCAACCTTCCGTTTTCCGACGTCGCTAAATTCTTGGGTCTTATGTTTGACAGAAAACTGTGCTGGTCCTCCCACGTTTCCTATCTTTCGGCTCGCTGTCTGCGTTCCCTTAACACCCTCCGTGTCCTGAATGGCACCTCTTGGGGAGCGGAACGAGTGGTCCTTCTCCGCCTCTATCGCGCCTTAGTGCGCTCGAAATTGGATTATGGAAGCATAGTCTACTCCTCTGCTCGGCCGTCTATTCTTCGGCGTCTCGACTCTATCCACCACCGTGGATTACGTTTAGTGTCTGGAGCTTTTTACACCAGCCCTGTGGAAAGCCTTTATGCTGAGACTGCTGAACCTCCGCTATCCAATCGGCGGGCAGTCCTTCTGAGTCGTTATGCTAGCCATCTGTCTTCCATGCCTGCTAATCCAGCCCATGACCTTTTTTTCGACGCCTCCCTTGATGTCGGGTATGCAGGCCGCTCCTCCTCCCTACTACCCCCGGGAGTCCGCTTCCGTCAACTGCTCCATTCTCTTTCCTTCCGCTTTCCTAAAACCTTCTTGACAACTTGGGGTACAGCACCGCCTTGGCTCCGTCCCCGGATCGACTTGCTCAGAGACCTATGTCAATTTCCCAAGGATGGTTCCCCTACACTTGTTTACCGTCGGGCATTTGCTGCTCTATGTGCACAAATGACGGAAGCCACATTTATTTACACCGATGGCTCGAAAACATCGTTAGGTGTAGGGAGTGCCTATATTGTTGGCGACACCCCAAATCACTTTCGGCTTCCCGACCAGTGTTCGGTTTATACTGCGGAGCTTTACGCTATTCTCCAGGCTGTCCACTACATCCGCCGCCATCAGCGGATACAGTACGTAATCTGCTCAGATTCTCTCAGCTCTCTCCTAAGTCTCCAAGCTCTTTACCCTGTGCACCCTCTGGTCCACCGGATTCAGGACTGTCTGCGCTTGCTCCACCTGGGGGGCGTCTCGGTGGCGTTCCTCTGGCTCCCAGGACACGCTGGTATCTGTGGAAATGAGGCGGCTGATATAGCGGCCAAGGCTGCAGTCTCTCTTCCTCGGCCAGCTATTCAGTCTCTTCCGTTTACCGATCTACGGAGCGGTTTATGTCGCCAAGTTGCTCATTTATGGCATGCGCATTGGTCAACACTTCCCCATAATAAATTGCGGGAAATGAAAGCCCTTCCTTGCGCATGGACCTCTTCCTCCCGAACGTGTCGTCGGGAGGAGGTAATTTTAGCTAGACTCCGGATAGGGCACTGTCTTTTTAGTCATCGACATCTTTTAAGCGGTGATCCTCCCCCACTCTGTCCCCACTGCTCTCAGCCGTGGACGGTCAGACACCTTTTAATTGAATGCCCCTATTTTAATCCGTTACGCTCCCGTCTACAGCTATCGCCTGATCTATCGTCGATTTTAGCAGATGACACGCGCTCAGCTGACCGCGTTCTACAGTTTATTAGTGACAGTGAAATGACGTCAGTCATTTGAAGCCTTTTTTTTGGGGGACAACCAACCCCTTTCTATAGTGGATTTTTAAGCATTCCTTCTGCCTTTAGTTTCTCAAATTTTATGACTTTGTTCCCATTGCTGCTGATTTTAAATTTCGTTTTTTTCCTGTTTTCTACGTCCCGGGCTGGGCGCTAATGACCATAGAAGTTTTGCGCCCTAAAACCACAAACAAAAAAAAAAAAAAAAAAGTCTGCCACCAGTAATTGTACGTCTAGTTTCCATTTCTGTAGAAACAACACACATGTACACAAAAAAGACGTAACTTTTATGGTTTGTGCATTCCTGACAGTTGAGTGAGCCCCTGACATAGGTACATCCCTGGCCAATTGCATTTTTCGTATTTTGTTTCATTTCGGAAATATATGAGGAGGCAGTGTTGGGTGGAAAACACTGTATAAGGAGCAGTCAAATGAAAACGATGCAGATGGAAAGGAAGTAAGTTAACTATGTACTACGTCAAAAGTGATCGCCGCAACTGTTAATACATTTATCCCACTGTGAGAGAAGACGGTCAGCGTCTTGATGGAAAAATTTTTGCGGTTTCCACGATTTTACCCAGAAGTGCACGTCTTTGTCCAAAGCAAATCGACGACCACGAACGCATTTCTTCAGGGCTCCAAAAATACGTAAATCGCATGGGAGGGGTGGGTGGAGGGGGGAGGGGATTGAGGATGTATAGCGAATGTGCAAGGGCTTCCCAGCGAAACTTCTGCAGCGTAGTCGAAACAACTTTGGCAACATATGGGCGGACTCACAGAGGTGCATGCCGGGGCTAACATGATTCCGACGTAGAGTTGCGCCATGCCAAAACTACGGTTCGGTAGTTTTGGTACACTACATAAATGACGGATTAAACGGTAGGATTACCGGTGGTATTGGTAGAACTGACATGGAAAGAAACATAAATGAATGTGTAAGAGGCAAAATGGGAGCCGACGACTCCTCTTTGTTTCTTCGTTTGGTTGTTTGTTTTGTTCGTAATTAGAACTGGTAATAATTCAGTGTTAGTCCACTGTGTTTTAAATCCTTAAAGAATATAAATTGAATTCTATAAGTAAGAAAAATTAGTTGATCGCGTAACTCCTGCATTTTTATGCGTGCAAAGCAATTACTTTTGATGCAAGTACAAATGGTTCAAATGGCTCTGAACACTATGGGACTTAACATCTGAGGTCATCAGTCCCCTAGAACTTCTTAAACCTAACTAAACTAAGGACACCACACACATCCATGCCCGAGGCAGGATTCGAACCTGCGACCGTAGCGGTCGCTCGGTTCCAGAGGCACTATCCAAGCTGGCTGTGGCTCCATCATCGTGTGGGCTCTGTTTACATGCAATTGACTGGGTCCTTTGGTCCAACTGAACCTATCATTGACTGGAAATGGTTATATTTTTACAGGGCCAAAAACCATGCCATGATAATTGTATCACCAAATGCAGCACCCGAGGCCCATAAATACTGCTCTTATACTCCTCTGGCCTCAAATCTCAAAGAATATGAGCCACAATGATCCGCTACCGCTAGCGGGATGTTAACCACAGCACTGCTCAGTCCAGACTGCTTACCCGTCACAAAGGACGAGTTGCCCCTTGCGCGCCATCCACACCTTTCCACTCCGCCAGGCTACTTCCGTAGCCGCTGGGCTTCCCCACATGCCCTACATTCCCTAACTATGGACGAAGTCATTTACAGTACATCATATAACAATCATTCCAGTAGTTATTTAAATCCAGAAGCACAGTTTAAACAACATCGTTCAAAAAGTTCACCTAACTGAAATATGTATACATATTCAAGGTATTTCCATGACAGATACAACACTGTACATAAGAAACACTACGAACTGACATACAAATATCGAGACAGATACAAAATAGGTACAAAGTAGGTGTTGCAAACTATGTATAAGAAACATGTTCCGTAAGTTACCTGTCCCTTTATACAGGGTGGTCCACTGATCGTGACCGGGCCAAATATCTCACGAAATAAGCGTCAAACAAAAAACCATAAAGAACGAAACTTGTCTAGCTTGAAGGGCGAAACCAGATGGCGGTATGGTTGGCCTGCTAGATGACGCTGCCATAGGTCAAACGGATATCAACTGCGTTTTATTTAACTAGGAACCCCCATTTTTATTACATATTCGTGTAGTACGTAAAGAATTATGAATGTTTTAGTTGGACCACTTTTTTCCCTTTGTGATGGATCGCGCTGTAATAGTCACAAACACACGGCTCACAATTAAAATACAGAACGTAGGTACGTTTGAACATTTTATTTCGGTTGTTCCAATGTGACACATGTACCTTGGTGAACTTATCATTTCTGAGAACGCATGCTGTTACAGTGTGATTACCTGTAAATACCACATTAAAGCAATAAATGCTCAAAATGATGTCCGTCGACCTCAATGCATTGGGCAATACGTGTAAAGACATTCCTCTCAACAGCGAGTAGTTCCCCTTCCGTAATGTTCCCGCATGCATTGACAACGCGCTGACGCATGTTGTCAGGCGTTGTCGGTGGATCACGATAGCAAATATCCTTCAACTTTCCCCACAGAAAGGAATCCGGGGACGTCAGATCCGGTGAACGTGCGAGCCATAGGTAGGCCATAGATAGACCAATCCACCTGTCATGAAATATGCTATTCAATATCGCTTCAACCGCACGCGAGCTATGTGCCGGACATCCATCATGTTGAAAGTACATCGCCATTCTGTCATGCAGTGAAACATCTTGTAGTAACATCGGTAGAACATGACGTAGGAAATCAGCATACATTGCGCCATTTAGACTGCCATCGATAAAATGGCGGCCAATTATCCTTCCTCCCATAGTGCGGCACCACATATTAACCCGCCAAGGTCGCTGATGTTCCACTTGTTGCAGCAATCGTGGATTTTCCGTTGCCCAAGAGTGCATATTCTGCCGGTTTACGTTACCGCTGTTGGTGAATGACGCTTCGTCGCTAAATAGAACGCGTGAAAACAATCTGTCATCGTCCCGTAATTTCTCTTGTGCCCAGTGGCAGAACTGTGCACGACGTTCAAAGTCGTCGCCATGCAATTCCTGGTGCATATAAACATGGTATGGGTGCAATCGATGTTGATGTAGCATTTTCAACACCGACGTGTTTGTTGTTCCCGATTCTCGAGCAATTTGTCTGCTACTGATGTGCGGATTAGCCGCGACAGCACCTAAAACACCTACTTGGGCATCATCTTTTGTTGCAGGTCGTGGTTGACGTTTCACATGTGGCTGAACACTTCCTCTTTCCTTAAATAACGTAACTATCCGGCGAACGGTCCGGACACTTGGATAATGTCGTTCAGGATACCGAGCAGCATACATAGCACACGCTCGTTGGCCATTTTGATCACAATAGCCATACATCAACACGATATCGACGTTTCCCGCAATTGGTAAACGGACCATTTTAACACGGGTAATGTACCACGAAGAAAACACCGTCCGCATTGACGGAATGTTACGTGATACCACGTACTTATACGTTTGTGATTATTACAGCGTCATCTATAACAAGGCGAAAAAAGTGGTCCAACTAAAACATTCATATTTCTTTACGTACTACACGAATATGTAATAATAAATGGAGGTTCCTATTTAAAAAAACGCAGTTGATATCCGTTTGACCTATGGCAGCGCCATCTAGCGGGCCAACCATAGCGCCATCTGGTTCCCCCTTCAAGCTAGACGAGTTTCGTTCTTTGTAGTTTTTTCGTTTGATGCTTATTTCGTGAGATATTTGGCCTAGTCACTATCAATGGACCACCCTGTATATCCTCACTCAGTTTCTAAATGGTTCACCATTTCCGATTTTTATGAAAATCCAGTACGACACTGATCCCACACATAAAAGAAAACGATAGTTGTAAGGTAACGCCCAGTAAGTATGCAGCACACCCAACATACAGGTAATGTGGGTACAGCCGTAACTGGCCAAAGCTACTATGAAAACTAGTGTAGTCTTTGCTTATTTACGGTAGCCGCTACCTACGGTAGTTTTACAACCCTGTTCCGTAGGCAAACATCAACATTTTACCACGGAAGTAGCCTGGCGGAGTCGAAAAGGTGTGGATGGCGCGCAAGGGGCAACTCGTCCTTTGTGACGGGTAAGCAGTCTGGGCTGAGCAGTGCGGTGGTTAATATGTCGATAGCAGTAGCGGATCATTGTGGAACGAACTTGCCCCCTTCTTGCAGCGGTGTACCGTAGGTCTCTGGAAGAGCGTAGCGTTCCGAAGGATTGGAAAAGGGCACAGGTCATCCCCGTTTTCAAGAAGGAACGTCGAACAGATGTGCAGAACTATAGACCTATATCTCTAACGTCGATCAGTTGCAGAATTTTGGAACACGTATTATGTTCGAGTATAATGGCTCCTGGAGACTAGAAAACTACTCTGTAGGAATCATCATTGTTTCCGAAAAAGATGATCGTGAGAAACCCAGCTCGCGCTTTTCGTCCACGAGACTCAGAGGGCCATGGACACGGGTTCCCACGCAGATGCCGTGTTTCTTGACTTCCGCAAGGCGTTTGATGCAGTTCCTCACAGTCGTTTAATGAACAAAGTAAGAGCATATGGACTATCAGACCAATCGTGTGATTGGATTGAAGAGTTCCTATATAACAGAACGCAGCATGTCATTCTTAATGGAGAGAAGTCTTCTAAAGCAAGAGTGATTTCAGGTGTGCCGCAGGGGAGTGTCGTAGGACCGTTGCTACTCACAATATACATAAATGACCTTGTCGATAACATCGGAATTTCACTGAGGCTTTTTGCGGATGATGCTGTAGTACATCGAGAGGTTTTAACAATGGAAAATTGTACTGAAATGCAGGAGGATCTGCAACGAATTGACGCATGGTGCAGGGAATGGCTATTGAATCTCAATATAGACAAGCGTAATGTGCTGCGAATACGTAGAAAGAAAGATCCTTTATCATTTAGCTACAATATAGGTCAGCAACTGGAAGCAGTTAATTCCATAAATTATCTGGGAGTACGCATTAGGAGTGATTTAAAATGGAATGATCATATAAAGTTGATCGTCGGTAAAGCAGATGCCAGACTGAGATTCATTGGAAGAATCCTAAGGAAATGTCGTCCGAAAACAAAGGAAGCAGGTTACAGTACGCTTGTTCGCACACTGCTTCAATACTGCTCACCGGTGTGGGATCCGTACCAGATAGGGTCGATAGAAGAGATATAGAAGATCCAACGGAGAGCAGCGCGCTTCGTTACAGGATCATTTAGTAATCGCGAAAGCATTACGGAAATGATAGATAAAGTCCAGTGGAAGACTCTGCAAGAGAGACGCTCAGTAGCTCGGTACGGGCTTTTGTTGAAGTTTCGAGAACATACCTTCACCGAGGAGTCAAGCAGTATATTGCTCCCTCCTACGTATATCTCGCGAAGAGACCATGAGAATAAAATCAGAGAAATTAAAGCCCACACAGAGGCATACCGACAATCTTTCTTTCCACGAACAATACGAGACTGGAATAGAAGGGAGAACCGATAGAGGTACTCAAAGTACCCTCCGCCACACACCGTCAGGTGGCTTGCGGCGTATGGATGTAGATGTAGATGTAGAAGGCGTCGATTGTCTTGTTTCACAATGGGATAAATGTTTTAACAGTTATGGCCATTACTTTTGAAGCGTCGATCCCGTGGCAAACTTGCCGAGATACTCGGTGTGATGGTGTAAGCCGGGCGTTGTGTCGGGCTGGTGCCCGGCGGCTGGCTGGCCACGCGGCAGTGGGAATGCGAGCGGCGCGCACGTCCTTGACCATCCGGACGCTGCGACCGCGACCGCTGCGCTCGCCATTTGCATGTCAAAGCGCCGCCTTGCAAGGACAGCCTCGTCACGGCAACACTGTCACTCCAGCCGCATTCCTCCATTAGCAGCCTCGTTCTCTCAGAGAAGCTCATTTGTATCGCCGCACCGAAAGCCAACTCCGCAGACGAACTCGTCGTGCCAGAAGTGTTAGCACAGCCTTACACTGCTACGCGTCATGTCTTCGTGGACTTACGGGACGTCTTGCTACCATCGGCATAAAATTCTTTCCTTACAGTTCCAAACAGAAAGTGGCCATCGGCGCTGACAGAAAATGCGTATACAAAATTATGAAGTTACATCTACATACATACTCCGCAAGCCACCATGCGGTGCGTGGCGGAGGGTACCTCGTACCACAACTAGCATCTTCTCTCCCTCTTCCACTCCCAAACAGAACGAGGGAAAAATGACTGCCTATATGCCTCTGTACGAGTCCTAATCTCTCTTATCTTTGTGCTCTTTCCGCGAAATGTAGGTTGGCAGCGGTAAAATTGTACTGCAGTCAGCCTCAAATGCTGGTTCTCTAAATTTCCTCAGTAGCGATTCACGAAAAGAACGCCTCCTTTCCTCCAGAGACTCCCACCCGAGTTCCTGAAGCATTTCCGTAACACTTGTGTGATGATCAAACCTACCAGTAACAAATCTAGCAGCCCGCCTCTGAATTGCTTCTATGTCCTTCCTCAATCCGACCGGATAGGGATCCCAAACGCTCGAGCAGTACTCAAGAATAGGTCGTATTAGTGTTTTATAAGCGGTCTCCTTTACAGATGAACTACATCTTCCCAAAATTCTACCACTGAACCGAAGACGACTATCCGCCTTCCCCACAGCTGCCATTACATGCTTGTCCCACTTCATATCGCTCTGCAATGTTACGTCCAAATATTTAATCGACGTGACTGTGTCAAGCGCTACACTACTAATGGAGTATTCAAACATTACAGGATTCTTTTTCCTATTCATTTGCATTAATTTACATTTATCTATATTTAGAGTTAGCTGCCATTCTTAACACCAGCCACAAATCCTGTCCAAGTCATCTTGTATCCTCCTACAGTCACTCAATGACGAAACCTTCCAGAACACCACAGCATCATCAGCAAACAGCCGCACATTGCTATCCACCCTATCCAAAAGATCATTTATGTAGATAGAAAACAACAGCGGAAATTTCGTTGGAAGGGAGACGAAGGCCAACAAGAGGGATTTGAGTACGTACCCAGAAAAGAAGGAGAAAGGAAGGACGATTAGTGTTTAACGTTCCGTCGGAAACGAGGTCGTTAGATACGGAGCGCAGGCTCAGGCTGGATAAGGAAATCCGTGTGCCCTTTCAAAGGAACCATCCCAGCATGCAAATTAAGCAAGGCGATTTAGGGAAATCACGGAATACTGAAATCTGAAAACACGACTGGTATCTGAAGTGCTGTCCCCCGAAATACCTGTTCAGTGTCTAGCCAAGACGACACCTCACTCCCTTAGAAGAAGGAGAAAAAAAGAAGCAGTATATGAATGCAGAGGAACACAACAGATGCTTCCGCCTTCCATACCCTGAGAAATCGGTGATAACGGAGCATGCTCTAGAAAACGGATATCATACTGCATTCGAATAAACATCAGTTATTGCACGGACTAAATTCTTCAAATGGCTCTGAGCACTATGGGACTTAACTTCTGACCGAGCGAGGTGGCGTAGTGGTTAGCACAATGGACTCGCATTCGGGAGGACGACGGCTCAATCCCGTCTCCAGCCATCCTGCTTTAGGTTTTCCGCGATTTCCCTAAATCGTTTCAGGCAAATGCTGGGATGGTTCCTTTGAAAGGGCACGGCCGATTTTCTTCCCCATCCTTCCCTAACCCGAGCTTGTGCTCCGTCTCTAATGACCTCGTTGTCGACGGGACGTTAAAAAAACACTAACCTAACCTAACTTCTGAGGTCATGTCCCCTAGAACGTAGAACTACTCAAACCTAACTAACCTAAGGACATCACACACATCCATGCCCGAGGCAGGATTCGAACCTGCGACCGTAGCGTTCGCGAGCGCCTAGAACCGCTCGGCCACCCCGGCTGGCTTGTTACACGGACTAGTAATTTCTGGGATGTCGTAATGACAGAAGCACTGTAGATAAAAATTTGTGACAATAACCTCAATAAAGAGGGCGGCAGGGAACTGACTACTGTTTGGGACGCTGCCATCAGAAAGTTGCAGCGGGGGCGGTGGACGCGCAATGAAAACATTACCTTATATGGCGCTGGAGAAGATACCGGTGACGTCACAGAAGATAGTGTGACCATATAACAACGGTAACAGCAACCAAAAACCAGTCACCACTTGACAATGGCCGAAAGCTGGTGAATTTTAAACCACTTGACGCTGCTTGAAGCACGAGAGACTTAACAAGAAGAAGCAGTGTTTACAACAAGTGTTCCACTGGTTTTATATATGAATATGCCACACGTCGACGAATAAATACGCCAGTGAATTCAGTGGAAACTCTAAAATAATTTTTGAGCTAAAAATTATTCTTGCAGCGGATTCGGTTATAAAACGTGCCAGATTAAATATTGATCTCGTAAGAGTGACTAAGTATCGTCAAACAAGTGCCAGTTACCATGTAAATTGTTACTAAATGATTAGTGCATAGCAGCGCTCCACTTTAGATAACAACTGTGACGTCTCCTTTTCAGCCACACTGTCGGTTTATTATTCCATTTCACTTCTCAACTAACGTTGTATGGTTTTACATAGGCCTAAATTTCGTTTCCTTCTTCCAACTTTGCTACTTTTTCACACGTGGTTCCAACATGACAGGTTGTCTTGCAGATATCCCCATCTGTTGACTCAGGGATCGAGACGTGGCTGCACGATCCGTTACAGCCATGTGAATAAGATACCTGTCATCTCGACTGCTAGTGATACGAGGCCGTTGGGATCCAGCACTGCGTTCCGTATTACCCTCCTGAACCCACCGATTCCATATTCTGCTAACAGTCATTGTATCTCGACCAACGCGAGCAGCAATGTCGCGATACGATAAACCGCGATCGCGATAGGCTACAATCCGACCTTTATCAAAGTCGGAAACGTGGTGGTACGCATTTCTCCTCCTTACACGAGGCATCACAACATCGTTTCACCAGGCAACGCCGGTCAACTGCTGTTTGTGTATGAGAAATCGGTTGAAAACTTTCCTTATATGAGCACGTTGTAGGTGTCGCCACCGGCGCTAACCTTGTGTGAATGCTCTGAAAAGCTAATCATTTGCATATCACAGCATCTTCTTCCTGTCGGTTAAATTTCGCGTCTGTAGCACGTCATCTACGTGGTGTAGCAATTTTAATGGGCAGTAGTGTATGTATAAAATTCATTGTAAGTCTCTTAGAGCCTCTTTCTCAAATACTGTGTGTATATAATCTGGCTATTTGCCCTTCGTATGCTACGCTCCTTTTCCATCCCCACCTCTTTGAGAAGAACGTGGTTATTAGCCCCACAATAATTCTTTCGAGACAGTAAGTGATAAATGATGTGTATCAGGTTGGGTAGAAATTGATCCTGTAGTTTAGGAGAGGATGTGGAAAATACCTACACACATCCACTTTTATGATATGTACGACAGTAGTCATTGCTGGGACCTACAGTCTTGACGGTATCCAATTCTGTCTTTGAATTTTTAGTTTTAAAAGGGGGTCTCTAGTGACACGATCTACCGTGGAGTGAAAATATGCTGCTTTATTTGCTAATGGATGACATGACGATTCATAAAAAACCTTCTGTGAAGTTTGGAAAGTAGGAGATGTGGTACTGGCGGAAGTAAAGCTGTGAGGGCGGGGCGTGAACCGTGCTTGGGTAGCCCAGATGGTAGAGCACTTACCCGCGAAAGGCAAAATTCCCGAGCTCGAGTCTCGGTCCGGCACACAGTTTTAATCTGCCAGCAAGTTTCATGTCAGCGCACACTCCACTGCAGAGTGAAAATCTCATTCTATGACGATTCATGTAGCCTATATCGTCGACAAGGCATTTACACAACAATTTTATGTGGCTGCAACTGACCAGGGGCAGGCGGTGAGTGCAGCGTGGACGGAACTTGGTCCCGAGTTACCGCAGACAGCAGCTTGTGCAACGTGGGCGACCGGCCGGCGCGGCCAACAGGTGTCCGAGATGGAGGGCAAGATGGCGGCCCCCTTATCTCGCAGGTTGGGCGCCTCGCGCCTGCAGGCTTTTCCTTTTTTTTATCTCTACATCGTAAATTTAGCACGCGAGGGAGATAAGTTGAAGCGAGCTCTTGCTGTTTCCACGGCTAGGCCTCTAGCCGTAGCGCCGTTTGGGTGCAGCACACAAAAGTCAGACGGCACACAGTCACGGTAATCAGGAAGCACACTGGGAAACCGCTATACTCGTCATTTGGAGTATAGTGTCTCAAATTCGAGGTCAGGCTTACGTATCCGAAGCGAGGCTTGCGAATGCTTCAGTCTTGCTCAGCTTCTCAGATGATCCCGTTGCTCATGTTGTTCAGTCACATTCTTAAGCCCAGCAGCCGGGCACCGGTAGTCAACCTGGCCCCTACCGCTCACTATTGGGCGTTCCAGATCCTGCGATGGGCGGAAGGTGATAGGGATTTTAAAATCGTTTTCATTGGGGTTCATATAATTCGAAGTAAAGTATTTGGTAAGTAATTACACAACTGGATATTAAAATTGCTACACCACGAAGATGACGTGCTACAGACGCGAAATTTAACCGACAGCAAGAAGATGCTGTGATATGCAAATGATTAGCTTTTCAGAGTATTTACACAAGGTGGGCGCCGGTGGCGACACCTACAACGTGCTGACATGAGGGAAGTTTCCAACCGATTTCTCACACACAAACAGCGGTTGACCGGCGTTACCTAGTAAAACGTTGTTGTGATGCCTCGTGTAAGGAGGAGAAATGCGTACCATCACGTTTCCTACTTTGATAAAGGTCTGATTGTAGCCTATCGCGATTGCGGTTTATCGTATCGTGACATTGCTGCTCGCATTGGTCGAGATCCAATGACTGTTAGCAGAATATGGAATCGGTGGGTTCAGGAGGGTAATACGGAACGCCGTGCTGGATCCCAACGGCCTCGTATCACTAGCAGTCGAGGTGACAGGCATCTTACCCGCATGGGTGTAACGGATCGTGGAGCTGCGTCTCGATCTCTGACTCAACAGATGGGGATGTTTGCAAGACAACCACCATCTGCACGAACAGGTCGACGACGTTTGCAGCAGCAGCATGGACCATGGTTGCGGTTACCCTTGACACCGCATCACAGACAGGAGCGCTCCGATGGTGTACTCAACGACGATACCTGGGTGCACGAATGGCAAAACGTCCTTTTTCAGATGAATCCAGGTTCTGTTTACAGCACCATGATGGTCGCATCCGTGTTTGGCGACATCGTGGTGTACGCACGTTGGAAGCGTGTATTCGTCATCGCCATACTGGCGTATCACCCGGCGTGATGGTATGGGGTGCCATTGGTTACACGTCTCGGTCACCTCTTGTTCGCATTGACGGCATTTTGAACAGTGGTCGTTATATTTCAGATGTGTTACCACCCGTGGCTCTACCCTTCATTCGATCCCTACGAAACCGTACATTTCAGCAGGATAATGCACGACCGCATGTTGCACGTCCTGTACGGGCGTTTCTGGATACAGAAAATGTTCGACTGCTGCGCTGGCCAGTACATTATCCAGATCTCTCACCAATTGAAAACGTCTGGTCAATGGTGGCCGAGCAACGGGCTCGTCACAATACGCCAGTCACTGCTCTTGATGAACTGTGGTATTGTGTTGAAGCTGCATGGGCAGCTGTACCTGTACACGGCTTCCAAGCCCTGTTTCACTCAATGCCCAGGCGTATCAAGGCCGCTATTACGGCCAGAGGTGGTTGTTCTGGGTACTTATTTCTCAGGATCTATGCACCCAAATTGGGTGAAAATGTAATCACATGCCACTTCTATTATAATATATTTGCCCAATGAATACCCGTTATCATTTGCATTTCTTCTTGGTGTAGCAATTTTAATGGCCAGTAGTGTAATTTGAAACTTTTATGAGAACTTTCCTCTCTCATCGCTCGCCACCTCCTGCCCCCCCCCCCCCTCCCACACGCACACAAAATAATTAAAGGAAAAACATTGCAGTGAAACTGCCGCATCCGGCATATCAAAAATGGTTCAAATGGCTCTGAGCACTATGGGACTTAACATCTATGGTCATCAGTCTCCTAGAAGTTAGAACTACTTAAACCTAACTAACCGAAGGACATCACACACATCCATGCCCGAGGCAGGATTCGAATCTGCGACCGTAGCGGTCGCGCGGCTCCGGACTGAGCGCCTAGAACCGCTAGATCACCGCGGCCGGCATCCGGCATATCATTAAATGTACTATTTCTGTACTCTATTTGCAACACATTCTGCAGACGCTATTCACATATACCACTGACTGTACATGCAAAAACATATCATTGTACAACAAATAGTTCAGGAGATATGAGCTACATGAAGACGAAATTGTAGGCCAAACTTTATTCGAGATACAGGTGAAATATATGTCATATACAGGGTAATTCAAAAAGAATACCACAACTTTAAAAATGTGTATTTAATGAAAGAAACATAATATAACCTTCTGTTATACATCATTACAAAGAGTGTTTAAATAGGTTTTTTTTTCACTCAAAAACAAGTTCAGAGATGTTCAATTATGGCCCCCTCCAGACACTCGAGCAATATCAACCCGATACTCCAACTCGTTCCACACTCTCTGTAGCATATCAGGTGTAACAGTTTGGATAGCTGCTGTTATTTCTCGTTTCAAATCATCAATGGTGGCTGGGAGAGGTGGCCGAAACACCATATCCTTAACATACCCCCATAAGAAAAAATCGCAGGGGGTAAGATCAGGGCTTCTTGGAGGCCAGTGATGAAGTGCTCTCTCATGATCTGCCTGGCGGCCGATCCATCGCCTCGGGTAAGATTTCATAACTAACCTTTTTCGTAGGACTCTCCATACAGTTGATTGTGGAATTTGCAGCTCTCTGCTAGCTCTGCGAGTCGATTTTCCTGGGCTGCGAACAAATGCTTGCTGGATGCGTGCTACATTTTCATCACTCGTTCTCGGCCGTCCAGAACTTTTCCCTTTGCACAAACACCCATTCTCTGTAAACTGTTTATACCAACGTTTAATACACCACCTATCAGGAGGTTTAACACCATACTTCGTTCGAAATGCACGCTGAAAAGCTGTCGTCGATTCACTTCTGCCGTACTCAATAACACAAAAAGCTTTCTGTTGAGCGGTCGCCATCTTAGCATCAACTGACGCTGACGCCTAGTCAACAGCGCCTCAAGCGAACAAATGTACAACTAAATGAAACTTTATAGCTCCCTTAATTCGCCGACAGATAGTGCTTAGCTCTGCCTTTTGTCGTTGCAGAGTTTTAAATTCCTAAAGTTGTGGTATTCTTTTTGAATCACCCTGTATGTTACATATTTCAGAAATATATGTGTCACGGGCAAAGGCACAGGTAAAAAGCTTCTCCTAAATCTATTGATCGATTTCAATCAATCCTGCTACATGTCCTTAGTATATGCAAAGAAATACTGTGGGCATAAGAACCAGAACCTCCTACTGCGGTGAGGATGAGAACGTGGAGAGAGTAGGGGGAGGATGAGATGGTAAGAGAAAGGGGGAAGATGGACACAGACTGGTGTGGGAGGAGATAGACAGTTGGAGGGGGGGGAGGAAGTGGACAGAAAAGGAAGAGGAGGAGATGGAAAGAGAGAGGGGACAGGAAATGGACAGCGATAGGAAACAGGAGGAGACGGACAGAAAGAGGAGCCAGAAGAATGGACAGTTAGAGGGGGAAGTAGGAGATAGCACCAGGGGCAGGATGAAATGGACACAGAAACGGTAGAAGAGGAAGTGAAGAGAGAGACAGGAGAAGAGGAGATGGACAGAGAAAGAAAAGAGAAAGAGATGGGCAGAGACAGAGACAGGAGGAGAGATGGACAAAGAGGGGGGTGAGGAGATGGGCAAGGAGGAAATGGACAGAGCGAGAGGGAGCAGGTGCACACAGAGAGGAGGAAGGACGAGAGGAACTAATGG
Organism: Schistocerca piceifrons; assembly: GCF_021461385.2. Lineage (NCBI taxonomy): Eukaryota > Metazoa > Arthropoda > Insecta > Orthoptera > Acrididae > Schistocerca > Schistocerca piceifrons. Next base: position 776,376,302 of record NC_060149.1, on the reverse strand, counting down.
ATCATTGGAATAAATACACATCCAGGTGCCCAGCCAGTATTAGACGAAAGATGCAGAATGGGAAACCAGGTAATCTATGTGAATTAAAGTGAAGAAATAATGTTAGCAAAAGTAGAAAGAAAGAATAAACAATGATCACGTTACCATGCCTGAGGAACGCTTCTCAAAAAAGTAATTACACATTTCGTAATACCATTCGTAAAATTAAATTTTGCACAGAAAATAAACAGAAAATGAACATAAAACACAGAATAGCCAAAGTAAAAGTACACCCAGTCAGGAAAACGTCAAACTAAATGCAGCAACTGTGATCTATCCTGTATCGGACAATCAGTTCGATAATTTAGCACAAGCTGCAAATAGTATCTAAACAAAAGCGAAAACATCTCGTCCATAAAATTGTTCTGGGTTGTACGCTACTTTATATGAAAATGTACCAACGTAACGGTGTAAAACGCCGTGATGACGGTCATTTCCATCAGTGACCCAAACGTTGGTAGCTATATTTTACATGACGCGGTCTATGGAAATTTAAACATGAATGCCACGTCGTACGGTATTAGCTATATAAAAGTAAACTACAGAAGGGGAAAGGTCCTACAAGGTAAATACCGCCTCGAGCTAGGAGAACACTTTGTACGTCTCGGGAATCGGCCGAATGTCAGTCACAATTATCTCACGTTGTAAGGAGTGTGTCAGAACTCTCCATTACATAAAACAATACAGTCAACTTAACACTATTCTTTGCATTGTGTAAGCATTCAGATATCGATAGTAACAATCTGAGGGCGAAACATGGGAGATCGATTCTCAGCATTGTTGTGAGACGAGGTCTGTCTGCGAGAGTGAAAGTAGTAGCGTCGTTCGAGAGCTCGGAGACAGAAGACGTGTCACACTGTCCTCACCTCTTACCACACTCAAGGCCTGATTTCATTTATATAGCCACTAGAGATTTAAATGACTTAACTACATTTCAAAATGGAATACAAGGTAAAATTCGCAAGCATAGCGCAAAAGCAATTGCAGGGTTAGGCTCCTGATTGTTAGTCCGAGTTTGCCGGCCGCGGTGGTCTAGCGGTTCTAGGCGCTCAGTCCGGAACCGCGCGACTGCTACGGTCGCAGGTTCGAATCCTGCCTCGGGCATGGATGTGTGTGATGTCCTTAGGTTAGTTAGGTTTAAGTAGTTCTAAGTTCTAGGGGACTGATGACCTCAGATGTTGAGTCCCATAGCGCTCAGAGCCATTTGAACCATATGAACCAGTCCGAGTTTTCAAAAATCACACTTCTAGGGGACTGATGACCTCAGATGTTGAGTCCCATAGTGCTCAGAGCCATTTGAACCATATGAACCAGTCCGAGTTTTCAGAAATCACACGTTTTGCTTGTCAGTTAAAGAAGCCTCCTTATCCTCCAAATAATAATTATTAGTCTCCACATCTAATTAATATATAAGTACTGTGGTTATTAAATGTTAATTAATTTTGAAATTGAAATAATTAGTTAATCTGGCACTCAGCCATTATTGACATATATGTTACGTACATTAAAACACTCTAGAGCATCGTTTTGTGTTATTAAAATGTTAACTGGCTCTGTTTCAGGACCTGCTTGTTTACCCTTTGTTCACAAGTCATTTACTTACGATGTTGCTATTGCAGACGGACAGTTGGTCAGTTCTGACCGCAAACCCGATAAGAACCGGAAGACAGGGGATATGGAAACAAACACCATTACCCTGGTGACTTTAAGGGAACTATTAAAAATATACGATACGACAACTAAGCATCATTTGGCTGGTCATACATTTACGTCCACCGGAAACTTTGTATCGAATTTGCAAGTCAGAATAACTTAGATGCAGATGGAACGACAGGCAGTCTTTTTACGACATTGCTACTACATAAAACCTACTCAGTTTACTGTATACTACGCACTATGTCTGCCTGACGTATCCTGGAATTCGTTTTTGTAGTGGTTCTCTGCATTCTATTACTGTAAAATCCCGATTTATATTTGGCCTTCGGGAAGTATTATCCAGTTGCGTAGCTAAAACGTTGATTGAGATAATATGAATATGAAAGTTATAAGTTCAAAAAAAATTGATTTTTTCTAAGTATATAGAGAGAAATTGACTGACTTACTTCGATAAGTATAAACTGCTTGATGGAATATGCAAAATATATGAGCTCAAGTTTAACAAAGAGATGTTTGGCGGGATGAAATTAGATATGAAATTCATGTTGGTTGCTGTGACATGACAAATGGAGTAGTACAGATTTGATAGAAATAGTTACAGTGATATGCTACCAATGTTTTGATACAATAGTTTAATTAAGTTTACAAAATGTTCAAATGTGTGTGAAATCTTATGGTACTTAACTGCTAAGGTCATCAGCCCTAAGCTTACACACTACTTAACCTAAGTTATCCTAAGGACAAACACAGACACCCATGCACGAGGGAGGACTCGAACCTCCGCCGGGACCAGCCGCACAGCCCATGACTGCAGCGCCTTACGTTTGCAGTCAAAGTACATATACACGTGTAACGATTGCTGTTAAATCTTCGTGCTTATGTCTGTTGTCATACTCTCCATGGTCAGAGTACCAAACGGAATATTCTAGCAAGGTAATACTAGGTCCCACACGATAATTCACACCAAAATCGCTTTGAGGAAGGTAAGGATTCTTTACTGGTCTGCCCAGTTCCTGATTTGTTACCTAATAAGCATGTACAGCACGTATAGTGTGGGATGGGAGGACTTTGTTACCAGCCTCCAGCCAGAAATCTTTACGAGCAGACACAGCACGTGTTTCAGGCATGGAAAAATAGTCCTCGAGATGACAATCAGTGGCTGTTAGCTTCCACTCCACAAAGAACAGAATCATATACTCTTGTCCATAGGAATAATGATGGCTGATGTTGATGATAGGGTTCAGTTTCTAATGTAATGAAAGTTTAAATATTTGATCCCCTTTACTTGACAAACATCTCCATATTGCTTCATAAATACCGAACTAGGCTTCAAAACGAGACAGTTTCCATTTCTTTGATTACATTGTCCAGTAACGTTAATGTTATCACTTGTTCGAAGCCTGAATAACCTGCTTTTGGAGCACGGACCGATGTGAGACATGAGGGACGAGAGTCAACGATATTCTGGAATGTACTGACAGGGATGTCGAGCCATACTGACCGCAGTTCCGTGGTTATATGTGCTAGGTTTCTCGGTTGAGAATCCACGCCGCAAACAGCCCGATTGAAGAGGTCCCACAGATTCTCGATATGGTTTAAATCTGAGGAGTGTGGTGGCCAGAGGCCTACGATAAACTCATCCTGGTGCTCTTCGAACGACGCTCATACACTGTGATCTGTGTGACACGTTGCATTGTCCTGCTGGTAGATGCCATAGTGCTTAGGGAAAACAAACCGCATGTAGGGGTTGACATGGTCCTCAAGGCCAGATACATACTTTTGTTGACTTATTGTGCCTTCCAGATTGACGACATTAGCCACGAAAACATTCCCCAGACCACAACGTTCCTTTCTCCGGTCTGGACACTTCCGCGATTGTGCAGGGTGTTTGCTTTCAGACGTTTCACTCCGTACACCACAATCGCAACCTGTCTGATGAAGCATTCATCTGGAAAGGCCTCCTGTCAACACTCAGTCAACGTCCTGTTGAGGTACTGCCGTTCAAACTCCAGCAGTCAGCATGGGTGCATGAGCCAGGCGCCTACAGCAGAGCCCATACAGGGCAACGTTCGCTGAACAGTCTTCGAGGAAACACTGCTCTTAGCTCTTTGGTTCATCTGTGTGGTCAGCTGCTAAACAGTTACACGCTTATTCGCCTGTACACATCTCCGCAGCCGTCGTTCGCCCATATCATCAATGTCCCATGGTGCACCACAGTTGCTTCGGCGCCGGTTTTGGATAGCGCCATTTTGCCACGCACAGTATACTTTAGCCACGAGGCACACTAATAATTTAAAAACTGAGAGATTTCAGAAAAACTTCCACCAATGGCTCGAAAGCCAATTATCATGTCCTTTGGGAAGTCAGATAAATACACTACTGGGCATTAAAATTGTTACACCAAGAAGAAATGTAGATGATAAACGGGTATTCATTGGACAAATATATTATACTAGAAGTGACATGTGATTACATTTTCACGCAATTTGGGTGCATAGATCCTGAGAAATCAGTACCCACAACAACCACTTCTGGTCGTAATAACGGCCTTGATACGCCTGGGCATTGTGTCAAACAGAGCGTATAGTGACGACCCAGTTGCTCGGCCACCATTGAAAAGACGTTTTCAATTGGTGAGAGATCTGGAGAATGTACTGGCCAGGGCAGCAGTCGAACATTTTCTGTATCCAGAAAGGCCCGTACAGGACCTGCAACATGCGGTCGTGCATTATCCTACTGAAATGTACGGTTTCGCAGGGATCGAATGAAGGGTAGAGCCATGGATCGTAACACATCTGAAACGTAACGTCCACTGTGCACAGTGCCGTCAATGCGAACAAGAGGTGACCGAGACGTGTAATCAATGCCACCCCATACCATCACGCCAGGTGATACGCCAGTATGGCGATGACGAATACACGCTTCCAATGTGCGTTCACAGCGATGTCGCCAAACATGGATGCGACCATCATGGTGCTGCAAACAGAACCTGGATTCATCCGAAAAAATGACGTTTTTCCATTCGTGTACCCAGGATCGTCGTTGAGTACACCATCGCAGGCGCTCCTGTCTGTGATGCAGCGTCAAGGGTAACCGCAACCATTGTCTCCGAGCTGATAATCCATGCTGCTGCAAACGTCGTCGAACTGTTCGTGCAGATGGTTGTTGTCTTGCAAACGTCCCCATCTGTTGACTCAGGGATCGATACGTGGCTGCACGATCCGTTACAGCCATGCGGATAAGATACCTGTTTTCTCGACTGCTAGTGATACGAGGCCGTTGGGATCCAGCACGGCGTTCCGTATTACCCTCCTGAACCCACCGATTCCATATTCTGCTAACAGTCGTTGGATCTCGACCAACGCGAGCAACAATGTCGCGATACGATAAACCGCAATCGCGATAGGCTACAATCTGACCTTTATCAAAGTCGGAAACGTGATGGTACGCATTTCTCCTCCCTACACGAGGCATCACAACAACGTCTCACCAGGCAACGCCGGTCAACTGCTGTTTGTGTATGAGAAATCGTTTGGAAACTTTCCTGATGTCAGCACGTTGTAGGTGTCGCCACCGGCGCCAACCTTGTGTGAATACTCTGAAAAGCTAATAATTTGCATATCACAGCATCTTCTTCCTGTCGGTTAAATTTCAAGTCTGTAGCACGACATCTTCGTGGTGTAGCAATTTTAATGGCCAGTAGTGTACATCTATACTCCACAAACCACCTTGTGATGTGACACGGAGGGCACATTGTGTACCATACTTCGCGGGAAGAACGTTTGCCCGTAATACTCCGTGTGGGCTCAAATGTCTTTAATTTTACCTTCATGTTCTATTCTCGACATATGCGTAGGGGAAGGAAAAAATATTTGATGACTCTTCTATGAATATACGCTCTCGAAACTTTAACGGTAAACCACACCGTGATGCAGAACGTGGTCTTGCAGCTTCTGCCACTGGAGGATCATCTCTGTGACACTTTCGTGCTTACTAAATGAACCTGTAACGAAACGAGCGGCTCTTCTCTGTTTCTTCTCAATTTTCTCTATCAGTCCCATCTGGTACGGATCCTATACTGACGAGCAGTATTGAATTATTAGTCGAACGACTGTTTCGTAAGTACTTGCTTCGTTGATGGACTACATTTCCTAAGGATTCTTCCAATGGATTTCATTCTAGCATCTGCCTTATTCACGATTAATTTTATGTGCTCGTTCCATTTTATATCCATCCATAAGCATACCCCCCAGAGATTTTCTGGAAGTAACTGCTTCCTGTGATTGTTCTGCAATTGTGTAATCATGCAGTATGGCCAAACTACTGCAGAATGTTTTGGTTGACACACTGAGTTGCTCAATAACGGACACATTTCTTGTTCTTTCGGTCCATTTTATGCGTAGCATACTGCACCTGCATCAAGTTCAAATGCGTCAATATGATACTTGTCTCTGGCGTTAAGGGTTCATGTTTCGCAACCATAAACGATCACGGAAAACACGAGTGCTCCAACAAGCCGGACCTTTGTGCTGTTCGTTATCGCTCTGGTCTGCCAGATCTTGGTGAATTTCTTCACAGCCACTCGCCTAGCGTGATCTGTCTTCTTATATCATTTTCACAGCTTCCCGTGTCGCAGATCGTTGACCCGAGATAGATGAAAGAATGCACGACTTCCAGTTCCTTTAACTGACCTGTGGGATGCACCTGTGCTCTTCGATCAGTTATCATGAGTTTTGACTTGCTGAGATTGATGTCTAACCTATGTGGTAGTCTAATGTTCTTAAGTTTTGTTAGTAGCTCAGCAAGTTCATCTTCCCTCCTGTCTTAGAGTGCGGTGTCATCAGTAAATACACTATGTGATCAAAAGTATCCGTACACCTGGCTGAAAATGACTTACAAGTTCGAGGTGCCCTCCACCGGTAATGCTGGAATTCAGTATAGTGTTGGCACACACTTAGCCTTGATGACGGCTTTCACTCCAGCAGGCATACGTTCAATCAGGTACTGGAACGTTTCTTGGGGAATGGCAGCCCATTCTTCACGGAATGCTGCACTGAGGAGGGGTATCGATGTCGGTCGGTGAGGCCTGACACGAAGTCGGCGTTCGAAAACACCCCAAAGGTCTTCTATAGAATTCAGGTCAGAACTCTGTGCAGGCCAGTCCATTACAGAGATGATACTGTCGTTTAACCACTCCGCCACAGGCCGTGCATTATGAACATGTGCTCGACCGTGTTGAAAGATGCAATCGCCATTCCCGAATTGCTCTTCAACAGTGGGAAGCAAGAAGGTGCTTAAAACGTCAATGTAGTCCTGTGATGTGATAGTTCCACGTAAAACAACAAGGGGTACAAGCCCCCTCCATGAAAAACCAGACAACACCATAACACTACCGCCTCTGAGTTTTATTGTTGGCACTACACACGCTGGCAAATGACGTTCACCGGGCATTCGCCATACCCACACCCTGCCATCGGATCGTCACATTGTATACCGTGATTCGTCAATCCACAAAACGTTTTTCCACTGTTCAATCGTCCAATGTTTACGCTCCTTACAACAAGCGAGGCGTCGTTTGGCATTTATCGGCGTAATGTGTGGCTTATGAGTACCCGCTCGACCATGAAATACAAGTTTTCTCACCTCCTTACTGTCATAATACTTGCAGTGGATCCTGACGCAGTAAGGAATTAGTGTGTGATGGTCTGTATAGATGTCTGCCTACTACACATTACGGCCCTCTTCAACTGTGGGCGGTCTCTGTCAGTCAACAGACGAGGTCAGCCAGTACGCGTTTGTGCTGTACGTGTCCGTTCACGTTTCCACTTCACTAGCACATCGGAAACAGTGGACCTTGGGACGTTTTGTAGTATGGAAATCTCGCGTACAGACGTATGACACAAGTGACACTCAATCACCTGACCACATTCGAAGTCCGTGAGTTCCGCGGAGCGTCCCATTCTGCACTCTCATGATGTCTAATGACTACTGAGGTCACTGATATGGAGTACCTGGCAGTAGGTGGCAGCAAAATGCACATAATATGAAAAACGTATTTTTGGGGGGTATTCGGATACTTTTGATCACATAGTGTAGGAGGTTGTTAATAGTTCTACAACCAATGGTCTTGCCGCAGTGGTAACAGTGATTCCCGTCATATCACCGAAGTTATAAGCGCTGTCCGGCTTTCCTAGCACTTACAAGGGAACCTCCCCATCGCACCCCCCTCAGATTTAGTTATAAATTGGCACAGTGGATAGGCCTTGAAAAGTTGAACACAGATCAATCGAGAAAACAGGAAGACGTTGTGTGGAACTATGAAAAAAAAAAATAAGAAAAATATACAAATTGAGTAGTCCATGTGCAAGATAGACAACATCAAGTACAATCTGAGCTCAGGAGCGCCGTGGTCCCGTGGTTAGCGTGAGCGGATCCTAGGTTCAAGTCTCCCCTCGGATGAAAATTTTACTTTCTTTATTTTCGCAACGTTATGATCTGTCCGTTCGTTCATTGACGTCTCTGTTCACTGTAATAAATTTAGTGTCTGTGTTTTGAGACCGCACCGCAAAACCGTGCGATTAGTAGACGAAAGGACGTGCCTCTCCAATGGGAACCGAAAACATTTGATCGCAAGGTCATAGGTCAACCGATTCCTCCACAGGAAAACACGTCTGATATATTCTATACGACACTGGTGACGGCATGTGCGTCACATGGTAGGAATATGTTGTCGACCCACCTAACTTGTACACTTGGCGAATGGGTAAAAAGATTCTTCTACCCTGCCCGATTTACGTTTTCTTGTTAATGTGATAATCACTCCCAAAAAAGTGATGAAAACACAAGAGTTTGTCACATAAACATCAATACATGAATGCAACAGTTTCACAGTCGCACAGTTTTCCTTGTGCTCTGTCAAAACATGTGTTTTTTTTTACGTTTTCGTACAACGTCCCCATACTACGGCGCAGTTACTTCGCATCGGACGGACGGATGGACGGACAGATAATAATTGTCTGAAAATAAAAAATTAAACTTTTCACTCGACGGAGGACTTGAACCAAGGACCTCTTGTTCCGCAACTGCTCACGCTAACCACGGGACCACAGCGCTCCTGAGTTTATAATATCCTACATGTTGCGTATGTTGCACATGGACTACTCAGTTTGTATACTTTGCTTATTTTTTTCATAGTTCCACACAACTTCTTCCTGTTTTCTCGATTGATCTGTGTTCAGTTTTTCAAGGCCTTTCCACTGTGCCAACTTATAACTAAATCTGAGGGGGGTGCGATGGGGAAGTTCCCTTGTTAGATGGGTTCTCTGCCGAGTGCTGTTGGCAAGCGGGGTGCACTCCGTCCTTGAGAACCAACCTGAGGAGCTAATTGACTGAGAAGTAGCGGCTCCGGTCACAAAAACTGACAACGGCTGGGAGAGCGGTGTGCTGACCACTTGCCCTCCATAACCGCATCTAGAGACGCTTTTGGGTGGAAGATGACACGGCGGCCGGTCGGTACCGTTGGGTCTTCATGGCCTGTTCGGGTGGCGTTTGGAGGATACGACCCGTACAATCTTTCTTGCAATGTGCAGGGATGATTCGCACTATGGTGTTGTTCTAATGACTTCTCTCAATTCTGTCTCCCACCCCTCCTCCCGCAGGAATCCGACTGTGGAACTTGAAGCTCCGGATGATTTAGAACTGAGGAAAGCTGTAGGGTTCCCAAGGGGTTGTTTGGTGCGGGAGCCCACGTATAACAAAATGCGCTGAAAGGTGTGCTCCGAAACACTTGTGCCTACACCACCCTAAACTACCGGGTGATCAAAAAGTCAGTATAAATTTGAAAACTTAATAAACCACGGTGTAATGTAGAATGAGAGGTAAAAATTGACACACATGCTTGGAATGACATGAGGTTTTATTAGAACAAAAAAAGTATTGCTAGATGCGTGAAAGATCTCTTGCGTGCGTCGTTTGTTGATGATCGTGTGCTCAGCCGCCACTTTCGTCATGCTTGGCCTCCCATGTCCCCAGACCTCAGTCCGTGCGATTATTGGCTTTGGGGTTACCTGAGCCGCAAGTGTATCGTGATCGACCGACATCTCTAGGGATCCTGAAAGACAACATCCGACGCCAATGCCTCATCATAACTCCGGACATGCTTTACAGTGCTGTTCACAACATTATTCCTCGACTACAGCTATTGTTGAGGAATGATGGTGGACATATGGAGTGTTTGCTGTAAAGAACATCATCTTTGCTTGGTCATGCTTTGTTATGCTAATTATTGCTATTCTGATCAGATGAAGTGCCATCTGTCAGACATATTTTGAACGTTTGTATTTTTTTGGTTCTAATAAAACCCCATGTCATGCCAAGCATGTGTGTCAATTTGTACCTCTCTGTCTACATTATTCCGTGATTTATTCAGTTTTCAAATTTATACTGACTTTTTGATCACCCAGTACATAAACATGTATCTTCGGACGATAACGATAATAGAGCACTCAAGATTAGTAAGAGATCTCCAAAGTGAATGCAGAACTGTAATAGGAATAACAGCGGCCAACAGGTACCCTGAAAATCTAAATGAGAAAATTAAGGCATATAGTAAACAGACCTCAGAATGAAATATAGAGAATACACCAACATTATGCATATATGATCTTGGAAATCTCCCTCAGAAAACAGAATACTTCGTAGAATCTTAAAGGAACAATGTCGTGATGTCTACACACAACAAAATACAGCGTGTACTGAGATGCAACACAGATTCAAATAGAGACAAGTACATGTATTCTCGAACTACCAAATTCGATGCTGTGCCCGTAAAGCTTAGTATTTATCCAAAACAAGTAGAAATTTCCGCACGAGACTTATTACCCTGTTTACCTTTGTTGCCATGAAAATACCGTGACGTCAATGAAAAAACCTTGAGAGGTGGCATGAGCCCCCTCTCATATTTCTATCTTACGATTTTCGTCTCTAATTGCATGTGGTGAAAAGTTGCTATTCCTTCACACGCGGACTTCCCACGCAGCGTCTCTCGTCACCCAGGTGGTCCGGTGACAGGCGGGCTCTGCTGATCTCGAGAGGGTTAAGCCGACGGGTGTGAGGCAGTCGAGTGAATGCTTTCCAGACGCCGACATTGTCAAAAGACACGCCCGGAGGGGCCTGAAGTAGCGGCTGGGCCACAGGTTCCGATACTTCGCAGAAACTTAGCGAAAACACTTTCTGGCGGGCTACCAGCGAGGCGTGGGAATGACTTGTGTACCCAGGCAGTTGTGGCGGGAAAATTCCCGCGCTTTCTGCAAAATAGTAACTGTGATTGGCTTGCTCAGGGCATAGCTCTGTGACGTAGCAAAATCAGCACAGAAATTGGCGCCAAGAATCTCCATTGGTGGAATGGTAGTGCTCCGGCAATGGAGTGGAATTTTCCGCCGGTTTTTGAGTTGCTGATTGGAACGTTTAACCACGGCCACTGTCGTGGGGGCGGGAATGTTCTGTGTTCGGCCTGTACGGGTGCTCAGGGGTAGTCGGCTCTCGCCTTTCGGTCGAGGACGTCGACGCAACCAGCCATCGCCTCCGGTACGCCAGATCGTGTTCTGGCAGTTAAGAAGACAGTTTGGTAATGTATGTCCACAGCACCGGCAGATAGGGATTTTCCTAGGTGATAATCAGAGCTCAGCAGAGCGCGCCTGTTCGTCTTTTTCTAACTTTGTTCTGTCTTGAGTAGCAGCAATTAATGTTGGGTTAGCTGTGTGTATCTCTTAAGATTTGAGTGGCAAGGAATTGGCTCCACATACCACTTCGTCATAAACCTCACAATCTAGTTTAGGGAGAACTTCGCCTTCACAGCGTTTGTTTGAGTATCCAATTTGAGCCAATTTGATGTATTATAAATGTTTCATGTGTTTTTGTTTATTATTTTGTGTTTAGTCTTAATAAATCATATTGTTATTTTGGACAGAACTTTCATTCTGTTAATCGGTAGAGCAACCCATCATTTCTCACTACGTTAATGAAACCTTCCTTTATTTAACTTATTTATCAAATTAAATTATTGCAGGTGCCAAACTCTTTTCTACTCCACTTGCAGGGTTGATTACAGTCAGTTCGCGTATATTTTTTAATCCATGTGCAACAGCAAAAGTCGGAGTTAGAATAGGGGGGCTTAGAGCATCATTTACATATGTAGATTCTAGAAGAATTTAGTGTTAAATACACTGCTTGCCCCGGCACCTCGCAACCTGTGACATGCAATCGCCATAAACAAGACACAGAGTAATGCATCCATACTCGGACGAAACACATACACTTTTATCAAAGCGTGTTCAGTCTGTCCTGTCAGTGTACCATACAGTATGTGACAAAGGCAGTTCCCGTACAGGTATTGTCGAGAAATGTTAACTACCACAATCATGACAGAATGTATAAGGAGGCACCATCGACTGTCATACATGCTCAAGAATCCTAGAGGCTTGGCGTACTTCTACCGCAGCAGTGAGCGTCCTAGTAACCAGGTCTGAGTGATTGTTGACTGGAGTCAACAGCAGGTAATGGGAATAAATGGAACAAATTTGTTTTCAAACAACGCACACAAGCATATACCCTCGGTACCTGTACTGTTGTGCAGATATTTTCAGTGCAGTACAGATGCAAAGATAAATGAGAGTAAGAAATCAGAGAAAATGAAATTACTCCGTAACAGACAACCAGAGACCATGGGTACCTTGTACCAAAACACTCAGGAAATAACCTTGCACATTCTCCGAAAGTTTATCGGTGGACTTCGAGTTCACGTTGTAGAGCTCCTTTGCGAAAACTTCCCGTTGCAAACTTCGACAAGCCTCATATTGTTACATTTCTCTTTGGTACGACTGGTCTTAGGAGTGAGTAAAGACCATAAAACATCCCTTAACTCCAACGTTTGACTGGGCAGCATTATGCGCAAACTCTTGAAGCTTTTCAAATAAAACAAACTTTATTGACTTCCTTCGTCTTTATTCCTCATATCTACATATTAATTTCTCAAGATAGTCACCCTGTCGACTAACACATTTCTCCCAATGAGAGACCAGTTTGTTGTAAAAATGGTTCAAACGGCTCTGAACACTATGGGACTTAACATCTGAGGTCATCAATCCCCTAGAACTTAGAACTGCTTAAACACAACTAACCTAAGGACATCACACACATCCATGCCCGAGGCAGGGTTCGAACCAGCGACCGTAGCGGTAGCGCGGTTCCAGACTGAAGCACATAGAACCGCTCGGCCACACCGGCCGGCAGTTTGTTGAGACCTTCACTCTAGAATGTTTGACTTTCTTTGACGGAGCCAAAACCTCTCCTCTGCTTACACCGCTTCATCACTATCAAAATGAAGTTCTCGAAGGTTTTTTTTTTAATTTGGTAAACAGATGAAAATGGGATGGGACCAAGTCGAGACTGCATGAAGGATGATCGACCACAGTAAACGCAAGGCGTCGGATGGTTGCAGATGTCGCATTGCTCATGTGTGTTCTGGCACTGAAAAAGAGGTTACACCATGTGTGTATGAACTCTTCGAATTCGTGATTTCGGTTTTCTGAGCGGAGTCTATGGAGGTACTTGTAGGCATGATTTCTAAATGCACCACACCTTGTACGTCTCAGAACTCTGTGATTTTTACTTCGCCTACTGATGACATGGTCTTGAACTTTTTTAGCGTTGATGACGTTTTGTGTCGAAACTCCAGCAATGCTCTCTTGTTTTCAGGATGAAAAGTTTTGAGTGCTATTGACAAGAGATTACAAATTTATTCCGTATTTCTGGATTTCGACACTGTACCACACAAGCGGCTTGTAGTGAAATTGCGTGCTTATGGAATTCCGTCTCAGTTATGTCACTGGATAAGTGATTTCCTGACAGAGGGGCCACAGTTCGTAGTAACTGACGGAAAGTCATCGAGTAAAACAGAAGTGATTTCTGGCGTTCCCCAAGGTAACGTTATAGGTTCTTTGCTGTTCCTTATGTATATAAACGATTTCGGAGATAATCTGAGCAGCCGTCTTAGGTTGTTTACAGACGCCACTGTCCTTTATCGACTAGTCATCAGAAGATCAAAACAAATTGCAAAACGATTTAGAAAAGATATCTGTATGGTGCAAAAATTGCAAATTAACTCTAAATAACTAAAAGTGTGAGATCACCCACATGAGTGCTAAAAGGAACCCGTTAAACTTCGGTTACACGATAAATCAGTCAAATCTAAAGGTCGTTCAAAAATGGCTCTGAGCACTATGGGACTTAACATCCTAGGTCATCAGTCCCCTAGAACTTAGAACTACTTAAACCTAACTAATCTAAGGACGTCACACACATCCATGCCCGTGGCAGGATTCGAACCTGCGACCGTAGCAGTCCCGCGGTTCCGGACTGCAGCGCCTAGAACCGCACGGCCACCGCTGCCGGCTCTAAAGGTCGTAAATTCAACTAAATCTCTAGGAATTACAATTACGAACAACTTAAATTGGAAGGAACACATAGAAAATGTTGTGGGGAAGGCTAACCAAAGACTGTGTTTTATTGCCAGGACACTTAGAAAATGTAACAGATCTACTAAGGAGACTGCCTACACTACGCTTGTCCGTCCTCTTTTAGAATACTGCTGCGCGGTGTGGGATCCTTATCAGATAGGACTGACGGAGTACATCGCAAAAGTTCAAAGAAGAGCAGCACGTTCTGTTTTATCGCGAAATAGGGGAGAGAGTATCACTGAAATGACAAGATTTGGAATGTACATAATTAAAACAAAGGCGTTTTTCGTTGCGGCGGAATCTTCTCACGAGATTTCAATAACTAACTTTCTACTCGGAATCCGAAAATATTTTGTTGACTCCGACCTGCATAGGGAGAAACGATCACCATAATAAAGTAAGGGAAATCAGAGCCCGTACGAGAAGACATAGGTGTTCGTTTTTTCCGTGCGCTATACGAAATTGGAATAATAGAGAATTGTGAAGGTGGTTTGATGAACCCTTTGCTAGGCACTTAAATGTGATTTGCAGAGTATCCATGCAGATGTAGGTGAAAATGGGGAACCCAGCTTTCGTAGCCTGTCAGTGTTTTCTAGGTAACACTGAGCCCAGCTTTCATTCTTCTATGAACTTCAATTGGAGGGACGTTTCTGCGGTCAGAAACTCAATTACAGCCCGCTGTACGTCACGCGTGACATTCGTTACATTCCACCATCTTATACGCTACAGTTCGGATCACTCTAGTGGCAGTGGTTCGCAACTTGCGTCAGCGAAGTGGAGTAGTCGACCGTGTAATATACAGTACATTAAATGCAATACCTCAGACGATATTGTGAACACAATAAAAAATACGGAAGCATTACATTTCAGTATACCCTCGCAGTGTGAATGTGACTTTCTCTAGTCCGTAAGTTATCCAGATTGTCATATGACGAAATATGGTTTAACAACGAACTTTCCATGGTACATTTTGGCAATTTTTACATACGCCAAGCCTTTATCAGAGGTAATGTAGCAAGGGACAGAAAAAACCTATTATCTACCTGCGATATTAAGGCTAATCTTCGGATTTGTAATTTGAACTCCAGTGCTCAACTGGTATACAAGGCGTTATGAAACTATTAGAGCAAATTAATACAGGAGGTAGAGAACTTTCTTTCTTTCTTTCTTTCTTTCTAGGGCCTTTGTTCCGCTCCAACGCGGGGTCGGCTTTGTTATGACGGATTTGGCAGTGTTAATAGCAGAGGGCGGCCGGATGCCCTTCCTGCCGCCACCCCGAATCCCCCGGGACGGAAGTAGTGTACCCCAACTGTCTGCGGCTAGTGTAAGTCATGAAATAGTGCGAACGTTTTTTTCAAATGTCTGTAAGTCGTGTAAGTGAGGCGGAACTTGGGGACCAGCCCGGTTTTCACCTAGCTGGATGTGGAAAACCGCCTAAAAACCACATCCAGGCTGGCCGGTATACTTGCGCTGGCGGATTCGATCCGGGGCCGGTGCGCCTACCCGGGTCCAGGAAGCAGCGCATTAGCGCTCTCGGCTACCCTGGCGGGTACAGAAGGTAGAGAACATCAAAACAAATATATTTCGACCAGCAATATATGATCTCTGAAGTCAGCTTGTAACTTTAGGGATCATTTGGTTAGTGGTGTTGATATAACCTACTGTGTGGGTGTCGCTGAGTAGGAACGTGTATTGAACGTCCAAATATCCACAATTCGCATGTTTGAGCATATTTGAATCCGCGAGGTACTCGATATATTGCCGGCCAGAGTGGCCGAGCGGTTCTAGGCGCTACAGTCTGGAGCCGCGCGACCGCTACGGTCGCAGGTTCGAATCCTGCCTCGGGCATGGATGTGTGTGGTGTCCTTAGGTTACTTATGTTTAAGTAGTTCTAAGTTCTAGGGGACTGATGACCTCAGATGTTAAGTCCCATAGTGCTCAGAGCCATTTGAACATTTTGAACTCGATATCGTGCTCATCAACAGCGATTCTGTGTTATTGTGTGACCAGCATTCACGGGGATAGGTTGACTGGACCATACATACTTCCATTCCGCCTCATCGGGCAGAGATATCTCATCTTCGTTGAATATGTGTTGACAGAACCACTGCAGAATGTACCTCTGAATGTTAGACACGATGGGACGCCATCCCCTTTCAGCATTGTTGTGAAGAATCATCTGAGAGCCACCTTTGGGAATGTATGGATCGACCGAGGTGGGCCTGTGTCCTGGCCACGCAAATCACCTGACCTCACGTGTTTGGATTTCTTCCTCAGGGGCCATATGAAGCAGCTGGTGTATGAAATCGTTGTGCAAACAGAAGAAGACCTAGAACTGCCGTCGCTGTCACTACCACTGTGGACATGCCAGGAATCTTCGAACGGACACGACTATCAATGACCCGACGATGTACTGCGTGCGTACAGGCCAATGGTCGCGCATTCGAGCAGTTCCTGCGAATGCTACTGGTGTAATTTGTATGTTAAACTACCTTCTGTGTAAATCGTTTCCAGCGTCACATACTGCCGTCGGGGACTATATATACCATAATTAAATTTGTTGTTCCGATCTTCTTTGCCTCCTGTGTTATACTGAGGTGACAAAAGTCATGGGATACCTGCTAATATCGTGTCGGAACTTCTTACGCCAGGAGTAGTGCAGCAACTCGACGTGGCATGGACTCAACAGGTCGCTGCAAGTCACCTGCAGAAATATTGAGCCATGCTGTCACTTTAACCGTCCTTAATTGTGACAAGATTACAGGTGCAGGATTTTATGCAGGAATCGACCTCTCGATTACGTCCCATAAATTTTCGATGGGATTCATGGCCGGCTATCTGTGTGGACAAATCATTCGCTCGAGTTGTCCTGAATGTTCTTCAGATCAATCGCTAACAGTTGTGACCCAGTGACATGACGCATTCTGATCCATAAAAATTCCACGGTCGTTTGGGAACATGAAGTCCATGAACGGCTGCAAATGGCCAATGATCGGTTGAGCTGGACTAGAGAAACCAGTCCATTGTATACAGGGTGAGTCACCTAACGTTACCGCTGGATATATTTCGTAAACCATATCAAATACTGACGAATCGATTCCACAGACCGAACGTGAGGAGAGGGGCTAGTGTAATTGGTTAATACAAACCATTAAAAAATGCACGGAAGTATGTTTTTTAACACAAACCTACGTTTTTTTAAATGGAACCCCGTTAGTTTTGTTAGCATATCTGAACATATAGACAAATATGTAACCAGTGCCGTTTGTTGCATTGTAAAATGTTAATTATATCCGGAGATATTGTAACCTAAAGTTGACGCTTGAGTACCACTCCTCCGCTGTTCTATCGTGTGTATCGGAGAGCACCGAATTACGTAGGGATCCAAAGGGAACGGTGATGGACCTTAGGTACAGAAGAGACTGGAACAGCACATTACGTCCACATGCTGCCACCTTTTTATTGGTATTTTTCACTGACGCACATGTACATTACCAGATGTACTGCGGCGTGTACGACATTCATTACGCCAGATATTGCAATTGTGTGTAGCAAATGATGGCCACCACATTGAACATCTATTGGCCTGACATGTCGGGACACACTCTATTCCACTCCGTAATTGGAAACGGAAACCACGTGTGTAAGTGTACCTCACCCCTCATGGTAATGTACATGTGCGTCAGTGAAAAAGACCAACAAAAAGGTGTTAGCATGTGGACGTAATGTGCTGTTCCAGTCTCTCCTGTACCTAAGGTCCATCACCGTTCCCTTTGGATCCCTACGTAATTCGGTGCTCTCCGATACACACGATCGAACAGCAGAGGAGTGGTACTCAAGCGTCAACTTTAGGTTACAATATCTCCGGATGTAATTAACATTTTACAATGCAACAAACGGCACTGATTACATATTTCTCTATATGTTCAGATGTGCTAACAAAACTAACGGGGTTCCATTTAAAAAAACGTAGGTTTGTGTTAAAAAACATACTTCCGTGCATTTTTTAATGGTTTGTATTAACCAATTACACTAGCCCCTCTCCTCACGTTCGGTCTGTGGAATCGGTTCGTCAGTATTTGATGTGGTTTACGAAATATATCCAGCGGTAACGTTAGGTGACTCACCCTGTATAAACACTCCCCACACCGTTCTGACACTGGACTCGCATTCGGGAGGACGACGGTTCAATCCCGTCTCCAGCCATCCTGATTTAGGTTTTCCGTGATTTCCCTAAATCGTTTCAGGCAAATGCTGGGATGGTTCCTTTGACAGGGCACGGCCGATTTCCTTCCCAATCCTTCCCTAACCCGAGCTTGCGCTCCGTCTCTAATGACCTCGTTGTCGACGGGACGTTAAACACTAACCACCACCACCACCACCACCACACCGTTCTGGACCATCACCAGCTTGCACAATGCTTTATTGACAACCAGAGCCCATCGCTTCGTAGGGTCTGCGCCACACTCTAACCGTACCATCAACTGAAATTGGGGCTCATCTGACCAGGCCACGGTTTTCCAGTCGTCTACGGTCCAGCCGGTACGGTCACGAGTCCTGGAGAGGCGCTGCAGGTGACGACGTGCTGTTAGTAAAGGCAATCAGGTCGATCATCTGCTGCCAAAGCCAATTAACGTCAGATTTCACCGCAATGTCCTAACCGATACGTTCGCTGTGCGTCCCACATCGATTTGTGCGGTTATTTCATGCAGTGTTGCTTGTCTGTTAACACTGACAACTCCACGCAAACGCCGCTGATCTCGGTCGTTAAGTGAAGGCCGTCGGCCACTGCGTTGCCCGTGATGAGAGGTAATTCCAAAAATGTGGTATTCTCGGCTCAGGCTTGATACCGTGGATCTCGGAATAATGAATTCGCTAACGATTTCCGAAATGGAATGGGTTTGGGGTTTGTTTGGGGAAGGAGACCAAACAGTGAGGTCATCGGTCTCATCGGATTACGGAAGGATGGGGAAGGAAGTCGGCCGTGCCCTTTCAAAGGAACCATCCCGACATTTGCCTGGAGCGATTTAGGGAAATCACGGAAAACCTAAATCAGGATGGCCGGACGAGGGATTTAACCGTCGTCCTTCCGGATGCGAGTCCAGTGTGCTAAACACTGCGCGAAATGGAATGTCCCATGCGTCTATCTCTACCATTCCTCGTTCAAAGTCTTGTAATTCCCGTCGTGCGACCCTAACCACGTCGGAAATCTTTTCGTACTAATCACTAGAGTACAAGCAAAAAGCACGCCAGCGCATTGCCCTTTTATGCCTTATGTAGGCTATTGTATTGTATTGTATTGTATTGTATGGAGCTGGGGACCTAGAACCGACGGAGATGCTTCGTCCCCGCCGTAGCCTGCAGTGGTACAGAACCCCACAACAGGCTACAGCAGTCCACTCACCCCACCGCCGCCCCACATCGAACCCACGGTTATTGTACGGTTTCGGCCCCCAGTAGTTCCCTCCCGGGAATGTCTCACACCAGACGAATGTAGCCCCAGTGTTTGTGTGGTAGAGTAATTACGGTGTACGCGTGTGTAAGCTATACTACCGCCACCTGTATATGTGCATATCGCCATCCCATCTCTGTGTAACTTGAACGAATAGTTTCGGATCACCCTGTACGTATCGTGCTTGCCGTTCTCCGAACTTAAAGCAGAACTCCCGAAGAAAGTGATAAAAAAGGTCATTAAATCGAATGAGTTTATATTAAGCTGCCGAGATTCTCGCAACGGTGTTATTGGAGACCACGTTCCTGCTTCCACAACGCGCAATATTTCAATTGGACCGCGGGCTACTCACGTGATCGAGTCAGTGTCCGCTTCGGCCGGGGTTACAGATCGTGTCATAAGTCGTTGTCAGCCGCATCACGCGAGAAGAAAGAACACGAGCGCTCTCGTGTTTCGAATTTCGTGAAGCAGTGCAGCGGATTGGAGGAATGTGTCCCCATATTTGGCAGGCGGTGTCCGGCAGGAAAGGGAAGGAGCGAGTAGCGAGCGGCGCGGAGCGGCGGCTGCGGCAGGGTGTGGTGTCCGGCCTTGACCGCTGCAGGCCGTTGACTTGTTGACCCGCGCCAAGCCGGCGGGCCGCGGTGACTCACGCAGCTGCGCTCGCCTCGGCTGTCGCCCGCCGCGACGCCCACCGCGCGCTGCCCGCTGCCCGCAGCCCGCCGCCCGCTCAATGGGCGCCGTTTCCGCGTCGCGGATCGCACAACGCGCCCGCCTTTGCGTCGTCTGGCACACTTCTGCTACCTCTTCCGTGTCCAATCTAGCCCCTAGAAACGACACATTTCTGGAGATTATTTCCTTCGCCACAGGACAATGAAGCCCCCTGCATACGAGGACAGTAGTGGCGATAATTAGTACTAGCCGCTAGAAATTATCCATCCATCGTTCTCGTGTGTAGGTGTACTTCCGCTTCATCGTCCAGTCGGCTACTGGTGGCCAGCGAACTCGAGTAGGTTTAGTGGACGTCAAAGGGCCAGTAACACAGTCACGTGATCCAGTGGCAGTCAAAACTGGATGTGTCTTACAAGGTACTGGCAGCAAACATAGCGCTAGTCTCTACTGAGGGTGGAACAACTGTTGTGCGTATTATACTTTCGTTGCGAAATGTCTCCATTACCTGAAGAAGCGCAGTCAGAACCAAATGCTAGTGTAAGATGTACTGCGGACAATATAGTTACATTTTTACAGTCTCACGTAAACTACTACTTCTTCTTCTTCTTTTGCTGGTGCCTTGTCCCGCAGTTTCGCAGGGTCAGCACGGTTAGTAACAGATTTGGCAAGGTTAGTTATAAGGGGTGGCCGGATGCCCTTCCTGCCGCCACCCCATACCCCCCCCCTCCCCCCACCCGGAACAGAATTAGTGCACCCCAGCTGTCAGCGTCTTGTGTAATCCATGGAGGAGTGCGAACGTGTTCAGATGTCTGCGAGTCATGTAACTGAGGTGGAATGTGGGGACCAGCCCGGTATTCACCTAGCGAGATGTGGAAAACCGCCTAAAAACCACACCCAGGCTGGCCGACACACCGGCCGAGGTCGGTAATCCGCCGGGCGGATTCGATCTGGGGCCGGCGCGCCTACGCGAGTCCAGGAAGCAGCGCATTAGCGCTCTCGGCTAACCTGCCAGGTACAGTCTCACGTAAACTATGAACTATTATTATGCAACATACGTCATTGTGATGAACACAACACGAAGGAATGAAATTAATTTATGTCAATGAAGCAAGGTGAAAATTTTTATTACCGGATCGTAATTTGAGTCAGACCTCTTGCTCACTTTTTTTAATTCCTTCCCGGCGCCGAAAGGGAGGGGGGGGGGGGGGGGGGGTGGGGGCAAAGTGGCCAGGGGCCGCAGCCCGAGGCCTGACCCACACTCCAGGAACCGGAGATAACATAGAGAACGTGGAATAGCGGTACAACGAACATAGTTTATTTATTTATTAATTTTTTAGCATTAATGCCACCTAGTTTCTCCGAGAAGAACGTTCCGGCGACGAGAGAATATATCGGTTCTAAATGTGGAAGAGGCGGGGATCAACTCCTCATAACAGGAACACCCCACCTCTCTACATCTACATCTATGTGATTACTCTGCTATTCACAATAAAGTGCCTGGCAGAGGGCTCCATGAACCACCTCCATGCTGTCTCTCTACCGTTCCACTCTCGAACGGCACGAGGGAAAAAACGAGCACTTAAATTTTCCTGTGATGAACCTCATTCCTCTTATTTTATCGTGATGATCATTTCTCCCTATGTAGGTGGGTGCCAACAGAATGTTTTCGCAATCGGAGGCGAAAACTTCTGATTGAAATTTCATGAGAAGATCCCGTCGCAACGAAAAACGCCTTTGTTTTAATGATTGCCACTCCAATTAACGTATCATGTCTGTGACACTATCTCCCCTATTTCGCAATAATACAAAACGGACTGCCCTTCTTTGTACTATTTCGATGTCATCCGTCAGTCCCACCTGATGCGGATCCCACACCGCTCTGCAGTACTCCAGAATAAGGCGGATAAGCCTAGTGTAAGCAGTCTCTTTAGTAGACCTGTTGCACCTTCTAAGTGTTCTGCCAATGAATCGCAGTCTTTGGTTTGCTTTACCCACAATATTATCTATGAGATGGTTCAAATTTAGGTTATTTGTAATTGTAATCCCTGGGGTGGATTAAGGAAGACACTGCAAAGGAAACTGGAGAAAAACTGTATTTTAGACTGCGGACAACTGTACAATGGCGTTCATTAACGGACTGCCAAAAATGAAGGGTACTTTTCTCGCTATCAGCAAACAAGTAGTGAGCTGCTTGTTCACTAATCTACTTGACGGAAGTCGTCTTCACTTCCGGGAAGTATCCAGCGCCCGGAAAGAAAAGCAGTTGTGTAGGTATCTACTGAGGAGTCGTATGGGTAATTAGGGACAATTTCTGTCACACCAAGAACCAGATGTCTCTTGCCGATCTGCACACCACACGGTGCTCATGTGTGTCCAAGACATCACAGGCGACACACAACGGCGTGTGTGCGAGGTGAATCCTGTGGAGGCGTGCCCCATTGCCAGTAAGGTACCATGCTGGCTGGAGGCCCGGACAAGCGCAGAGGGTGGGATTGCTCGTCATTGGGAGCTCCAGCGTTAGGCCGGTGATGGAGCCCCTTAGAGATATGGCAGCTAAGGACGGGAAGAAAGCCAATTTGCACTCCGTGTGCATACCGGGGTGAGTCATCCAAGATGTGGAAAGGGTCCTTCCGCATGCCATGGGTGCAGCCAACTGCAGGTGGTGGCTCATGTCGGCACTAATGACGTGTGTCGCTATGGATCGGAAGAGATTCTCTCTGGTTTCCGGCGGCTATCTGATTTGGTGAAGACTGCCAGTCTTGCTAGCGAGATGAAGGCGGAGCTCAACATCTGCAGCATCGCCGACAGGACCGATTACGGACCTTTGGTACAGAAACGAGTGGAGGGTCTGAATCTGAGGCTCAAACGGTTCTGCGACCGTGTAGGCTGCAGTTTCCTCGACTTGCGCCATAGGGTGGTGGGTTTCGGGTACTGCTAAATAGGTCAGGTGTCCTCTACACGCACGAGACGGCTACACAGGTAGCAGAGGCTGTATGGCGTGAACTGGGCGGTTTTTTAGGTTAGAGGTTCTCGGGAAAACACAAGAGGGGCTTCAGTCACAACAGGTACAGAGCAAAGAAACAACGAGAATCGACCAAGCAACAGTCGGTATTGTAGTTGTAAATTGTCGTAGCTGTGTTGGAAAAGTGCCAAAGCTTGAACTGCTGATAGAAAGCACTTCAGCTGAAATCATTATAGGAACAAATGGTTCAAATGGCTCTGAGCACTGTGGCACTTAACTTCTGAGGTCATCTGTCCCCTAGACATAGAACTACTTCAACCTAACTAACCTAAGGACATCACACACACCCATGCCCGAGCCAGGATTCGAACCTGCGACCGTAGCGGTCGCGCGGTTCCAGACTGTAGCGCCTACAACCGCTCGGCCACCACGGCCGGCATTTTATAGGAACAGAAAGCTGGCTAAAGCCGGAGATAAATTCTGCCGAAATTTTTACAGAGGCGCAAACCATGTTCAGAAAGAACTGATTAAATAAAGTAGGTGGTGGTGTGTTTGTGTCTGTTGGTAGCAGTTTATCTTGTAGTTAAGTTGAAATAGATAGTTCCTGCGAATTACTATGGGTAGAGGTCATACGCAACAGCCGTACCAAAATAATAGTTGGCTCCTTCTACCGAACCCCCGACTCAGGTGATATAATAGCTGAACGGTTCAAAGAAAACTTGAATCTTATTACAAATAAGTACCCTACTCATACAGTTATAATTAGTGGAGACTTCAATCTACCCTCGTTTTGTTGGCGAAAATAGATGTTAAAAGCCGGTAGTAGACAGAAAACATCTTCCTAATTGTACTAAATGCTTTCTCTGAGAATTTGTTTGAACAGATAGTTCATGAATCCACACGAATTGTTGCGAAAACACACTTTACCTCTTAGCAACAAAAAATCCTGATCTAATAGAGAGCGTCACGAGGCTCAAAACCAAATCAACCAAAACCACTAAAAATAAACGCAAAATATATCAATTTAAAATAGATAAATATTCGCTTGATGCCTTCCTAAGAGAGAGTCTCCATTCCTTCCAAGCTAATTATGTAAGTGTAGACCAGATATGGCTCAAATTCAAAGATACAGTATCGACAGCAATAGATAGATTCATACCGCATAAGTCAATAAGAGACGGTACTGATCCACTATGGTACACAAAACACGTCAGAACACTGTTGCAGAAGCAACGAAAAAGCATGCCAAATTCAGAAGAACGCAAAATCCCAAAGACTGGCTAAGTTTCACGGAAACTCGAAATTTAGTGCAGACGTCAATGCGAGATGCTTTAAATAGTTTCCACAATGAAACGTTGTCTCAAAATATGGCAGAGAACCCAAAGAGATTCTGGTCGTATGTAAAGTACACCAGTGGCAAAAAACAGTCAATATCGTCACTGCGCGATAGCGATGGAAATGTTACCGACGATGGTGCCACTAAAGCGGAGTTACTAAATACAGTTTTGCGTAATTCCTTCACGAAAGAAGACGAAGTAAATATGCCAGAAATCGAAACCAGAACAGCTGTTAGTATGGGTGACATAAAAGTAGGTATCTTGGGTGTTGCGAAACAACTCAAATCACTTAAGAAGGGCAAGTCTTCCGGTCCAAATTGTATACCAATCAGGATCCTTTCAGAGTATGCTGACACAATAGCGCCTTTCTTAGTGATCATATACAACCGGTCACTTGACGAAAGGTATGTTCCTAAAGACTGGAAAGTAGCACAGATCACACCAATATTCAAGAAAGGAAATAGGAGTAACCAATTGAATTACAGACCCATATCACTGACCTCAATTTGCAGTAGGTTTCTGGACGGTATACTGAACTCGAACATTATGAATCACCTTGAAGAAAATGACTTATTGATACATAACCAACACGGATTCAGAAAATATAGTTCTTGTGCAACGCAGATGCTCTTTATTCCCATGAAGTAATGAGTGCTGTCGACAAGGGATCTCAGATCGATTCCATATTGTTAGATTTCCAGAAGGCTTTTGATACCGTTCCTCACAAGCGGCTATTAATCAAATTGCGTGCATATGGGGTGTCGTCTCAATTGTGTGACTGGATTCGTGATTTGCCCTCAGAAAGGTCACACTTCGTTGTGATGAACGGTAAATCATCGAGTAGGACAGAAGTGATATCTGGCGTTCCGCAAGGTAGTGTCATAGGTCCTCTGCTGTTCCTGATCTACATAAATGATCTAGGTAATAATCTGAGCAGCCCCCTTAGATTGCTTGCAATTCCAATTACAAAATGATCTAGAGAGAATTTCTGTATGGTGCGAACAGCGGCAATTGGCACAAACAAAGAAAAATGTGAGATCATCCACATGGCTACTAAAAGAAATCCGATAAATTTTGGGTATACGATAAATCACACAAATCTAAGGTCTGTCAATTCGACTAAATACCTAGGAATTAGAATTACGAGCAACTTAAATTGGAAAGACAATATAGATAATATTGTGGGGAAGGCGAAACAAAGACTACACTTTGTTGGCAGAGCACTTAGATGATGCGACAAACCCACTAAAAAGACAGTCTACATTACACTTGTCCGTCCTCTGCTGGAATATTGCTGCGCGGTGTGGGATCCTTATCAGGTAGGATTGACGAAGGACATCGAAAAAGTGCAAAGAAGGGCAGCTCGTTTCGTTTTATCGCGCAATAGGGGTGAGAGCGTCATTGATACGATACGCGAGTTGGGGTGGCAGTCACTGAAACAAAGGCGGTTTTCTTTCCGGCTAGACCTATTTACGAAATTTCAATCACCAACTTTCTCTTCCAACTGCGACGATTTTTTGTTGACACCCACCTAGGTAGGGAGAAATGATCATCATAATAAAATAAGAGAAATCAGAGCTCGAACGGAAAGATTTAGGTATTCCTTTTTCCCACGCGCCATTCGAGAGTGGAATGGTAGAGTAGTAGTATGAAAATGGTTGGATGAACCCTCTGCCAGGCACTTAAGCGTGAATTGCAGAATAACCATGTAGATGTACATGTCAAGATAGGGAGCGCATACCGATCGCCAAACGGTACGCCAGTCGACGTGGGGATGCTTCCCTTCACCACATTCGGTGACTTATGCTGCCGAAGGAAGCCATAGATCGCCTTCGTGGATGTCAAGAGCGCTGGCAGTATCACAGTACGGATGAAGCTCAGTTCGAGATAAAAGTTGCAGAAATAAAAGGCGACGGGACTACCGAAAGCGAGATAGGTGCTCAGAGACAGAGGGCGTGTTGCAGGGTCTCCAGCAATAGGCTGGTAAGGCACGTGGTGCAACGGCGCCACAACGCCGTGTGAGAGCAAATTAAAAGGCCTATCGCTCTGTCAGGCACATGATACAGACCTAAACCGCCCCTGCACCGTGGTATGGTGAGGGTCTCGTACCTGATCTTGAACACCAAGCCGTGGCAAACAAATGGAACCAACGCCAGTAGCATGCGGCGAGTCATGGATGGCGGAATAGCAAGCGTCTGTGCCACGTGGGGCATCCGTGACGTCAAATATAAATGCACATATTGTGTCCATTGCTGATGATCGGGTGCTCGTAAACGGTAAAATGGTACGGCCGTCGGCTTTACTAGGCAGATGCGCTGACAGTGGTCAGGACAACAGCGTGAACTATCCTAGAACACCTCCCGTCAGATAAAATTCTCAGCTTATACCACACACTACTGATGTAGTGCCCACACTCATTAGCCTCATTATTCGCGGCATATTGCCGATTCCCGTAAGAGTACAACCTTGGTGTGCATCTGCACTAAAGCGATGATTGGCCATCATCAACGGACTTATACAGGGTGGTCCATTGATAGTGACCGGGCCAAATATCTCACGAAATAAGCGTCAAACGAAGAAACTACAAACAACGAAACTCGTCTAGCTTGAAGGGGGAAACCAGAGGGCGCTGTGGTTAGCCCGCTAGATGGCGCTGCCATAGGTCAAACGGATATCAACAGCGACTTTTTTCAGTAGGAACCCCCATTTTCTATTACATATTCGTGTAGTACGTAAAGAAATATGAATGTTTTAGTTGGACCACTTTTTTCGCTTTGTGATAGACGGCGCTGTAATAGTCACGAACGTATAAGTACGTGGTATCATGTAACATTCCGCCAGTGCGGACGGTATTTGCTTCGTGATACATTAGCCGTGTTAAAATGGACCGTTTACCAATTGCGGGAAAGGTCGGTATCTTGTCCATGTATGGCTATTGTGTGCAAAATGTCCAACGGGCGTGTGCTATGTATGCTGCTCGGTATCCTGGACGACATCATCCAAGTGTCCGGACCGTTCGCCGGATAGTTACAATATTTAAGGAAACAAGAAGTGTTCAGCAAGATGTGAAAGCTGCAACAAATGATGATGCCCAAGTAGGTGTTTTAGCTGCTGTCGCGGCTAATCCGCACATCAGTAGCAGACAAATTGCGCGAGAATCGGGAATCTCAAAAACGTCGGTGTTGACAATGCTACATCAACATCGATTGCACCCGTACCATATTTCTATGCACCGTGAATTGCATGGCGACGACTTCGAACGTCGTGTACAGCTCTGCCACTGGGCACAAGAAAAATTACGGGACGATGACAGATTTTTTGCACGCGTTCTATTTAGCTACAAAGCGTCATTCACCAACAGCGGTAACGTAAATCGGCATAATATGCACTATTGGGCAACGAAAAATCCCCGATGGCTGCGACAAGTCGAACATCAGCGACCTTGGCGGGTTAATGTATGGTGCGGCATTTTGGGAGGAAGGATAATTGGCCTCCATTTTATCGATGGCAATCTAAATGGTGCAATATATGCTGATTTCCTACGAAATGTTCTACCGATATTGCTACACGATGTTTCACTGCATGACAGAATGGCGATGTACTTCCACCATGATGGATGTCGGGCACATAGCTCGCGTGCCGTTGAAGCGTTATTGAATAGCATGTTTCAAGACAGGTGGATTGGTCGTCGAAGCACCATACCATGGCCCGCACGTTCACCGGATCTGACGTCCCCGGATTTCTTTCTGTGGGGAAAGTTGAAGGATATTTGCTATCGTGATCCACCGTCAACGCCTGACAACATGCGTCAGCGCATTGTCAATGAATGTGCGAACATTACGGAAGGCGAACTACTCGCTGTTGAGAGGAATTTCGTTACACGTATTGCCAAATGTATTGAGGTTGACGGATATCATTTTGAGCACTTATTGCATTAATGTGGTATTTACAGGTAATCACGCTGTAACAGCATGCGTTCTCAGAAATGATAAGTTCACAAAGGTACATGTCTCGCATTGGAACAACCGAAATAAATTGTTCAAACGTACCTACGTTCTGTATTTTAATTTAAAAAACCAACCTGTTACCAACTGTTCGTCTAAAATTGTGTGCCATATGTTTGTGACTATTACAGCGCCATCTATCACAAAGCGAAAAAAGTGGTCCAACTAAAATATTCATATTTCTTTACGTACTACACGAATATGTAAGAAAAATAGGGGTTCCTATTACAAAGCGCAGTTGATATCCGTTTGACCCATGGCAGCGCCATCTAGCGGGCCAACCATAGCGCCATCTGGTTTCCCCCTCAAGCTAGACAAGTTTCGTTCTTTGTAGTTTTTTCGTTTGACCCTTATTTCGTGAGATATTTAGCCCGGTCACTATCAATGGACCACCCTGTATTATTGGCGTCTGTTGTTTCGGACACGTGATTATACCAACAAGGTGAAGAGAGAGAGTTCTATGATGAAGTTAGAGAGTGACTTAGTGGGACTAGGGGTCGCAGTTACCGACGTGTTCATTGAGAGCCCGTCTGGAAGATGTGAAGGCTCTGCAAGTGAGCTCATCAATGAGAAGCGGAACGGGCGCTGACGGCAGCTACGTACCGAAGCTACCATGGTTCACTGCAGCCGACGGTTTCTTGAAAGATGTAGTCATCACAGGGAGGTCAACATAGAAATTGGTAAGTTTGGTTTTTAATTCTCGTGTGTATCAAATCAAAAGCTTGAGCCCACGTAAATCAGTAAACAGGTGTTCAACTAATTGCTACCTTCCTAGGCATTAGCTCACATAATTTCTGTTATTGCTATGATAGAAATAAAAGCGACAAACATATTTATAAACATAAGGAGAAAAGGTTAATCGGTATCCAAAACGTCGGATATACATAAAAACGGGATTTTCCGGTGCTCATATCTCGGATTCTATTGCTGATAAAATGGTAGGGTCAAGTGTTTCGGATATCCCTTGGACTAGGGACCATTTGTGGGCTTCAAAGGAGGTCGCTGTCCTGCAGTACATAGTCAAAGTATGAACATTACACATTTCCTCCGGCTTACGCAAATAGTTCAAATCAGATGGTTCTTTTTGCATTTGATGTAGTCTACGGTGGACCTGATGGGACTATTAGTACATGGGCGGTTCCTCGAAGAACCACAAAAAAGGTTTTCACTGCATTTTCGCTTTCATTAACGGGCCAAAACCTAGCTGAACATTTCAAGATGGCTGTTTACAGAAAAATTATCTTGATATCTTTGTCCGTTTCCAAGATACATATTTTCAAAGTAATCCTACTTCGACACGTAAAATCCGGTATGAGATGAAATCTAAATAATAAGTAACTGCTGTAAATTGCTCAAATTTTAACGGTATATTCTCTAGGTAATTATCTAGAGAGGCCATCTCCCAGTTTCCAAACATTTTTTATCTGTTATGGAGAAACACCCACCAGTTTGCTTTTTGGACACCAAAACCCAGCCGCGGATTTCGAGACGGCTATGCGCAGCAAATGGCTTGAATTTTTACGATGTATTTCTAAGATCCCCATCTCGAACAGCCTTGAAAATTTTATACATTTCTTTATCCCTTTCCGAGATATAGAAGTTCAAAGTTACACTACTTGTACACGTAAAATACGGTGTGAGGAGAAAACGTAGTTTATAAACTGACTTAGCCCGGGGAAATATGATGTAAAGTGTCTCCGTTATCATCTGGGAATCCCATATTGCAGTACTGAAGCATATGTAAATTTTTTGTACGTAAAATCTAGTCTGAGATGTAAAATTAGTTTTGTGTAATTTCAATTTCAAAACATTTCTTTTCATACGAGATAGATACATCTACATCTACATACATACGCCGCACGCCACCTGACGTTGTGTGGCGGAGGGTACCTTGAGTACCTCTATCGGTTCTCCCTTCTATTCCAGTCTCGTACTGTTCGTGGAAAGAAGCATTGTCGGTATGCCTCTGTGTGGGCTCTAATCTCTCTGATTTTATCCTCATGGTCTCTTCCCGAGATATACGTAGGAGGGAGCAATATACTGCTTGACACCTCGGTGAGGGTATGTTCTCGAAACTTCAACAAAAGCCCGTACCGAGCTACTGAGCGTCTCTCCTGCAGAGTCTTCCACTGGAGTTTATCTATCATCTCCGTCATGCTTTCGCGATTCCTAAATGATCCTGTAACGAAGCGCGCTGCTCTCCGTTGGATCTTCTCAATCTCTGCTGAGCAGTATTCAAGCAGTGGGCGATCAAGCGTACTGTAACCAACTTCCTTGTTTTCGGACTGCATTTCCTTAGGGTTCTCCCAATGAATCTCAGTCTGGCATCTGCTTTACCGACGATGAATTTTATATGGTCATTCCATTTTAAATCACTCCTAATGCGTACTCCCAGATAATTTATGGAATTAACTGCTTCCAGTTGCTGAATTGCTGTATTGTAGATAAATGATAAGGGATGTTTCTTTCTATGTAGTCGCAGCACATTACACTTGTCTACATTGAGATTCAATTGCCATTCCCTGCACCATGCGTCAATTCGCTGCATATCCTCCTGCATTTCAGTACAATTTTCCATTGTTACAACCTCTCGATATACCACAGCATCATCCACAAAAAGCCTCAGCGAACTTCCGATGTCATCCACAAGGTCATTTATGTATATTGTGAATAGTAACGGTCCTACGACACTCCCCTGCGGCACACCTGAAATCACTCTTACTTCGGAAGACTTCTCTCCATTGAGAATGACATGTTGCGTTCTGTTATATAGGAACTCTTCAATCCAATCACGCAATTGGTCTGATAGTCCATATGCTCTTACTTTGTTCATTAAACGACTGTGGGGAACTGTATCGAACACCTTGCGGAAGTCAAGAAACACGGCATCTACCTGGGAACCCGTGTCTGTGGCTCTCTGAGTCTCGTGGACTAAGAACGCGAGCTGTGTTTCACACGACTGTCTTTTTCGAAACCCATGCTGATTCCTACAGAGTAGATTTCTAGTCTCCAGAAAAGTCATTATACTCGAACATAATACGTGTTCCAAAATTCTACAACTGATAGACGTTAGAGATACCCTGCTGCAGCAGAGAACTGAAGGGAACCAGCGGAAGAATGCTCTTTTCGGACCACAAAAACTGCGAATATATTCCTGTTTATTTAAAAGACTGTACCTGAAAATAGGGGTACCAGCTGCCTCATTCTACGCTCCTCAGCACCTTCAAAATGTTTTCCTAAAAATTTTGCCATGCGAACGTATTCGCGCTTTTCTATACTGAGAGAGAAGAAGAAAGTGGCAGTGACAAAGACAATGAGAACGAGGAAGAGAGAAACAGTACCAGCGAGAAGAGTGAGGAGCAGTAGGAAGGAAGAAGGAATGAGCAGTAGGAGAGAGTAAGAGGGAACCACTGGCATTGAGAGGAGACTGTAGTAGTAGGACAGAACGTAAGGGACTGTGGCTGTGACGCAGGAGATAATGAAGAGGGACACAAAGAGATAATGACAATGAGTTGGACTCAATGAGTGACTGAGAAACGGCAAATGGAAGTGGGTGGGTATGAGCGACTTACAGCAGTGGACTAGCTGGTGTGTGTGAGTTGTAGTTAAGGGAGTTTTAGGTGAATCGCGTGACAAAAAAAACGCGAATATGTTCGCATGCTAAAATTTTTAAGGGTGCTGAGGAAGGTAGAATGAGGCAGCTGGTACCACAGTTTTCAGTCAGAGTCTTTTAAATAAACAGATGTTCGCATTTTTGTTCTCCGATGGCAGTATTTTTCTCGCTCGCTAGAATACGTGGTTTAGTAAGATACTAAACTGTATCAAACGACTACGACATTGTGTTTTGAAACATTTGGGAGTTGCCCTGCTAGTCTTAACTACCAATATTTGAACAAATTTCGTGATTCTCTGAACAACAACACTTGTGAAATGTTCAGAACAATTTATTTTACAGAGTTCGTCAATAACTAAGTAGTGCCTAAGTACATATGGTGTGCCAGGTGCTACGTGCCAATTGCCTTTATCTGTGGAGACACTTGTCCTTCGCCACAGAAGAGCTCAACCAGTTCCTTCCTTGTTTCCGAAGTAGTTTTCGAATGTGTGTATATCGAGCGTGCACTCTCAAAGGCGGTATTTCTGTTCCAGTGGAACGCCATTGGCCAGAGTAAAAACTCTGGCGTCCTTGTCTTCACGATCAACCCGTCCTCTTTCAAAGTACGTTGCTGGCGACGTTGTTTGCAACCTGTAGTGGAGAGTTCTTGTACACTGTGCAATCAAACCTACAGTTTCTAAATTACTTTCGATTTATCTTCTAAAGATTACAAATCTTGCTGCCATTATACCAAACGATTTTTCTACCACTCTGCGTGCACGCGATAAACGATAGTTGAACATTTGTTCCTCTAATGTCAAATTTCGTTTGAAAAAAGGGCTTCATTAAGTTCGGTGACAAAGGGAACACGTCATCACCCGAAGTAAAGCGGACCTTAGGAAAATGTAGTGTAGTATTGACTCAGGTTGACTTAAGCGAGAAAAACCAGAACACACTTGCGTCATTGTCTCTACCATTGCTTCCTACAGCTGTGTCTGAAACTTACAATCAATGTCTACCAAAGTCAAAACTATAACGCTCTAACTCCTTTGTAGTTGTAAATCTCAGGGCAACTCCCAGATGCACGCATTATGGTCACACGTTTTCAGTCAATAAGACTACAACGTAAGGGAAAATTCCATTTTGTTTCAGTTTTTTTCACCCATTCCTTCGATGTTTGCGAAACCGAAAAAAGGAATATTAGTTACTCACTAAAATTTGAAAGTGCGTACTAACACATTAACACAAACATTGAGAGTTGTGAGAGCGTTTAATTACTGGTAGTCTTTTAATTTCGGGTTACACCAGCTAACGCTGCTAAAGATGATGGGACGGATGACGAAACTGGCGCAACTGATCCTCATACTATTGACATCGTACAGAATGTCGAGGGCTCATCCCAATCCCCACTTGTGCCTACACTCCTAACACTCAATCAGAAAATCCCGTAAACTTTAAACAGACCTCAACAAGACGAAGCTGACTTATTTGGGAAATATGATGCAGCTCAGTTGACGGACCTTCCCTTAAAACTAGACTTACATGCAAGAACCATATTCAGTCAATGCTGGCCTAAGAGACATTCCAATTGTTGAAATCCTCATAATTATCAACTGCTCCGATGTTATCTGGAAACTCGTCCAACGCCAGTGATTCAGATGACGAATTTATAAGTGGAGGAGATTTTCTTTACAGACGTTTACTGAAAATGTCATAACCTCACAAACAAATTTTGTTCTATATCCAATATTTAACAATAAATTGTACTAAGTAAGACTTACATATTTTGTTTAATCATCTCTTGTATGATTTTCATAGTTGTTGAGAGTGACAACCCTGAAATACACTGCTGGCCATTAAAATTGTTACACTAAGAAGAAATACAGATCATAAATGGGTATTCATTGGACAAATATATTATACTAGAACTGACATGTGATTACATTTTCACGCAATTTGGGT
This sequence comes from Schistocerca piceifrons, assembly GCF_021461385.2. Classification (NCBI taxonomy): domain Eukaryota; kingdom Metazoa; phylum Arthropoda; class Insecta; order Orthoptera; family Acrididae; genus Schistocerca; species Schistocerca piceifrons. Next base: position 776,342,114 of record NC_060149.1, on the reverse strand, counting down.
GCATAGATCCTGAGAAATCTGTACCCAGAACAACCGCCTCTGGCCGTAATAACGTCCTTGATACGCCTGGGCATAGAGTCAAACAGAGCTTGGATGGCGTGTGCAGGTACAGCTGCCCATGCAGCTTCAACACGATACCACAGTTCATCAAGAGTAGTGACTAGCGTATTGTGACGAGCCAGTTGCTCGGCCATCATTGACCAGACGTGTTCCATTGGTGAGAGATCTGGAGAGTTTGACGGCCAGGGCAGCAGTCGAACAATTTCTGTATCGAGAATGGCCCGTACAGGACCAGCAACATGCGGTCGTACATTATCCTACTGAAATGTAGGGTTTCGCAGGTATCGAATGAAGGGTAGAGCCACGGGTCATAACACATCGGAAATGTAACGACCGAGACGTGTAACCAGTGGTGCCCCATTCCATCACGCCGGGTGATACGCCAGTATGGCGATGACGAATACACTCTTCCAATGTGCGTTCACCTCGATGTCGCCAAACACGGATGCAACCATCATGATGCTGTAAACAGAACCTGGATTCATCCGAAAAAATGACGTTTGGCCATTCGAGCACCTAGGATCGTCGTTGAGTACACCATCGCAGGCGCTCCTGTCTGTGACGCAGCGTCAAGTGTAACCGCAGCCAGGGTCTCCGAGCTCATAGTTCATGCTGCTGCAAATGTCGTCGAACTGTTCGTGCAGATGGTTGTTGTCTTGCAAACGTCCCCATGTGTTGACTCAGGAATCGAGACGTGGCTGCACGATCCGTTACAGCCATGTGGATAAGATGCCTGTCATCTCGACTGCTAGTGATACGAGGCCGTTGGCATCCAGCACGGCGTTCCGTATTACCCTCCTGAACCCACCGATCCCATATTCTGCTAACAGTCACTGGATCTCGACCAACGCGAGCAGCAATGTCACGATACGGTAAACCTCAATCGCGATATGCTACAATCCGACCTTTATCAAAGTTGGAAACGTGATGGTACGCATTTCTCCACCTTACACGAGGCATCACGACAACGTTTCACCAGGCAACGCCGGTGAACTTTTGTTTGTGTATGAGAAATCGGTTGGAAACTTTCCTCATGTCAGCACGTTGTAGGTGTCGCCATCGGCGCCAACCTTGTGTGAATGCTCTGAAAAGCTATCACAGTATCTTCTTCCTGTCTGTTAAATTTCGCGTCTGTAACACGTCATCTTCGTGGTGTAGCAATTTTAATGGCCAGTAGCGTATTTAGTCCTGCATTGTCCAGTCTGGTGCAGTTGTTGAAGATATCAAAATGAAAGTCGAAGTTTCAGATGTCACGTTCGAGAAATCGTTTACACAGAAGAGTGTTCATTTCACCATCGGACAGACTCCAGTATGGACGACATAGTAATAGGCATAGCTAGCGTAGAGAAACAATCGAAAGATTTGAAAGCAAATAAAATAAATCACCACGGTGCCCAGTTGCAGGTTGTTAACGAAGGTACGAGCATATGGAATAAGTTCAGAGAGATGTGAGTGACTCGATGACTGCTTAAATAATAGAACCCAGTATGTTGTCCTCGACGGTGGCACGTTACGTGCAATGCGGACCGGGCAGTTTGTTACGCCACGACGTTCAATTTTGTTGTGAAAATAAATTCGTATGAAACCTAATGTTACTCATAAACTATGTTTATGAATACAATGGTATTTAATAATTAAGAATTAGTCGACATACTCTTGATATTTGATAAATGCCACGAAAATGAATCAAGATTATCAAAACTGTTACGTTCTCAGGTTGTGCTGTCCAGCTCGTTCCATCTTCGTTAAAACTATCGAAAGACTTTGCGGGACAAGATTTTGCCCCAATATAAGATATACGAAGGAAAACGGCTACCAACTAAACTACAGAAGTAGTAGTTCTTGCAGCTGTTGCTGTAAATCCTTATGGCAGGGATGGATAGCTCTGACAGATGAAATGGTGAGGGCAACGGAGAATTAAATAGGCGAAAAGACAAGTCCCAGTAGAAATCCCCGGATAACACACGATATATTGCACTTAAATGTCGAAAGGAGAAAATATGAAAAACTATAAGAAATGAAGCAAGAAAAAGGGAACACATGTGTCTAAAACATTAGATTGACAGTCTGTGCGAAATGGCTAAGTAGGAATGGCTCAGCGATAAATTCAGGGCTGAAGCACAACTGCGTATGCACAGCTATAGAAAAGGGAGATGTCGCCTGTAGGAAAATTAAAGAGACCACCGGAGAAAAGAGAAATACCTTTACAAATCTCAAGGGCACGATGGCAAATCGGTACTAATCTAAGAAGGACAGGCTGAAAGGTGGGTGGGATATGCGAGGGTCTCCGAACTTTTTAAGTGAAAACGTAAGCTTTTTAAATAAAACAGACTTCGTCAACATTCTACACCTTTATTCTTTGTGTCTACATATTTGCAGGCATCTGTCGCTAGTGGGCTCCGAACTGTAGCGTGTGACATGGCGGTTTGTAATGTAACTACGTCGGTGGGTGCGCAACAGCGCGCCGTAATCGAGTTCGTCCTCACATGGAGCATCCACTCCTTCAGTATGACAATGCTAGACCACAGACGAGCGCTGCAACATCTGCAGCCATCCGACGCTTTGGGCTCACTGTCATCGATCATCCTCCACACAGTACCGACTTGATTCCAACAGATTTTCATCTCTTTCCAAAACTTAAACTACATCTTGGAAAACATTTCGATAGTGGTGAAACTGTGCAGAGAAAAAGTTGTGGCTCTGTCAACAAAGTAAAATTTCTACAGTGACGATATCAACAAACTCGTCTCTCGACGGGAAAAGTGAAATAAATATGAAGACATGAAGCATACAACTTTAGATTGTTAATAACGCACGATTTATTAAAAAAGTTTTAAAAGTTTTCACCAAATTAATTCGGAGGCATTACTTCCCAGCATGACCTCGTATAAAAGGGCTGTGCAAGGGAAACGACCCTGAAGACAGTATCCTGAAAAGAGAAGCAGAAGTAGATGAAGATGGGATGGGAGATACGATACTGTGAGAAGAATTAGACAGGCCACTGAAAGACCTACGCAGATGCAAGGTCCGTGAAGTTGCTGACATTCCGTCACAATTACTGAGATCATCTGGAGACCCACCCAAGACCAAACTATTCCACCTGGCATGTGAGATATGTGGGACAGGCCGTAGGTGCTGGCAGATGTGAATCAGTTTAATAAGTCATGCTTGCAAAAAGCAGACACGTATTACTTACAGAATGATTGAAAAAACTAACAGAAAATTATCTTAGGGACGATTAGTTTGGGGTTCGGAGAAATGTACAATCATGTTCAGAAAAAAACAGACCACCTTGAACGATTAGAGACAGGAAATTCATTTTCACAGGACATGTACATTAGTATGTACTGCAGAAATGATTAGGAGGAGGAGGAGGGGATTAGTGTTTAACGTCCCATCGACAACGAGGTCATTAGAGACGGAGCGCAAGCTCGGGTGAGGGAAGGATGGGGAAGGAAATCGGCCGTGCCCTTTTAAAGGAACCATCCCGGCATTTGCCTGAAGCGATTTAGGGAAATCACGGAAAACCTAAATCAGGATGGCCGGAGACGGGATTGAACCGTCGTCCTCCCGAATGCGAGTCCAGTGTGCTAACCACTGCGCCACCTCGCTCGGTTAGAAATGATTAGGATTTGAACCATATCGGCCCTCGGGTTCAAGGTCAACATCGATATCGCGGTTCAACACCACCTACCTGCAGAATGTGCCTACAGCTCTCATTGTCGCTATAAACCGAGGGTAAAGGATCAGTGTGACTTGGGCAGATGTGCAGGATGCCTCGCAGACGCATGCGCGAACCGTACCGTCAAATCAGTGAGTTTGAAAGAGGGCGCATTATTGGAATGAGAGAGTGTGATGCACCCATCCGGAAAATTGCTGTTCGTGTGAGACGAAATGTTTCGGCAGTGGAGCGAGTGTGCACAGAATGGATCACGGATCCCGTAGAGCACGACGAGATAGGTCATGTCGTACCATCCAAAACACCCCTTGAGAAGATCGACACCTAATCGAATGGCATTGCAGGTCAGATCTGCGTCCTCCTCGGCTCGGGCGCAGCGGTGTAACACATCGTACACCGTCAGGTGTGGCAGTCCGTCGCCGTTTACTGCGGCGTAGGTTATGTGTGCATCATCCACTTCTCCGCCTACCTTTGACGATTCTGCGGAAACATGCTAGACGCCATTGGCGTATGGGACGACATCACTGGGGACAGGAATGGTATCAGATATGATAATCAAAATATCCACGGGTATGCTGCCGGTCTATAGTGTCCAACGGGCACAATATTTCGGCGATCATACATGTCGCCATCTTCGTGGTGTAGCAATTTTAATGGCCAGTAGTGTATATGTCCTGTGAATAAGAGTGTCCTCTCTCTAGTCTTTCAAGATGTTCTCTTCTTTCTGAACATGAGTGTATAACCCGGCAAACAATATTAAATCTACGAGAAATCTTAGAATCCATACTGAAGAATGGCATAGCTTTGTAGATTTACAGAAATATTTTGACAATCTTGACTGGAATACACAATCTGAAATTCAGAAGGTAGCAGGGATAAAATACAGAGAGCGAAAGGTTAACTACAACTTGTGTACATGAGACGTTGCTGCTATAAGGTTCCATGGACATGAAGGGAAAGCAGTAATTGAGAAGACAGTGAGATAGGGCTGTAGCTTTTCGCCGGTATTATTCAACCTGTACATCGATCACCCTGTGAAGGAAACCAAGGGAAAATGTCGAAAGAGAATTTAACTTGAGGAAGAAGGAATAAAATTTTCATGTTTGCCGATGACAGTGTAATTCTGCCAGAGACGGTTGTGGATTTGGAAGATCAGTTGAACGGAATAAATAGTTTCTTCAGAAAGCTTAAAAGATTAACTTCATCCAAAGTGAAACAATGATAGTGGAGTGCAGTCGAACCAAATCAGTCAGTGCTGAGAGATTTACATTAAAAATGAGACATTAAAAAGTAGAAAATGAGTTTAGCCTTTTGGGCACAGAAATAAATCACGATGACCGAGGTACAGATGGCCTAAAATGTGGACTGCCAATAGTAACAAAAGCGTTTCTGAAAAATATAACTTTGTTAATAGCGAAAGTAAATTTAAATGTTAGGAAATTTTTTGTAAGAGTCAGGAATATAGCCTTGTACCGATGTGAAACGTGGACGATAAAGAGTCGGAGAAAAAGAGGATATACTGCCGGAGAAAAATTGCAACACCGAAAAATAATTAATGTAGCGTAACGAAATTTCGGGAATGCCTTTGTATAGGTAACGTATTTAAGTGATTAATATTGCAAGATCACAGGTTAATGTAACCAAGAGATAAGCCATTGCAAATGACAAATGCTGTACATTAATAATCGGAGTAACGTCAGAATGTTGAATGCAAGCATAAAAACGTGGTGCATTGTGTTGTACAAGTGCCGGATGTCAGTTTGTGGGATGGTGTTCCGTGCCTGTTGCACTTGGGCTGCCAGTACATGGGCGGTTAGCGCTGTTTGAAGATGAAGCTGGAGTGGTCAACCGATGACCCAGCAGGCCAAGGCAACGTGTCGACACTCTTTAGAGCATGTTGGGTTACAACAGCGGTATATGGACAAGCGTTGTCCTGTTGGAAAACACCCCCTGGAATTCTGTTCATGAATGGTAGCACAAGAGGTGAAGTCACCAGATTGACATACAAATCTAAAGTGAGCTTGCATAGGATGGCCACAAGAGTGCTCCCTCTGTCGTACGAAATCGCTCTCCAGACCATAACTTCAGGTGTGCAGTGTGTCTAGCACGCAGACATGTTGGCTGCAGGCCCTCAGCTGGCCTCATGCTAATGAACACGAGGCCGTTGGTTGCACCGAGACAGAACCAACTTTCATCAGAAAACACAACGCATCTCACTTCTGCCCTCGGTTAAGCTCTCGCTTGACACCACTGAAGTCGCAAATGGCGGGATTTGAGAGCAGCGGAATGCGCGCTGCACGGTGTCTAGCTCGGAGTTCTCCTTGAAGTAACTGATGGGTAACAGTTCGTTATGTCACTGTGGTGCCAACTGATGATCAGATTGCTGCTGCAAATACAGTGTGATGCACCAGAGCCATTCACTGAGCGAGATGGTCCCCCCTCGCTGTAGTGGCGGTCTGGAGCCCCATATTTTTGCAACCGTACATTCTCGTGACCACCGATGCAAGCAGTCATGTACAATGGCTACATTCGTGTCCAGTCATTCTGCAGTATCATAGAAGTAACATGTAGTTTTTCGTAAACCTACACTACTGCACATTAAAACTGCTACACCACGAAGATGACGTGCTACAATCGCGAAATTTAACCAACAGGAGGAAGATACTGTGATATGCAAATGAGTAGCTTTTCAGAACATACACACAAGGTTGCCACCGGTGGCGACACCTACAAAGTTCTGACATAAGGAAAGTTTCCAACCGATTTCTCATACACAAACAGCAGCTGACCGGCTTTGCCTGGTGAAACGTTGTTGTGATGCCTCGTGTAAGGAGGAGAAATGCGTACCATCACGTTTCCGACTTTGATAAAGGTCGGATTGTAGCCTATCGCGATTGCGGTTTATCGTATCGCGATATTGCTGCTCGCGTTGGTCGAGATCCAGTGACTGTTAGCAGAATATGGAATCGGTGGGTTCAGGAGGGTAATACGGAGCGCCGTGCTGGATCCCAACGGCCTCGTATCACTAACAGTCGAAATGACAGGCATCTTATCCGCATGGCTGTAGTGGATCGTGCAGCCACGTCTCGATCCCTGAGTCAACAGATAGGGACGTTTGCAAGACAACAACCATCTACACGAACAGTTCGACGACGTTTGTAGCAGCATGGACTATCAGCTCGGAGACCATGGCTGCGGTTACCCTTGACGCTGCATCACAGACAGGAGCGACTGCGATGGTGTACTCCACAACGAACCTGGTTGAACGAATGGCAAAACGTCATTTCTTCGGATGAATCCAGGTTCTGTTTACAGCATCATCATGGTCGCATCCGTGTTTGGCGACATCGCGGTGAACGCATATTGGAAGCGTGTATTCGTCATCGCCATACTGGCGTATCATCCGGCGTGATGGTATGGGGTGCCACTGGTTACACGTCTCGGTCACCTCTTGTTCGCATTGACGGCACTTTGAACAGTGGACGTTACATTTCAGATGTGTTACGACCCGTGGCTCTACCCTTCATTCGATCCCTGCGAAACCTTACATTTCAGCAGGATAATGCACGACCGCATGTTGCAGGTCCTGTACGGGCCTTTCTGGATACAGAAAATGTTCGACTGCTGCCCTGGCCAGCACATTCTCCAGATCTCTCACCAATGGAACACGTCTGGTCAATGGTGGCCGAGCAACTGGCTCGTCACAATACGCCAGTCACTACTCTTGATGAACTGTGGTATCGTGTTGAAGCTGCATGGGCAGCTGTACCTGTACACGCCATCCAAGCTCTGTTTGACTAAATGCCCAGGCGTATCAAGGCCGTTATTACGGGCATAGGCGGCTGCTCTGGGTACTGATTTCTCAGGATATATGCACCCAAATTGCATGAAAATGTAATCACATGTCAGTTCTAGCATAATATATTTGTCCAATGAATACCCGTTTATCATATGCATTTCTTCTTGCTGTAGAAATTTTAATGGCCAGTAGTGTACTACACGACGTCTTTCAAATTCAGTGAGGTGTTGCTAATGGCCTCTTTGTCGTCTTAAGAGCATTCTTGACTAACAACTCGCCACGCCCAATCAGAGGCAACTAACGCTTACGATCGTTTCAGAGTTTAACAAAGCAAACTTGGTCTACATCACGCTATTGGCGGTACCAGCGCCTCCCTTATGAGAATGGTGCAAAATTTTAATACACACCATCTTTCGGACGTAGAAAAAGTCCATCAACTTTTGTTTCTCTCGCACAACTCCTCCTTCGTGCTGCGATTTTTTTCATTTGTGTGTAGAAGCTTGTGCAGGGTGAACGTTAATAAAACCGACAAACTGCAGGGTCGGATTTCTGACTGGAACTGAAGGAAAAAAGGTCATATGGACATGTGTCCGGAAATGCATCGTTGCCACATTAGATGGCGCCGACGAATGAAAGTTCCTCTGACCACCTGTCTTGTGTTCCTTCTGCGTTGCAAGCTGTGTGATTGACGCAGCGTATTGTGCACCGGTATTCATGTCGAGAACGAGCCGAGATGATGTTTGTGTACGGCTCAGCAGATAAAAACGGTCGAGAGGCAGCACGGCTGTACTAAAACAAGTAGCCTCACACTCACAAACACATCACACAACATTTGAACCTCTGTTTGGGCGTTTGTGTGATCATGGGTCACTTCAGAAGGACGAACGTGCAGGGAGGCGGCAATCTGTGGGTACACCAGACATGGGGGACCGGGTTCTAGTGAAGTGTGAATGTGTGTATTGCATCCCATGGAGGCCACTCTGAACATTTGCCTTGACATGGATGCTATGCGGCTTTGTACTGTGCTCCTGGACGATCTTTCTCACATACTGTCCATTTCCGGACACATGTTTTGCCTCATTTAAAGTCAGGAATTCGTCCATGCAGTTTGTCGGGTTTATTAACTTCCACGCTGTATATTGTGGTGCTAGAAGAGAATGCTTAGGTGGGTACATCGGATAATTTAATGAAGTACTATTTTAAATTGAGGAAAAAGAAATTCGTGGCACAACTTCACTAACAGAAGGGATCGATTGACGGAACACATCCTGTGACCTCGATGTTGATAATCGGTAAATTGGGGAGAAGGAACCAAACAGAGAGGTCATCGGTCCCAGCGGATTAGGGAAGGATGAGGAACGAAGTGGTCCCTGGCCTTTCGAAGGAACATACCGGCATTTTGTCTGACGCGATTTAGGAAAATCACGGAAAACTTAAATCATGATGGCCGGACGCGGGTTTGAACCGTCGTCCTCCCGAATGCGAGTCCAGTGTGATTTCATGAAATCGTCAGTTTTGCAATAGTGGGAAGTGTAGGAAAGGGAATGGGGATTTTAGACGGAGACTAAGACTTGACTACAGTAAGCAGGTTGTGATGGGTGTAGGGTGCAATTGTTATGCTCAAATAAAGATGCTTGCACAGGATACACTAGCGTGGGGGGCTGCTTCAAACTGTCTTCGGAGTAAGAGTCACAGCAATTCCGCTGGTATCTGATTGTTTCAAAATCTTGGAATATGTAGTAGTTACTGGAGATGCTACGCTATGTTATGATGAAAGTGAAATTTTGTTGAGTCCGTACTGGTTGGCACGAAGTCGAATATTCGTGAGGCGGACTTCACAGGTTTCGTGCACCAGTTTTTGTGTTTCGTTACTTGCACCTTTTTACCCGTTCTGCCTATACAGGGTAACTTTCTGTCATCAGTTTACTTGGCTTACTTCTTTGGATTGGGAAGTTTTCGGCCCGAGACGCCTTATCATATTTTACTGCTTTTATTTTCTGTAGGGTTTGTCCCATCACCCATCACTAAATTAAGTACCCTCACAGTCGCAAACATATCACACCAACATTTGAAGCTCTGTTTGGGCGTTTGTATGATCATGGGTCATTTCAGACGGACGAACGTGCAGGAAGGCGGCGGTCTTTAAGTACACCAGATATGGGGGACTGGGTTCTACAGGACATCGAGACCAACTCTAATACAAGCTCCAGGGAAGTGGCCCGCCAACATGGAGTAAGCCAAAGTGCAGCAGTCCATGATGCGACGTGTGAATGTGTGCATTGCAACCGATGGAGGCCACTTTGAACATTTGCCTTGACGTGGATGCTATGCAGCTCTGTACTGTGCTCCTGTAACTATCCAGTTATCAGAATGGGTCGGAAATCGGTAACTTTGATGCACGTGTACATGCAAATGATTAAAATTTCAGAAAAACTGGATGATTTATTCTAGAGAAAGAGCTTCAGAAATTGTGAAAGTCAGTAATGCGTTGTTCCACCTCTGGCTCTTATGCAAGCAGTTATTCGGTTGGTTGGTTGTTTGGGGGAAGAGACCAAACAGCGAGGTTATTGGTCTCATAGGATTAGGGAAGGATGGGGAAGGAAGTCGGCCGTGCCCTTTCAAAGGAACCATCCCGGCATTTGCCTGGAGGGATTTAGGGAAATCACGGGAAACCTAAATCAGGATGGCCGGGCGCGGGATTGAACCGTCGTCCTTCCGAATGCGAGTCCAGTGTGCTAACCACTGCACCACCTCGCTCGGAAGTTATTCGGCTTGCTATTGATTTATAGAGTTCCTCGATGTCCTCCTGAGGGCTATCGTACCAAATTCTGTCCAACTGGTACGTTAGATCGTCAAAATCCCGAACTGGTTGGAGAGTCCTACCCATAATGCTCCAGACTTTCTCAGCTGGAGAAAAATCCGGCGGCCTCGCTGGCCATGTCAGGGCTTGGCATTGACGAAGACAAGCAGTAGAAATTCTCACCGTGTGCGGGAAGCAATACATTGTTGAAATGTAAGCCGGAGATGGCATGCCAGCAAGGGCAACCAAAAGAGGCGTTGAACATCGTCGACGTACCACTGTGCTGCCAGGGTGTTCAGCTATGAAAAGGGGTTCAGCTATGAAAAGGGGTTCAGCTATGAAAAGGGGTTCAGCTATGAAAAGGGGTTCAGCTATGAAAAGGGGTTCAGCTATGAAAAGGGGTTCAGCTATGAAAAGGGGTTCAGCTATGAAAAGGGGTTGAGCTATGAAAAGGGGTTCAGCTATGAAAAGGGGTTCAGCTATGAAAAGGGGTTCGGCTATGAAAAGGAATAGCATCCCAGACCACCACTCTTGGTTGTTGGGCCATATGGTCAACGACAGTCAGGTTGGCATCCTCCTGTTGCCTGGGGCGTCTCTGGACACAGTTCCCTGGTCGCCAGAGCTCATTTCGAAGCGAGACTCATCCCTGAAGACAATTCTACTGCAGTTAATGAGATTCCAGGCCCAATACGTGTCTGGAGATGCTCCGAACAGAGGTGTGATACCAACCTGACTGTCGCCTGCCATATGGCCTGACAACCAGGCGTTACAGTCTGGGGTGGCATTTCAATTCATAGCAGGAACCCTTTGTTTGTCATCCGCGGTATCCTTACAGCACGTAGTACGTCGACGATATTCTACGTCCCGTTTTGGTGCCCTTCATGGAAAGCCATCCTGGGCTTACATTTCAGCAATATAATGCCAGCCCGTAGACGGCGGAAATTTCTACTGCTTGTCTTCATGCACGATAAGTGCTACCTTGGACAGCAAGTTTGGTGGATTCTCCCCAGTTTAGAACGTGTGCAGCATTATGGAGAGGGCCCTCCAAATTGTTTAGGATTTTGACGATCTAACGTGCCAAGCAGTAGGTCGATCAAAACAAAATGTCCAGACACTCTGTGACCAAAATGGTACTGAAACAGAGGATGACAGACTAAAGGCCGAAATACTAAATGTCTTTTCCAAAGCTATTTCACAGAGGAAGATTGCAGTGGAGTTCCTTCTCTAGATTGTCGCACAGATGACAAAATGGTAGATATCGAAATAGACGACAGTGGGATAGCGAAACAAAGTCGCTCAAAAGAGGAAAGGCCGCTGGACCTGATGGGATACCAGTTCGATTTTACACAGAGTACGCGAAGGAACTTGCCCCCCTTCTTGCAGCGGTGTACCGTAGGTCTCTAGAAGAGCGTAGCGTTCCAAAGGATTGGAAAAGTGCACAGGTCATCCCCGTTTTCAAGAAGGGACGTCGAACAGATGTGCTGAACTATAGACCTATGTCTCTAACGTCGATCAGTTGTAGAATTTTGGAACACGTATTACGTTCGAGTACAATGACTTTTCCTGAGACGAGAAATCTACTCTGTAGGAATCAGCATGGTTTTCGAAAAAGACGGTCGTGTGAAACCCAGCTCGCGCTATTCGTCCACGAAACTCAGAGGGCCATAGACACGGGTTCACAGGTAGATGCCGTGTTTCTTGACTTCCGCAGGGCGTTTGATACAGTTCCCCACAGTCGTTTAATGAACAAAGTAAGAGCATATGGACCATCAGACCAATTGTGTGATTGGATTGAAGAGTTTCTAGATAACAGAACGCAGCATGTCATTCTCAATGGAGAGAAGTCTTCCGAAGTAAGAGTGATTTCAGGTGTGCCGCAGGGGAGTGTCGTAGGACCGTTGCTATTCACAATATCTATAAATGACCTTGTGGATGACATCGGAAGTTCGCTGAGGCTTTTTGCGGATGATGCTGTAGTATATCGAGAGGTTGTAACAATGGAAAATTGTACTGAAATGCAGGAGGATCTGCAGCGAATTGACGCATGGTACAGGGAATGGCAATTGAATCTCAATGTAGACAAGTGTAATGTGCTGCGAATACAGAGAAAGATAGATCCCTTATCATTTAGCTACAAAATAGCGGGTCAGCAACTGGAAGCAGTTAATTCCATAAATTATCTGGGAGTACGCATTAGGAGTGATTTAAAATGGAATGATCATATAAAGTTGATTGTCGGTAAAGCAGATTCCAGACTGAGATTCATTGGAAGAATCCTAAGAAAATGCAATCCGAAAACAAAGGAAGTAGGTTACAGTACGCTTGGTATCCCACTGCTTGAATACTGCTCAGCAGTGTGGGATCCGTACCAGATAGGGCTGATAGAAGAGATAGAGAAGATCCAACGGAGAGCAGCGCGCTTCGTTACAGGATCATTTAGTAATCGCGAAAGCGTTACGGAGATGATAGATAAACTCCAGTGGAAGACTCTGCAAGAGAGACGCTCAGTAGCTCGGTACGGGCTTTTGTTGAGGTTTCGAGAGCATACGTTCACCGAAGAGTCAAGCAGTATATTGCTCCCTCCTACGTATATCTCGCGAGGAGACCATGAGGATAAAATCAGAGACATTAGAGCCCACACAGAGGCATACCGACAATCCTTCTTTCCATGAACAGTACGAGACTGGATTAGAAGGGAGAACCGATAGAGGTACTCAAGGTACCCTCCGCCACACACCGTCAGGTGGCTTGCGGAGTATGGATGCAGATGTAGATGTAGATGGAGATGAATTGGTCAGGATTTGGTACTCTATGCCTCAGTACGACGTGCAAGAACTTAGTAAATTAATGCCAATCTGAATAACAGCTTGTATGAGGGTAAGAAGTGGTCCAACGCATGTTCTGCTCAATTCATGAAGCTTTTTCTCTTGAAACAAATCTCTCCAGTTTTTCTGAAACTGTAATCATTTGAAACTTCCTGGCAGATTAAAACTGTGTGCCCGACCGAGACTCGAACTCGGGACCTTTGCCTTTCGCGAGTTCGAGTCTCGGTCGGGCACACAGTTTTAATCTGCCAGGAAGTTTCATATCAGCGCACACTCCGCTGCAGAGTGAAAATCTCATTCTGTAATCATTTGTCTGTATATTGGTGTGGCGATTGCACACTCTAACCATGTATACTAGTAACACAACCAGTTTGTAGTTGCAACACGTCTTTATTGATTACACATACACATGAATTCATCAGCAGTAATAATCAATTACAACATTTGCATATCACGGCCCTCTCCACAATTAGTATTTACAATATTAACCGTCACACTTGTGACAACGGCCCCTTTACGTGCCGGCAACAACAACCAAATAGATAACCAAATGTTTACAATGTCGGCTATCGCCTTTCTCACTTAGTTTTACACTTACTGAAAAGGTAAAATTAATTTGATGCTATCTGACATGAACAGTACTATTAATTGTTTTGTTTATACTTAGCATTCTACTACACTCAACGTCCGAAAGATTCTAGACTTTATGCAATCTTAAGGCAAAACGTCAATTCGATGAACATGTGATGGACACGAGCAAACGTTGATCTATTATGATTTCACAAACACACGATCCAAAGAGTGAACTTCTACTCAACGTTGGGTAGTAGGAAATCTTCTGCCTAAAACAATTCTCGTTCAACAGAATAGAGAAATCGTGCGTTAACGGGGTCCGGACGGCCCCGAGTTCAAATTCTGAGATTTCCGTCACACTGCAAGCTCGTGGGGCGAGGTTTGCTCGCGTCGACCACTATGGACGTTTCTGAAAACAGGATAACATGAGCGGCAGACACACTGTGGGATGTACAAGCTATATATATAGAAAAGCAATACCTTAATATAAACATATTACAAGTTAACCAATGAACAGAATTAAGGACCCTAGTTTCCTTTGATAAAAAATTTAAAAAAAACATATCTAGATACTACGTCAAAAGATTTCAGTCCACACCCCATGACTTAAGGTACACCTTACAATACAATCTGTCTTTACTGTATGGCTGACACCTCTGAAATCAAACGTGCAGTACCTAACGTGACAACCTTCAGATAGGTATTTGAAATTGCAATAGAAAAGTAATGTCACTTCAATAGGTCGGTATAGCCTGCGCAATAAGCACAGCCCTTATGGCCACAGACCAAAATACACACGGCCTCTATCTGACCATATAACGCAATATGACCTGTATTTATCATGGTCACTTGCCTTCCATACAAACAAGAAATTATTAAGAAACAACAACTACCACCAATCCGCAAAACCAGAAAATTCTAAAGCTATAACTAAATTAAGAAATGACGTTGAAGTGAACCAGCTACCTTCAGCGTGCCACTAAGCACCAAATCCAAACTTACAAATGCTAGGCGCTATTTCTAGCCACTTTAGTAACATAATTTCATGGCGGTTCCAGAACATAACTCCACCGAGCGAGGTGGCGCAGTGGTTAGCACACTGGACTCGCATTGGGGAGGACGACGGTTCAATCCCGTCTCCGGCCATCCTGATTTAGGTTTTCCGTGATTTCCCTAAATCGCTTCAGGCAAATGCCGGGATGGTTCCTTTGAAAGGGAACGGCCGATTTCCTTCCCCATCCTTCCCTCACCCGAGCTTGCGCTCCGTCTCTAATGACCTCGTTGTCGACGGGACATTGAACACTAATATCCTCCTCCTCCTCCTCCAGAACATAACTCTCCTCGCCACCTCTGCAATGAATGTTTTGCTGGCCACTAGCACAAGCAACTGCAACAGTCAACAGTCCTTAAGTACAGAAGGAGGAACCCACCACGAAAGCTTCGCGATTAATTTTTGTTTCTTCATGTGAAATTCACATGTCATCAATCCTCATAGCTCTCGAGGTATTTGCAAATCCTAGTCGCCACTGGCCAGCCGTGTCACTACAACTTTAATACTTTCCGGCAGCGGCCCATGCTTCTTCGTTGCTCCAACCCAACTGGTGCTCACGGGGTACGGCCGTGCCACGTGACATGGTGTCGCCAACTCCCCACGACGACATCGAAAGCACGTCACGTGACAGACTCACTCGGCTCATGCGCGGACCCACTCTTCTCGACTTGCGCACGCGCGCCACCCTAAATAGCCTGCCTCAAAGACGCAAAGAGGACAAGGCACAAGGACAACGATCAAAGATGGATATAAGAATCGATATCGTCTGGCGCCAGAAATCCACCGGCTCATATATGAAGATCACATCTACCGATTTGTGTCCAATTCGGGTTAGTCCTTCGCGGCGCATTTTTAAATTTTTTTTAAAGACTGTAAACGATTCATTAGGAATTGTGGGATGAGACCCTCATACTGTTCGTTGAGGATCCTGTTATTTACAGGAAACGTACTTGGTTAGGTAACTAAGAATTCCATGAAGACTTCGATAGTATCTTCGCAGTCGTGAACGACATTACAACTTAAACGTGTACACATACAAAGTAAAACAAGTTCCGCATTATTCATCTGCACCATATAGCGGAGATGGAGCTGAGATTCCCCTGCATAGGAACTTGTTTCAGGAGCTGATCTGAACGTCAGCAACGGACTGCCACACAATCACTCTGAATTAAACATTATGGCAAGCAGGATAGTACAAATCTACATCAACATCTACACGGTTACTCTGCAAATAACATTTAAGTGCCAGGCAGAGGGTTCATCGAACCACCTTCACAATTCTCTCTTATTCCACTCTCGTACAGCGCGCGGAAAGAATGAACACCTATATCTTACCGTACGAGCTGATTTTATCTTGGTGGTCGTTCCTCCCTATGTAAGTAGGTGTCAACAAAATATTTTCGCATTCGGAGGAGAAAGTTGGCGATTGGAATTTCGTGAGAAGATTCCGTCGCAACGAAAAACGCATTTCTTTTAATGATGTCCAGCCCAAATACTGTATCATTTCTGTGACACACTCTCCCATATTTCGCTATAATACAAAACGTGCTGCCTTTCTTTGAACTTTTTCGATGTACTCCGTCAGTCCTATCCGGTAAGGATCCCACACAGTGGAGCAGTATTCTAAAAGAGGACGGACAAGCGGAGTGTAGGCAGTCTCTTTAGTACATCTGTTACATATTTTCCTTCCAATTTAAGTTGTTCGTAATTATAAATCTAGGTATTTAGTTGAATTTACGACCTTTACATTTGGCTGATTTATCGTGTAACCGAAGTTTAACGAGTTCCTTTTTGCACTCATGTGGATAACCTCACACTTTTCGTTATTTAAGATCAACTGCCAATTTTCCTACCATTCAGATATCTTTTCTAAATCTTTTTGCAGTTTGTTCTGATCTTCTGATGACTTTATCAGTCGATAAACGACAGCGTCATCTGCAAACAATCGAAGACGGCTGCTTAGATTGTCTCCCAAATCGTTTATATAGATAAGGAACAGCAAACGGCCTATAACACTACCCTGGGGCCGGCCGGAGTGGCCGTGCGGTTCTAGGCGCTACAGTCTGGAACCGAGTGACCGCTACGGTCGCAGGTTCGAATCCTGCCTCGGGCATGGATGTGTGTGATGTCCTTAGGCTGGTAGGTTTAATTAGATCTATGTTCTAGGCGACTGATGACCTCAGAAGTTAAGTCGCATAGTGCTCAGAGCCATTTGAACCACCCTGGGGAACGCCAGAAATCACTTCTGTTTTACTCGGTGACTTTCAGTCAATTACTACGAACTGTGACCTCTCTGACAGGAAATTACAGATCCAGTCACATAACTGCGACGATATCCCATAAGCACGAAATTTCACTACGAGCCGCTTGTGTGGTACAGTGTCAAAAGCCTTCTGGAGGTTCAGAAATACGGAATCCATCTGAAATCCCTTGTGAATAGCACTCAGCACTTCATGTGAATAAAGAGCTAGTTGTGTTTCACAAGAACGATGTTTTCTAAACCCATGTTGACTGTGTGTCAATAGCCTTTTCTTAACACGATCAGATAAGAATTGCTAACTTCATATTGTGGAGTTTGTAGAAACAGTTGCTAATGCCTACAGCAAACAGAAATACTAGCAAAAATGGGGAACATCTTAGCAGTAGAGGAACAACAGCATCATAAGAACCACTTGGAAGGACATATGACAGAAGCTGTGAACTAAAAACCAATATTATGATCATCAACGTGAACATTGCCCTACTCTGTGCCTGTGTTAACAACTTAGTATTTTACACACCACGTGGTGGATGCTGAGTTGTTGCTGTAGTTCAACGTGTGTAAGAACCCTCATTGCAGAATGATAGACAGCTGCACAATTCCAAATGAAGTCGCCAAACTGAGGATAAATAAGTGGCTGTATTAAGTCAACTGTGTATGAGTAAATAAATGTATCTTGTTATAAATATAGATAAAAAATGGCTGGCTGCTGCATTTCATCAAATGGTTTGATCTTCAGCCACGCTGTTCAATAACCATTATAATGGATTAACAATGTTCTTGCAGCGTCCTTCATGTAGCTTCAGCCTTGCTGTGCATCCTTGAATCAGCTATTGTCCCGAAGTACAATAGATGACCAAGATAATGTGCAGTTATTCTCAATTTGCCAACGCCCACAGCAAAATACAGGTAAATCTTTCGTAACGCATGCATATGGAATGCTTATAATGACAGAGCATGCAGGTGTTATTCATCCGGAAAGGACTTCCGGAATCAGTTTTGTATGGAGTGTGGGGTCTTTCCAACAGAACATGAGTATCCAGGGTGTAATATACGAAGAAAAGACTCGCGTCACATTGTTTTCAAAGTAGTCTTACTATGCACAATACTTGATTTGTAATACAAAAGACGCCAAGGTTGTTGCACTGCATGGTAACGTGTCGCCAAGATGCAGACGCAGTTTGCATTACTAATGTACCACTTCCAGCCGTATATCCGCCAAACGGTAATTTTTATCTATTTCCAAATACCACGTTTTCGTTGATGCTGACAACTGAATAGCTATCATCACATGTCAACGTCACCTCCTGCTGGCTGTTTCCTTGTGTTCTATCACTAAAAAAATTGATGCTAATGAAGTCATCCATCTGTTTCTCAGTAAGAAATTAAAACTATGTACCATGAGAGAATAGGACACGGACAACTGTAATAAATATATTTTTCAAAATTAGGATACAACGACAAGAAGAGATGGACATTAAAATATTTTCTGAAGTTTCAAGTAGGAGGTGGTTGTCACTGCTGTCAGCTGACTTACGATTTGGGTCTGTTATAGGATAATTACATTCATCTTATAAAGGTACTTTACTCATATTATAGCTGATAATCCGTACACCGTGTTACTGAATGTTGTTGTTGTTGTTGTTGTTGTGGTCTTAAGGCCGGCCGGCCGAAGTGGCCGTGTGGTTAAAGGCGCTGCAGTCTGGAACCGCAAGACCGCTACGGTCGCAGGTTCGAATCCTGCCTCGGGCATGGATGTTTGTGATGTCCTTAGGTTAGTTAGGTTTAACTAGTTCTAAGTTCTAGGGGACTAATGACCTCAGCAGTTGAGTCCCATAGTGCTCAGAGCCATTTGAACCATTTCTTAAGGCCGGAGACTGGTTTTTGCGGCTCTTCAAATGGTTCAAATGGCTGTAAGCACTATGAGACTCAACATTTGAAGTCATCAGTCCCCTAGACTTAGAACGACTTAAACCTAACTATCCTAAGGATATCACACACATCCATGCCCGAGGCTGGATTCGAACCTGCGATCGTAGTAGCAGCTCGGTTCCGGACTGAAGCGCCTAGAATTTCTCGACCACAGAGGCCGGCTTTGCGGCTCTCCATGTTACTCCATCCTGTGCAAGCCTTTTCATCTCCGAATAACTACTGCAGCCTACATCCTTTTGAACCTGCATACTATATCTCTTGGACTATCTCTACAATTTTTACCCCCCACACTTCCCTTCAGTGCTAAATTCGTAATCCCATGGTGTCTCAGAATGGGTCGTATCAACCGATCCCTCCATTTATTCGAGTTTTGCCTATAATTTCTTTTCTCCCCAATTCTTTCCAGTACCTCCTCGTTAGTTACGTGATCTGTCCATCTTATCTTCAGCATTCTTCTCTAACAACACATTTTCTTGTATGGACTGTTTATCGCCCACGTTTCACTTCCATGCAACATTACGCTGTAGATAAATACTTTCAGAATAAACTTACTAACGCTTAAATCTGTATGGGTGTTAACAAATTTCTCTTCTTCAGAATCGCTTTTCTTGCCAATGCCAGTCTATATTTATATACTCTCCTGCGGCCATCATCATCAATTACTTTAATATTCCGATAGCAAAACTCATCTACTACTTTTAGTGTATCATATCCTAATCTAATTTCCTCAGTATCGCTTGATTCAATTCGACTACATTCAAATACACTTGTTTGGTTTTGTTGATTTTGAACTTATATTATCTTTTCAAGATACAGTCTATTCCGTTCAACTGCTCTTCCAAGGCTCTTTGCTATCTCTGACAGAAGAAATAAAAGTTTTGAGGTCTGCCGATGACAATGTAATTCTACGTGAACTTTAGGTCCTTCTCGAAATTGATTTTGGGTTTCCTTTACTGTTTGATATACTGACTGTTAAACAAAAAGTGGCCGAGAGAACAGAGATCCAAGGTGCAAAGAAACACAGCAGAGGAAAGGAAACTAACCTGACTGTAGCAGATACTGAAAGTGACCACCATCCATCTCTTGGCACTTCTGGGCCCTGATCAACAAGTTGCTGAAGGCGGATTGAAGCTGGAATTACTGCAGTTTGAAACTTCCTGGCAGATTAAAACTGTGTGCCCGACCGAGACTCGAACTCGGGACCTTTGCCTTTCGCGGGCAAGTGCTCTACCAACTGAGCTACCGAAGCACGACTCACGCCCGGTACTCACAGCTTTACTTCTGCCAGTACCTCGTCTCCTACCTTCCAAACTTTACAGAAGCTCTTCTGCGAACCTTGCAGAACTAGCACTCCTGAAAGAAAGGATATTGCGGAGACATGGCTTAGCCACAGCCTGGGGGATGTTTCCAGAATGAGATTTTCACTCTGCAGCGGAGTGTGCGCTGATATGAAACTTCCTGGCAGATTAAAACTGTGTGCCCGACCGAGACTCGAACTCGGGACCTTTGCCTTTCGCGGGCAAGTGCTCTACCAACTGAGCTACCGAAGCACGACTCACGCCCGGTACTCACAGCTTTACTTCTGCCAGTACCTCGTCTCCTACCTTCCAAACTTTACAGAAGCTCTTCTGCGAACCTTGCAGAACTAGCACTCCTGAAAGAAAGGATATTGCGGAGACATGGCTTAGCCACAGCCTGGGGGATGTTTCCAGAATGAGATTTTCACTCTGCAGCGGAGTGAGCGCTGATATGAAACTTCCTGGCAGATTAAAACTGTGTGCCCGACCGAGACTCGAACTCGGGACCTTTGCCTTTCGCGGGCAAGTGCTCTACCAACTGAGCTACCGAAGCACGACTCACGCCCGGTACTCACAGCTTTACTTCTGCCAGTACCTCGTCTCCTACCTTCCAAACTTTACAGAAGCTCTTCTGCGAACCTTGCAGAACTAGCACTCCTGAAAGAAAGGATATTGCGGAGACATGGCTTAGCCACAGCCTGGGGGATGTTTCCAGAATGAGATTTTCACTCTGCAGCGGAGTGTGCGCTGATATGAAACTTCCTGGCAGATTAAAACTGTGTGCCCGACCGAGACTCGAACTCGGGACCTTTGCCTTTCGCGGGCAAGTGCTCTACCAACTGAGCTACCGAAGCACGACTCACGCCCGGTACTCACAGCTTTACTTCTGCCAGTACCTCGTCTCCTACCTTCCAAACTTTACAGAAGCTCTTCTGCGAACCTTGCAGAACTAGCACTCCTGAAAGAAAGGATATTGCGGAGACATGGCTTAGCCACAGCCTGGGGGATGTTTCCAGAATGAGATTTTCACTCTGCAGCGGAGTGTGCGCTGATATGAAACTTCCTGGCAGATTAAAACTGTGTGCCCGACCGAGACTCGAACTCGGGACCTTTGCCTTTCGCGGGCAAGTGCTCTACCAACTGAGCTACCGAAGCACGACTCACGCCCGGTACTCACAGCTTTACTTCTGCCAGTACCTCGTTTCCTACCTTCCAAACTTTACAGAAGCTCTTCTGCGAACCTTGCAGAACTAGCACTCCTGAAAGAAAGGATATTGCGGAGACATGGCTTAGCCACAGCCTGGGGGATGTTTCCAGAATGAGATTTTCACTCTGCAGCGGAGTGAGCGCTGATATGAAACTTCCTGGCAGATTAAAACTGTGTGCCCGACCGAGACTCGAACTCGGGACCTTTGCCTTTCGCGGGCAAGTGCTCTACCAACTGAGCTACCGAAGCACGACTCACGCCCGGTACTCACAGCTTTACTTCTGCAGTTTCATCCGAAAATTTCTGCTTCAGTTCTTGAGGACTATCAGGGCTGTTGCCATACTGCCGGCCGAAGTGGCCGCGCGGTTCTGGCGCTGCAGTCTGGAACCGCGAGACCGCTACGGTCGTATGTTCGAATCCTGCCTCGGGCATGGATGTGTGTGATGTCCTTAGGTTAGTTAGGTTTAACTAGTTCTAAGTTCTAGGGGACTAATGACCTCAGCAGTTGAGTCCCATAGTGCTCAGAGCCATTTTTTTTTTTTTTGACATACTCCTTAGACTTGAGGGCCCCGCACACAAAGTAATAGCACACTGACAGATCAAGTGACCTGGGTGGCCAGCTAGGGCCTTGACCAGACTGACTTCCGCTAACAACTGTGTCACGCGTGAAGATTGCGTAAATGTGCACCAAGGTTCGGCCGGCTGTATGGGCAGTTGCTCCATCCTGTAGATATAACCACATCTCGTGTACATACATTTACGTCCAATCGTATTCACTCGTCTGGAACTCGTTTAATTGTACCCTATTTAATTGTATCCTATGCATATAAATGGAAAGTATTCAGCCAATGGACGAAACGAACTCAGTAAGCTAGAAAAGTATGTGGATTATAAACTGCACTAAATTATGTTGCTATTGTTCCCAGATACTGTGCGTTAACAGATAAAACATAGAGATCCTGCCATTAATCCTCATTTATCGTCTAAGCGAAGAATTTAATATAATGAAGTAGGGGAGAATGGCGTATGTTGGAACACTTTTCGTACTTGCCCCTCTATCCAGCTCTGTAATGTAAGTTTAATATACCTTCTTATGCCATTTATAAATGATAGCATAAATTTTTGTGCGCTAAGGTCTCTTTCTAAAACCACAAAAATCGTTTCAGATAAGTCAGATTTTTTGCAAACGAGAAAAAAACGTTCCGAGGTACAACACAGTCATGTACCTAGGAAAAAATAAACTAAGCTAAACTCTGCCCGAACATATCATGAAGGCCCACGTTACCGACCGGGCGCCGTGTCATCCACAGGCCATAGGTGTCACTGGATGCGGATATGGAGGGGCATGTGGTCAGCACACCGCTCTCCCGGCCGTATGTCAGTTTACGAAACCGGAGTCGCTACTTCTCGAACAAGTAGCTTCTGAGTTTGCCTCACAAGGGATGAGTGCACCCCGCTCGGCAGACCGGATGGTCACCCATCCAAGTGCTAGCCCAACTCGACAGCCCTTAACTTCGTTGATCTGACGGCAACCGGTATAACCACTGCGGCAAGGCCGTTGGCCTAGGAAAAAACACTCTACTGAAATTTAAAGTGTTGCAACCAAGAAAATCTTGTCAGTACTATATTTAAGAGTCTACCTGCTACATCGCAATTCTGTTACACACCAATAATCAGCAAGTGAAAGCGTATTAACTAGAAGTATTATCAGAAACCAGTTATAAGTTAAGCACCGTTTGAAATATGAAACTATTGGAAACTAGCACAAATGTCTGTTTTCAAGACAGGTAAAGTTGTTAACAGATTAAAGAATTCGCAAGTTGCTTGTTGGATGACCTTTTTTCGTGTCAAGGTACAAAGGGTGCACGACCGATGAAATATGGCTTAACCATCCACACATGGTATAACTAGTTTTAAAAATACGTAAAATTTCACTCCCCATAAAATTCTGAAACTGAAGTATTGAGAACATCTTCCAAATTGATTTAATCTGTTACACTGCACTTACATGTGTAGAACTCAAAATATTTATAAATGCTGCACAAAGGAGTCCCGTGTCTCCATCAACGGAAACAGTAGAAAACATCGGAAACTGGTTACTGCGGTTTCTAGTGCGTATTCTTTTATGTGATTCGCAAATGAGCCACTAGATTTGAACGCGGACCAGGAAACATCAAGTCTCTCTACGTACATTATCCTCAAGGTTCAACACTCCCCTACTATTAGAGAATACGGCTATTGTGAAACTTTCCTTACAACTTTGATGTATCCCACCGTTTTCAGATAGTGTGCTCTCGACATGTAACTTCTGGGTCAGCCAAGGCGTAATGAATATGAAAATGCCTCATTCTTTTGTCTTCGAGTTGTATTGGAATAGCTTATTGTGTAAGCAGTAACGCCAGATAAGCCTCCAGATTTCTTTAAAAAAGACCGGCAATGCTTCATTAGCTCCCATTCGAAGGAGGTCATCCCTAGCCTATCGTTAGCGGAAACAGATGTGAAGAACCGCTGACCTACTTTCATTCGCATCAATATGGGCTGTCTGGTGCGACATTGTCCGCCTACCAGGCAGAAAGGACATTTTTTACTACACAAAAAAGGAGTACGTCAACTGTGTGTAGTTCTTCCTCGTCTATACGTCCATCGCCATTGTAAAATCGGGTCAGGCACAAAGGGAGAGCACTGACTGAGAACCGATAGCCAAATACCGCAGACGCGGAAATCATTTCTAACTGTCTGCGTATACAAAGCACCAGGGTCCTTTTTTTTCTGTGACAGCACAAGCGGATCGGGAACGAGTCTGCATGATCCGCAGCGCAGACATCATGACCATAATATTTTTGATAATAGATAAAAAATAACCCAGACGATATGAAATGTCCTGCCGAAGGTTACACTCGTTCTACATATTTCATTGTGACACGAAATCTGTCCTGAAACTTACACGTCTGGCACCTCTGTGAAAGTCGCAACATTGCCTCATTTGGTAATACTGTATCGAACAGCTATGTGGTGTGGACACTGAATGTAAAAAAGTGCGTTATTTGTGAACAGCCTGGAACTGTCCTGAGATAATCAGGGACAATACACCTAAAAAGATAAAAAAAAACAAATCTCCTCTACATATCCTCTTTAATCTATATAGTCAACAGGTAATGTGTTTTACGTAATATTTAATATTGTTACGTGATACCAGAAACTTTGCCTTTCTGTGCAGGAGTACAACACCACTTAAAAATCTTCCTGTCATGAATGTAAAGTTGTTTTATTCACCCAGAGAACTATTTGTTTCAGACACATTGGAGGTCTTTTTGACGAATACTGTAAAACACCATCCACACACCACTAGTGTCAGAAGTTTCCAGCGGAAAATCTTTAAGAAAATGCAGAAAATTGAGGTATTAGTAAGTGCATTTAATCGGTACCACTGACTGCCGTCCTGCCTTCATTGACGTGTAAGGTACGCCGAATTTCATTTTTCATCAAGTACACATAACCACAAAGAGAATCGCCCATGGTAACAGCTCCACTACCCAACAGAAAAAAGTATGAGTGCTTAGGTTTGGTTTGGCTGTTTGGGGGGAAGAGACCAAACTGCGAGGTCATCGGTCTCATCGAATTAGGGAAGGACGGGGAAGGAAGTCGGCCGTGCCCTTTCAAAGGAACCATCCTGGCATTTGGCTAGAGCGATTTAGGTAAATCACGGAAAACCTAAATCAGGATGGCCGGACGTGAGTGCTTAGGGATTTAGTGTACAGCACGAGAAGGACATTATCCATTTTCTGGGAGGAACCACCGACAAGTTCTCGAGGCAGATGAGTGTCCTGCAAATTACTTGGAATTCCCTGACTATGTGAGCAAACAACATTGGGAGATTCGGAAACGAGTTTATGTAAAGTGTCATCCTAAGCGCAAATGAAAGTCACCGAGAACGGAAGGGATGGTAAGAGATGGTACAAAGCCTGTGTGTAAATGTAGTCATTCGAGCTAATTTCTGCTAATCGAGTCTGAGTGCCACGAAAGGAAGAACAATGTCACATAACCATACACAGAAGAGCAAAGCGGTCTTATTCAGCTCAATCTGCCGGTAGAGCTGCTGAAAGAACGGAGAAGAAGGTGCACATCATATCCCACGATAGAAGAATGAGAGTCTTTCTAACCTGTGACGAAGTCGACGATTGTACACCAAACTGCCGCAGCTGCAACAAATCAAGCTGCGGGCCTATGGGGTATCGTCTCAGTTGTGCTACTGGATTCGTGATTTCCTATCAGGAAGGTCGCAGTTTGTAGTAATAGACGGCAAATCGTCGAGTAAAACTGAAGTGATATCAGGTGTTCCCCAGGGAAGCGTCCTGGGACCTCTGCTGTTCCTGATCTATATAAACGGCCTGGGTGACAATCTGAGCAGTTCTCTTAGGTTGTTCGCAGATGATGCTGTAATTTACCGTCTAGTAAGGTCATCCGAACACCAGTATCAGTTCCAAAGCGAATTAGAAAAGATTGCTGTATGGTGTGGCAGGTGGCAGTTGACGCTAAATAACGAAAAGTGTGAGGTGATCCACATGAGTTCCAAAAGAAACCCGTTGGAATTCGATTACTCGATAAATAGTACAGTTCTCAAGGCTGTCAATTCAACTAAGTACCTGGGTGTTAAAATTACGAACAACTTCAGTTGGAAAGACCACATGGATAATATTGTGGGGAAGGCGAGTCAAAGGTTGCGTTTCATTGGCAGGACACTTAGAAGATGCAACAAGTCCACTAAAGAGACAGCTTACACTACACTCGTTCGTCCTCTGTTAGAGTGTTGCTGCGCAGTGTGGGATCCTTACCGGGTGGGATTGACGGAGGACATCGAAAGGGTGCAAAAAAGGGCAGCTCGTTTTGTATTATCGCGTAATAGGGGAGAGAGTGCGGCAGATATGATACGCGAGTTGGGATGGAAGTCATGAAAGCAAAGAAGTTCTTCGTCGCAGCGAAATCTATTTACGAAATTTCAGTCACCAACTTTCTCTTCCGAATGCGAAAATATTTTGTTGAGCCCAACCTACATAGGTAGGAATGATCATCAAAATAAAATAAGAGAAATCAGAGCCAGAACAGAAAGGTTTATGTGTTCGTTTTTCCCGCGCGCTGTTCGGGAATTGCAGAGTAATCATGTAGATGTAGATGTAGACCACCAGTATAAGCGTGTGATCAGAGGGCGGTTACCGCGTCAGTTGCTCTGCGACATCCTGCAACAGAGGACACCACTGCTTCGTCAGCTGAATCCGCTCCTTGATCATACCGGTGAGATTCGGCACTGGAGGGGCAAAGCGTGGGACAAATCTGTGCCAGAAAACAGCCGGAAGCCTCCATTCGCCACAACACTGATGGCAAGCACCCGTTTCGTGAATTTCTTTCCTCACTGATAACTCGCAAACCATACGCGAATATTTCATGTATGTGCCGGTCAAGTAACCCCAAAATTAAGTAACTTAAGACCTAGCCTCAAAGAAGATCGTATATCGTAATTTCATAATTTTTCGGGAAGTAAAGCTAATTTTTGTTTTCCTTTGCTACAATATATTTATATATTTAATTGTGTCTAATCAAGTGATACGGTACGTATTATACAAGAGCAATGTGTATTTAGCATATTTTGCAATATCTGGAAAGTTATCTTAATTTTTACGAAGCTTTCCGTGTAAGAACGTTGCATATCCTGTAAAAGTACATTGTGAAATAACGATGTATATAAAAACAATTAATCTTGTGCTACAATGGCCAAAATAATTGGAAGTATTAACAGATGAATTACCTGACAGTCTGAAATGAGACCATGTAATTATTTAATTAACCTCCGAACTAAAAAAATAACTAGTTCTATATACATTTAAGCGCCAAAGAAACTGGTATAGCCATGCGTATTCAAATACAGAGATATATAAACAGTCAGAACACACTGCAGCGGTCAGCAACTCCTATATAAGACAAAAAGTGTCTGACGCAGTTGTTAGATCGGTTACTGCTGCTACGATAGCAGGTTATCAAGATTTAAGTGAGTTCGAACGTGGTGTTATAGTCGGCGCACGAGCGATGGGACACAGAATCTCCGAGGTAGCGATGAATTGGGGCTTTTCCTGTACGACAATTTCACGAGTGTACCGTGAATATAAGAAATCCAGCAAAACAACAAATCTCCGACATCGCTGAGGACGGAAAAAAATCCTGCAAGAACGCGACCAACGACGACTGAAGAGAATCGTTCAACGTGCAGAAGTGCAACCCTTCCGCAAATTGTTGCAGATTTCAATGCTGGGCCATCAACAGGTGTCAGTGGGCGAACCAATCAACGAAACATCATCGATATGGGCTTTCGGAGCCGAAGCCCCATCGCGTATCTCTGATGACTCTACGACTACAAAGCCGCGCGGGATTAGCCGAGCGGTCTGAGGTGCTGCAGTCATGGACTGTGTGGCTGATTCCGGCGGAGGTTCGAGTCCTCCCTCGGGCATGGGTGTGTGTGTTTGTCCTTAGGATAATTTAGGTTGAGTAGTGTGTAAGCTTAGGGACCGATGACCTTAGCAGTTAACTGCCATAAGATTTCACACATATTTGATTTTTTGAACGACTACAAAGCTTTACGCCTCGCCTGGGCCCGTCAACACCGACATTAGACTGTTGATGACTGGAAACATGTTGCCTGGTCGGACGAGTCACGTTTCAAATTGTATCGAGCTGATGGACGTGTACGGGTATGGAGACAACCTCATGAATCCATGGACCCTGCATGTCAGCAGGGGACTGTTTAAGATGGTGGAGGCTCTGTAATGCTGTGGGGATTGTGCAGTTGCAGTGATATAGGATCCCTGATACGTCTAGATACGACTGACAGGTGACACGTACGTAAGCATCTTGTCTGATCGCCTGCATCCATTCGTGTCCATTGTACATTCCGGCGGACTGAGACAATTCCAGCAGAACAATGCGAGACCCCACACGTCCAGAATTGCTACAGAGTGGATCCAGGAACACCCTTCTGACTTTAGACACTTCCGCTGGCCACCAAACTCCCCAAACATAAACATTATTGAACATATCTGGAATGTCTTGCAACGTGCTGTTCAGAAGAGATCTCCATCCCCTCGTACTCACGGATTTATGGACAGCCCTGCAGGATTCATGGTGTCAGTTCCCTTCCAGCACTACTTCAGACATTAGTCGAGTCCATAACACGTTATCATGCGGCACTTCTGCGTTCTCGCGGGAGCCCTGCACGACATTAGGCAGGTGTACCAGTTTCTTTAGCTCTTCAGTGTAGGATATGGAACAACAACAAATAAAAAATTAAACAAAGGAAAAATAAATTGAACCGTTCATTCAGAAGGTAAGTTCACATAAAATTCCCCATATTGTACATCAAGGTATTTATACATAACGAACAAGACTTTCATAATTCCGACCAATAGAGGAAGAGGCGCTTTATACAACAAAGGATACCGTTACCATACGGGCACCAACAATTTTCCCGCGATCGCATTCACTAAGCTCCAACATAATGCACTCACAACTACACAGAACATTATTCTGACTACTACTTATGATTGCAACGTATTGAGGAGAGCGAACACGCATTGCACAGATATATGAATATTTACTTGAGGTTGATTTACGCTTTTGTGTTTATCACAGTGTGACATATTCAAGATTGAATGATATTATGACTAAGGCGCAGATACAATGCATTCGTATCATCTACATTGATATTCAGAGTTGTAAATAGTAATTTTGAAGCTTATATCACATTTCATAATTACTTCAAGAACATTGACAGCAATAAAATCATTCTGGCTCATTTCGTCTGTAATGAAACATGTAATTAAACAAGCTTGTGCTATTACAAAGTTACATTCACAGGTAATCATGACATCCATTATTCTTCCTTTTTTTCCAGTTAATACAAAAGTACTGTCGAAAGGTAGAAAGAACACTGTGCCCTGTGCCTAGAAAAAATAAATTTAAATAAACTATTCTCTCCTGTTCTAAAATATCCTCTCAACATAAGGTACTGGTTTACAATTATTAAGTTATAATGATAAACAAAGTTCTTATACGTATCACTGCAGATGTAATTTTTCAGGCACATTTTTACAAGCTGCAGAAATATAATATTTTCCAGTGCTTCTCCAATCTTTCTTGACGTTCTGATTTCAATTTGATAGATCTATCTTCCTTTCTATGCTTTTATTTAACGATAGAATTTCCCTGGAGTGAATCTTCCATCAGCCACGTTCGTCATTTTCATTTATATACAACGTTCTTCCAGGATAGTCTACTTTACATCTGCAAATAGCTCGACTTGTAAACAGAAAGCAAAACATCTGTTGCAGTGGTAGCATGTCTTACGTGATGTACCACTTTATTCCAGTGAAAACTCAACTTGACCAAAACTGTTATATATAGGCTGTTAAAAAAAGGAACGGCCAAACATTCAGGAAACATTCCTCACACACAAAGAAAGAAAATATGTTATGTGGACATGTGTCCGGAAACGCTTACTTTCCATGTTAGAGCTCATTTTATTACTTCTCTTCAAATCACATTAATCATGGAATGGAAACACACAACAACAGAACGTACCACTGTGACTTCAAACACTTTGTTACAGGAAATGTTCAAAATGTCCTCCGTTAGCGAGGATACATGCATCCACCCTCCGTCGCAGGGAATCCCTGATGCGCTGATGCAGCCCTGGAGAATGGTGTATTGTATCACAGCCGTCCACAATACGAGCACGAAGAGTCTCTACATTTGGTACCGGGGTTGCGTAGACAAGAGCTTTCAAATGCCCCCATAAATGAAAGTCAAGAGGGTTGAGGTCAGGAGAGCGTGGAGGCACATGGTCTAGCAGCACAGGTAGAGTATCCCGTATAAAATCATGGCGGTGAATCGAGGAAGTACAGTACATACTGACGAAACTAAAATGAGCTCTAACATGGAAATTAAGCGTTTCCGGACACATGTCCACATAAAATCTGTTCTTTATTTGTGTGTGAGGAATGTTTCCTGAAAGTTT
The DNA here is from genome assembly GCF_021461385.2 of Schistocerca piceifrons. Classification (NCBI taxonomy): domain Eukaryota; kingdom Metazoa; phylum Arthropoda; class Insecta; order Orthoptera; family Acrididae; genus Schistocerca; species Schistocerca piceifrons. The sequence continues at coordinate 776,311,572 of NC_060149.1, read as the reverse complement.
GGCCGTACCTTTCTGTAACACCCTGTATAACCTTCTTTGATGGAGGTCTTCAATTATGGCTCCTGTAATAAGTTTCCTGTGCAGTGTCTAAAGTGTTATGTTCGTTTTTTTAAATTAATAAGTGATTCTATTACTCTCGCATATACCTGCTTATTTAAAATAAGTTTTCATTGCTTCTGATACTATACATACATTGATAAGCCAAAATATTATGACTTCCTGCCTAATATTGTTAGTCCAGATTTGGAACACAATATATCAGTGATTCTATGTGGCATGGTTTCGACAAGTCCTTAGTAGATTTCTGGATATATATGGCAGTATATGTCTGCGTACCGATCACGAAATTCCCGTAAATTATGTACCTGTGGTCTGTGGGTCGGAGCTGGCTCTACGATGCTGTCCCAGATGTGCTCCATTGTGTCCACATCATGAGAATATAGTGACCAAGGCACCAACGTCACTTCACTACCTTGCTCTTCAAATCACTGTAGCACGATTCTGGCCTCATGACACGGGCAGTTATCCTGCTGGAAGATGCCATCGCTGAGGGGGATGATATCGAGCGTGAACGGATGCAGTTCATAAGAATATTCCCGTAGCCCACAGCTCTCACGGTGCCTTCGATTACTACCACAGGTTCCTTGGAAGCCTAGGTGAATGTTCCCCATAACGTAACTCTGACCCCCCCCCCCGGCCTGCTTGCGTGGCGCGGTGCATTTTTCGAACCGATGCCCACCTTTTTTCAATCACTTTCCATATAAATGGCGTTTCCGTAAGAGCTTTCAAAAATGTAACAGGACACAGAGAATGCTCCACTGAACAATTTGAGGTAGGGAACCTGGGGTCGGAGAGGCAAGCTTAAGGAAATATAGAACTAAACTTGCCTACCGATTTGTCTAGCATTACAGTTTTCCAGCTTATTTACAACTAACATGTGTACAAGTTTACACGTACTACGCTGTCTGTTTACATGTATATTCTTTATTTACATGTATATTCTTTACTTCCTACAAGGAAACAAGGAGGACGAGCCTGATTACTAGGAAGTCATGGTGCAGGTTTCGTTTACTTTACTTGTCCATTAGGTGGTTCTGTTGCGTCGTGTTTACATTATCTCATGAAAGAACGTGCTATGAATCAACGACAGATCCATTCACAACTCAGAACTATTCAGAGATGTACAATACAATACGATGGAACATTACCGGTACATTATTTCCTGATTGCTGTAGTGGAAGAGGAGATCCTATTCCATGGCCTGCGAGGTCACCTGACTTGAATCCCCTTGACTGTTTCTTATGGGGACTTCTAAAGTCACTTGTTTACGAAACCCCAGTGGATACGTAGATGGAACTAGCTGTCAGAATTGTAGCTGCCTGTGATGTGTTTCGAAACACATCAGGGAAGTTTGTCAGTGTGCGTAAGAATCTTGTTCGCCGATCTCATGCTTGCATTGAGGCTGATGGCCGTCAGTTTTAGCACGTTTTGTAAAATACAGCACAGATGGAACGTTCATTATGCTAGTGATGATATTTGCAGTTAACTGTAACTAATTTAAATAAAAAAGTGCACAATAATGTGATTTTATTACTAAAAGTACACAGTAATGTGATTTTATTATAAAACTTATCTGGAACTGCCTCGGCCCCACTTCGCGACCTGGAACTCCAGTACAGCATCCGTGGCTGCCGCATCGCGGTCTCGAAGTGGGGCCGAGGCAGTTCCAGGTAAGTTTTATAGTCTGACGATAATTCATGGATTTGTAGTTTTAGCTTGACGATGTCCACTATGGACAAACGGTAGTTACTGTTATTCTGAAGAAGGGTGGGTTATCCCGACTGAAACCTAGATAAATTCTAGGAAAACGGTGCAACTAAAGCTGTTGATTATTAAAATTAAAATTAATATTTATACAGTTGCTGACAGGGCCACGAAATGTTAATGATTTTATTACTATTATCACTTAAGCTGGCTTCTCCAACCCCAAGTTTCCTACCCCAAATTGTTCAGTGAAGCATCCTCTACGCCCTGTTAAATTTTTGCACGCCCTTACGGAAACACCCTGTGTGCTCCCGAGAGTAGCATGCAAACAGCTGACCAACTTCAACGCTTCCTAAATACTCGTTCCCAAGCGTCGGGCAATAACAGTCAGGCCTTTGTCAAAGATACTTATGTTAGTTTATTTCACCATATGCGGCCCATATCGTGGGTGAAATGATTCCCAATACGTCTCTGCTCCTTCTATATATTTCCCTACCACGTCACAGGCATTCAGAGCCAACAGGTGGCATTCTACTTTGCAGTGCCAGCTGTTATAATGTTTTGGCTCATCAGTGTATACAGACATGTGCTCTCATGCAGGTTAGTACTCATACATACCCCACTTTCTCAATTGGCTGCCCCTTTTTGCTTTGGATACTCTTGCGGCACAATACTGTGGTGCGAAGATTTCAGTGTGTATCTAGATTGCAGAAACACACCTGCAAACTACAGGGCGCGATCAAAACGTTTCAGTTAGAGGAAGATGCTGCTGAATATATGCAACATAGCGCGACTCCGATGCGAGTATATAAGCACTGGCACATAGGCAAGGGATTAGTGTGACATTCGTCTCTTTCTGACGTGCATGCGATAAATGCAGAACTGTGAACTTTTACTTGTGCCTTGCTTCACAGTGTTCGCAGGGACGGCATTATTACAATCGGATTTGGCATGGTTAATTGAAAGAGATGGCCAGATGCCCTTCCTGCCACCATCCCATACCCCCCAGTACGGAATCAGTGTACTCCAGCTGTTTGCGTCTAGTGTAAACCATGAAAGAGGGCGAATGTGTTTCAAATGTCTGCGAGTCGTGTAACTGAGGTGGGATGAGGGGAACAACCCGGTATTCACCTAGTGGGGTATGGAAAACCGCCTAAAAACCACATGCAGGCTGGCCGGCACACAGCGGCCCACGTCGTTAATCCACCGGGCGGATTCGATCCGGGGCCGGCGCGCCTACCCAAGCCCAGGAAGTAGCGCATTAGCGCTCTCGGCTCACCTGGCGGGTCAAATGAGGAAACGTGAACTACGGCGACGTTATTACCAAATGCGTCAGACGGGACAAACTTGCTGTTATTCTTTTCTTGGTTGCCGAAGGACAAACACCGGTAGACGCCCATCGGAGAATGAAGAATTTGTATAGGGCATTATATCTGTAGAAAACCACCGTTGTGGAATGGCGCGCCAAACTACAAGTATGCCTGTACTGAATTAGAGTTCAGTCGTTTTTTTTTTTTATCTTCCGCTAATCAATCGTATTATGATTCTTCAATCGCCGTTTTGATCCTGGTAAGGGCACCATTTCACAAACACAGTAAACGTACAGTCAGTTCCACAAAAAAGTGTACGCTATGATTTTAAATGTAACGTCCACAGCGACATCTCTGGCAGTGGTCTCGAATCTGTAATCAATGCGCTTTCGCGCAGTATATAGATAAACAATTTTTTATTTCGGCTGCAGTTGAAAATGAATGCAGACTAAATTCTTAGAAAATCAAAGGCATTCGTTGCGAAGTGGATCAGACGATATTTAGAGGTCGGAAACGCGAATGATGTACCGGAGAGAGGACTAAGGTGCCAAGCTATAATCGATAATGGAGGGCGATTGGATTGACTATTAGATAATTGTACAGTTAGTAATAACATTTATTTTCATGTAAACATATGTTTATAATAGTGTCTCTAATTTCATACAGATAACGGTGTACACTTTCTTGTGGGACTGACTGTATCTATACACTGTACAGAAATAAACAAGCGTTATCAGCGGCTACGACCTCTTCACTAACAACGGCATCAATAATTCTGGTATCGAAACGAAGCAGTCTGTAACACGGTAGACAGGGCAGCAGGCAACCCCAGCACATTCCACGATTAAGGGACACATCTGATTTCTGTTGATCCTTTAGAAGCAATGCAAATGCAGGAAAAGTATACAGACACCCTTATGTAATGCGGAATTGACTGCTAGATGTCACGAGAAGTGAACCTGACAAAATAAAAGGTGGCGGGGAGTTCGGTTGTCAACAGAGAAGCTGTACAGCAGAATGGGTTAGTCTGGAGAACTCAGTGATTTCAAACGCAGTCTAGTCACTGGGTGTCGCCTGAGTAAGGAGGAGGAGGAGATTAGTGTTTAACGTCCCATCGACAACGAGGTCATTAGAGACGGAGCACAAGCTCGGGTTAGGGAAGAATGGGGAAGGAAATCGGCCGTGCCCTTTCAGAGGAACCATCCCGGCATTTGCCTGAAGTGATTTAGGGAAATCACGGAAAACCTAAATCAGGATGGCCGGACGCGGGATTGAACCGTCGTCCTTCCGAATGCGAGTCCAGTGTGCTAACCACTGCCCCACCTCGCTCGGTTTCCTGAGTAACAAAACCACCAGAAGCATTTGAATCCTTATAAAGCTGCCCAGGTCGACTGTTGATGATGTGACTGTGAAGTTGAAACGCGAAGGAACAACCACTGCCAAATTAAAACCAAGCAGACCTAATGTACTGACACAAAGGGGCGTCGAACACTGCGGAGGGTGGTTGTAAAAAATCACATTATATCAGCGGAAGGAATCACTCGTGAGTTTCAAAGAGCTACCAACAGTCTAGCTAACAGTATGAGTTAGAAAGATTGTGGGATTCTAAGGTCGAGGAGCTCCTCAGAACCCACACATTTCTGTAGCCAATGGGAAGCGACCCTTGAGCTAATGTGATGACGACGTCACTGGACAATGGATACAATGAAACGAGTGATTTGGAGTGATGAATCAAGCTGGAATCCGCTGGAAGGGTCTAGGTTTGTCGAATGCCTGGAGAACGGTACCTTCCATCGTGTGTAGTGCCAGCAGTGAGGTACAGAAGACATAGTGTTATGGTATAGGGGTATTTTTTGAGATTAGGTTGCGGTCCCCTCATACCGATTAATACAATGTTAAATATAGAAAGATATGAATACATTTTACAGCACTGTGTGCCTCGTACAGTAGAGAAACAATTAGGCAACATTGACTGTATCAGCACACAATGTACCTGTCATAAAACAGCATATGTGAGGTAATGGTTTGTGGACAATAACATTCCTGAAATGGACTGGTCTGCCGAGATTCCGGACCTGAACCCAATAGGACACCTTTGGAATGACTCAGAACGTTGACTTCGCTCCAGACCGCGGCGCCCTGCATCACTACTCTGTCTTGTTCTGGCCCTTGAGGACTACAGCTCTCCAAAGGCATTCAGACACCTCACTAACAGCATCCCCAGCAGAGTCAAGCTGACAACGCCGGACACACCCCATATTAATGTCTACCAGTAGGTCTCTGGATATCTTTTCTCACATAGTTTATAACATTCCAAGCAAATAAAAACCGTTATAGACTTCAGTGCAATACTCCGATGGATGTACCAATAAATACACTACTGGTCATTAAAATTGCTACACCAAGAAGAAACGCGGATGATAAACGGGTATTCATTGGACAAATATATTATACTATAACTGACATGTGATTACATTTTCACGCAATTTGGGTGCATAGATCCTGGGAAATCAATACCCAGAACAACAACCTCCAGCCGTAATAACGGCCTTGATACGCCTGGGCATTTAGTCAAACAGAGCTTGGATGGCTTGTACAGGTACAGCTGCCCATGCAGCTTCAACACGATACCACAGTTCATCAAGTGTAGTGACTGGCGTATTGTGACGAGCCAGTTGCTCGGCCACCATTGAAAAGACGTTTTCAATTGGCGAGAGATCTGGAGAACGTGCTGGCCAGGGCAGCAGTCGAACATTTTCTGTATCCAGAAAGGCCCGTACAGGACATGCGACATGAGGTCGTGCATTATACTGCTCAAATGTAGGGTATAGCAGGGATCGAATGAAGGGTAGAGCCACGGGTCGTAACACATCTGAAATGTAACGTCCACTGCTCAAAGTGCCGTCAATGCTAACAAGAGGTGACCGAGACGTGTAACCAATGGCACCCCATACCATCACGCCGGTTGATACGCCAGTATGGTGATGACATTCCAATGTGCGTTCACCGCGATGTCGCCAAATACGGATGCGACCATCATGATGCTGTAAACAGAACCTGGAATCATCCGAAAAAATGACGTTTTGCCATTCGTGCACCCAGGTTCGTCGTTGAGTACACCATCGCAGGCGCTCCTGTCTGTGATGCAGCATCAAGGATAACCGCAGCCATGGTCCCCAAGCTGATAGTCCATGCCGCTGCAAAAGTCGTCGAACTGTTCGTGCAGATGGTTGTCATCTTGCAAACGTTCCCATCTGTTGACTCAGGGATCGAGTCGTGGATGCACGATCCGTTACAGCCATGCGGATAAGATGCCTGTCATCTCGACTGCTACTGATACGAGGCCGTTGGGATCCAGCACGACGTTCCGTATTACCCTCCTGAACCCACCGATTCCATATTCTGCTAACAGTCATTGGATCTCGACTAACGCGAGCAGCAATGTCGCGATACGATAAACCACGACCGCTATAGCCTAAAATCCGACCTTTATCAAAGCCGGAAACGTGATGGTACGCATTTCTCCTCCTTACAGGAGGCTTCACAACAACGTCTCGCCAGGCAACGCCGGTCAACTGCAGTTTGTGTATGAGAAATGAGTTGTAAACTTTCCTCATGTCAGCACGTTGTAGGTGTCGCCACCGGCGCCAACCTTGTGTGAATGCTCTGAAAAGCTAATCATTTGCATATCACAGCATCTTCTTCTTGTCGGCTAAATTCCGCGTCTGTAGCTTGTCATCTTCGTAGTGAAGCAATTTTAATGGCCAGTAGTGAAAATATTCGTTTCATCGTAATTATTTATTATGTCTCGATTATAACTGGGCTCGAATGTACTATTACGAATATCATTGTCATTATTATTGTTGTTTCTTTCCGAAGGAACATGATTCGCTCTAGAGATACTAGTGTTTGGTGAAAAATGGAGGGACTCCAAGTCAGAACGGATAGCACTGTTGTCTGCTGCCTTAGCCAGTTGCGCTAATACCACTGTTCGGTTACTGCCGCTCTCACGCGACGTACAAGGGGCTTGTAAAACTGTGAATCTAGATTTTTCGGAAATAAGCGCGTCGTACTAGAGTACCGTTTATTAGATCTAAGTATGTACTACAATCGTGTGAAAAATGATAATAATCGCTTATGCGCTGGGAGTATGCTTCTCCTGTCGGACAGGGTTCGGATGCGATGATGAACTGCATTCTTTACCTGAAGAAAAGTGTGTTCCGTGGGTTACTGTAAGAGCAGAAAGAGGCACAGTACGACTGTTCCTGAATCGGTCGCTGCTGAGAGACAAGTAGGGGATCCTTACAAGATAAGACTGAAAGAGGACATCGAAAAAGACCGGATAAGAAGAGCACGTTTTTTACTATCGCGAAATAGGGAGAGAGTGTCACGGATGTGAAAAGCGAGTTGGAGTGGTAATCGTTAAAACAAAGGCGTTTTTAGTTGCGGCGAGATCTTTTAATGAAATTTCAATCACTAACTTTCTCCTCTGAATGAGAAAATATTTTACTGTCGCCAACCTGCATATGAAGGAATGATCATCGTAATAAGCTTTTACTGAAAGATTTAAGTGTTCAGTTTTCCCACGCCCTGTTAGAGTGTGTAACATTAGAGAAGTAGTCTGAAGGTGGTGCGAAGAACCCTCTGCCAGGCACTTAAGTGTGAACAACAGAGTGGTCATGTAGATGTGGATATAAATGCCAGCCACTTCCACCACCTGTCTAAATGGTGCCCTGTTGCAAGCGAAACTAATACCCACGCGTGGCTTGGGTGTTACTAATACCTTGTCGCCCACTTGTTTGAGTACAACACGGCACATCATAGCACTTTGCGATTTTTCTATGCATTAAGCGTCCACTGGTGGTCCTACATCCTAGCCCTTTACTTTGTAGCACACACCGAAATAATGAAGGAAACTTGGGCAATATAGAACTTTAGTGAGTATTCTAAATACTTGAGACCACTGTAATTTTTTAAAGGTTATTGGTTCTAACGCTAAAGGGAAAGGAAATTTTACTAAATTTAGAATTCTTGTAATTGCCTTTAAATATTTTGAATGATCTTATATTCTATAAAAATTGCACGATTTTAATGTTTTAAGGAATATTGGTTTTTAATGTGTTAAGAAAACGAAAGTACGAATGTTCTGTATACCTATGTATGCCTGTGTACGCTAAGTAAACCAATAAACGTTCAGCTACTGTGCTCAGCCGCTCACCAAACCAGAACCGTTGTGTTCTCGCTTGACCAGCTCCAAAGGTTACCTTTCTCTTTCGAATCCTTAAGAGAAGGGACCATGAACTAGACACTGTAAAACATCATTTCCCGCAAAATGAATGACAACTTCCTATACCGGTTGTAATCCGTCTATAAATCGATTGCACATTCTCACATCTCAGTGGAATAATGAATGATAATCAGGGCACAAATATTTCAAAATGCTATGCTGAAAAAACCCACCTGGCCACTAAGAGTAGAAAAACTGGAAGATAAAATTCTGAATAGTGAATATTAATCAGTCTCTAAAAGAGATCAGGCAGTGCAAAAGACCATAGAGGAAACTAACAAGAAAGCAAATCCGAAAACATCCATTGTACAGTCTCCCACAATAACAAATAAAAAATAACACACGCTGCCCTGTTATCACCTCCACGTTAGTAAAATTGTGTGTGGTTAGTGACAATGTGGGATATATGAAACCAGTGAAGTTCCAAACAGTGGGAATATCTTAACTATCAACGGATACCCCAGATGCAACTTAATTGTGGAACAGACTAAGATACAGACTAAGAAAGAAACGTTTTACAGATGAGCACATTCCACGATTACTGCCGACCGGAGTGACCGAGCGGTTGTAGGCGCTACAGTCTGGAACTGCGCGACCGCTACGGTCGCAGGTTCGAATCCTGCCTCGGGCATGGATGTGTGTGATGTCCTTAGGTTACTTAGGTTTAAGTAGTTCTAAGTTCTAGGGGACTGATGACCACAGATGTTAAGTCCCATAGTGCTCAGAGCCATTTGTACCATTTGATCTTTAACCTAACTAACCTAAGGACATCACACACGTCCACGCCCGAGGCAGGATTCGAGCCTGCGACCGTAGCCGTCGTGCGATTCCAGACTGCAGCGCCTAGAACCGCTCGGCCACTCCGGCCGGCCCTCATTTAGTGTTATCTAACTACGAAAAACACCACCATACCGTAACACTTCCCACCGTACACCACTGTTGGCGCTATACAGAACATACAGGGTGGTCCATTGATACTGACCGGGCCAAGTATCTCACGAAATAAGCGTCAAACGAAAAAACTACAAAGAACGAAACTCGTCTAGCTTGAAGGCGGAAACCAGATGGCGCTATGGTTGGCCCGCTAGATGGAGCTGCCATACGCCAAACTGATATCAACTGCGCTTTTTTTTTTTTTTAAATAGGAACCCCTATTCTTATTACATATTCGTGTAGTACGTAAAGAAATATGAATGTTTTAGTTGGACCACTTTTTTCGCTTTGCGCTAGATGGCGCTGTAATAGTCACAAACGTTTAAGTACATGGTATCACGTAACATTCCGCCAGTGCGGATGGTATATGCTTCGTGATACATTACCCGTGGTAAAATGGATCGTTTACCAATTGCGGAAAAGGTCGATATCTTATTGATGTATGGCTATTGTGATCAAAATGCCCAATGGGCGTGTGCTATGTATGCTGCTCGGTATCATGGACATCATCCAAGAGTCCGGAACGTTCGCAGGATTGTTACGTTATTTAAGGAAACAGGAAGTGTTCAGCCACATGTAAAACTTCAACCACGACCTGCAACAAATGATAATGGCCGAGTAGGTGTTTTAACTGCTTTCGCGGCTAATCTACACATCAGTAGCAGACCAATTGGGCGAGAATCGGGAATCTCAAATACGTCGGTGTAGAGAATGCTACATCAACATCGATTGCACCCTTACCATATTTCCATGCACCAGGAATTGCATGGCGACGACTCTGAACGTCGTGTACAGTTCTGCCATTGGGCACAAGAGAAATTACGGGACGATGGCAGATTTTTTGCACGCGTTCTATTTAGCGACGAAGCGTGATACACCAACAGCGGTAACGTAAACCGGCATAATATGCACTATTGGTCAACGGAAAATCCACGATGGCTGCGACAAGGGGAACATCAGCGACCTTGGCGCAGCACTGTGGGAGGAAGGATAATTGGCCCGCATTTTATCGATGGCAATATAAATGGTGCAATGTATGCTGATTTCCTACGTAATGTTCTACCGATGTTACTACAAGATGTTTCACTGCATGACAGAATTGCGATGTACTTCCAACATGATGGATGCCCGGCACATAGCTCGCGTGCGGTTGAAACGGTATTGAATAGCGTATTTCATGACAGGTGGATTGGTTGTCGAAGCACCACACCATGGCCCGCATGTTCACCGGATCTGAAGTCCCCGGATTCCTTTCTGTGGGGAAAGTTGAAGGATATTTGCTATCGTGATCCATCGACAACGCCTGACAACATGCGTCAGCGCATTGTCAATGCATGTGCGAACATTACGGAAGGCGAACTACTCGCTGTTCAGAGGAATGTCGTTATACGTATTGACAAATGCATTGAGGTTGACGGACATCATTTTGTGTATTTATTGCATTAATGTGGTATTTACAGGTAATCACGCTGTAACAGCATGCGTTCTCAGAAATGATAAGTTCACCAAGGTACATGTATCACATTGGAACAACCGAAATAAAATGTTCAAGTGTACCTACGTTCCGTACTTTAATTTAAAATAACCTACCCTTTACCAATTGTTTGTCTAAAATTGCGAGACATATATTTGTGAGTATTACAGCGCCATCTACCACAAAGCGAAAAAAGTGGTGTAACTAAAACATTCATATTTCTTTACGTACTACGCGAATATGTAATAAAAATGGGGGTTCCTATTTAAAAAACGCTGTTGATATGCGTTTGACCTATGGCAGCGCCATCTAACGGGCCAACCATAGCGCCATCTGGTTTCCTCCTTCAAGCCAGAAGAGTTTTGTTCTTTGTAGTTTTTTCGTTTGACGCTTATTTCATGTGATATTTGGCCCGGTCACGATCAATGGACCACGATGTATATAGTTATGGCTGACCGGCTATTTGACTTCCTCCTCCTGTGCAGATGTAAAAACAGTGCCCGGACTCTTATGGGAATGGGCAGTAAATCCGCGATTAATGAGTATAATGGGCAGGGGCACTACGAAAATAGTGCGGGACAATAAGATGTGAATGTGGGCCTCACTGGAGGCGTGAGAGAGGTAAGTCCCTGCAGTCGCACTATCCTCTGTATCCTCGGTGGCTCAGACAGTCCGGCTTTCGCCGCCGTGCAGTGCGGACGTGTTGTTGTTTCCGCCTGTGGAGCGCGCGCGCTCGCTGTTGTTTACATTTCAGCGGCCGTCACGTGTCGCTTACGTGCACTAGAACCATGGCGAACCGTTTTCGAAAATCAACATTACGATTCAACTTCTGCAACGAATACGCACGACCAAAGGCCTTGGAAGTGGAACGCTTCCTACGCGACGGTGCTAAGATCCCAGCTTCCGACATCTTGGGCATCCATTTGTCCATATTAAGCAGTACGGTGTACGTCGAAGTCGTCAATGACGCGGTATGTGAAAGAATACTTCGTGACGCCAACCAAGGATTACGCTTTTGCCACGCCGACGGCAATGTCGGAGCGGTCACTGTCGACCATGCCGGCTTAGGAATGCGCACCATACGAGTTTTCGAACACCCTTTCGAGCTTCCGGCGGAAGACGTTATCGCGGCTTTCCGCCCCTATGGCACTGTACATGGCCACACTGCCGAACGCTGGGCGCAATTCCAAACGTACCCCGTTCTTGACGGTGTACGGCAGATCACCATCGACCTCCATCGCCACGTGCCATCTTACCTGCAATTTAGCGGGTGGCGCGCAGTTGTCATATACGACGGCCAACACAAGACCTGTTCCGGGTGCGGCAAAGAAGGCTACCTCAGATCTGAGTGTCTTCAGCGACGAATCACCCAACTGCCAGCCGCTACCGTGGCACCTCCGGCTCCGACGACGGTTTTACCGATCACCTACGCATCGGCGCTCTCTTCTCCTTCCACCGGCCGCCGCCCATCGGACCACGCACCGGTAACCCTTCCAGCTACTACGGATACCGCCGGGGCCGACACGTCGCGCTCAAAGCCTGACGCTACTCCGGCGCCACTACCAACAGCAACGACTTCCGACACCCACCCGCCTGAACATATGGACGCCCCTTCATTTGACGTTCCCGCGACGGCCTTCCTCTCAGAGCGACGCGACTCCCTTCCGTCTTCCGACACGGAGGGACGAACCCGCCAACAACGTTCACCCAAGAGGCGCAAGAGAAGGCGCCGTACGGTCTCGGAATGAGACGGCTAACCTCCCCCTGCTGCTCCAGAGGCCGTCCGACCCGACGAGGCCTCGGAGAACCTACACGACGACACGAATGACGACAGCATGACGCTGACTGTGGCTGTGTCGATGCCTACTCTACTGGCTCGCTCAGGTGCTCCTGAACCAATGGGCTCCACCGTTGCGACTGCCGCCGAGACGTCCTCCGCCCCTACGACCGAAGTGGAACGTACGACCATCACAACGACAGCGCCTTCAATGGTGTCGAGTGAGGACATCGATGAGGACCCGGACCACACGCTGGGGACAAAAAAAATGGTTCAAATGGCTCTGAGCACTATGGGACTCAACTTCTCAGGTCATCAGTCCCCTCGACTTACAACTACTTGAACCTAAGGACATCACAAACAACCATGCCGGAGGCAGGATTCGAACCTGCGACCGTAGCAGCAGCGCGGTTCCGGACTGGAGCGCCTAGAACCGCTCGGCTACCACGGCCGGCATGCTGGGGACAGAGTTACCCCAGACGGAAGCATCGTTACGCCGCTGATAGCGCCGTCAGGTGGCGTACGGCACGACTCGCCGTAGCCTCCTCCCTCTTCATCCTCCGCCGGTGGAGTTCCCCTCCACGGCGGTGTACGGCTCCAAACCTACCGAATAGCGACGATCAACACTAACACCATTAGCTCACCCGTGAAACTTCAACTGCTGCGAGAGATGATATGGGTGTCGGACGTCGATATCGCACTACTACAGGAAGTACACTTTGCCACACTTCCAGACGTCGCGGGATATAACACTTATCCTTCTCCTGGTGACCAACTGGGACGCGGCGTAGCCATCTACGCCAGAGAAGGCATTCCAGTGGCCGATATCACATACCTTCTGCCAGAGGCATGGCCGTCACCGTCATGGGGACGCGTATCGTCAACATTTACGCTCCGTCAAGCTCCACCCGCAGACGCGACAGGGCACTCTTCTATTCAGAAGAAATCGCTCCTTTGTTTCTTGGACGCTGCGACCATTACTTGCTTGGGGGTGATTTTAATTGTCTTGCACCCTAAAGATCAAGTGCCCCACTACAACACCTGTCAAGAACTGCGTCTTGTCGTCCGAGATCTGTTGCTCCGCGACACTGGGGAAGTTCAGCACGGCGACGCGCCTGGACATACTTACCAGACGAGTCACTCCGCGAGCCGCCTTGATAGAATTTACGTCTCTCGGGAACTCACACCTGCAGTCCAAGTTGCAGAACTTTGGCCCCTGGCCTTTTCGGACCACTGTGCCTACATCTGCAACATTCTCTTCCCCAAGCAAGCGGTCTGGCGTAGTCGTGCACCGTGGAAGCTAAACACCTCCCAGCTTCATGATCCCGAATGTCTTCAACGTGTTACCGATACATGAGCCACCTGTGAACGTCGCTTACCTAAATACTGCACGACCTTGACCTGGTGGCTGGAATGTGCCAAACCTGCCATTCGACGTACTTTGATTCAGTATGGAAAGGAAGTTGCTATGTGGCGCCGGCACACTACCGACTATTTCTACGCCGTTCTCCGCGACCTGGACGCCCAACCGCCCACCCCCGACACCCAGAGGGAACGCAGCAGGATTAAGGCGCAAATTGTAACTTTGACACGCCGTAGACTGCAGGGGGCTATGGTGCGAACCCGATGTCAAGATTCGGCGGAACAAGAACATCCGACCATGCAACATATCGCCTCAGATAGGAAACATCGACGACAACAACTCATCACGGAGATCATCACCTGTCGCGGCCAGCAAGTCACTTGCCAGGCCGAAATCGCCAGTGCCTTTGTCGACCACTACCGCACACTGTACCAGGAGGAGACTACCAACAACCACGCTGAGGAGTCTGTGTTACCACACGTAACTCGCAACCTCACCAGCGACGAAGCGGACGAGCTGATGGAGCCCATTACGCGTGACGAAATCCACGATGCAGTCAAAAAAGGTGCTCTGAATAAGTCACCTGGTGTCGACGGATTGCCGATAGAATTTTATCGCCCTTTCTTCACACTAATGGCGTCACGGTGGACAACGATGTTTCATGAACTGCTGACGATGGGGAACGCCGTACCGCCGTCCTTCGTCACGGGAATTATTATACCCATCCACAAACCGACACCAGGTGTGACGACTGCACATTACCGTCCCCTGACTCTGCTTAACGCAGACTGTAAAATTTTTACACGCCTACCGGCAACGCGATGCCGCAAGGTCCTGCCTAGCATTCTATCCCCGGAACAGACAACTCCGGGCGGCTCAGTTAATACACAAACGGCCACAGGAGAATGTCGCGATTTAATTGCACTGGCAGCGGCGTGCAGCCTCCGCGCCGCAGTCGTTGCCATTGTTTTTTAAAACGCATTCGACAAAGTGCGGCATCTTTTTCTGTTCTCAGTGATGAACCGCATGGGTTTTCCACCAGCCTTTATCGACGTGATCCGGCGCCTGTACGGCACCGCCGAATCGCTGATTCAGGTTAATGGCCGCGTAGCGGGACCAGTGGCGATCCGGCGTTCCGTACGGCAAGGCTGCCCACTTTCGACCCTGCTCTATGCCATAAGCCTGGAGCCACTCATCGGGAGTTTGACGAGCCACCTTTCTGGTCTCACTTTGCGACAGCACAGTTTTCGATGTCGTGCGTATTTGGACGACCTCCTCCTCTTGATCCGCTCACGGAGTGAAACACACACGGTACTTGATTTGATATCAACGTACGGCACTGCAGCGGGCAGTAGCATGAATGTGGCTAAATCCGCGGCGATGCCCATTGGACGCGGCCTCTCACACGACGACTTAGCACCTCTCCCGTGTGTACAAAAATTACGATACCTTGGTATCATTTTCACCTCCACCGTGCGCCGCTCCGCTGCCATCAATTTTCGGCGTGCACTCCAAAATATCCGCACGACGGTGCGACAAAATCTTCTCCGACGACTCGATTCTTTACGTGTCCAATACCTCAATCAACATGTGGCGTCCAGAATGGTCCACATTGCACGGGTCCTCCCGCTGCCATCAACTATTGGACGCAGCCTCCAGGCTGCCTTCGGATACTTCCGTACGGCCGGTACACTCTTTAAGGTCCGCTACGACACGCTCACCCCACCCCCGCGAGCGGGGGGCCTCGGCCTTATCAATGTGCGACTCCGCGCGGCGTCCTTGTACATGTCCACCATGCACAAGCAGTGGCACGGGGACACCTCCCTTACGCGCAGCTTGCTGGAAATTCTTGTGCCCGCGACCATAACACCACCAGTACCAGTCGGACACATCAAGCACCATCTGACGCACATTTCTGATTTCATCGTCGACTTCAGTTATGCTCACACACACTTACCGACCACGCGTTCTCCTCGACCTAAAGATTTTTGCATCCCACTCCTTCGTTCCATATCCAGCAACAATATCGAACTGAGACATCCGTCCACGCGGTGGCCCATGGTTTGGCGTCACATCCACCAGCCTTTTCTTCCCTCCAACGTCCGGGCAACATGGTACCAAGTCGCAAATGAAAAATTCGCCACAAATCATCGTCTTCACGCCATCGGACTAAAGGACTCTCCACTTTGTTCCATTTGCCACCTCGTGGATGACGATGTCCATCAACTGACTTGTGCTGCCACCAGTGACATCTGGAAACTTGCCCGACAGTTCGTTGCCTGTTACCTCCGCGTTCCGCCGGACTCGATTGACCCATGGACCTTTATCCATCCTAGGAATACTTATTTCCCCGCCACCAAAAATCATGCGATTGTATGGGTCAAGGGATGGACAATCGCCTACATGTATAATGATGGCGACAAATCACGCTTTGATTTCTGGCAGTACTTACAAACCGCCCACAGTGAAGTCGAACACCGACCGCGCTACCGCACCTTCTTCGCCAATTACCTACATACGATCTTTACGTCACCGCCGCTCACTTGGATGGTGCCACACGGCGACAGCACTCCCGCCCCCTCTGCTGACATCTGAGACTCCCCGCGCAACTTCCTACATTGTAACCCACAGTGGAGTAGGAGCATGGACACGCGCCTTCTTTCTTTTATGCACTATACCAGAAAACACTGGTTTTTCCCTCACTCCGCTGTATATTGCTTCACACCTCTTAGCTTACATCAGTATTATTATCCTTTTTTTTCCTACACCTTGTTCATAAAAAAAAATTGCTCGCCTTGTACGAGTATAATGTCGTGTGTTATTTTCGCCGGAAGGATGGCATTTCTGTTGTATTTAGGTTTGTACCAATAAAGATCTTTTGTTCATTTACCGTGTTCCTTGTTAAAAAATAAAATAAAAATAAAAAAATTAAATAAAAGATGGATAGAGCATCTGCCATGTAAGCAGGAGATCCCACATTCGAGTTCCGGTCGGGGCACACATTTTCATCTGTCCCAGTTGACTTATATCAACGCCTGTATGCAGCTGTAGGTATTCATTTCATTGTTATACAGAATGCCAGGTCACGTTCTTCAGGCATTTGGCAGACACAAACACGACCATCGGACTGGCACAAGGTAACCCGTGAGTCATAGCTCCGTATCACTCGTCATTCTCCAGTGTCCTATGGCGTCGCCCTTTACAGTTCCTCATGCGTCGCTTAGCATTGACAGAATAAATGGAAACAGGAGCTCTCCGATCGCTGTAATACACTATTTTAACTCCCTACGCAGTCGTTGTACTACATGGACGTTTGGCAACACTATGAAACTCCTTCCGCTAATTTCATGAATTTTTTTGTACTGGTGGGTTTGCCTCTCGTCACATCTGGTGGTCAGTTCCCTGTTGCATAGGGTTGTTCGGATATTCTTGGTCAGATAGTGTATACACTAAGGAAATGATTATGGATGAAGTTCAATTGTCTAATGCATGGCACAACTTGACCTCAAAAAGAATATGGAGACCAGAAAATATTTGGAAACAGTTGGTTGGTTGATTTGGGGAGGGGACCAAACAGCGAGGTCATCGGTCTTATCGGGTTAGGGAAGGATTGGGAAGTAAGTCGGCCGTGCCCTTTCAAAGGAACCATCCCGGTATTTGCCTGAAGCGATTTATGGCAATCACGGAAAACCTAAATCAGGATGGCCGCACGCGGGTGTGAACCGTCGCCCTCCCGAATGCGATTCCAGTGTGCTAACCACTGCGCTACCTCGCTCGGTAAGGGAACAGTAAATACGACATAGCTTTACGGACATACAGGCCGAAACTTAGTAAACTAGAGGATGGAAGAATCAAAGGCATTGCCCTCTGATGTGTAAGTAGAGTCGGTGACAAAAGGGGAAATCAGTGACCTCCCCACAACCGAGACAGCAGACAACTAAGGCAAATAGCTCGGAACCTCTGGATTTACACAACGTGTGTTGAACTTTGTAAGACCTAACGGACAAAATTTATTTGAGGCCCGACTTCCATCTCCACAATGCTAAATTCGACCACACTTCTCATAATGACTATAAAAATTCTGCAGATCTACGCAATGAGAGGTTCCTATGTAATGGTCCAAATTAGACTTCACTTACGGCCTTGGATCACCAAACGTGAGGGTAGTTATTGCAGTTATAAGATCATGGAAGTGGACAGCTACGGTCACAGTTAAATTTTTGTGATAACTTGAAAAGTGAACTCTGTTTTAGCAGGCATTTAGATCATAGTGGCTCAAAAGCTTTTAATATAATATAAGAACTAGACACATTAGTGATGAATTCTCCTAGGCAAACCACAACGTACCACAGCAGAGCCTGTGCAGCTACAAACATCGACATCACGCTGACTAAAAGTAGGGCTATGGATAAAAATTGTGAGTATATTTCCCATTCCAGAGTGATCACAATAACAATAATTTCGTGTGGCTCAATGCCCTGCTGTAAGTCCTCCTATTCGTCCCCACTTCGGCAAATTGCGTGTCCCTAACCTAAACTGACCACAATACACCCTCATCACTCCAAAAAGTATCGAGCCTGGGTTAATAAGAAACAGAGAAAAGCTAGCTAAGCTGAACTGTGTGCCGCACCGAGACTCGAACTCGGGACCTTTGCCTTTCGCGGGCAAGTGCTTTACCAACTGAGTTACCCAAGCACGACTCACGTCCCGTCCTCACAGCTTTACTTCTGCCAGTATCTCATCTCCTACCTTCCAAACTTCACAGAAGCTCTCCTGCGAACCTATGAAACTGTCAGAAAAGTCCTTCTTTCCGGTGTTGTTCAACCCACGTATCACGTTGGCTTGAACGTCGGTTCTGTCATCAGAGCATTTACCGATCGTGTGAATTTCTGCACCTTGTCGTTTTGTCTGTGTATGTCTATCTTTTCAGAGATGGTTGCGGGACGTGGCTGTTCGATACAGGATGTCAAATGAAACACTTTTCAGCCGTCTAATTTCCAAACTTATTTGTTAGGCTACCAGTTTCAGTGATTAAATACGCCATCTTCAGGCCCCTGACCGACATTTAAGAAGATTCCACCTCGGCTCTGGTCAAAACAGGGGAGAACAATACTGTTATTAGTAGATTTCTGCTTGCTATACCGATCACTTTAGCCATCATCTGCCGTGTCCGGCTGTACACCTCGTTTACTTGAAAAGTGCGATAAGCAATGATATCTCTGCTGTTGGTATTTCTCCAGTCTTGCAACGGCCTTCACTGTATCTCCAGGATACGGGAGATGATGTCATTGTTTTTGTTCGGGAGCCAAGGTGTGCGGGACAAATTTTCCACACACTTTTCTCTTCTTCAGAACATTCTGAAGTAGGTCTTGAACACTTGATTTAGAGATGTTGCTCCATTGCTTTTTGTGACACAGTAACGTTGACTCTCTAAGGGGCACGTTTACTGCTTAACGCTGCCTGCTCACTACTGACTGATCGCATAAAATGGTTCAAATGGCTCTGAGCACTATGGGACCTAACTGCAGTGGTCATCAGTCCCCTAGAACTTAGAACTACTTAAACCTAACTAACCTAAGGACATCACACACATCCATGCCCGAGGCAGGATTCGAACCTGCGACCGTAGCGGTCGCGCGGTTCCAGACTGTAGCGCCTAGAACCGTTCGGTCACTCCGGCCGGCGACTGGTCGCATACTTCTATTGTTTACAGTTGTGTGTTTAAGCTGCCTCCGTAGTCACTGCGCTGATGTCGCTTATATGCCAGGAATAAAATCAGTCTCAGAACTTTTTGGTGGGACGGTATAATTACATTCACAATAACAGTAAAACAATACCGATCAAAACCTTCTTCTTGCAGTATCATGTAACCTTAAAGGAACGAATTGAAACGAACTACAAACAGTTCTGTCTTATATCAACAGAAACCCGGTATTATAATTTAAGAGCACAGGCTCAAAACGTCTAAATCAATTTTACACTCAAAATCGCCATTACACCGTTAAAGAAGATACCGTGGTCACCTGAGATGATACATACTAGGTTGTATACAAGGTGAGCTAGAAAGGATTACCGAACAACCCATACTGCAGTCATTAAAATAATCCGATGGCATAACAAAAAATGGTTCAAATGGCTCTTAGCACTATGCGACTTAACTTCTGAGGTCATCAGTCGCCTAGAACTTAGAACTAATTGAACCTAACTAACCTAAGGACATCACACACATCCATTCCCGAGGCAGGATTTGAACCTGCGTCCGTAGTGGTAGCTCGGTTCCAGACTGTAGCGCCTAGAACCGCACGGCCACTCCGGGCGGCCGGCATATCAAGGAAACCTAAAATCTCAGTACCGAGAGTGTAACCCCATATCTGGAAAGAACATACGAGGCACTGCCTTCCTTCACTGTTCCACATCCAATTATTGCTCTTCATTATCAGTAACGTTATTTAATCCCTGTCACATAGAATGAAATGTTTCTGTCGATGGTGATAATATACTGCATCAGTGAGCAGTAACTGTAGCTGACCCGCCATCTTGTGTATTATTCCACTGCAGTCAAATTTATACTCTCATATCTTGTCTCATAGATGCGTGGAGTAAGCAGCACAAAATGCTGAGAGAAAAAAATCAACACTCGAGTCGTTCTGCCCACAATGAAAGCTGAAGATGGCTCCATTACACGCGGATGGATGTAGTCAGCAAAATACCCGTTTGGCAAAACCCTCTTGAATGTCGCTCCAGATGCTAACTAACTGCGCAGATACATTAGATACGTCCTTCACACAAAATACATTAATACTTCGGCACATACACCGATTAATGGAGTAGAAGAAGTAGCCTTAGCTGTTACGAAAGCTAAAAACTGATAGGCTCCAGGACCAGGTAACATTCACGCCGTCATTTTCAAACAAAAGTGTAAATTGTTCCGATCCTAATCAGGCCGCTTAACGACATATTAATGCTGCGTAGGGTGCCTGCCAGCTGGAAGTTATAGAAATTCCGAAAATAATAGAACTCTGAAGATAATGATGCAGCTAATCCTAACAGCTACAGGCCAATCGGCCTGATAACATACTTGCGTAGCTTAAGGAAAGAACCATGTGCGACAGATCACAGTCATAGACGGAGCTTCACGGACTCAATCTTCGTCAGTTCGGCTTTGGAGAAAGAAAAAACTCTCTAAAATGCTTCGAAGATACAAATCGAAAAAATAGACACACCAGAGAAAAAATACACAATCGCGTTATGAACTAACATCGCGGAAACACTGTACACTGTATGAGGCCTACATTGTTTGCGCGGTTGTAATATCTACAGGTACCCACTGTCTGAACTACAGTTTGCTGTAGGAATATAGCTGTGGAATAGACAGTCGGCGCACAAAAAGGAGTCTAAAGAACTAGTAAGAGATGACCACAGGGGTCGATTTGTGGACTAACATTTTACCAGTCGAACATCTCTTGTGCCAGTTGGAAGAAGATGACAAAGTCCACGTGGTGGTGACGTATGCTAACGGCGTATTGCGAATTGATCCTACCCAGATCCAGCGATGATACGATGACAACGAACTAACTCCACTCCACAGAAAACTACACATTGTACATGCATTTAAAAGATATGCTTTCCATATGCTGAAGACTCACAGGCCGACAGAAATCTCCTTCATCACAGAAAACGGCTGCGATACCTCGGAATCCACCCCTACAAGGCAATCAGCATTATGCACAAAACTGCCACTGCCTTCACAGTTAACTACATTCTACCACTGCAAGCGAGGTGGAGACACTACAATGCCATTTTCGACCGTCATAAGTTTCGTAGCTAGTGCCTGTATGTACAGACCCTCTGTAGGTGCAGAAAAAGACAACCCTGCGATGTGCTGCTCATACTAATACGGGCCCTTTGCATCACACCCACCGATGTTTTTCTGGCGACTCTGAAGCAGATATAATGGTAAGATATCGTGTAATCTTCTGCTGACTACGGAGATGGAGTTCATCAAAAGCCTAACAAATCACAGAACAAACAGTAGTAACTAAGGCCCAACTCCAGAACGGGATGGTATATGCGCGGCAAAACGATAAGACATCAGGGAAACTGACCGAAGACTACATATTTTCCTCTAACACTGGACCATGAAAACCTAGCCAGGGCATGGTACGTTATTTAACTGGGCATTGCCCATATTCAATTTTCTTGTACTGATTCAAGAGGAGGGAGAATTATACCTGTCATTAGGGCCACTCGGGAACACCCGACAACATCGATTTAAACTATGACACTTGTAACGTAATTAGGGAACCTTTTGAAGCAAATTAACCTCTATAAACACGAGGGTTAGTAGAAATCCTTGGGTAACAGAAGATATATTGAATTTAATTGATGAAAGGAGAAAATATAAAAATGCAGTAAATGAAGCAGGCAAAAAGGAATACAAACGTCTCAAAAATGAGATCGACAGGAAGTGCAAAATAGCTAAGCAGGGATGGCTAGAGGACAAATGTAAGGATGTAGAGGCTTATCTCACTAGGGGCAAGATAGATACTGCCTACAGGAAAATTAAACAGACCTTTGGAGAAAAGAGAGCCACTTGTATGAATATGAAGAGCTCAGATGGAAACCCAGTTCTAAGAAAAGAAGGGAAAGCAAAAAGGTGGAAGGAGTATATAGAGGGTCTATACAAGGGCGATTTACTTGAGGACAATATTATGGAAATGGAAGAGGATGTAGATGAAGATAAAATGGGGGACATGATACTGGGTGAAGAGTTTGACAGAGCACTGAAAGACCTGAGTCGAAACAAGGCCCCGGGAGTAGACAACATTCCATTAGAACTACTGATGGCCTTGGAAGAGCCAGTCCTAACAAAACTCTACCATCTTGTGAGCAAGATGTATGAGACAGGCGAAATACCCTCAGACTTCAAGAAAAATATAATAATTCCAATCCCAAAGAAAGCACGTGTTGACAGATGTGAAAATTACCGAACTATCAGTTTAATACGTCACAGCTGCAAAATACTAACACAAATTATTTACAGACGAATGGAAAAACTAGTAGAAGCCGACCTCGGGGAAGATCAGTTTGGATTCCATAGAAATGTTGGAATACGTGAGGCAATACTGACCTTACGACTTATCTTAGAAGAAAGATTAAGGAAAGGCAAACCTACGTTTATAGTATGTGTAGACTTAGAGAAATCTTTTCACAATGTTGACTGGAATACTCTCTTTCAAATTCTAAAGGTGGCAGGGGTAAAATACAGGGAGCGAAAGGCTATTTACAATTTGTACACAAACCAGATGGCAGTTATAAGAGTCGAGGGGTACGAAAGAGAAGCAGTGGTTGGGAAGGGAGTGAGACTGGGTTGTAGCCTCTCCCCGGTGTTATTCAATCTGTATATTGAGCAAGCAGTAAAGGAAACAAAAGAAAAATTCGGAGTAGGTATTAAAATCCATGGAGAAGAAATAAAAACTTTGAGGTTCGCAGATGACATTGTAATTCTGTCAGAGACAGCAAAGGACTTGGAAGAGCAGTTGAACGGAATGGACAGTGTCTTGAAAGGAGGATATAAGATGAACATCAACAAAAGCAAAACGAGGATAATGGAATGTAATCGAATTAAGTCGGGTGATGCTGAGGGAATTAGATTAGAAAATGAGACGCTTTAAGTAGTAAATGAGTTTTGCTATTTGGGGAGCAAAATAACTAATGATGGTCGAAGTAGAGAGGATATAAAATGTAGACTGGCAATGGCAAGGAAAGCGTTTCCGAAGAAGAGAAATTTGTTAACATCGAGTATAGATTTAAGTGTCAGGAAGTCGTTTCTGAAAGTATTTGTATTGAGTGTAGCCATGTATGGGAGTGAAATTTTGACGATAAATAGTTCAGACAAGAAGAGAATAGAAGCTTTCGACATGTAGTGCTACCGAAGAATGCTGAAGATAAGATGGGTAGATCACACAACTAATGAGGAGGTATTGAATAGAATTGGGGAGAAGAGGAGTTTGTGGCACAACTTGATAAGAAGGAGGGACCGGTTGGTAGGACATGTTCTGAGGCATCAGGGGATCACAAATTTAGCATTGGAGGGCAGCGTGGAGGGGAAAAATCGTAGAGGGAGACCAAGAGATGAATACACTAAGCAGTTTCAGAAGGATGTAGGTTGCAGTAGGTACTGGGAGATGATGAAGCTTGCACAGGATAGAGTAGCATGAAGAGCTGCATCAAACCAGTCTCAGGACTGAAGACCACAAAAACAACAACAACAACAGCAGTAACAACCTCTATAGGATTGTACGGAATAATGAGTGATGGACGACAATAAACAGTGCCGCTTACATCATTCCCTGACATGAAAAAGACAAGTATTCCAGGGTACGATATTTACCATCCCCTATCTCATAATCTTAGCAGCAATTGAAGTCATAGTGTGACTAGGAACGTAATTGTGAATGACAACGCATAAGCGGGTGCAACTAGTGTCATGGTTTAAGCTAGATGTAAATATGTTTCATATGAATGAGATGCATTGCATTCGAGAATATGTGTGTGCAACGAAAATCGTGGCGGCTTACTAGTCAGAATGCATACCACTACATCAGCCTCACACCAGCACAACATCCAGTTCGTCAAAAATCTTAGCAGCTGTGACGAGGAACTACGCGTCAGTGGGAAGATTGCAGTACATCAAGTGCAACACACATGAGCATCGGAAACAGTCCAGACGCCTTTCTGAGCCGTTTTCTGGCACACAAAATTGTGATTTACTAGAGGAGAGGTGCATGCTAACAAGCTTTGATTCCATTCAAGAGCATATGTAGCCAATCACACAAAATTTTTTAAGACGATGGTTTTCCCTCTTACTGTCCTCTCTGTCCTTAACCGTCTGATTTAGATTTTTTTTATAATGTTTGTTACGGAAGGGCTTCCAGTCACCCGCTAACACTAACATTGCCAAAACCAAAAATTAACATGGCGACCCTGTGAAGATACGAAACAAAGGCCAGGAAAAAGATGACAAGACATAAAAGTACAAAATTTTCACCAGTGGAATAGCTGAAAAATCGGTAGACCAGTTGGCGACTGGCGTAGTTCATGGTTACCGAACACGGCCAGTCCTGCTTCCACAAAAGTGACTCGAGGTAAATTGTATTACTGGTAAATAAGAGCCATCTGCAGCTATGGAACAGTCATCTAAGATGGTAACTTTTTTGATTTGCAGAAATAGGATCACATACTGGAGGTTGGGACTGATGGAGGAGCACTGGGGACACTGCCTGACGTATTATGATGATGGACTTCAGTGGTTTCTCTTAAGCATATTCCTCCATTCCATTTTCTAATTTATGTTTCTATTTATTTATTAATTTTGTGCATACAGTGTCGCTATGTTAATGTGATGCACACCATACGTCTGCGTGTATAGATCTTCCGACATGCCACTGTTTGTAATGCTTACTATATTCGATGTCTATTTTGCCGTCTACTCCGACGGGCTGTGAAAAGTATCTCAGCTTGGTGTTTCAGGAGCGGACAAGGACGCAGTACTTCAACGAGCTACAATGCCTTGTAATGGCGTCTAGGTCTGAGGCCGAAATGTGGTGCAACTTACGCACTTTTAGTCTGGCGCAGAGTCAGAGAGATATTTCTTCAAACAATCTCATTTCATATACGCGTTCTCGAAAATCTATGACTTGTGTTTTACAGTAAAACATGTTACCTCAATGAAATCCCAAGACAATAATGCTGTACGTGGAATGTGATAAAACCTTAACAGAGGATGTATCGTTAATAGTCTCACATTAAGGGAAACTATTGTGGAGAATGTGAGCTGATACAATATTATACAGAATCTGCCAGTAGGCTGTGGTTGCCAGACACGGCAGGTATTCAAAGCTACGCAACTCGGGGAATGGATGCGCCGTAAGTGCAGACTAGCCCGCATGACATATTATTTCGACCGCACGGGATGTGGTGGTAAGCAGGGGCCTTGGCAGATACAATTAACGCTGCTGACCAATGCAGCTGAATAATCATGTTATCAGTGCACTAGAGTATCGAAACAGATTACATGCAAGCTAACGTGTCGATATATTCGAGATATATTTGCACTCAGCAAGTGTCACTCTAGCGCATGGTCTAGGGTCTGTACAATCTGTCTTTTTCCTTGTACTCGCTTCCATTTGTAGCTGGGTTTCAGTCTATAAAACCATTAATTTGGTATTGGACATAGTGGTGGATCTAGGATAGTTCCTGAAATTTCTACTTCTGGCAGGATCTCACTCCTGGTGGTCCTGTGCACAT